>NC_083280.1:95049533-95649533 GCF_963506605.1 Zootoca vivipara | reverse complement strand
GCAACGAAAGGTCTCCTTTCAGGGCGCTGATCCCGCCGACGCCACTCGCAAGAGCAGGCTTCGTAGGTACTTCCTTCCTCTCCCCTCTCTTTCTCTCTCACCCCTTCCTTCCTTCCTTCTTTCTCTCTCCTCCCTCCCTCCTTCCATCTCTCTTCCCCTCTCTCTTTCACCCCTTCCTTCCTTGTCTCTCTTTCTGTAGTTTTAAAAAGCTGAAAAACATTATCCAAGAAGGCATGGTTTTAAAGGGAGGGGGGGGGAGTTTTGACTTGTGTTGCCAGAAATACTGGAAACTCTGAGCACTGGAGACCTTCTTTTGAAAGGCAGTTCTGCAAGATGAGGCTGTGCCCATATCTCCTGCAGGCATCAGAGAGCAGTATGTGGGACCTCAAGGCCAGGGCCCTTCCTCAAGACCAAAGAGGGTCACGGCCTCTTTCTTTAAGCTGCTCTTTTTGATTCTGCATATGCACTATTAGTAGCTGGGTGGGGTACCCAATCCATCTTCATGGCTGTGTCAGTGTGCCACACCCCTGGTTAGGAAACCAGCAGCAGTGTTTGAGATTGGAGCTGGGATTGTCTTCTTCCCATCATCACCACCCTCCACTTGGCCAGTTGATTGGTGCCATCGCCAGTACTATGGGCACACATCCCTCATCAAGACCACTGAAATCAAAGAGAAGTTAGTTCTGCGGGGGCAGCTTCCGAACAGGAAATCCTGTAAAAAGTAGTGCAGTAAAGTGCACCTTCAGTTCTGAGTTGGGTTTCCATTTTTCCGTGTTTTTCTTAGCTGATCGTCCTAACGGTTCCCTTGCTACTTTCACTTATGTAAAATTAGAGCCCTCAGCAAAAGCATCATGAATAATTGACACTGAGAATAGCATGCTGTTGAGCACCATGGCAGCAGCGATCTGCTTGCTTTCTGACACTTTGAAGCCTTTGTTTCACTCCATTAATGAAGGTTTAACTACATAAAAGCTTTATACTGTGAGTTAAAGACACACATGCTCCATTTCAGAGCAACAGAATAGGTTTTTTTTAATGGAAAGCACTGGAAAGCAGCATTCCTACTGCAGTTGAGTTGCAGTCATGTTCCACAAAGTGCTCTTTTGTTATATAGAATCATAGAATCATAGAGTTGGAAGAGACCACAAGGGCCATCCAGTCTAACCCCCTGTCAGCAGGAAACACCATCAAAGCATTCCTGACAGATGGCTGTCAAGCCTCTGCTTAAAGACCTCCAAAGAAGGAGACTCCACCACACTTCTTGGCAGCAAATTCCACTGCCGAACAGCTCTTACTGTCAGGAAGTTCTTCCTAATGTTTAGGTGGAATCTTCTTTCTTGTAGCTTGAATCCATTGCTCTGTGTCCGCATCTCTGGAACAGCAGAAAACAACCTTTCTCCCTCCTCTATATGACATCCTTTTATATATTTGAACATGGCTATCATATCACCCCTTAACCTTCTCCTCTCCAGGTTAAACATACCCAGCTCCCTAAGCCATTCCTCATAAGGCATCGTTTCCAAGCCTTTGACCATTTGGGATGCCCTCTTCTGGACACGTTCCAGCTTGTCAGTATCCTTCTTGAACTGTGGTGCCCAGAACTGGACACAGTACTCCAGGTGAGGTCTGACCAGAGCAGAATACAGTGGTACTATTACTTCCCTTGATCTAGATGCTATACTCCTATTGATGCAGCCCAGAATTGCATTGGCTTTTTTAGCTGCTGCATCACACTGTAGAATCATGTCAAGTTTGTGGTCTACCAAGACTCCTAGATCCTTTTCACATGTACTGCTCTCAAGCCCAGTGTCTCCCATCCTGTATTTGTGCCTTTCATCCCCCCCCCAAGTGTAGTACTTTACATTTCTCCTTGTTAAAATTCATCTTGTTTGCTTTGGCCTAGTTGTCTAATCTGTTAAGGTCATATGCTTTGCAGGCTCTGTGCCTCTCAAACATTTGCCTCTCAAACACCCCAGGTTTTGCATTCCTTATTTCATCTTGCTCAATACTATGGTCCTGTTATATGTTACTTCTTACTACTAGGATGTTGTGTTATTTAAAAACTGCTGTGTGGTGAAAACTTGATAGATTTGGAAATAGCAACTTATATAATTAGCAACTTGAAGGCAGCATTCCTTACTAGGGGGCAGTTCCCACTGTACAGAGTATGGCTTTCTTATGAGTTATCATGCATTGGGCTAGATAAATCATTTAAATGGATTCTCTACCTCTTTAGTAAGCCCAGTTTAATTCATGGCCAACTGGATATCCAAAAGGTGTATTGTCTGAAATACACCTCTGCTTGGCCCCCTTTTTCCTGTCAAGTAATGTACACAAAACCTTACTTCGAATTGTTTTTTAAGGTGATTGTTTTTCTTCCTCGGTACATTTCCCATCTCTCTTTCTTTCTTTCTCTTTCTTTCTTTCTCTCCCCCCCCCCCCCCAGGTTTCTTATCCATCCCAAAAATTGGCTCGGTGCTGCTTTCAGAACTCAGACCATCTGGTAGCCATCACTGCCTCCTGTTGAGATCATGGAAACTACCCCCACTGCCTCCGTCAGCTGCACATGTCACATTTCAGCACCATGCGGTGGTGGGCATAAAGCCCATTGGCACTAACACAGCAGAGCAACGGAGGGGCACAGGTAAGAGCTCTGGTCATGGAAAAAATTATAAGGCCCCAATCCAGCCACAGTCAAGTACTATTGGTTTCACTGAAATCATTTCCACTGATTTCAGTTCCAGAGCTGAGCACATGCTTTAACTCACTCAGACACATTTAAAAAAATTCCGTCAGTAGCACCTACCAACTAAGTTTTTATTTTGGTATGAGCTTTCGTGTGCATGCACACTTCTTCAGATACACTTGAAAGGTGCTACTGAAGGAATTTTTTTATTTTGCTTCGACTCAGACCAACACGGCTCACGGCTACCTACCTGTAACTCAGACACATTTGTTCATGCATACGCAGAGAGAGAGAAATTGGTGGGAATTAAAAAGCTCTCATCTTCGACTGGATTGCAGCCCTTTAAATCCTGTCCCATTTTATTGTGAAACAATCTGCTTCAATAGACTGGGTATAAGGAATTATTCTGTGTGAGAAAAAGGATAGAGGGTCTTCTCTGTGGGCCTGGCTTTAAGACTCTGAACTCGACTAGCCTCTCTGAATCCTATCTTGACCTCGCAGAGCCAGACTATGCCTTATGCTTACCATGTGCAAAGCAGCCTGGCTCTACTTGTTCACAACTATGAAAGGCCCCTTCTTACAGGCAAGGGAAGGTGGAAGAGATTGGAGACATCAGGGTTTGTGTCAGACTTTAGTAGTCCCTCTGCCCCCAGCATTGATTTGAAGTTTTGCCAAGCTTTGCTATAACCCCTGCCACCTTTGGGGCCCCCACCCCAAACTGCAGCTACCAGTTGACTTTCCCTGGACATCCTCACCCAAGTGTAGGGTGACACTGCTTGGGTCCCATCCACTGCAGGTAACCACTTTCTTAAAAAGGTAAAGGACCCCTGGCAGTTAAGTCCAGTCGCAGATGACTCTGGGGTTGCGGTGCTCATCTCACTTTACAAGCTGAGGAAGCCAGCATTTGTCCACAGGCAGCTTTCTGGGTCATGTGGCCAGCATGACTAAGCCGCTTCTGGTGAACCAGAGCAGCGCACAGACACGCCATATACCTTTCCACCGGAGCAGTAACTATTAATCTACTTGCACTTTTTGGCATGCTTTTGAACTGCTATAGGTGGGCAGGAGCAGGGACCGAGCAATGGGAGCTCACCCCATCGTGGGGATTCGAACCACCGACCTGATCGGCAAGCCCTAGGCTCAGTGGTTTAGACCACAGCGCCCCCCGTGTCCCTGACCACTATGTTAGATCCCCCCAAATGCAGGGCCCGATGTTGATGATCTGTCCTGGAAATGCGGCTGGGTGGCCAAGGTGTATGAAACACCAGCAAAGCTTCTTGAGAGAGAGAGAGAGAGAGAGAGAGAGAGAGAGAGAGAGAGAGAGAGAGAGAGAGAGAGACCCTTATCCATTGCACATTAAAAGTAATTCTACGTCCTCAAAATCCTTAGAATTTACCCACATGCCTTGAAAGTCACCACATTAATCTCTTGGGAGATGAATGGTCTCAGAAAAGGGGAGGGCATATTCCGTCCCTCTCTAATAATAAATGGAAGTTGTAACCTGTCTCTTGTAGGCTGAACTAAGAAGAAGGACAGTCACTCACCTGGTGCCAGCTTACTTGGAGGAGTTTGTCAAGACGCATTTGGACAGGATACCTACCACAGGATGGGTCCCCACTCCAGGTTGTTGTTGATGATGTTCAGGCAAATACCATTACCCTTGATCCCTTCTAAAATTAACCAAGATGACGCTAGACTTACTTTTGCATATTACAGTGACTGTAAGAGGTTTTAACTTTGGCACTATAACTCAGATGAGATGCATGCATGTATGTATTTAATATCCCTGGTACAAGAAATTTAAATAGCAGCCATGGGAGGGCTGGGGAGGGAGGATTCACACACACAGAGACACACACACACACACACACACACACACACACACACACCAGTGCTGCTGCTGCCCCCCCCCGGCAGGCTGGAAGCTGCCATAGCTGCCATTGGCTGGTGATTTTTTAAAAAAATGAAAGGTTGACAGCCCTGTTTATGGCCATATAATTATAAATTTTTATTAAGCTTCTGCTCCTGGCAGCTGTTAACCATTGGGGTTGTATATCTCTCCTACCTCAAAACTGTCATTTTTCCTATTACATAACAAAAATAGCTGGCTTGGTGCCTTTTGAGGAGAGACTGTTGAGGGTGTTTATTACCACTAGTGCCCCCCTCCCAAAGTGCAAGGGCGTTGTTCACTCAGCCCTGAAACTGCTGGGAATGGAGGTGGGGGAAGAGTATCAGCTTTCCTACTGTGGAATAGATCTGTGGTGGACTCCGCACGCGCCGTTTTGGTTTATTAAGCAACATTTTAACCAGTTAAAATAAATTTACAAGCACTTATAAAAAACCAAAAGTAATTGGTTTTCACCCTTGAGCAAAAAGATTTCATAACAGGCACATTAAGCATTAATGTAACCAAACCTTTTTATTGTTGACAACCACAAGGACAGTCATGTGTAAGACTAACAGTTTGTAGTTAATATTTATGGTGGAGCTTATGACTCACCTGTGGAGTAATTAAGTGCTGCTCTTAAAGACTAAGGTTTGGGGGTTTTTACCAAAAGAAAAGAAAAGAAAAGAAAAAAGCCTTTTCTGCATACCCATGTGAATCTCCTGCAACTTTAGTAAATTCTTGCTTTAAACACTGATCTTTCTAAACAGTGTACATTATTCTGCTGAATGGATAGCAGACATGTTAATTATTGTTGAGTTTATTCTTCTAAAGGCTGTTGTACGTCTAGGTCAGTCTAGGTAATACCAGTACATCAAAACAGCACATTAAACCCCAAATTATCAGATCAGCTGAGGTCAGCAGGTGAGACATACACACACACCTGTGAGTGATAGTACACATTATCAAAAAATGTGAGAGTGGCAACCCCATGCCAAGACCCATATATCAAACAATAACATGTTAACTGACTGTGTGTCCTTGAGACTTTCCGTTTCCTAACCCTACATCATTGGCGCCTGCCGGCAGTGGCAGTGAAATGCTCCGCATAAAGTTTCTCAGGATACTAGTAAATCATATTTCATGATTTCATATTGGGGAAGCCCGTACACTGTCTTGCAATGTTGTTGGACGCTTTCTACCACCCTGTCCGTGGGCCGGATGGGAGTTTGACTCCAACAACGTCTGGAGGGCATCATATTGCCTGTCCCAGTGTTTCTAAGCACTGAGATGGAATTTGGCAGAGGACTGTTTTTTTTTAATCTAGTCCAGAGTTTCTGATAACATGTAATTCTGCCTTGCATAATGCCACACAAATGGTTCTCCATGTTTTCACAGGGTTTGGTTCTTGCAGATTAGGTCAGGCTGGTGTGTTCTTTATAGGGAGTCAGGGTGGTGTAGTGGTTAGAGAGTTGAACTAGGACTGGGAAGGCCAAAAGTATCAAAGCACCATTTGGCCATGAAGCTCACTAGGTGACTTTGGGCCACTAGATGCCAAAACGGGAAGATAGAGGTAGACAAAATGGAGCCTTTCATGTATGCATTACTTTTGGCCTGGTATGGTTCTGGCATCTCTTTCCGAGGCTGAACATAATCTTTAAAGCTTGCTTCTATATGAATTAATAAAATAAATTCAGGGTGACCTGTGTGGGATGCCATCTCAGATGGGGCATCACAGTGTTCAGAAAATTATCAGGCCCCCTGGCTGATATATTATTAAGAATGGGCTTTGTGCAGCCTCCAGGAGGTGAACAATACCCACTGACCAAGCCTGCCCAGGAATGAATAAAAGCCTGGCGGTGGTGCCTGGGCAGACCCCAACAGCTCCATGCCCTGTGCATAGAATGCAGGATATTAACCAGTGTTAATCATACATGCATACTTTAAGTTAAATGTCAGGTTATAAACGATAAAGATGGACTTACTGGATTGCTAACAACAATAAAAGCTAAAGTATGATTGGTATAAATGTGGAATTTGTAAAATATTCCTAAAAGGTTGTATTGTGTCTAAACTAGTAATGCACTGATTAGCAACACCATTAATTTTTCCCCCCTCTAGAGATCTTTTTTGTCTTGCAGGTTACCTTACTATGATTCAACTCAGGGATTGGTTGGACCTCATCTGCATCAGAGTGAGACTGCCCTTTGGGGTGAGGTAGTAGGTTGTATAGTTTTAGGGTTATACCCTGCCTGTCAGATAACTATACAATCTACTGTCTTTCCTGAAGTGGCTGTGATAGCAGCACAGGAATGTTCCATCACCGTATCAGGAAACAACATCTGTTACTGATGCATACCGAATGTATGCTTAGGGACAGGAGAGCGGAACCTTAAAGTATTTGAAGCAGCCCATCCATTGACGTCGTTGAGCCAAGGACATGATTCAAAGGCCTAACACACCAACCAAATAATGTCCTCTTACTGAGTTCTGCTGTTATAAGGGTGGCCTCTGTGTCTAAGTGTACACATTTTGGCTAACCAAACAGTATGGTCTTCTTTAAAATGTTTTGCAAAAAAATAACTCTTGTGGAAACTTTAGTACAGTAGTTCCATAGGAAGTTTGCACAGATCGCAAGATCCTCCAAATGTGAATTTCATCCCTATTTGGCCACTAAAGGTTTCCAGTTGAGACAAGAATAGACCCATTTGGCAGGTGGCAGTGAAGAAGAGGAGAGGGCCCATTTGGTTATGATCAGATGGTGGTACAATGTGGCAGCAGAGGTAAAGTATGGACCAAGGCCACATGGCAGGAAAATCCTACACAATAGACCTGGAGTGGTGACTCATGAGTGGAAGCAGAAGGCATTGCAAGGCTGCTGCTAATACTGAGGAGGGACTAGGAGGTGGGGAAAGGGCTGGTGGACATAGGAAGGAGAGGCTAGTGGAATGAGCACCATCCTCTCTTTGGCTCTGTTGGATTCCTTGAACAGCAACCTTGCCTTTCACTCCAAATACCCTTATGCATCACCACATGGCAAGACTCTCTCTCTTAATTGTAGAAGCAAAAGCCAAGAAGTAGCTATGTTCTGTCAACGCCACCCAGTGCTCTGGCAGGGTGAGGTAGTAGGTTGTGTGGTTTCAGGGTAGTGATTTTGCCCCAATCAGGAGATAACTATACAACCTACTGCCTTCCCTGAGGAGCACCTTTGCAGCTTGCCCAGAAAACCCATTTCACTTTCAAGTCAACAATCTATGCAACAGTCCTCCCAAAGTATCTTGAGAACTGTATGATTATGCAAGGAATTCTGTGTTGTCGAACCCCTACCCTCACTTAAAAATGCAGTTCCCAAGGACAATATGACTTTTAAGCCAGTTTCAATCTATGAAATGGGGTAGTATAAATTAGAGTAGATGTTATGGTCATCACCAGAGTAAACCCACCGTATATGTGAAAATAGTATTATTTAGGATTTTAACTTTAGAGTTTATATAATTTTATGCCTGTCATTTAATTCATATTTTAGAAAAAGATCTGATTTATCTCATAAGTTCAATAAAATGTTTTGGGCTTTAAAAAAATTGCCTCAAGTGTCAATTGAGTGGAGTAAAATTGTTATGTTCTGAAGATTAACCCTTTGACATATTCAGCATATTTGCAAGACCACCACTTGGCTTACAAACAGCTATAGTGGGGGTCACTAAGCTGTCAGGCAAGGAGTGTCCAGCGTGAGGATTTAACTCGTTACTGTCAAAACTACACTTGCAAATTTGGAAAAGGCGTCTCTCAGCTCTCCATAGATGTGCACCCAATGATGCCTTTGCTCCCGACCTCAGCTTATGTATCTTCCCCACAAGCAGGCAAAGACTCTGCTTCAGTCTTCTTCTGCTCCCTCTTACTGAGGTTGTAGAAATAAGGTTCCTCTCATTTAACCCTGTGAAGCAGCCCAGGATGCTGCTCTTTCAATGCTGATGACCACAGGCAGCCACACTTTAAGCACAAGTGATTCGGGTCCTACCAGACCCTTGTGGTATGTTTTTACAGGAGGCTGAGGCATAAGGAATCTTTCGTTTCTGAGACTTAACTTAGTGAATGCATGTCCTCAGGTACACAACCCTACAAGCCATGTTTTACAGAAATGGAAAAACTACTTGTGTTATCAACTTCACATCTGTGCATAAACCTACATATGTAAATACTAGTTACTGAGTTTGCCAAATTGTGGTTGCAGAAAGTGGGAGGGTGGGAATGCCACAGGTTTGCAAGCAGCACTCCAATTCATTTCTAATAGTCTGTGAGGGAAAAGGTACTTGCCTCACAACCTCCTTTGAGGCTTGACGATTTACCAGGTGTGAAATCTGGATCAGTTCCTGGAAATTTTGCTTGACTCTAATGGAAAGCTTGGGAAGAGCTTTAGTAACCTTATAGCAAGTTATTTAACTGGTTGGGAGGTGAGAGGGGGGGGGAGAGAATGGCCTATTGCCCACCATCAAATCTGGTATCTATTATTACTGTTTATTAAAGGTGCAAGATTTTATCCAGGCCTGCCCAGCTTGGGACCCACCAAGCAACATACAGCTCACCCATTCTGTGTGCCAACTGAACGTACTGTTTTTCCTGTTTGCAAGAGTGTGCTGTTAAACATCAGTCAAACCGCAATACTTTCCTGCGTTGCTGGGATTGTCTTGGTGAGAGTCACAGGTTGATCAAGCCTACAATAGGAAACATTTTAATGGCTCTCATCCAGCCAGTGGATCTACCTCTTTGCCTTTCCTTCCCACCAGGGCACAATGACTGGAGCACAACCTGTGACCTATCAAAGCACACATAATCTACCCTCATTCTAGAGCAGGATCTTGACAAACCTCATTTTTATGTCTGTCGGAGACTACAAAAATAGGGGAGTTGCAAAGCCTTTGGCAGGCCACAAAGGATGGCTTGTGTTCAGCTTGGTGGGGTTCCCAGATGGAGGGACAAACAAACTGCTTGGCGCTGGCCACCCATCGCACTACCCACCCACTCCTGCCTTGCTAGAAGAACTCCCCTTTTAACCAACAGATTCCTTGTAAGTAGCTCCCTCCAGTCTTTGCCAAGCATTAGAAAACAACATTTATTGTGATCCTGCTATCTTGGAGCATTAAGTATCAGCAACCAAGTTTCTCTCAGTCGTTTCTCGCAATCAGCCACAGAGTATTCAGATAAAATTGTCAGGGTTGGAATTTGGATTCCCTGTAGGCATTCAAATAGCAGCAAATGAAACCAGCAGCAGAGTCTCTGAAAGAAGAAATGCATTAAGAAGAGACATTGAACATCAGCAGGAGAATATGTGGAATTTCAAAGTGTTCATTTACAGCAGAAATATCTTATTTGCATTATGATGCATTATTTATTGAAAAGCACTTTGAGTCTCTGTGACAAAAGTGAGTGTAAAAGCTTTCTCAATAAATACAAATAAATAAACATTTTCTATCACGTTCTGTGCTGGAGGGATCCAAACAGGTGGTACCCATGCATAACCAGAGCAATGGCAGCATTCTTTGATACAGTTTGTGTTCATTTTTAAATGCAGATTTTGAAGGCTAGCCTGTATTTTAACTGGCAAAAAACATGGAGCGACATAAGTTCTGAATGTTGCCCCACCAAACCCATGCTCATTTGCTATTTTTTGGGAAACGACCTTTACTCTTGTAGATTTCTCTTGTGACTAGGCAGGGAAAATTCACTGCTATCTGAGCAGGCAACAATCTTAACCACCACTTAACTGGAAGTAAGCCCCAATGAACTCAATTGGGCTTCTTTCTGAGAAGACATGCTTAGGCTGACACTGTAAGTAAACTGAGTAGCATCTGAGAAATGCGGGGAGGCTCCTTTCAGTCCATGCTGCTCCCCTCTTCCACCAGCTGACTGTTCTGAAGACTTGCTCAGAATTTCAAACAGGAGCATTTTATTTGAAGAGAATGGATGAATGGAAGCAAAGAGCTTTCATAAACATTGCACAAAATGAGGTGATAGACCAGAGTGGTAGAATTCTGGGATGTGCTACTTCAAACTGCAGGGAACACATTTTTGAATGCACCTGTATATAAAGCACATACACAAACTCCCAACAAGCTGAAAACTTGGCAGAGATATGTTAAACATCTCTTCCCCAATGGCTACATGGCAGGGACTGTCTTATGTGAGGATGCATAAGAAAAGCGAAGGCCCTATTTGCACTCCAGAATTCTACTCCATTTTGCATAATCCGTAGAACAGCTGCAAGTCTACCTCCTTAAAGAGCCTGTGGGAAAGGAGTTGAATATAAAACCCCTTTTTTTCTGAATCGGCTGAAAGTTTACAACAGCTGATCTATTAGTACCCACCTGTAATGAACACTTGGAAGAATGAATAACACATGCTGTATTTAAAATCAACACATTGAAAGAACAATAGCTAGCTTTGGTTATCCCTTAGCTCAGGCATCCCCAAACTGCGGCCATCCAGATGTTTTGGCCTACAACTCCCATGATCCCTAGCTAACAGGACCAATGGTCGGGGAAGATGGGAATTGTAGTCCAAAACATCTGGAGGGACGAAGTTTGGGGATGCCTGCCTTAGCTAGAACAATTCTCACACAAAGCAGTTGTCATCACATCTAAAATATTGATGCTTTTTCTTAATAAGGCACATGGAGACATATTATCTGAGTCCCTCAAATTCTATCCCATACTGTCAACATCAGGGGTCAGCAAACTCTTTCAGCAGGGGGGCGGTCACTGTCCCTCAGACCTTGTGGGGGGCAGACTATTTTTTTTTAAAAAATGTACAAATTCCTATGCCCCACAAATAACCCAGAGGTGCATTTTAAATAAAGGACACATTCTACTCATGTGAAAACATGCTGATTCCCGGACTGTCCGCAGGCTGGATTGAGAAGGCGACTGGACCGAATCTGGCCCCCGGGCCTTAGGTTGCCTACCCAGGCTCAAACATTGTCACACAGGGATGAGTACCTCCCGCCCACAGGCCAGATGTGACATGACAGCTGACTCAATATGGCCCCCTGACTGGCTCCACTCCCTGCTTTTCTTAGTGTCCTGTGAACGCCAACAAAGGAGGGCATGCTATCTCTGCTTCAACAGCACAGTCTGATTCCATAACTGGCTTCTGCAAGAGTGAAAACACTTTCTCTGCCAGTATGGAAGCCAATTCTTCTGGCAAAGCAAGGAGAAAGTGCTCTGCTTCGTCAGGCCAGTCGGGCACCTGATCCCTGCTCTGTCAGCCCACTGGTTGCAAAAAGGCTGAAGAGGCTTCCTCTGCAGGTACAGATGCCAATCAAGTTTGCAAGACAGGAACAGAGAGAACACTGTGTGCTCCAGCAGCACAATATATCTGGCCAGTGGGGAAGAGAGCCCTCTATTCTTGGCCAACTCACTGGGTTTCTGTGCTGTGTGTTTTTTCAGGTGCAACACAGAAGCAGTGTGAGAGAGAGGTGTGTGCGCAGGCGGGGGTTTGGTCCCACACACTTGGGGCCTGGCCACTTTCTACCCAATGGAATGTGGCCCCAGCGATAGGAATAAATTATATCGTCACTATTTGCCCCACCCCATGCAGGAACAGAGTTGGTTTTCAATGCCTGGGTTAAACTTCACTAACAAGGAAGATAGACCCACCACACCTGTGAGGGTTTTCCACCATTTTTTAAAGTAAGTGCTCGTAGATCAAATTCTTTTAAGCAATTTTCTTTGCAGCTATTTTTGCCCAACTTTCTTAAATAACTCATTTGTTTTGGTACAAAGTAACTGCCAGGTCACGTGTAGAAAAGGTAAATGTACAAGTTTCCCAGTAGTGATGTATGGAAGTGAGAGCTGGACCATAAAGAAAGCTGATCGCCGAAGTATTGATGCTTTTGAATTATGGTGCTGGAGGAGACTCTTGAGAGTCCCATGGACTGCAAGAAGATCAAACCTATCCATTCTGAAGGAAATCAGCCCCGAGTGCTCACTGGAAGGACAGATCGTGAAGCTGAGGCTCCAATACTTTGGCCACCTCATGAGAAGAGAAGACTCCCTGGAAAAGACCCTGATGTTGGGAAAGATTGAGGGCACTAGGAGAAGGGGACGACAGAGGACGAGATGGTTGGACAGTGTTCTCGAAGCTACGAACATGAGTTTGACCAAACTGCGGGAGGCAGTGCAAGACAGGAATGCCTGGCGTGCTGTGGTCCATGGGGTCACGAAGAGTCGGAAACAACTAAACGACTAAACAACAACAAGTATGCATATATGTTAAAAGAATGAAGTAGCACTTCTTTACCCTGGGAGCTTACAGTGAAGTGTAGGTAAGAAAAAAAATAAAATAGTAGTAGTAGCAGCAGCATGCACATCCACTTACTATTATGCCCTGTCTAATCTGTGCCTCTTTAGACTGCATGTAGGGTTCACATTTAGAATTTCCTTCATGCTACAACTAAAAATCTCTCCACATAGAAAACTAGCATGTCAGGGAGATGGCCTATAGCCTAATTTCATATGGAGGACTATCCCAAATCAGAATATTTATCTTTTGTAAACCACTTTGAGGTATTTTTCAACCAAGCAGTGTACATATCTTATGAAAATAAATAAATATATAAATATATCAGTGTACCTCACAGCAAGCTGGCTTAAGATATGTAAAGCAGGCTATGCACACACACAGCTCCAGCATAAGGAGCCAACAATATTTTTGAAGGCATCATTTCTCCAATGAAAATAGAGATGTCTTTTTCTATTATTCTTATTATACAATTTATACCCCACCCATCTGACTGGGTTGCCCCAGCAACTCTGGATAACTTCCCACATACATAAAAACATAATAAAACACAAAACATTAAAAACCTTCCCTATACAGGGCTGCCTTTAGACGGCTCAGGGCTCCATACCCTCCAACATTTCGCTGATGAAAATAGGGACACCCTAAGGAAAAGTGGGACATTCTAGGATCAGATCAGAAACCGGGGTGGCTTCCGTAAACCTGGGATTGTCTCTGGAAAATCTTGGAGTGTCTGAATGCCACTCCTGGCTGCACAGCTGGTAACTCAACAGGCTGAATGCAACCAACTTGCCATGCATGGTCCCTTCCAGGAGGAGATGGCTAAATCTCCCATGTTTTCTGTCTGTTTGGGACTGCTGGGGAACTGCAAAGCACCTGACATTATGCAATCCATGACTTGCAATACAAGACTGCAAACTGTAGAAGCCTCATCTTCCTCCACCCCCATTGATTCCCTTCTTTGGGCTATGGATGTCACCTTTTTCAGTCATCTCCTGTGCCCTTAACCAGCAGCTTGTAATGCAGAAATGATAAGGAAAACGTTTTCCCAGTCACTTTATCCCTATGCCAGGAAAACCTTCACCTATTAAATGTCTGCACGTCAGATTGCTGCTCAAGATGCAGCAGCGAGATACATAGATTCACTGCTACTACAGAAGCACATTTATTACAGAACCAGAGCAGTTACAAAACCATCCACTTGATATGCATGCAGAGACACCTACTGGCTGATTCAGTGTTGTTGTCTTTCAAAATCCTTGTGCAAACATTACAAGACCCCTGCTGGATCAGGCCGAAGTTCCATCTAGTCCAGCGTTCTGTTCTCACAGTAACCAATGAGATGCCTATGGGAAGCTGACATGCTTGTGATTCCCAGCCTTGGAAGGAAGGCCTCCAAGAGTGGAGGCAGAACAGAGCCATCATAGCTCTCTCCTCCATGGCTTTCGCCAGTCCTTTAAGAACATCTCCCTGTAATCCTTTTAATGGAGCTTTGTGTATGTGTTGTTTATGATTGAGTAATTTGAATGATTGGACAGTCGTTACCTTTGCATTTATTTTAGATTTATCACCCTAAAAGCTTTCAAATAGATTTGCACAAATTAATGCCATATCACTTAAACATTTTAAAATTAAAATGCACTAGCTAAGAGCAAGAAAAAAATGCTGCATCAGCACCAGTAGCTAGTTCAGACAGACAGACAGACTTTTCCAAAGGTACTTCCTTGTGGCTAGGTGAGAGTTCCAAAAACCAGTTTGGGGGTTTGATTTAAAAATAGAAGGACTAGTAGGCTTTAGCTGTTTTTGCCAGCTCTGTCTGATAATTAGACACACAAGGATTTAATCTCTAATCAAGCAAAAAGGGAAAGGGGAAGAGAGATTTTTCAAAGTTGCATTTTCATTTTTTGCTCTACAGATATATTTTATAAACCTTGAAAAAGCAGTTCTAGTGCATAGTGCCTCAGCACCCACCCAATGGCTACAATAGTTTATCTCCTTGTTTTATTCCTAAATAATTGCTACTGGAGTAGAGATGGGGAGCCTGTGGGCTCTCCCAAAATCCCTGGCTTGGGCCAATAGGAGTCCAACAAGATCTGGAGCGCTGAAGATTGTCCCTCTTACACACTGAAGGGAACAAAGCCAAACTCCCCTCCCCTCATTTCATAGAAAATATTTTCACCAATTCAAAAAATGAAGTTACATATGAAGAAATATAGGACCAGCATGCATAATAATTATACCGACAATGGATTTTAATGGATTTCTAATGAAGCTGTTGGGAGTACATTGGCCAATGACCTACTTTACAGAAGCAGTCCTCTGTTTGAAGGTATCCTTTATTTGAATGGTTGGCCAGCCCAAGTCCAGTTTAAAGATAAAGAACCATAAGAAGGGATAGCAGAAGGCCCCTGGAATTGTCCATCCACAAAGTTTGCTGCATCTGATCAGTAGATCATAGCTGCCAAGTTTTCCCTTTTCTCGCGAGGAAGCCTATTCAGCATAATGGAAAATCCCTGAAAAAAAGGGATAAATTGGCAGCTATGCAGCAGATGGATCAGGGCCAGGCACACAGGTCACCTAGTCACTGTCTTCTCTGATATGGCAAGATGTATTTCTTTCTAAATTACAGTAATTGTTTCCAAATTTGTATCTATACATATCAAACAGCACATACAACTTTATGCTAATCATTGTTTCTTTGTTGTCTTCTTTTGGTGATGCATAAATGGCACCATAATTGGGAGTAAGCGGTTTGCCTAATAAAATCTATGCCAGAAGTGTATGCTCATCATAGAAGGGGAATAATTGTAATATACAGTTACTGACTTACATTTGCGTGCATGAAAGGGTTAACCTGAACCTTGAGCTCAAATTACCAGAGTGTGTGTGGTTTGGCAGGCTCACAGCAGCCCATGCTTCCTGGAGCAAGCAAAGAAGGAGCCGTGTGACTTGGCTCACAACTCAGAAAATTCTGTAGGTGAACTGAATTACTCCAAAAGGGAGGTTTTTATAGCCTGCATCTTTGCATAATCCTTTTTGTAAGGAAACCAATTTCTTTTCTTTTAAAGTTGTTTAGAATCCCCGCCCCTGTTTTACTGCCTGCAGTTGGAGATCTGTTTGCAGTAAATTCTGGAATCTCTGTGAGTAAAACATTCACTTACTTGCAAAGCTAAGTGTCTGTGATTTATTCTAGCCTAAGTATTTTTGTGGGGAACATTTCTTTAAAGGTGGATGAGGCAGATCTAACCAAGTTTTAATGTGCTTAGAACAATCGCCATTCTGCTTAGCTCCGCTACTGGACAGTAGGAATCTCTCTTCCAAACCTCTCTCTCCAACAGGAAGGTATTAGGAATAAATAAGAAGCAGGAAGAGGTGGCTCTACTCTGAGAGAAGATGATGCAGCAGCTTCAGGATTTTAGGCACCACTAAAGGTTGCAGAGTTGGCTGTGCTGAACGGACTGTGAGCAAATGGTCTGTGAGCACCTAGAAAGGAACACTGAGATCACTAAAAGTCAGCATGGGTTTCTGAAAAATAAGTCATGTCAGACTAATCTGATCTCATTTTTTGACAGAATTACAAGCCTGGTAGATGAAGGGAATGCTGTGGATGTAGCCTATCTTGATTTCAGCAAGGCCTTTGACAAGGTGCCCCATGATATTCTTGTAAAGAAGCTGGTAAAATGTGGGCTACTCAATGCTACCATTCAGTGGATTTGTAACTGGCTGACTGACCGAACCCAAAGGGTGCTTATCAATGGCTCCATCCTGGAGAGTAGTGACTAGTGGGGTGCCACAGGGTTCCGTCTTGGGCCCAGTCTTATTCAACATCTTTATCAATGACTTGGATGATGGGCTTGAGGGCATCCTGAGCAAGTTTGCAGATGGCACCAAATTGGGAGGGGTGGCTAATACCCCAGAGGACAGGATCACACTTCAAAATGACCTTAACAGATTAGAGAACTGGGCCAAAGCAAACAAGATGAATTTTAACAGGGAGAAATGTAAAGTACTACACTTGGGCAAAACAAAATGAAAGGCACAAATACAGGATGGGTGACACTTGGCTTGAGAGCAGTACATGTGAAAATGATCTAGGAGTCTTGGTAGACCACAAACTTGACATGAGTCAACAGTGTGATGCAGCAGCTAAAAAAGCCAATGCAATTCTGCGCTGCATCAATAGGAGTATAGCGTCTAGATCAAGGGAAGTAATAGTACCACTGTATTCTGCTCTGGTCAGACCTCACCTGGAGTACTGTGTCCAGTTCTGGGCACCACAGTTCAAGAAGGATCCTGACAAGCTGGAACGTGTCCAGAGGAGGGCGACCAAAATCGTCAAAGGCCTGGAAACAATGCCTTATGAGGAACGGCTTAGGGAGCTGCATATTTTTAGTCTGGAGAAGAGAAGGTTAAGGGGTGATATGATAGCCATGTTCAAATATATAAAAGGATGTCATATAGAGGAGGGTGAAAGGTTGTTTTCTGCTGCTCCAGAGAAGCGGACACGGAGCAATGGATTCAAACTACAAGAAAGAAGATTCCACCTAAACATTAGGAAGAACTTTCTGACAGTAAGAGCTGTTCGGCAGTGGAATTTGCTGCCAAGGAGTGTGGTGGAGTCTCCTTCTTTGGAGGTCTTTAAGCAGATGCTTGACAGGCATATGTCAAGAATGCTTTGATGGTGTTTCCAGGGGGTTCGACTGGATGGCCCTCATGGTCTCTTCCAACTCTATGATTCTATGATTCTAAGGGTAGCTTCAGCCAGCTACAGCTTTCTGGTTAGGTTACCTGGATTATGTGTATGTTCGTTTCATTCACACTTTACCATTTAGCATGGCATACCCTAGGTATACCCTGAAAAATGCAGCATATGTGGAAAGGCTCTCAAATGAAACCTTGAGAAATCGCTTTTAAAAGTGACAGAAAGAGGTATAACCTTTAAATCATGCATCTCTCTCCCAAAGTTAGCTGATCTGGGAATATGTAACAAGTCAATTACCTGTATTCCCCAACCTGTAAATTTGGTGTTTATTTAGTTCTCATAATGTTCTCACCTTTGCAAAGAAATAACATTAGATGTTGGTTGCAAACCTCTACTTACCACCTCAAAGATACAATTTGTTTGGAATTGACATTGGACTGCTCCACAGTTTTCCACTGTGGTCAACTTTATTATTATTATTATTATTATTATTATTATTATTATTATTATTTATTAAAGATTTCTAGAATTACAAAAGTGTGCGCAGTGTCACTCATATTTTAACATGTATCATTTTTGCAAATCAGTTTCATTTGTTACTGTGGTCAACTTTTCAAGCTGACCTGGCCTAATGTGGACTGACTTTGTGTCCCTGGTGCCAGACTTTCCCCCCTTCTGCTCATGCCGTGAGCCATCTGTTCAAATTACTGTTGAAAAAGTACCGATGTGAAATATTGCAGAGAGAATATTGTGAACAGGAAGCGGGTTTCCAACAGGGTAATTTATGTACTTTAAAACTGAAAGGTATATTATCCTCGCTTTAACAGACATCCCTTGCTTGTTAAGCTAAAACGTACAGATATTTTCTCCCTGAGGGGCAAACAGCATTGAGGACAATTTTGATCAGGAAAATGACATTGGGGGAATGAGGTTTTTTTAAAAAGAATTTCGCTACTTCTTCTAAGAGCACCCCCTCCCCCCTGCTCCATTTATATTTGTCCTTAAAAGTGAGGAAATGTTAATCCATAGGCTCTGAGTAGGGAGCCCTTATCAAAATGTTGCATGTGCTCACAGTCACTTCTTGGTGCTTTGTATCTTCTATTGCTGAGACCCAGCACCAGATCCTAGGCCTTAAAAGGGTTTTGGGGAGCTTTCCAGCAAATGGAGAAACACCACAAGGGTCAATTTTTAAGGCACCAGTTGTCACCAACTCTGGATTTTGACTTCAGCCTCCCCATACACTGAAGTGCCTGTGTGTGGTCATTTTATTACTTATTTACTTAAAATATTTGTACCGACTTCCGGTCTACCGCCAGCGCTGATTGGCGAGGAATCCTCGAGCTCCGAGGTTCCTGGTGCTGTGAGGGAGGGGGAGAGCCACAAGAGCGATGTGCCCCCCCCCAAGAACCCTAGATTGAGCTTTCTGGGGGCATGAGAGCTCGGCTGTGCCCAAAGGTGACTCCTCTTGCTCACTGGTAAGCTCTCTTTGAGAGCTCCGAGATAGAGCAGAGTTGCTGTCGCAGGCGCCATTTTTGAGTCTACTGCTACCCTCACAGAGCAAAGCTCTGAGCCAGCAGTGGAGAGCGGTGGATTTCCCCCGCCACCCCAAAAGGATTTGGAAGACATTGGACACTGTGAGTAACAGAAAGAATTTTTTTGAAAAGTGTGATTGAAAAGAATTGGCCACGGGAGGAGATTTAAATAGGAAGTCGGTCTCCCCCATTGAGAGAACGGTGATGCAGTTAAACTGGAACGTTTTATGGAGCTGGTTGATACATCTGGGAGATCCAGAGTCCAGGGGAAGGGGGGTAGAATTAGAAAAAATGTGGTTGAAGGTTATTATGATAGAAGAAATAACATTTGAATGTATGGAAAATTTTGGGGGTATAAATTGTGAGGCTAAAGGAAGAATTAGAGATGGATGGGAAAATAAAGTTAGATTTGGATTAATTAATGAATTATAGGTTGAGGATATTTGATGTCTTTTTTTTTCTTTGAGTAATTAGAATTGGTTGGGAAATAATGGGAAAATTGTGTCAGAATGATTTAAGATGATAAAGGAAAATTCCTTCATTTAGATTTAAAAAAGGACCCAGTGTGGGGGGAATCGAGGAAGTCCACAATGTCAAGATAATGTAATGAAATGATATGTTTTTTCTTGTTTTTTTCTTTTTTAATTATGTTTTATTTTTTCTTTTCTGCTTTTGTTTTTGGGTTAAAATGTTTGAAAATTAATAAATATTATTTTAAAAAATAAAATATTTGTACCCCACCTTTCCCCATACAGTGTGTCTACCCTATATACTGTACAGTGCAACTTTCAAATATGCCAGCTATGCAGTATATCTAACCCTGAAAGTGAATGCCCACTTAGAAAACCAAATAGTTCCTTTTTTAATGTAACAATATCATACTTAGCTTGATTTTAAAAATGTAAGCACCTTTCAGGAAAAAGCAATTAAGCCTGTCAACATAGCACCAAAGACACAATAGTTAAGTCATATAAACAAACCCTAGAAACCCACATTCGTAAACACAATCCAAAGCATGCCACTTACCAGAAGAGAGCCACTTTCTGAGGAAAGCTATACAATGAGAACTGATACGTTGGTTCTCCTCTTATAGATGAGTAGTACTCATGTGACACAGGAACCACATTCAACCATGACTTGTTGGTATGTGAAGGAGTCTCAGGCTTGCTTCCCTCTCCTCCTCCAGTCCTAGACTTGTTAAATACGACAATCACAACAGGGGCAGAAAAGAAACAGGAAGAGGACATTGGCTGGAGAAGAAGCAGGAAGGGAGAAGCAGAGCTGGCCACTCAGTAGCCCCATTAGGCCCTTTGCCTTGGAGGTGCAACAGGAAGAAGACAGGAGTCACTTTGCCAACCACCGCCATTTACCACACAAGGACCACGACGGCTGCTTTGTCACTGCAGCACAGGGAGCTCCTGTGGAAAACTCCAGGAGTGCCAAGGCCAGAATGGCAAGCTCAGATGAAGGGCCCTTCCTCAGGGAGAGGCATTCTGGGTGAGGTGGACTCGGAGGGGACCTGTGGTGCTGCTACTTTGCCATGGTAACTGCTATAAGAATTTTGAGGTCACACATCTATATATATAAAAATGTAAAAATCGTGAAACTGCGTTCTACACTTTTCTCCGTAACCGCTTGACCGATCGTCCTGAAATTTTGACACAACGATCCAGGCCACTCCCCGAGCGGTGCTGGGTATGTTTAGCCTGGGGAAAAGAAGGTTAAGGGGTGATATGATAGCCATGTTCAAATATATAAAACGATGTCATATAGAGGAGGGTGAAAGGTTGTTTTCTGCTGCTCCAGAGAAGGGGACACGGAGCAATGGATTCAAATTACAAGAAAGAAGATTCCACCTAAACATTAGGAAGAACTTCCTGACAGTAAGAGCTGTTCGACAGTGGAATTTGCTGCCAAGGAGTGTGGTGGAGTCTCCTTCTTTGGAGGTCTTTAAGCAGAGGCTTGACAGCCATATGTCAAGAATGCTTTGATGGTGTTTCCTGCTTGGCAGGGGGTTCGACTGGATGGCCCTTGTGGTCTCTTCCAACTTTATGATTCTATGATCTTCTTGTACACAGTCATCTTCACTTACTTAAACCCCCAAAGCCACTTCCACACATCTAGGTATAACTACTCTCCTTGGACTTAGTTCTCAACACTCACTGTAATTTATCTTCTGATTAGAAAAATTGTGGCTTTCTTCCCACCTTTATGCCTTTTCACTTTCCCAATTTCATTGTGACTTCTTTCCCTCCCTGATTTTTCTTAGATAAAACAATTGACCTCCCTGTTGTGAACTGCAGGGATCACACTCCAGGGTTGGTTTCCCAGACAACAAAAAGTTCATCCCCAGTCACAGACATTAACCGTAGAGGCTGTTCAGTTTCAAATGTACAGTAAAAGGTTTCTTTAGCCTACTGGGTATTAGGGAAACTGAATAAAGCTTTCAAAGGCACTACCACAATCACAAAAGCTTCTAATCTACTCAGAAATCCTGGAGAAAGACTTTATTCTGAAAACTGAAGACTCGCTAAAGTGCCTCTGAGGAATAACTCAACAGAAGATACTACCGGTAAAGGATGACTGTGGGGTTGCGGCGCTCATCTTGCTTTATTGGATGAGCGAGCTGGTGTACAGCTTGCGGGTCATGTGGCCAGCACGACTAAGCCACTTCTGGTGAACCAGAGCAGTGCATGGTTTACCTTCCCGCTGGAGTGGTACCTATTTATCTAGGAACTGCTGCACTTTGACATGCTTTCAAACTGCTAGGTTGGCAGGAGCTGGGACCGAGCAACGGGAGCTCACCCCGTTGCAGAGATTCAAACCGCCGGCCTTCTAGCAAGTCCTAGGCTCTGCGGTATAACCCACAGCGCCACCTGCGTCCCTATCCTTAGGACGTCCCTATTTTCATGTGAGACATGTTGGAGAGTCTGGAGTTATGTGACGACCAAGCCAAGGTGATAAAGAACTATACAACCTTTCGAAGGTATCTGAAAGCAGCCCTGTATAGGGAAGTTTTTTAATGTTTACTGTTTTATAATAAAGCGAGATGAACGCTGCAACCCCAGAGTCATCCGCAACTGGACCTAACGGTCAGGGGTCCCTTTTCCTTTATATATGTTTTATATATGTTGAAAGCCACCCAGAGTGGCTGGTGCAACTCAGTCAGATGGGTAGGGTGTTATTATTATTTTTGACTAGGATGTTCCAATTTTCATTGGAGAAATGTTAGAGGGGGTGTGATCTCTGTCTGAGACCCCCACCAGTCAGGGTAGATATTTGGCAGTTGTGGGGAGAGACAAAATGAGGTGGTAAGAAAGGGCAGCGCTGATTTAGAAAGGCAAACATACACATTGTGCTAATGCATGCTTCCCTATTTGGGAAAAAAATCCTCTGGTTCACATGTTGATGCCAATGTAGCTAATTTACACTTCCAAACCTAATATGTGAACAAACAAACAAACAAACAAACAAACCAGTTATTCTACAAAACATAGGCTTCTCTCAATTTTGAAGGAGTTCTTCAATCCAAAAATATATCTATTAGGGGAAAGTATTCTACTCCTCTTTAAATCCCTAATGTTCCCTCACCTGAGCAGGAACTTCCAGAACTTCTCTTCAGCTGAAACTTGGGGGCAGTCCTAAATTAGAACTGTTTGGGTGTGACGTAAGAAAACAGACCTAGAAAGATTTGTATCCACCATTTTGCCAAATCTAACTTTCAGCCACTAGGTGGCAAATGCTCCCTTCTTTCTTAATTAAAAATTGATGGTTGTATACTGTACTGTTACAGAATTGCAGGATAGTAACTACTGTGGAGGCAAGAGTAGATGTTTTGCACGTCACCATGCATGGCGTGGCTCATTCTTGCCCAAGGCAGAAGATAATACATGGGAAAGCAGATCCAACTGCCTTATCTATGGGTTTGTTTGTTTTTACCCTGAAAAAGACAAGTTTAAAAGATAGTAGGACTTGCATATACTTTGTCTACACAGCTGGAGCAGTTGCTGTTCTTGCCCCCCCCCAGCCCACCCTGCATTATTTCCCCATAGGTGGGGGCAGCCCCACACCAGTCCTACTTCAACCTTATTTCAGTCTGTGGCGCAGAGCTACCCAGGATGATGAGAGTGACATGGTGCCCAGTAACAGGAAAACAGCAAGGCAACAGTTTTCCCTGGGTGGGGATGAATTAATATATTTACAGGATGCTGACAATCTGGTGGGCAGGGGGGGGAGCAAAGATAAGAAGAGTGGTTTTCCATGTTGCTTCCAATGCTTTTCTCAAGATGTTAGGGAGGATGACATACTGCTGTTAGTTTATTTTTCATACGGTATTTAATATGATAAAATAGTAGTTCTAAAAACAGCAGTGCAGAATAGCACAAGGGACATCAGGCAAAACAAGAGTAGTGTCCACTGTGGTCACCTTGCTACTGGCCAACCTCTACCTCTGGAAGCCCTGGGGTGGCTGGAGGGGAGGCTGGTGGGTGGCCGTTTGGAACTGACCTCAGTTACATTACTCTACAGTTTACTTACATTTAAGCATGCAGAGAACCCTTTCTGGTTGGAATCAAGTGTACAATACATTGGTCGGATGAAAGTGCCTCAGGTTCATCACACATATAATCCACATATTATATTTGAAACCTGAAAAAGACTGTGGAAATGAATTTACTTTTGGCTGACTATAGTATTTGCATATAAAGTGTCTGCATGGAATAAAGGTTTTTGCAAGAGTTGATTATGTAGAGGAATTTCTTCATTTAAACAAGAATCACTTAGTTTTATGTTTATACAAGAACTCTACTATTATTAAATTTGATGCTGTTCACAACATACAACTGGCAACATTGGGATTTTTAACATTTAGTCAATTGAAGTGTTGGTATAGTGACTCCTTAAAGAAAAGAACAGGTTGTTTACCTGTGAGTAGTCATTTGTGCAAACACATATATGGGTTTTAAAATGTACTAACCAGAGGCTCAAGAAATAATGTTAAGTATAGCCAGAGATTATAAAGCATCTTCAAGTTCAAATGCTCACATTTACCATTTTTTGTTGTTGTTGTTTAGTCATTTATTTGTTCCCGACTCTTCGTGACCCCATGGACCAGAGCACGCCAGGCACTCCTGTCTTCCACTGCCTCCCGCAGTTTGCTCAAACTCATGTTCGTAGCTTCGAGAACACTGTACAACCATCTCGTCCTCTGTCGTCCCCTTCTCCTTGTGCCATCAATCTTTCCCAACATCAGGGTCTTTTCCAGGGAGTCTTCTCGTCTCATGAAGTGGCCAAAGTATTGGAGCCTCAGCTTCAGAATCTGTCCTTCCAGTGAGCACTCAGGGCTGATTTCCTTAAGAATGGATAGGTTTGATCTTCTTGCAGTCCATGGGACTCTCAAGAGTCTCCTCCAGCACCATAATTGAAAAGCATCAATTCTTTGGCAATCAGCCAGTCTTTATGGTCCAACTCTCACTTCCATACATCACTCCTGGGAAAACCATAGCTTTAACTATACAGACCTTTGTCGGCAAAGTGATGTCTCTGCTTTTTAAGATGCTGTCTAGGTTTGTCATTGCTTTTCTCCCAAGAAGCAGGCGTCTTTAATTTTGTGACTGCTGTCACCATCTGCAGTGATCATGGAGCCCAAGAAAGTAAAATCTCTCACTGCCTCCATTTCCTCTCCTTCTATTTGCCAGGAGGTGATGGGACCAGTGGCCATGATCTTATTTTTTTGATGTTGAGCTTCAGACCATATTTTGCGCTCTCCTCTTTCACCCTCATTAAAAGGTTATTTAATTCCTCCTCACTTTCTGCTATCAAGGTTGTGTCATCAGCATATCTGAGGTTGTTGATATTTCTTCCGGCAATCTTAATTCCGGCTTGGGATTCATCCAGTCCAGCCTTTCGCATGATGAATTCTGCATATAAGTTAAATAAGCAGGGAGACAATATACAACCTTGTCGTACTCCTTTCCCAATTCTGAACCAATCAGTTGTTCTGTATCCAGTTCTAACTGTAGCTTCTTGTCCTACATTGAGATTTCTCAGGAGACAGATGAGATGATCAGGCACTCCCATTTCTTTAAGAACTTGCCCTAGTTTGCTGTGGTCGACACAGTCAAATGCTTTTGTGTAGTCAATGAAGCAGAAGTAGATGTTTTTCTGGCACTCTCTAGCTTTCTCCATCATCCAGCACATATTTGCAATTTGGTCTCTGGCTCCTCTGCCTCTTCGATATCCAGCTTGCACTTCTGGGAGTTCTCGGTCCACATACTGCCTAAGCCTGCCTTGTAGAATTTTAAGCATAATCTTGCTAGCGTGTGAAATGAGCACAATTGTGTGGTAGTTTGAGCATTCTTTGGCACTGCCCTTCTTTGGGATTGGGATGTAGACTGATCTTCTCCAATCCTCTGGCCACTGCTGAGTTTTCCAAACTTACTGGCATATTGAGTGTAGCACATTAACAGCATCATCTTTTAAAATTTTAAATAGTTCAGCTGGAATATCATCACTTCCACTGGCCTTGTTATTAGCAGTACTTTCTAAGGCCCATTTGAATTCACTCTCCAGAATGCCTGGCTCAAGGTGAGCAATCACACTACCTGGGGTGTACGAAGCATCCATATCTTTCTGGTATAATTCCTCTATGTATCCTTGCCACCTCTTCTTGATGTCTTCTGCTTCTGTTAGGTCCTTTCCACTTTTGTCCTTTATTATGGCAATCTTTGTACGAAATGTTTCTTTCATATCTCCAATTTTCTTGAACAGATCTCTGGTTCTCAGATCTCAGCCCTAGGAGTCTCAGTCTCTCTCAGAAGCTGCCAGCACATTGAAGAAGAAGCTTTGTTATCTGAATCTCTCTCTGGGACCAGAGAGAGGCTAGTAGTTCTTGGACTTACCAAGTAAGATCTTAAAGAAAACTGGACTTCATTGCTAGTTGTTTAAGAGCAATGTGTTGATTTGTATTTACAGCACTTTTTGGTCACAAGTTTAAATACAGTTTGCAGTAAAACCCTGGAACTCTTTCTTGATGTGGAGGGCTTATTGATTTGTGCTCTGCACAAGGTCCAGATCAGGGCATTCCTCTCACACTGCTGTGCTCTGGGTGGGACTCTGAAAGCTGAGAGGTTAAAGTTTTCAGTTGTTGGAGCCAATATCTGCACACCAGCTACCTGCTGAGGCTTGTGAACTTAGCCTGTTTCTGAACCTTGCTCTTGTGTTTTGACTTTCAGCCACTACCAGACCTTGCTTTTTGTATTAACTCAGTGAGTAGACTTGGAACTGCTGTATTTGACTATAAGATGTCTGCAGCATGTTTCCTACCCCCTCTAATGCATGCTACTCCTTTTCAACAGTCTTCTTAAAGAGGAGAGCTAGGATTGTCAGTGTGTTAAATACTAACTTCAGAACAACTTTACTGGGGGGGGGGAGATCCTCATAAGGCTACACTGCCCTTGAGTGATCAAACTCTGACTACTTTTATTCATCATGTAGCAGTACCCCATAAATTACAAATGGGGAAAAATTAACTCCCTTAAATTCTATCCCTGTAGGTAAAGGGACCCCTGACCATTAGGTCCAGTCGTGACCGACTCTGGGGTTGCACGCTCATCTCGCATTATTGGCCGAGGGAGACGGCGTATAGCTTCCAGGTCATGTGGCCAGCATGACAAAGCTGCTTCTGGCAAACCAGAGCAGCACACAGAAATGCCGTTTACCTTCCTGCTGTAGCGGTTCCTATTTATCTACTTGCACTTTGATGTGCTTTCGAACTGCTACGGTAGGTTGGCAGGAGCTGGGACCAAGCAACGGGAGCTCACCCCATCACAGGGATTCGAACCGCCGACCTTCTGATCAGCAAGCCCTAGGCTCAGTGGTTTAACCCAAAGCGCCACCTGGGTCCCTATAGTACAAATGTGATTTTTCTTGCTGAGGTATAGTACAAATGTACTATATAGTACAAATGTACTATACCTCTTGCTGAGGTATAGTACAAATGTGATTTTTCTTGCCACCTGGGTCCCTATAGTACTATCCCTGTAGTACAAATGTGATTTTTCTTGCTGAGGGGGAAACTTCAGCATCAGCCCTCTAAACAGGCAACTCACATTAGTTGGAATTTTAGTACAAAAAGTTAAAAATGCACACCAAGCAGACATTCTTTTGTTTGGTTTGGTATGAGTTTGAAAAATGTGTTCCAGTGATTTTCAAATCCCCCACATAACAACATTAATCCTTTCATCAAAGAGTTCCTGCTTCTGAATGTGGTTAAAACTGTGTCAGTTTCAAGAGGATTATTGAGTGCACCAACCTACTTTGCAAATGTTTAAATTGCCAATCTGTATTAGGATGAGTGTTGTATAGTAACCACAAGTAAAATATTAACAGGTCAAACTGGTAAACATCCTGACTTTTGTATCCTTTGACAAGAACCATTATTGAAGTAGAACATATTTTTATTTTTAAAAATGGTATCCTATTGTTCCATCTTGACTGATGCTGAAGTTAAAAAGCAATCCCAACTTCACTGCTTCTAAATTTAGGCAGCTCTGCTATGTACTTTGAACCATATGTTTATGTCCTGATCCACCTAAGGTGATTGATAGGCAAGTGGTCGCAGATTCTATGTTTTGATTGGGAATCTGTATTATAATTAGATTAGGAAGCAATACAGTTAGAACTGGTTTAAGCTGACCACTCAGCTTCTTCTTCTTGATCTCAGCCCTTTTATGGTGCGATAACAACAATACGGTTCAAAGTACATCACTAAAGCACAGCCTCTCTCTCTCTCTCTCTCTCTCTCTCTCTCTCTCTCTCTCTCTCTCACACACACACACACACACACACACACACATTTCTACCCTACCTTTCCTCCAAAGAGCTCAAGTTGAGATAAATTGTTCTCCTTTATTTGTATCCTCACAACAACCCTGTGAGGTAGGATAGGCTGAGAGACTTTTACTAGCCAAGATCACACAGTGACCTTGATGGCTGAGCGAGGATTTGAACCCTGCTCTCTCAAGTCCTGGTCCCCAGCATCCTAGCCACAATGCCACACTGGCTCTCAGTGGGTACAATAATGGCCAGAAGACCAGATAGGTGGTGCCTAGAGTGGCTGCTTACTCTCTCCCCTAGGGTTGCAATTCTGTGGGTACAGTTTGCTAGAAAGGACACTGGGTGATTGAATGGAGCTAAGTGAACAAACGTCACTTTGCTGTTTTCTGTCTCCTCCCTGTGAACTTAACTGATAAAGGAACTATGTACATGTTTTGATGATCACTGCATATTTGGTTCTGGCCATGTTCAGGTTCTGGGGTTGTTTTTGCAAATCATATCATTGGATCTGATTCTGTCAGTGCTGGTCTCTTAGCTGGAAGTAGAGGGGAATGAACCCAGCTCCCTTTCCCACATCAAACAGGTAATGATGTCTTTCACAGGCAGCCAATCTTCATGAGCAGATATCCAGATAAAGTACATGCATAGCTGGAATGGGACCATCATGGTTGAAACCCTGTGCAAAATACATTCTAGTGTTCCAGTATTAAGCTGGCATGCCTTACAGGTATTCATATGCTTAAAATCAGATATCTGGTTTGATTAGAAGTTGGCACATCATAATGTTAAGGTCATAATTATCCTAGAGTTTGCACTGAATAAACATTGCCAAATATTTTTACTAGCAAGTAGGGCATGCAGTAAAGCGCTGCAGCAGGATTAATCCCTAATTTATCCCTAATTTTCTCTCCCCCCCCATTCCCAAACCCCAAGCCAAAGTCCCCCCCTTTTTTACCTTTACAGCCCGGGCTTGGCTGGGGTGTGTGTGGGGTATTTATTCCTTTACCCCCTCCAAAGCTTGTGTTTGGAGTGCGGATCCCTCCCCCCCCGTGTTTTCACGCACTTTTTGCGTCTGCCGTTTGGTTCCTAATTTTCCCCCGTCAATAGCGCTGCTGCCGCCAGGGCCCAGTGGCCGAATTCTGGCTTCTGGACGGCCCGGGCGGCTGCTCTGGGGTGTATGCCCAGTTTTTCGGGGGTGGGGGTGGCTCCCGCTACTTTTGTTGGCCTCCGCGGCTGTTTTTCAGTCGCCTGCTGTGTCCGGGAGGGAGCTTTGCTGTCCGGGGGGCTTGCGCCCGCCCCAGCGCTTTCTGAGGGTCCCGCGGTTGGCGCTGAGCATTCGGTGGCCTCCCCGCGCCTTTACTGGCCGTTCCGGCACAGCGGGGGTCTCCCGGTTGCTTGCGCTGTTTGGGCCTCAGACCTGGGTCTTTCAGATTTCAGTGGCGCCTGTGTGAGGCCCAGATTCAGCAGCCTTCTGACCTTCTGTTCTGCTCACTTCACTACAACATAATGGCATCCCCCACCTGCTTGGTGCCCAGTTTGGGGGGGGGGGGCAGGACTGGTCAGACTGGTTGCAAAGTGAAGGGCTTCTGTTCAGAATACTCCATTCCATCCCTGCATCAGGAATAGAGGATAGAGTTCTGCTCACTTCATCTCAAAAAACTGGAAAATATTTAGAAACTGGAAATTTGGAACTGGAAAATATTTAGAAAAGGACAGCCAAAATTATCATGGAGATGGAGCAACTCCCCTATGAGGAAAGGTTACAACATCTGAGGCTTTTTGCTTAGAGAAATAGTGAGTAAGAGGCAACAGGATAGAAATTTACAAAACTCATGCATGGCATGGAGAAAGTGGATAGGAAAAAGTTTTCCCCCCTCTCATAACACTAAACCTCATGGGCATCCATGAAGCTTAATGTTGGAAGATTCAGGACAGATAAAATAAAGGACTTCTTCATGAAATTCAGCTTCCCAACCTGGGAAGCTTTAAAAGAGGATTAGACAAATTCATGGCGGAAAAGGCGGTGTTCTGCCTCCACTGTCTGAATACCAGTTCCTGGGAATTGCAGGAGGGGAGAATGTATTTGTGCTCACATCCTGCTTGCAGGTCCCCCATTGTAGCATCTGGGAAGCAGCATCTCTCGCCACTTGGCTGCATCTTTTCACCATAGATAAAATCCTGTAAAAAGGCAAAAATTGGTAAACAGTACAGCGCAGGTGGCGTTGTGGGTTAAACTAGGGCTTGCTGATCAGAAGGTGGGCGGTTCGAATCCCTGCGACGGGGTGAGCTCCCGTTGCTCAGTCCCAGCTCCTGCCAACCTAGCAGTTTGAAAGCACGTCAAAGTGCAAGTAGATAAATAGGTACCGCTCCAAGCGGGAAGGTAAATGGCGTTTCTGTGCACTGCTCTGGTTCACCAGAAGCGGCTTTGTCATGCTGGCCACATGACCTGGAAGCTGTATGCCGACTCCCTCGGCCAATAACACGAGATGAGCGCCACAACCCCAGAGTCGGTCACGACTGGATCTAATGGTCAGGAGTCCCTTTACCCTTTACCTGTACAAATCTTATTGCAATTGCTCCTACCGTATATGCAGTGGAACTCTAGCTGCAATATACTATGATCAAAATAATAATTTCAGAAAATAAGACAATTTCCTAAGTTTTATACTGTTACTGAGCATTAATGCTATAACACCATATTGAGGTGCAGTGATACCAGAGCTAATACATCCTGGATATCCAATTACAATAAACTGCAGTAAAAACATATGAATTGCCTTGGTGGTTGAAGCCAAGACCCATGTGGTCCAGTACTGCTTTCCTCACCTTTTAGAAGTTTGCAGCCAGGATGCAAAGATTGCTCACTCTTTTGTACAATATCATCTCAACGGAGGCCTCTACTTGCTGCTACAATTTTTCTCTCAATCAGCACTGCAACCTAGAAAGAAAAGGACAGCTTCTTGCTCTTCCGCACAACTCACTTCCTCAGGAGGTGATCAGGCAGCAATTGTGAGGAGGAGCCCCCGAATCCAACCGTTTTGGACATCAGTCCTATAGGAAATACACAAAGTAACTAAGCAGTTATTAGAAGTCACCCCAGAACTGGCCCTGCTGAACATCTTCCAAGATAATAATTTCCACTCATGCTATAAAGAGCTCCTAAGCCACCTGCTCTCAGTACCTAGAAGCATCATAGCCAGACCCTGGAGAGGCGTGTCAGATGTGAACATGGACCACTGATACTAAATCATATGGGAAACAGCTTTACTAGAAAAGCTAACCAACAGACCAGGGCAGTCTCGAGCAGGTCGGGCGCCTTGGCACTGAAGGGTGGAGATCGCTTCGGCGCCCCCGCCCTCGCAGGGCGCAGCATGGCTTCCGTGCCTACCGACCCGGCGCCCTGGCACCCCGCACCACCAGGACTCTACCTAGAGCTGGCCCTGCAACAGACTGAACCTGACATGGGGACAAATAGAAGAAGTCGCCTTCACCTCAGTATGGCTCCCTTTGATCAACAACGGGACCACAACAAGAACCCATCGGCAGCATATGAATCAATATGGCTTACTTGTCCCCACCCCCACTGCAAACCTCACCGCATCCAACAACAGGCCCCCCATCCCTCTCCCCACCAAGGAAATGCAATAAGAAAATAGAAAGAGAACCTACTGGTACCTAGGTGACGCTGACAAAAACCCTCACATGTACATTACCATATAAAAGAATATGTTTCACCACTCCCCCCCCTCCTCACCCCCCTTCTTCTTCCCCAACCCCGTGCTGAATACAAAACTAATGTCTCATATCAAATGTAACTGACTTGTGGAAAAGACTTTACAACCTGAAAAAGAGACAAGGCACATACTTTTGTAAACTAAGAAAACCTTTTATATATTTTAAAAAAGAAATCAACAGACTAACTCCTGCACATGGAGGTTCGACTTAGCTGTCATACCGTAGCTACAGCCAGCAATAAAACTAATTGGTTGCTTCAAAACTAGCAATAAAAAGTCATTGGTTGAGGCATGTTCTTATTACAAAATTAATATATTACAACATATATTTCTAGATCTGTGTTTATGAAACTGCATTATGAAAGGCAATCTTATTATGTTATGTTCACAGAACTGCCTATTTATATATGCTTTTATCAGTTTAAATATAGTTTACATTGGGCTCCTTTCATTTTAGTTCCTTAATAGGTTGGTGCTCAATAAACAACCATTTCTATTATTGAATCCATTTCTAAGGGTGTGTATAACTCTTAGGTACAACTATCTTGGCATGGTGGTCAGAAGCAATCAAAGCAAAGAGATTAAGTTCATTAATGATATTCATTTGTTGAACCTCCATGTCCCCTAAGTGGCCAATAATATATATTAACATGTAATAAAATTCGACTCAGAATTAAAACACTCACTGATACAATCAAATGCAGTGTTTCAGTGTATCTGAAGAAGTGTGCATGCACACGAAAGCTCATACCAAAATAAAAACTTAGTTGGTCTTTAAGGTGCTACTGAAGGAATTTTTAAATTTTGTTTCGACTCAGACCAACACGGCTACCTACCTGTAATCAAATGCAGAAATTTAAAAACAATAATGTTCATGCCTATACCATCTTTTTCCTCCATTTTCTGAAAGTCATCAAATCAGGCAACCAAAGTGTCCCCAAGATGTTTTATTCACAGTACCACAGAGATCAAATCCATCCAGGAATATTATAATGTATCTCCCTAAATGACCTTAATTTCATTGCCAGAGTTTGTTGCTTGTATCATGAAGTTTCACTCTGGAGAGCAGGATTATCTTCTTCTTCTTTCCTATCCTACACAATGTGGACTGGCCGCATTGGTCCTATGGGGACCCATCCCCCTCCAGTTCACATTGTAACAACAATTAATCACTTGCCCAAGGAACATGAGATTATATTTTGGAACAACTAGTTTCAAAAGAGGAAACTAGTACCAAAAGAGGAAATCTTTGGTTCCAGCTGCTTAAGAGGGTAGAGTAGAAGGCAGTGCCCATGAGGAAGTCTTGCAGGTCCTACATTAGGGAAGAGTGTAAATAATCTTTGGTTTCAATAAACTAATGAAATTATTAATGACCTGTGAGCAGCTCATATAAATACAAATCAGTATACATATCAAGTGTTGCCTTGCACATTAATTTTCATGCAGAAGATCAAGTCTTCTGTATGATGTACCAGCGCTTTGTATCTGTAGAATGGATATGCAAGTGTTTCTTGTTGTTTGTCATTTGCTTTGGGACCAAAATAGACATACCTAAAAGTGCAAGTAGATGTTCGCCTCTGGTGGTATGCACTGTGACAAATCCATACAATGGTGCATCCAGGGGTTTGTGCCTCATTATGTATACCTTATGGGACGTGGGTGGCGCTGTGGGTTAAACCACAGAGCCTAGGGCTTGCTGATCAGAAGGTCGGCGGTTCGAATCCCCGCAACGGGGTGAGCTCCTGTTGCTCGGTCCCAGCTCCTGCCAACCTAGCAGTTTGAAAGCACGTCAAAGTGCAAGCAGATAAATAGGTACCGCTCCAGCGGGAAGGTAAACGCTATTTCCATGCGCTGCTCTGGTTCGCCAGAGGCGGCTTAGTCATGACCCAGAAGCTGTATGCCGGCTCCCTCGGCCAGTAAAGCGAGACGAGATCCGCAACCCCAGAGTCGGTCACGACTGGACCTAATGGTAAGGAGTCCCTTTACCTTTATGTATACCTTGTACATTTGCCTAATTAATAGTTGGACTAGATGGCATTTGTCTGTCTTGGGAAACAAAGGAGGAGTTTGCCTTTGTGGGTAAGGTCAAGCTGCTGGAAGACTACAGTGCCTGCTGTGGCTGTAGAGACTAACTCTGGCCAGCTTCCAACAAATATAAAAGTGCAATTAAACATCAAAATTAAAAACTTCCCTATGCAGGGCTGCATTCTAAAAGCTGTATAGTTCTTTATCTCCTTGGCATTTGATGGTGAGGGTATTCCATGGGATGGGGGCCACTACCAAGAAGACCCTCTGCCTGGTTCCCTGTAACTTCACTTATCGCATTGGGGGAACCACCAGAAGGCCCTTGGAGTTGGACTTCAGGCTGAACGATGGGGGTGGAGACACTCTGGGTATAAAGGGCCAAGGCTGCTCAGGGTTTTAAAGACCAGCACCAACACTTTGAATTGTGTTCAGAAGCATACTGGGAGCCAGTGTAGATCCTTTAGGGCTGGTGTTATATGGTCCCAGTAGCTGCTCCCAGTTATTAAGCTGAGGTTGGATGCTTTAGTTGAGATTCCTGCAATGCAGCAGGTTGGACTAGAGGACCCTTGAGGTCCCTTCCAACTCTACAATTCTATGATTAAATTGTTGCACCCATTCTCACATTACAAAATGTGTACGTTTCTTATTCATACCCACAGACATTTGAGTATGAAAATGTAATGTGTAAAACATTCCAAGAATACAGATGTTACTGAATTAGAAAATAAAAGTACAGTATATGCATTAGCAATACTCCATGTAATTGAACCTTATCAAAGGCATTAGCAAGCTCCCCAAAATTACATCTATGTAAAACTCTCCATGTGGTTTAAAAAGTAGGAATTTATGTGCTATTTCATAGAATCATAGAGTTGGAAGAGACCACAAGGGCCATCCAGTCCAACCCCCTGCCAAGCAGGAAACACCATCAAAGCATTCTTGACAGATGACATATTGGCTGAACTCTTAACAATTTGTCATGTTTGCTTTCTGAAAAATAGAAGAGTATGTTTGCAATAATTGAAATCACAGAAGGTCTGCAGCAAAGAAGGAAGTCCAGCTCAGCAACTGTGACTAAGTGTTATTTGTTAACTTTACTCACACTTTAATAATAGAGTTGAGGAGGATCTTTTCTATGCAAATGTTTTATTGATGCTTACTGGATGAGTAATCTCTACATTGCTTGCTGTATTAAAAAAATACTGATTGAGAATTCTCATCAATGAGCTGGGGGAAGGGGGAGGAATCTTCCGCCCCCTTTGATCAGTAAATAATTTTATTCCCTCTCTTTTATGATGGTCAGAGGACACTGCTGGTGTTTATGCAGTTTAAATGACAACATTCACTCACCATAGGGAGGTACAGTATCTGTAAACACACACACACACACACACACACACACACACTTTTTCAAATATAGGTCTGGGCACAGGTCTGGGCTTTTCACATGCGCATAGCCAAGGGGTGTCAGGGGGGCAGCTGCTCCCCTAAATCAATACAAATCTGAGGTACTGTCCCCCTAACAAAAGCCTGCCCCCCACTAGCAAAAATGCTGGCTACGCCCACGTCAGAGCAGTGTGTTTTCCTGAGGTTGAGCTGTCATAGCAGTAGCTTTTTGACTGCTTAGTAAGGTGCCTCAGAGAGACTGGAACATAAATATATGCTTATTAGTTCCCCTATTGAAGTCAGTAGGATTAAAATGTGCTTAGCTTTTGCTAAATCGTTAAAGTACCTAAGGCTGTAATCCACAATATCACCACTAGACCAACATTTTATCAGGCCTTGAACCACTCTGGGGGGGGGGGATCAGCAGAGTGATTGCCATTTGTAGTAAAAAGCAGCAGGCTTTCACAGGGAAAGTGGTATAGACAAACAAAAAAAGTGCTTGGGGCACAGACCTGGAAAGCCCAGAGCTGTGCCTAGAAATGCAAAGTAAAGGTAAGTGTGGAGGAGGGAGTTCTCAGAGGATGCAAAGATGATGTTCACTGCAGAACTTCTTCACTTGCACCCTTGGCATCTCCCAGACATGAGATCAGTGATCACCAACCTTTTTGGGCGTAGGGGCATGTGTGGAATTCTGAAAGAATGTCCTGGGGAACCAGTCACAAAGTGGCTGCCTGCCATGAGGGTGCAGCTTGACATAAAATTGGGAATACTGGTTTTCTCGCATAACAAAGCATCAACTGATTGGTTGACCTGAGAGACCAGGGTTCAAATCCCCACTCAGTCATGAAGTTCAGTGGGTGATTTGGGGCCAATCACTTTCACTCAGTTTAACCTACCTCACAGGAATGTTGTGAGGTTATAATGGAGAGGGAGAACCATGCATGCCACATTGAGCTGCTTGGAGGTGGTGGTAATAATAATAATAATAATAATAATAATAATAATAATACATGTTTCAGGTCATGAAAAAGCAATGAGTCAAGCCTTAAAGCAAGTGGGGAAGGCATCTCTGTCACCTTTTCTCCCCAGAGCCAGGAAAGGGGGAGAAGGTAAACTCTGCTTCTGTCTGTTCCAGTAAGTGAAAGATCATTGAAAATATTAAGCAAGAGCTGCCTGGAGTTGGCGGGGCACCTGCTGCATCTCCATCTTGCTGTTCTCCCTGGTCACGAAGGCGGAAAGCAGGCAAGTTGTTAAACCAGCCTGGAGCCGGAGCTGTGATTAGGCTCACAATGGACACATTATGACAGCAGGGAGTGAGGCCAGTTCAGGACCCAGCACTTCCTGGGCTGGCTCAACCCCTCCCCTGGTGGAGATTCCGCCAGCAACACTTCCTCCTGTTTGGCAGGTATGTCTCCCTGCTAAAAGCAAGGTTGGCAGGCACCACCAGCCAGCAGTCCTTGCAAAGCCCTGTGCTTTCACAAGCCCTGACATGATCATCAACTCTTGTACATTACTGATAATGTACAAACATAATTCAAGCAGCGAGTCAGGACAAAGGAATGAGGAAGTTAGCGGAGTGGAGAGAGGGCTGTCTCGTGTACCAGAGCCCCAGCACCGCTCGGAGAGAGGGATAGGGAGGAAGAGCACGGAGGGCTTTCGGACACAGGGCAGCCAGAAAGGCGGCCCTTCCCTCCGATGCCTGAATTGAGGCACGCGCCCACCCGTAGGGCCAGGGGGTGGCACTTTGGGGTGCCCAGGCTTTTATGCTGGGCGAAAACCTGCAGGAAGCCATTGCGGGGTTCTGACACGGACTGAGCAGTCATGTTTGCTGATGTTCTTGCACTGTAAATAGTATGCACAATAAAACTCTGAAAGACAAGACAGAATGGAGCGTCTTTACTCAAGAGTAGCCGCAACCATCTCTGACACATTACTTTCAATGGGAAAGTTCAGTTCAGGTTAAGTACGCTTCAGGTTAAGTACGGACTTCCAGAACCAATTACACTCATACTTTGGGTTAAGTATGCTTCAGGTTGAGTAATCCGCGGACCCGTCTGGAATGGATTAATCCACTTTCCATTACTTTCAATGGGAAAGTTCGCTTCAGGTTAAGTACACTTCAGTTTAAGTACTCCGCGGACTGTCTGGAATGGATTAATCCACTTTCCATTACTTTCAATGGAAAAGTTCTGCTGCTCAAAGAACTCTGGAACATGACCCAAAGAACGTGTTCAGGAGACCCACGAAGAGGAGGAGCTGCAATCAGTTTCTTCAGCCAGGGTATTTCAACTTCCCTCTCCAGGGTCCAATAAGCTTAGGGTACAAGTTAGAATTGAGGGGACTCTGTGTAACATGGAGCTGGATACCAGCTCATTGTACTCCATAATATCGGCAAAGATCCTCAAAGAGCTTTGTCCCAATGGAGGTCCCCCTCTCCGCCTGGCCACCGTAGTGCTACGGGATTTCCAGAGAAAGATAATTCAGCTTAAGGATATGGGTAATTTCAGGGTCCAGTTTAAGAACCACATTAAGAAATTGGAACCCCTCATAACAAAAGGCCCCTTCACTAGCCTTCTGGGTTTGGCATGGTTTGGGCCGTTAGGCTTAGGCGTGTCAGGGCTCAACCAGATTTCCCCAGGGGCAGGCTTTGAATCGATCTGCCAGGAGTTTCCATCAGTCTTCGACCCCCAATTTCCCTATGGATCAACCCCACAGTGCAACCCATCAGGGTCAAGGCCCGTTGGGTTCTGTTTGCACTCAAACGTAAGATTGAGGAGGAGCTTGATCATTTAGTAGTGCAAGGGGTCTTAGAGCCGGTAGCTTCGGGAACCTGGGAAACCCCAATCGTCACACCGGTAAAACCAGACAGCACAGTCCATATTTGTGGTGATTACAAATGCACCCTGAGTCGGTCCTTGCAGGACCATGCATACCCGGTGTCAGTATTGAGCCACGTGTCTCATGGACCATCTCCTTAAAGGGATCCCTGGAGTCACGCCATTCTTCGGCGATGTGCTGATCACTGCATTGTCGAGGGAGGACTTCGCCACCATATTACGGACAGTGCTACAACACTTCCAGGTGGCAGAACTTAAGGTAAAACAGAAAAAGTGCTTGTTGGGAGTTAGCAGCATGGACTTTCTGGGGTTCTGGGTAGATGCGGACGGTCTCCATCCAGCTGAGGACAAGGTGTGCGCCATTTGTGATGCCCTAGATCCGAAGAGCAAGGCAGAATTACAAGCCTTCTTGGGACTTCTTAATAATTATCAAGCATTCCTGCCTCACAAGGCAGCGGTGGCCGAGCCCTTGCACAGGCTTTTGGACAAAAAAGCACCGTGGGTCTGGGGCCCAAGACAGGCAAAAGCTTTTCAAGGGGTCAAGAATTTGCTAGTATCTAATATAGTGATGAAACACTTTGATGAAAAGCTCCCAGTAGTGCTGGCTTGTGACGCTTCCCCCTACGGGGTGGGCGCGGTACTGGGCCACCAGCTTCCGGACGGGAGAGCGGTCCCAGTGGCTTACTTCTCCCAAACTCTCATGTTGGTGGAACTCAACTATTCTCAGATCGACAAAGAAGGCTTAGCAGTAGTTAAGGGAGTCAAGAAATTTTATGATTTCCTGTATGGTCGGCCCTTCACTATCATTACTGACCACAAGCCCCTCCTGGGACTCCTTGCCCCCGACCATCAAGAGACCCCAAACACTCTCGCCGCGAGTCTTGCACTGGCCCATTTGCTTGGCCGGCTACCAATATTCATTATAGCACCGACCCGGGCAAGCCATGGGACACACAGACACTCTCAGCCGCTTACCGCTGCCAGAGAGTGGCTCAGACCCGGCTCACCAGATCCTACTGCTGGAAGACCAGCCCTTGCATGTGAGTGAAGGACATTGCTGCCGCGACTGCGAAGGACAAGTTGTTGGCCCACATTGCGGATTGGGTGGGGAGAGGGTGGCCCGGAAAGCCGGGACCAGAATTTTCATGCTACACAGCCCGCAAGGACGAGCTGTCTACGCACAGGGGATGTGTATTATGGGGCAGCCGTGTCATAGTCGTCGTCCCCCCCCCCCCCCCGCTCAGAAGAAAGGTCTTAGAAGGCCTGCACTTATTTCATATGGGAATAGCAGGGGTCCCCAGACTATGGCCCCCGAGCCGGATGCGGCCAAATTAGCCTCCCAATCCGGCCCGCGCCGCCCCCCGCCGCCGCCCGCTCTTACAGCGCGCGCCGATCTTCAAAATCAGCAAAAAATCGCCGAAAATCCTTTGTGCGCATGCGTATGGGCCTCTCCCGACCCAGAAGAGGTCATTTCCGATGCACTTCCGGGGCGGGGGAGGCCCATACGCATGCGCACAAGCGATTTTCGGCGATTTCCCCCCGAACGTGTATGTGTGCGCATGCGCACGGGCGCGCACTCCCCGCCCTCCGGCCCGCTGCGCGCGCACTCCCCTACTCTCCGGCCCGAAGCCCGGTAAGTCTGGGGACCCCTGGGGAATAGTATGGATGAAGGCACTGGCTCCTAGCTACATCTGGTGGCTGGGCATAGATGCATAGATAGATGCATAGATGCATAGATAGAGCATCTATGCATCTACGTCTGGTGGCTGGGCATAGATGCTGAGATAGAGGGCTGGGTCAAATGTTGTGATATGATAGCCATGTTCAAATATATAAAAGGATGTCATATAGAGGAGGGAGAAAGATTATTTTCTCCTGCTCCAGAGAAGCGGACACGGAGCAATGGATTCAAACTACAGGAAAGAAGATTCCACCTCAACATTAGGAAGAACCTCCTGACAGTAAGAGCTGTTTGGCAGTGGAACTTGCTGCCAAGGAGTGTGGTGGAGTCTCCTTCTTTGGGGGTCTTTAAGCAGAGGCTTGACAGGCATGTGTCAAGAATGCTTTGATGGTGTTTCCTGCTTGTGGTCTCTTCCAACTCTATGATTCTATGATTCTACAACTGAAACCATTTTCTGCCCTGCTGTGCTGAGGCCTCCTGCCGGAGTTGCTTTCTGGGGCGCCGCGTCTCCCGCGGAACTGGCTGCCCAAGCGACGCCTCTTGGCTTCGCCCCCGCCTCACGCGCCTGGGACCTTCCCGCCCGACCCTCCTGGGCCGCCCGTCCGGCGAGGGGAGGGTGCGCGGCCATTGGAGTCCATGTGTCCCTCCCTGCTTCCTCAGCGCCTGGCTCCCCTCCGGCTTCTCCCCCGCGGCGCTTGCTCGCTTTGCCCGTCCTCCTCTCCTTCCCTGCCCAATCGCAGCCGGCCGTGGCAGGAGGTGTGTGCGGGCGTGTGCTGGGTATGTGTGCTTGTATGTACACGGCGACCTCATTTCCGGTACCTGCCACTCAACGGCGGCCCCTGGCAGAGTTGCGAGAGGGGACGAGGCGAGGTCGGACCCCCAACCCCCCCGGCTCCTCCTCCTCCTGGGAAGCGGCCAGCTGGCTGGAGCGCGCGGCGCCCCCGGCTGTACCAGGCAGGGCACTCGGAGCTGCTCCAGCGGCGCCCGCGGCGGCTGAGGGGACCGAGAGCGAGGAGGTCCTGAGCCCCGCGAAGGAGCCGGCCGAAGCCTCCGTCCTTGCTCTGGCCGCGGCCAGGTGTGCGCGACCTTCTTCATTTGCGGAAGCGCGACGCGCAGAAAGCGCAGCGAGCGGGGAAGGCGGTCGCCGGGCGAGAGCAGCAGGAGGGGCTTCTTCGCCTTTTTCTGCAACGGCTCCTTTGTCCATTTAAACCGCGTCTCCAAGGTATACATTCAACAAGTGAAGTTCTCCTGTGCAGCCGATCTCTCCGGGCAGGCAGGCAGGCGGAAAGAGGAGGAGCTCTAGTTGTTGAATCGCTGTCTGTCAGGCGAGTTAAAGAAGTGCGCATGTGACCTTCTTTCCTCACTTATTTATATAAAAGCTGCGGGAAAGGCAAGGTGGTTGCTGTGTAGTGCGTGGACACGTGAAAGGCCTCTGGCGCACCCCTTCCGTGCCTCCAACAACTTGTGAAAAAAGCCATCAAGTGAAGCTTCTCGTCGGTGCAGCGTTTCCAGGCGGAGGAAATTGGCACTGCTTTAATTTCTGCCTATCAGTTTTGTTACATGGTATGTGTATCCTTTGCTCCCCACTACTAGGTTCGTAGCCGCCTTTCCTCCCGCTTCTAAGCTCCCTTCCTTCCTTTGGGAAGGAGGAACTCTAATAGGAACAGAAGTAAGAAGGGATGTTGGGCTGTCTGCTTCCCTTCAAACTTTGTAGTCAAGAAGAAATGCAACAGGTGTAGCAATTGGGAAAGTTTCACCTGGGAAGGGAAAGCTGTACATGTTGAATTCCTGCCTGTCAAAGACTGCAGAGTATAGGAATCCTCAGATTACAAAGTGGAAACCCTGTGTTTTAGTTTGGCTACTTATTCCTCCCTTTCAAATAAAACCAAAGTGCAGCATAAGTAACTTTGTCTTATTTGTTCTTCGCCTTTTTTTGTCTAAATGCCGAGTGTAAACTCCATTTTTGTCACCTTGTAAAGTCCATATACTCTAATGGCATTGCATAAACAGCTTGAGGTGAAAATGTCCCAACAATATTCTTGTTAAAATGGGTTAAACTAGGTCAAGATCTCTTAGTAATTATTATTTATTTCACACTTTTAAAAAGTCTTCAGAGCTATTTGCAAGTTGTGCAGGGATTAGTGGTGATAAAAGTGTGGATTTTCCCCGCCCCACCTTCTTCCTGGTCTCAGGAATCAAGGGGTCACAGTTCAGATCCCTGCTCAGCTATGAAACTCGGCAGGTGACCTTGGGCCGATCACTCCCTCTCAGCCTAACCAGCCTTGCATGCTTGTTGCGAGGATAAAGTATGAGTGTGCATGCACACGAAAGCTCATGCCAAAATAAAAACTTAGTTGGTCTTTAAGGTGCTACTGAAGGAATTTTTTTTATGGCAACCTACATTTGTGTATGCCTCCCTGAACTCATTAAAGGAAGGGTGCGGTACCAATGTGATAGGCTAACAAAACCGGTATCTTACATATTTTTATTGGCTAGACAATTTTAGGATAATATAAATTATTGAGTTTCGCGGAACTCCTCCTCAAGATGACGTGGGGAACAGTGATCTGTGATCTGTATCAGTTCTTCTGAATCAAAAGCTCAGGCTGGGATGATGTAATTGCATTTGATCACACTCTTGGACTTTGTGTTAGTAGACTGCTCCCTGTATCCTAGCCGAAGGCTGGGGTGGTTAAAAAGAAACTGCCTGTAAAGGGCCTTAAAATATCTATAAAAGAGTAATATAGAGGTTGGCGCAAAAGAAAGATCTTGTAAGAAGCTGCCATCAACAATCTAGGTGGTAATTCTTTCTGTAATATGTGAAGTATTTCTTTGGTTTTGGATGTGGGCCATGTGCACACCAATGTAGCTGGGGTATTTATGTTGTCTTGGATGGGTGATAGTGTTATCCTTGAGATGAGTGTAAAACAGTTGTGTCCCTGACATAAACAATAGTTGGAAGCTATCCATACCCACAAAGCAGGAGGCCTTGCTGCCAAAATTGGGATTTATGTGGTTTGACAAGGAAAAATGTTTCTATTCTAACCTGCAGGGTTACCTGATTTTTTACCCCACTCCCCTCCCCCCAAATTATTGAGAGTGTAGTCCTAAAAGTATCCAGGGCATTGGAAGGACATAAAAATAACAAGTAGGCTCATGTATCATTTTTTTAAAAAAAATCTGCAGTGCAGTTTATTTTCAGAAAGATAACTGAAAGCAATAACTTGTTACTCTTGGGTGGATTGATGAATATAATTTATTTTATTAAAATGTAGTATTTCTGCCAAATGGCATTAGGTGGCAAAGCTTGACAAAATTACCATTTTATCTGAATTATCAGTTGTAAGCTGACACTTATACCCAGCCTTCAACTCATAACTGGAGTTAGTATTACACCTTAGTAGGTTGTATCTACACTTTGTAGATGAAATACATTGCTGTGCTATACTATACTATACTATACTATACTATACTATACTATACTATACTATACTATACTATACTTGGAACCATAGCTGCCAAGTTATCCCCTTTTTAAAGGGATTTTCCCTTATGCTGAATAGGCTTCCTCGTGAGAAAAGGGAAAACTTGGCAGCTATGCTTGGAACTTATGCTGTACAATGCATAAATAATGAAGGCTGCTCCATCATTTTAGTGGCGTTTATTACCAGGTAAACGCTAGAAAGATTGGGCTGCAAAAGCATCTAATTATGAGTTTTAACATGTGGCAACAACACTTTCATTGGTGATCTTTCTGTGTTAAGAGGCATATTGTTCATCTTATGTTAGCAAAATGTGTTTGGGTGAATCTGATACTGACCTTGGTGACTCTCCTGCTTTCTATGATGCAAGTACATAGGATATTCCTTCTCTCCTTCCCCTCCCCCACTTTCCATTTTGGGAAAGCCTGGGATAGTTATCATGGGACGTGGGAGGAGGAATCTTGCCAAATTACTTGTGCCCTGCATAAGATGGAGGTAGGGATTTTGGAATTGAGGATTTGTGTGGATAGATTATGTTAAACCTGCTTGCTTTACTTTTAAACATTAACTCAGGCATCCCCAAACATCGGCCCTCCAGATGTTTTGGAATTCAATTCCAATCTTCCCCGACCACTGGTCCTGTTAGCTAGGGATCATGGGAGTTGTAGGCCAAAACATCTGGAGGGCCGCAGTTTGGGGGTGCCTGCATTAACTATTTGCTACTTTTTCACCCTTGCCTTTTTCATTAATATAATGTGAATTACAAAGTTTTTGTATTGGAATAAATGTAGCTGTGGACCCAATTGTGATGGGTTGTTTTGATGTAATTCTAGATGGGAAACTTTGCAGAAAATACACTTTATTAATCTGCTTTAATTTACCTGTTGAGATTTAAATCCAACATGGAAAGATTAGTTGTGGAGAAATAAAAAGCTTGTTGTAGTGAGTAAATGAAAGTAATGTTTCAAATATTTTCTTTAATTTGTTGTAGGAGTTAATTTAAATGTAAGAATTGTCTGTTACTTACTTAGAATCTTATACCTTCCAGCTTTTGCTCTCAACCTTTAAGCCTAAATTTCCATTTGTTTTTCCCCCTTTGGGATGGGTGTATAAGAGATAGGATTTATTCAGGTCATTTTTAAATTTAGGCCTCTTGTGACTAGGTGTGTATTCATTGTGAGATTTTTGACTTGTAGAATGCTGTTAATATTTCCACAGAGAAGAAAAAAATGCAAATTGGAAGAACTACTGCATAGCTTGTTATAATTTCTGACAAGTTTTAGAATCATAGAATCATGGAATCATAGAGTTGGAAGAGACCCCAAGGGCCATCCAGTCCAACCCCCTGCCAAGCAGGAAACACCATCAAAGCATTCCTGACAGATGGCTGTCAAGCCTCTGCTTAAAGACCTCCAAAGAAGGAGACTCCACCACACTCCTTGGCAGCAAATTCCACTGTCGAACAGCTCTTAAAGTCAGGAGGTTCTTCCTAATGTTTAGGTGGAATCTTCTTTCTTGTAGTTTGAATCCATTGCTCCGTGTCCGCTTCTCTGGAGCAGCAGAAAACAATCTTTCTCCCTCCTCTATATGACATCCTTTTATATATTTGAACATGGCTATCATATCACCCCTTAACCTTCAGGCCTTTAGTTTTTAGTAAAGAACAACAAATAATATTTTTAATTATATTTCCTATATGTTGCAGAGTTTTTCTGTTGTGTCTTCTAAGGTTAGCTATGACTTTGATAAAGTGTATGATTGATAGATATAGTGATGTAAATATATGAAATTGAAACAGGGATTTGTGTATGAGGAATATTCATTGTAAAAGCTATTTCCCGTAACTGAGACTTATAAAGGGTGGAAGAGTCCAGCTGGAGAAATGTTTGAACATAAGTAATTGTGGTTCTCAGGACTGTGGGTATTTGTTGGTGAGATAAATATAGTTTTGTTGCACAATTTCAGCTTTAGAAATGTAACAATTTCCAGAGGGATAGCTGTGTGACAGCAAAAGCAACAAAAAGTCTTGTGGCATCTTAAAGACTGGGTGATATTCAACTAAGTTGTAGGCTATCCCCCTAAACAAATTTATTATTGCTCATGACGTAAGCTTTTGTTGTCTACAGTCCACGTCAATGCAAAGTATTATTCTGGTCAATGCAAAGTGTTTCAAATTGCTTTGTTTAAGAATGACCACTTTAAGGTCAGTTACACAGTCAAGTGCCCTGGAAGTTGAAAGATGTCCCTACTGCTTTTTCAGTACTGCCTTGCTTCATGTCAGATTTGACTCCATTTATTATTTTGCCTTAAGATTAGACTGAAATGGACACAGATTTGCCAGGACACTTTGAAACTGACTTTAAGGTGACCATCTCTTGTATTATTATTAACCAAAAGGGCACAGTTGTTGGCATCCATCTGTCTTGAGAGGCGATGGAGTGGGCCTCCAGGGCTGAAGTCAAACTACTGCATTAGGAGCACCAAAGTGACTTCCCTGGGGCGCAAGCCTGGGCAGTGTGTCTGGAGGCCAGGCAACAAGACCCTCTCGGTCCTGCTGATGCGGTCCAAAGGAAAGCAGAGCAAGGTGTTTGGCATCAGCTTGGCTGCAGCAGTTGCCAGAAGGAGGTGTACAAGACGCCATCCAATTGTCTTGTTTGGATTTATGTAGGGTTTACTCCTAAGCCTTTTATTCTCCCAAAGAGGCAGCAGGTATGGATTTCCCCCCATAGTTAACCTTGAGTATAGCCACAAGGTGGAAGAGGTTTAGGACCAGAGTTTTCCTTCTCCTAGTTGGGCTACCTTCCCAGGTTGATGAGCCCCATCTGCCCCTCACTTCCCTCTACAGTGGTACCTCGGTTTAAGGACACAATTGGTTCTGGGGAGCTGTTTGCTCCCCAAGCAGTACTTAAATGGAGCGCCTCTTCCGCGCATGCGCGAAGCGCCGATTGAGCACTTCTGTGCATGCGCGCGCCACGGAACCCGGAAGTACACTTCCAGGGCTGTGGAGTACTCAAACCAAGAGTACTCAAACTGCAGTGGACTTAAACCAAGGTATGACTGTACAGTGTGTGCAGAATCCGTTTTCTTGACTGTTGGACCCACTCTTGGTCTTGTTCGCTCAATCTGCTGGAGCCTGTCTTCCCATGCAGGGGAGTCCATATCTCACTGAGGGTTTGAGACCCATTGGCTACCCTCACCTGGTGTAGCCAGCCTGTTGAATCCATTCCCAGGGTGTGGCCACTGTCGCATGCTGATAGCTTCTAGTTTATTAACTAGAATAGTTGAGTCGTTTTCAACCTACCGTATTTTGAGTCCACGGCTCCCTTGACCAACTACATTCCTTTTGTGGCACCCCAGTGGGGCTCAGGAGCCCAGTTATGTGACCCCTTGCCTGCAGAGCTGGCAGCCTCTCACCCTTTTTCAAACACCTTCCCTTGTGGAGTGTTCTCCTCTTCCCTCTCCTTGGAGTCCTCTGGACAGCTGCTGCTGCCTCCTCACCTGCCCCAAAGAGAGGGGCCTCCTCACACTGCCCCACAGGGGCCTGGGAAGCACCCCCTGGCCAGCCCAAGGCACCATTCGCCTGGGCAGCTTGTAGCCATGGCTGCTGCAACAAACAGCTGTGCAAGCCTTTGGGAGGCAGAGATGCAAGAGGGCATCAGAGGAGGAAATAAGCAACTATCTTACTTTTAAAAGACATCTGAAGGCAGCACTGTTTAGGGAAGTTGTTAATGTTTAATGCTGTATTGTGTTTTTAACATTCGGTTGGGAGCTGCCCAGAGTGGCAGGGTATAAAAAATATATTATTATTATTATTAACCATCATTCAAAGCACCCCAGGGTGCCAAGGCACACTGGTTGAAAACCACTGGTGTAGTTAATAGCATAGTTATAACAAGCTTTACTTTTCTTCATTTCATATTGTTCTCACCACGTCTACCAATTGCAAATACAGTATTAGGCAAGCTTGGTCTGATATTTCAAAAGTTTTTAGCTTTTAAAAAACTAAATAAAGGTAATATTAACTAATTACAGTAAACTAAATATGCTAATTTAGATTGTCAAGGATATTAATCTTTAAGGTGTCAGAAAACATTGTTTTTAGAAATACAATTATTTTAGTTTAAATAACATACTACTATCTGTAAGCCTTGGGCAAGTAACAGTGTAGTAAAAACACAGCCAAATTATGCTGCATTGGATATTTGGGTGGTTGCATCTAAGCATAATACTACTTTAAAGTCAACAATCAGTCATTTTTCTTAATTTTCATTGTTAATTTTCATTCTTGGCCACTGTGTCATTTCCATTCACCAGGATTGCTAATCTTATCTTTTCCCAATTTTTATTCTGAACATGGACTTTTTCTTTGTTTGCCACCTCTTTCCTTGGCCCTAGTCCTATGCATTTACCAGCAGCCTGGCATATAGAAATTAAGCTGATGGGTTTTTCCTCATAACTTTTCCCCCATGCCACGAAATATTTCATTTTCTCATTTTTTGCGTGAGCTGGACTGTTAAATGCACAGGATGAAGTCTAAGGGTGGAAATGGCAACCTTAGAAATAGTATACATAGGAGAAAATGTAAGGAAAGGCTGGAATATTTATTCAGTTGCAGCAATATGAGTCACATAACTTAAACAAATAAAACTTTTTGGTATAGCCATAAAAGGTTGAGAGAATATCTACCTGGAAGGGGCAGGTCCTCTGAAAGATAAAAAGCTTTCCTAGGCTCCCTTGCAGGAGAGCTCATAGGAGGAAATAATAGTGATCTCATGCACATAAATCTTGAACAGGTAGGTAGCCGTGTTGGTCTGAGTCGAAGCAAAATAAAAAAATGCACACGAAAGCTCATACCAAAATATAAACTTAGTTGGTCTTTAAGGTGCTACTGAAGGAATTTTTTTATTATAAATCTTGAAGATACTGTACTTAGCAAAAGTTAAAAATGGGAAGAAAACAACTGCTTAGAGCACAACTTTTAATGCACTGTTTAAGCAATTATACAATATTCAAGATATAGTTGAAATCTTTATATAATAGCCATGTGTATTGAGCTGTAGTCCCAAAGAGCTTTGAAGTCTCCACTTTGCTCAGAGAGCTAAAATTAAAGATACTTAGACAAAAGCCTTGGGCAAATTGATAAAACTAGGCTTGTTCTTGATATCTAGTATCTGCTTGTATAGATCTTAATATAGGGGACTAATAACTTACTTGCTGATTAGATTTTTTGAAAGTATGGTTGGTAGATTGGATAGTAATAGACAGGGCCGGCCCTATGGCAAGGCTGGGTGGCACAGGGTGCCGGGCCGCCAGGGGGGCGCCGCGCGGCTGAGCCTGTGGCAGCTGCGCTGCGCTGTGCCCGCGCTGGGAAACAAAGCGCGGGGGGGGCGCCGGAGCAATCTTCGCACCAGGGCGCCAGATATGCTTAAGACGGCCCTGGTAATAGACATACCTTATTAAAGTTTGGGGGAGGGGCAACAGACTTGCGGAAGTTTGCATGTGCCTTAGCTGCATTTAAGAGCCCCCTTTTCATGATCTGTTTATCTTATGCAGTACTCTTTTTCTTTTGAAGTGAAAACACTAGAAATCCAGAATTCATGGTGAATCTAACAACAAGCAAGTCTACCAAGAAAATGGAAGGGAAACATATTATGGATACAGTTTTTGTTTCCAGTTTTCCAAGAATCTGTTGTAAATGGTAAGTAAAATTTGCATTTTGTATATTATGCAAACCACTCTGATTTCTTTAAGGCACTGTGGAAAGAAACTATTACAGATATAATTGCTTGAATAGGTATAAGTTAACAAAATAGTATTTTTTATAATATCATAACTCCTGATCTGTTTTGTTTCACATCAGCTCAAGAATTCAATTCTTATTTTGTTGTTGGCTCACTCACAGCGTTCAAAATTAGCCCAGCGCCAGTCTCATTTTGTGACTGGCAGCCGCCCTTTTGCGAGGCAGAGGCAGTGCAGATGTCCAGGTGCCATTGTTTGGTGCCTAACATCTCACCCTGGGCAGCATGGCACCAAAATACATGCCTCTTTTGCTGCCGTACTGCCGTACTGCCCTGCCGGGCAGTAGCATGGTACCAGAAGATGCATGTGCCGAAACATCCTAGGCAGCAACTCTTGAAGGGTGTCGGCCAGAGGCACAGTCGGCGGCATCTGTTGCTAAGGAGAAGAGCTGATGGGGTGTTGCTGAGGAGCTGCTTGGGGCTGCCACTCAGTGCTGCAAATGTGGAGCTGTTCATTTGGCTGCTCCAACTTCTTAAGCAGCTCCAGAAGCTTCTGCACTCATTCTGTTCCCTTCTTTCTGTTCTCCAATGCTGTGGAAGCCTATGGGTAAGACGGCCCTGGCCTTGTTATGTTTCCTATGAATGTGTGGTTTATAAATACTTAAATAAATAGCTTTATTTCTTTTTTATTTAAGTAGATATATGTTGAATAGGTTATATTCTTGAAAACCTTTATGAGCTATTTTAACTTAACTTGCACTGTTCTGTATACATAAATACAGGTGAGGGGAAGAAGAGGAGAGCAGGTGCTAGTAAGACTCCTCTCCCTCCTTTCCTCTGTGTTGCCAGAACATGCAAGTGTTGACCAGAGAGAGAATGAGAAAGCATACATGCTTCTATATCTACTGCTGAGAAAATGCAGCACAAAACGCGTTCATGTATAAAGTGTATAACCAAGCAAGGAAGAAGACACTGATATGAATTGTTGTATTAAATATGTGTATTCTTTCCCAATATTGTATTAACAATGAGTGATGCAATGCATTGGCAGTAAAAGCAGGAAAGAATTCCAGTGAAAGGACATAGTATCGTTTTTATCTTTAGCCCAGAAGAAGAATTCATTCTTGTGCAGTTTCTTCCACAAACAGATGTTAGCTTTTCAACTTGTAAATAATTGTGGTCTGTTTGTATTTTGTAATGAATCGTGCAGGGGGCTACAGATGGTTTGGAGGCTGCAGCTGTGCAGATGCAGGAAGAGCGGGGATGGGGGGGAGCTGGAGGAGGGCACTGGCATTCTTATGCAGGAGAGGAAGAAAACAGCTGAGAGATGAAATTGACAGGGGAGTGGGAGAAATAAATTGAGTTGAAGGAAATTTAAGTTTTGCTGTGAATAGGAATAACAAGCATTGGTTGTGCTGGATATTGATCAGGTAAGACACTTATCTAGGACTGGAAAAATTGCTATGCATATTTAATTGCTAAATACAAAAAGGAACTTCAGAGTGTACTAACATTTCATTCAGATGTTTTGCTGTGAAGTCATGTTAATAGTCTTCTAAATGATCTTCTTCTGGGTTTGTGTTCACAAGAAAATGTAGCATGTGATACATTATTCTTGTGTAGCTAGAAACTATGGCACAGTCTGAATAAACAAAATGCACGCCTGGAGAGAATCTTGCATGGAAGTTCTGTTACTGTGCTTCCTACTGCTGAAGAGGCAATGAAAACATTGACTTGTCTCTAGCACTGTGGATTCAGCAGAGGCAACATAGAAAACTCTAACTGTGGATGGAATTGCTTACTATACTTGTGTGTGGATCACAAGTTTTCTTTTTTCCTTTTAATATTTCATTTTTCAATTTTCAAAATAATTTTTCTTTTGTTTATACATATCCAATCCAAATTTGCATTTAATGACTCCCCCCGCCCCCTCTGGTTTCCCTTCCCCCCTTTAATTCTTCTTGCATATGATTATATATCTCCCATTAATTTCAAGTTTTCTATAGAATCATTATTTAATAATAATAATAATAATAATAATAATAATAATAATAATAATAATTTTATTTATACCCCGCCCTCCCCAGCCAGGACCGGGCTCAGGGCGGCTAACACCAAATATAAAACAGTTAATTAAAATACATCTTAAAAACAAGATTAAATACAACATTTAAAATGCAGCCTCATCAGAAAAGGAAAAAGGGGGAGGGGATTAAGTTGATTCCAGGCCAAAGGCCAGGCAGAACAACTCTGTCTTACAGGCCCTGCAGAAAGAGAACAAATCCTGCAGGGCCCTGGTCTCATGAGACAGCACGTTCCACCAGGCTGGAGCCAATGTTGAAAAGTCCCTGGCTCTGGTTGAGGCTAATCTGACTTCCTTAGGGCCTGGGATCTCTAAGGTGTTGCTATTTATGGACCTTAAAGTCCTCTGTGGGGCATACCGGGAAAGGTGGTCCCGTAGGTACGAGGGTCCTAGGCCATGAAGGGCTTTAAAGGTCAAAACCAGCACCTTAAATCTGACCCTCTACTCCACCGGGAGCCAGTGCAGCTGGAAAAGCACTGGATGAATATGCTCCCATGGCAGGGACCCCGTGAGGAGCCTCGCTGCAGCATCCTGCACCCGCTGGAGTTTCTGGGACAGTTTCAGGGGCAGCCCTGGATAGAGCAAATTACAGTAGTCAAGCCTGGAGGTGCCTGTTGCGTGGATCACTGTGGCCAGATCGGGGTGGGAGAGGTAAGGGACCAACTGCTTAATGCGGCAAAGATGGAAAAATGTCGCCTTAGCTGTTGCTGTAACCTGCGCCTCCATGGAAAGGGAGGTGTCAAGAATTACACCCAAACGCTTAACGGAAGGTACTGGCACTAATTGGCCCCCGCAAAAGTAGAGAGTTGACCCCTCATCCCCATGCCATCCCGACCCAGCCAAAGGACCTCTGTCTTTGAAGGATTTAGTTTCAATCGGCTCCCACGAAGCCATCCAGCCACAGCATCCAAGCATCTGGTCAGTGTGTCCGGGGCTGAGTCAGTGTGGCCATCATAGCTGCCAAGTACCCCGTATTTCCCGGGAAACCCCCCCGTTTTTCCTTACCGTTTCCCGGCGGTCTCCCGTTTCAGCTCCTCTCCTGTTAATCTCCCTTATTTTGGCTCCTGTCGGCGGCCATTTTTCTGGCGCCGCTTTGCCCATCTATGGGCACCAGAAAATGGCCGGTGCCGGAAGTTGCATCTATGCATGTCCGGAAGTGCGTAGACGCAACTTCCGGTGTCGCTTTGCCCATCTATGGGCACCGAAAATGGCCGGCGCTGGCACCGGGAGTTGCGTCTACGCACTTCTGGACATGCGTAGATGCGACTTCCGGCTCCAGCACCGGCTGTTTTCGGTGCCCATAGATGGGCAAAGCGACACCAGAAGTTGCGTCTACGCAACTTCCGTTGTCGCGCGGCTGCCAATCCCGGATTTCTCCACGAGAGACTTGGCAGGCATGGTGGCCATCCATCAGCAGATAGAGCTGAGTGTCATCAGCATATTGGTGACAACCCAGCCCAAAGCTCCGGACAATCCTGGCAAGGGGGCACATAAAGATGTTTAGAAGCATTGGGGAGAGGATTGCGCCCTACGGCACTCCACACACCAAGGAGTGGCACGACGACATCTCCCTCCCTCATTTCTATTTAAGAAACTTTAGCATAGTTTGCTGGGAAGTAGCATTGAGTGAACTCAAAGATACTCAACAGCACAATGCTACTTGGTCTCCAATTAATACTTTGGCCTTGTTTTCAGTAGTAGGTGGGTATACTGTATTTCATAGTAGCATTGTGCTGTTGAGTATCTTTGAGGATACATAAGAGATAGAATTGTACAAAACTGGCAAGAGTTCAACAACTGTTTTGCAAAGTAATCAAGTAATAAAAATGAAATAAAACCGGGGGGGGGGGAGAGCTCTAAAAGATTATCTCTAAATAGAGAATCTGCATAAACCTGAGATTCAGCATAGCTTGAAGGCTAAATCATGGTTTGTAAAGACCACAAACCAATGCAGTTATAACATAACAAATATTTTGGGGGGGGGGGGGGGCTGGACGCTTGGCATGATCACACAGTATTCTGCACTTGAATTATTGTTGAAGCTGGTGTTTTTGTCTTGAGGTCAAAAGTCCTAAATGAGAAGTGAATATTTAACTTCTTTTTCAAGGACAGTTGGTAATCTTTCTTTATTGGAACATGAGATTAGAGGGTTGAAAACAACAACTCCAAAGAGATATAACTCTTGATGATTTTGGCTGCCAGAGCAGTGCAGCCTGTGGATTTAAAAGACCATTCCATAATAAAAACGAGATACACCTTGAATCACCAGAGAATGGGGATATTTTTTTGGGGGGGGGGAGGGATCTTAGATATAAGCATTGTCTTCCTTCTCTCTGCCTGCCCTCACCTTATGGTGGTGAGTTCCTTTGCTTTTTTTTTCTAATCCTGTACTACCTTTCCCTACCAACAAAAGACTCCGAGTCCTAGCACAAAAAAAGCTATGAATGGATCTATTTATTTGCTATTTATTTTGCTCCTCCTTGCCTATTTGTTTATATGTGCAACATTCACACTTCTTTACTGCTGCATGCACATTCCATTTTCTCTATGTAAAATTATTTGCTTGGACATTTCATAATAATTAATGAGAACTAAACAATTTTGATGGAAAAGACAATATTTTTCTTATCTGGCAGAATGAAAGAGATTTAACATGTCCAACTCCCTAGCAGAGTAGCTGACAGAGTAGCTACCGGTAGCAGTGCAGTGAGGAAAGATTATCTGGAATACCAATCTGGATAGCTTTAAAAGATGATTAGACAAAGTTATGGAGGATAAGGCTACCAGTGGCTGTTAGGCACAGAGCAGAGTCGTCATGGCTATTATTGAAGGCAGCATGCTTCTGAATATCAGTTGTTAGAAACAGGTTGGCCACTGCAAGAACAAGATGCTGGAACAGCTGGGCTGTTGATCTGGTCCAGATGATGATGATGATGATGCACAAGTTTGCCATTAAAAGCTAGCTTGATTCTTGAACTGTCAATCACTTTTCAAGAAATGTAAGCGCACACCTACCAGCACTTGTGAGAATGCCAGGCAGTACAGTAATTATTGGGGAGGGGGAGATGTTTTAAGGGAGATTGGTTGTCTCAGATCCCAAGTTATATTAGCAGTGTTGAGAATTCTGATATCGCCTCCACAATGTTAGTTACATATCTATATACAATTTAGAGCCCAGTGTGGGTGGGGAAACAAATCCCCCATGACATGTTTAATTTTTACTATGTACTTTGTGTTTTTTATATTGTATTTTTATGTTGCGAACTGCCTTGAGATCTACAAATGAAGAGTGGTGTACAAATTTATTAAATAAATGAAAAATAAATAATGCTAGTTTACAACTTTGATTGAACTTGCAAACATGAATCCATGACTTGACTAGACTATTTTTTCCTTCCCCCCAGGAATAATTTATCTTTTTATTTATTTCCATTTCTAAAAATTGTACACTACTTGATTATATATTTTAAAACCCTCAAAGTGGTTTACAGAGAGATAAAACAATAAATTGATGTACCATTGATGCTACAGTGAGGGGGGAAAGTATTTGATCCCCTGCTAACTTTGCCCATTTGCCCTCTGACGAAGACATGACCAGTCCATAATGGTAGGTTTATTGTAGCTGTGAGAGAACCCAGAAACCCAGAAGACAAATGTCAGAGATTGATGTGCTTTATAATAAGTGAAACAAGTGTTTGATCCCCTATCAACCAGCCAGGCTATCTTCAAGGAGTGTGGTGGAGTCTCCTTCTTTGGAGGTCTTTAAGCAGAGGCTTGACAGGCATATGTCAAGAATGCTTTGATGGTGTTTCCTGCTTGGCAGGGGGTTGGACTGGATGGCCCTTGTGGTCTCTTCCAATTCTATGATTCACTGTATGTAACAAGCTGAGATTAGAAGCACCTGCTGTAAGGGAGAGGTCTTACCTGTAATCCCAGCTCGTTACAGTACCTGTACAAAAGACACCTGTCAACAGAAGCAATCAATCCAGCAGATTCCAAAGTAGCCACCATGACCAAGACCAAAGAGCTGTCAGGGACAAGCTTGTAGACCTGCACAAGGCTGGACTGGGCTACAAGACTATTGCCAAGCAGCTTGGTGAGAAGGTGACAACAATTGGTGCAATAATTCGCAAATGGAAGAAACACAAAATAACTGTCAACCTCCCTCCCTCTGGGGCTCCATGCAAGATCTCATCTTGTGGAGTTGCAATGATCATGAGAATGGTGATGAAGCAGCCCAAAACTACGCGAGGGGAACTTTTCAATGATCTCAGGGCAGCTGGGACCATAGTCACCATGAAAACAGTTGGTAACACACTGTGCCATGAAGGACTGAGCTCTTGCAGAGCCCACAAGGTCCCCTTGCTCAAGACAGCACATGTACAGGCCCATCTGCAGTTTTCCAATGCACATCTAAATGACCCAGTGGAGAACTGGGTGAAAGTGTTGTGGTCAGATGAGACCAAAATCGAGCTCTTTGGCATCAACTCAACTGTTTGGAGGAGGAGAAGGAATGCTGCCTACGACCCCAAGAACACTATCCCCACCGTCAAACATGGAGGGGGACATTTATTTATCAGATTTCCTATAGTAAGAGAAAATCCAGATTATACAAAGGAAAATATGATGTGACATGCTGAAAACTATGACATTGTGTGGATAATGCAAAAAACAAACAAACAACAACTTCTGAGCTTTGGGGGGTGTTTTTCTGCTAAGGGGACAGGACATCTTCACCGTATCGAAGGGATGATGGACGGGACCATGTATCATAAAATCTTGGGTGAGCACCTCCTTCCCTCAGCCAGGACCAAGTACTAAGCCACCAAGTACTAAGTCATCTTTTGCAAAGGGATCAAATACTTATTTCACTCATTATAATGCACATCAATATCTGACTTTTGTCTTCTGGGTTTCTGGGGTTTTTCCTGTTGTTATTCTGTCTCTCACGGCTACAATAAACCTACCATTAAAATTATGGACTTGTCATTCCTTTGTCAGAGGGCAAATGAGGAAATTTAGCAGGGGATCAAATACTTTCCCCTTTCACTGTATAAGCTACATCCCTGGGTATTTTGAGAGGGAATCATACAAATATAGCAAATAAGTGGCTCATCTTGTCTTGCTAACATATTTGTTTTGCTTTCAGACACTTAATAAATGCTGAGCGACATACTTTGCTTCACCGAAATGGTGGACATAGAAAGCCAGCTTTGCCCCCTCCTTCCCTTAAAGGATGAGGATCTTGATAGTCCTTTATCTGAAGAATTCTTACAAGATATGGATTCCATACAAGAGCTCTCACAATCTATAAGTGGGGACAGTTCAGGAGCATTAAGTGCAACAGACTTCCAGTCCCTGGGAAATGGAGCTGCGTCTGATGGCTCAATCATCACAGGTAAGAATGTTATTATCTAGAATGAATTTAATCAGATTTTGTCTTAATGTATGGCAGCAACCTTTTATTTACCCTCATGGCACCTATACAATTTGAAATTCTTGGTTTGCTATACAGTGGTGCCTTGGGTTACAAACGCTTCAGGTTACAGACTCCGCTAACCCAGAAGTAGTGCCTTGGGTTAAGAACTTAACCTCAGGATGAGAACAGAAATTGCGTGGCAGCAGTGGGAGGCCCCATTAGCTAAAGTGGTGCTTCAGGTTAAGAACAGTTTCAGGTTAAGAACGGACCTCCGGAACGAATTAAGTTCTTAACCAGAGGTACCACTGTACTGCTGAAACATGATTTGGGATTTGTGTAAACCAGGGGCCATCAGTGTGTCCACCAGGACCTCCTGTGGGACCTGCAAAAGACTCTGTTTGCCCTTGTTGCTCATCTCTTGGCTCTGCTTCAACAGGGGTTGCCAAGATGGGACAGGCACACTCAGCCATAAACTTGTGGTAGATACAATACAGTTTGCTTGTCTATTATTTATTAAAACCCTTTTCTTCCATACTCCACCCACCCATCCTCTATAAGTTCAGCTGCCACCAGAATTCTCACAGGTTCCTGTCATGCAGTTGGAAAAAAGTAATTTCTTTTAATTCACAGATATATGTTCTTTTGCTTAACTAGGTTGCTGCCAAGTATTTTGAGTTGTCTTGTTTAGCTTCCAAACTCATATGCTTCAGTCACCTGAGTTTGCTGTTAGTATTTGCTAACATTTTTTTAAAACTTTCAGACTCTCTCTCGCCAGCATCCAGTCCCTCATCTGTGAATTTTTCCACAGTTTCGGGTAGCAAAGATGAACTGCCAAGTGCATCACTAAATATTGAATGTAGAATATGTGGAGATAAAGCTTCAGGCTACCATTATGGAGTCCATGCTTGTGAAGGTTGTAAGGTACTGTCCACAATATTCTCTGCATAACGATATTCCAGAATAGCAAATTAATTCCTTTAGAGCTGTTGAATAAAAGTTTTTTTTAATCTAGAAATTCGTAGTTGGATCTTAATGAGAAGTGCTTTGTGAAGTTAGCAGTCCTAGCTCCACTTACCTGGGAGTAAGCCCCTTTGAATTCAGTAAAGCTAGCTTCTAAGACATGGGGAGAATGTGCTTAGAAGGATGATTACTTGGAAACAAACTCTATTGACACCCATGTGCCTTACTTCTAATTAATTTTGCTTCAAAGTATAGTGTGTCATTTTTTTACATGAAGTTTTTTGGTATTACAGCTTAAATGTAAACTCTGATTTAAGATGGAAACTACCTTTTCCTGTACAGCAGGACACATAACTCCCTATGTTGTTTTACTATACACAATTCAATCAGAAAATTCCATTACTGAAAATAGTCTGGAATAAGTTTATAACTACTTTGCTCATAAACCAGGCTTTTGTTTAATGGTTTTTGTTGAGAATGATTTTGTTTGACCATTTTGTAAATTGGACAATGGCTTCAGCTTTAGTAAGACTCGACATTCCTCAGTTTGTTCATACTTGAGCACAACTGTAATGGGTTTGGGCAGGAATGTGCTTCAGTGATGCTCTGGGTTATCCTTCTCCAACCTGGTGCAGCCTGGAGGTTTTGGACTACAATGTCCATCATACCTGACCATTGGCCAGGCTGGCAGGGGCTCATGGAAATGTAGTCCAGAATCTGGAGGGCACCAGGTTGGGGAAGGCTGCTCAGGGAGGCTGGCTTTAGCATACAATACATTATGAAATGAGTATCATAATACTTTTACTGACAGATAATTGAGAGATTTGGACTGGGGCAAAATAAGGATTCATCTAGTAGCAAAGCGAGCTAAAGAACTGTAAATTAAGAAAAATGGGAAGTGCCTATGAAAGATGCCACAGAAAGAATTGGTATACATGCCTCATGTGATCTATTTTAACACTATGCTATTAACTCAAATTACAGGTAGGTAACTGTTGGTCTGACATAGTCAAAACAAAATAAAAAAATTCCTTCCAGTAGCATTTTAGAGACCAACTAAGTTTGGCATTGTTATGAGCTTTCGTGTGCATGCACACTTCTTCAGATACATGCACACAAAAGCTCATACCAATGACAAACTTAGTTGGTCTTTAAGGTGCTACTGGAAGGAATTTCTTTTCATTTTTTTCCTATTAACTCAAAGTATCTCATTTGACTTGTTATGTTCAGAGCTCCATGAACTTGGGCAGACCTTGGTAACCAAGGCAAAACTTGTAATTGAGATCCTGCTAGAACAGATTTATGCATATCTACTCAGAAACAATGGGACCCAGGTGGCGCTGTGGTTAAACCACTGAGCCTAGGGCTTGCTGATCAGAAGGTCGGCGGTTCGAATCCCTGCGACGGGGTGAGCTCCCGTTGCTTGGTCCCAGCTCCTGCCAACCTAGCAGTTCGAAAGCACGTCAAAATGCAAGTAGATAAATAGGAACCGCTACAGCGGGAAGGTAAACGGCGTTTCCATGTGCTGCTCTGGTTTGCCAGAAGCGGCTTTGTCATGCTGGTCACATGACCTGGAAGCTATACGCTGGCTCCCTCGGCCAATAATGCGAGATGAGCGCGCAACCCCAGAGTCGGTCACGACTGGACCTAATGGTCAGGGGTCCCTTTACCTTTACCTTTACTCAGAAACAAGTTTCACTGTGTTCAGTGGGGCTTACTTATAAGTAAGTGTCCCTTGGACTGCAGATATGCATAAATTTGGGCAGTTGGCCCCTGACCTCTTGCTGTATCTCCATACAATATTAGGGTCAATTGCCTGCTTCCCTCCTCTGCCTTCACGTCTGTAGCTGGAGACAGGAGGGCAGAGTTTCCACAAGCTACAGTAAGCATTAGAGGAGCCTGGAAACCCAGGTTAACTGTGGGAATAGTTTCTGCCATGCTTTTAGCTCTGACAACCGTGTTAGAGGAGGGGAGCAGGATCTTGTAGAGTGGCACTATGCAACCCAAACAGCCACTCCAGCCTCCCCTCCAGGACTTGACCTGCCTCTGCTGCTTGCCATTCATATGAATATTGGTGGTTGGTGGCAGAGGCACTCCTGGCCACAGCTTTGCTCAAACATCTGCCTCTACCTTTCTCCTTAGAAGAATCTGAAGAAGTGTGCATGCACACGAAAGCTCATACCAAAATAAAAACTTAGTTGGTCTTTAAGGTGCTACTGAAGGAATTTTTTTTATTTTACTTCGACCCAGACCAACACGGCTACCTACCTGTAACCAGTTCTTAGAAAAGGAATGCTTTGGCTAATACTGGCAGTGGGTGACAGAGGCTTTTGGAGTGCACAGGTCTCCCACTGGCCAAACAGCAGCTCCTTTCTAGCTTTGAGCTGGAGAGGTGGGTGGGAATAATTTCTCATAATTGCATCTCTATTTGGGATGTTTTACCACCTTCTCTTCATCAGACTTGCCTTTGGGGAGTTGGCAGAGCTGCAGAAGGTTGTTGAATAAGATTTGCATTAATTGTGTTGGAATTTACCTGTGTAAAGTTGGAAGTCTGTTTTTTCTGATAAGACACTATAATTTAGGTTCCCACATGTCTTGATTTTGTAAAAGCTTCAAATAACCCAGTTATTTCACGCAATCTAAGCAAATATCGTATTTTTCGCTCCATGAGATGCACTTTTCCCCTCCTAAAAATGAAGGGAAAATGTCTGTGCGTGTTATGGAGTGAAGGCAGTAGACGGCAGTGGGATCCCTCGAGCAGAGGGATGCCTCTGCTGCCGGAGCCATGACTCCCAGTGGCGGGGGAGGGACGAGCAGCCCGAAAGGCTGTTCCCCCTCTGCCGCCACCACCGACAGCGGCATTGATTCAGAATCCCCCCCCCTTGTTTTCCTCCTCTAAAAACTAAGTGCATTTTATGGAGCAAAAATTACGGCAATTTGAGTGGTAATTTAGTGGACAGTTTGTTTGGAATTTAAGATCGGATTGAAATTTTTACATTCCTATTCTAATAAAGGCTAGAGATAGTTTAAGAGAACTGAATGTGGTTTGAGAGAGTTATCCCTGCCCAAAATGTGTACACACATTTTTGTCCAGCTGAGGCTTCTGTTGAATCTATCTATCTATCTATCTACGATTTTTAAAGCCCTGGCAAAACCAGAAGTGGTAGGAATAATAAAAACAATGAGTCCTTTGGCTCCTTAAAGACTAATACCTTCATTGGTTCATAAGCTTTTGTAGACTACAGTCCACTTCATCAGATGTACAAAGTATTAACCTGAGTAGCATATAAGTCAGAAGGGCATGAAATGAAAAAAAAGTATGGATGCTAATAATGGTCTTATAAACAGGGATCATTCACAAGGGAACATAATTTATAACACAGACATCCTTATACAGTCATACCTCCGTTTAAGTACGCTTTGGTTTGAATACTTTCATTTTAAGTACCCATCTGGAACGGCGGACCCATCTGGAACGGATTAATCCACTTTCCATTATTTTCAATGGGAAAGTTCGCTTCAAGTTAAGTATGCTTCAGGTTAAGTACGGATTTCCAGAACCAATTACACTTACGCTTCGGGTTAAGTACGCTTCAGGTTGAGTACTCTGCGGACCTGTCTGGAACGGATTAATCCACTTTCCATTCCATTACTTTCAATGGGAAAGTTCGCTTCAGGTTAAGTACTCCGCGGACCTGTCTGGAATGGATTAATCCACTTTCCATTACTTTCAATGGGAAAGTTTGCTTCAGGTTAAGTACAGACTTCCGGAAGCAATTGTGTACTTAAACCGAGGTACCACTGTACTACTAAACCTGTTACCATATAAATTATCCTTTAGGTAAGGTATTGAAAAGATCCACTGAAAACATTCACACCCTGAGTATATATGAGATGGGGAAAATTAAGAGCCTGAAAATCTGGCTCTTATGTCTGTGTTAACCATGTTAATCAGAGCAAGGAGGAGTTCCACAATGTAGTATTAAGTTTAAATTAATATTTTACATAAAATTTGCTATTATTACTCTAACATCTACATATAGCTGAATAGGGGAAAAATGTATAGAACAATCCTAGACATTTTTACTTGGAAGTAAGTCCTATTGTCTTGCAGTGTTTTCTCATAAACAGGTTTAGGATTATAATGCAATTCAAATATAAGAAGCTTTTATTACATGCTAATGTCTGGTCTTTAAACTTTTCACAGGGTTTTTTTAGGCGAACAATCAGACTAAAACTTACATATGACAAGTGTGATCGCAACTGCAAAATTCAGAAAAAGAATCGCAATAAATGTCAGTACTGCCGTTTTCAAAAGTGCCTTTCAGTTGGAATGTCTCATAATGGTAGGTAAGAGTGACCCTAATTTTTGTTTTACTTCAACAAAAAATAAGTTGGACAATGATTCTTCATGTATAGCTGGTATGAAATCTTATGCAAATACAGGGCTGAAGCAAACATTGTTTGGATTCATATATTCCCATCCAGATATGGAATACATTTTCTGCTCTTGAAAATATTGTTCTGTATCTTGTGATAGAAAGGTCAAATTAAATCCAAAGTTGATGGTCTACTTGCACAAACAGAAGCATGAGAACTGCTATAGGAGCCTACTAAATATAACACTCCTTGAATGTTTGCACAAGCATTTATTGAATGCTCTGTTCCTTCTGTTTGCCAGTCTTTGGATCTGGTTCAATGTCAGAAGGTGAAGAAACACAGAATTGTTATGAGCAATTCCAGACATTGCAAGGTAGCAAAGGGAAAAGAATGGAATCATTGTAGAGTTGGAAGGCGCCCCAATGATCATCTAGTCCAGGCATGTCCAACAGGACGATCGCGATCTACCGGTAGATTGCGAGGAAGTTTCTGGTAGCTTGCGGGTAGATCGTGGGTTCCTTAGTGCTTGCCAGCCTAAAAGAAAAAAAAGAGTTCTCCCCCCTTAAAAAAGCCCTCAACAACTCTTGTCCCCCCCCCCAAAAAAGCTCAATAGTCATGGGCAATTGCAGAATTGCAGGGAGAGCTCCTTCCCTCTTGCCGATATAGAACTCACCAGTATGTGTGTGTGAGTGCGTTGCGCATAATGGCTGGATTGCTCCTCCTCCCTCATGCCAGCAGAGAGATCCCCGGCTCCCTTAAAAAAAACCAAGTCTCCTTTCCCACTCCTCTTCTCTTTACATTCAAATGGATAAGCATGTAATGAATCAATCAAAACTCATAAATTGGAGGTTTTTAACAAGAAGCAACAGCAAGTGAGCCAGGAAGGGGCAGACAGGAGTCATGGGAGGGAGGCTTCTCTGAGCCGGAGGGAGGGAGGGAGGGGGCGGGCGGGAGCCACGGCTCCTGAGAGGATGACCTGCACAGCTTTGCCAGTGCCCCGGCGAGGGCTCTGGGTATTGGGAGTCGGGGGTGGGGGCCACCGGTGCTCCTGGCTGGAGGAGGCAAGCAAGCAAGCAAGCAAGCAAGCAAGCAAGCAAGGGAGGGAAGCCGGCAGGAAAGGCTGAGGCGGGAGGAGGTGACAGGAGCAGCAACAGACTCACTACTCAGTCTTCATTATATGTCCTCCCCTCAGGACTTCCCACACCCGCTAGAATATTTTTGTACTTCTGCAAACTTCGGGGGCAAATAACCTTCTCCTTGGGCGTGAATGGGGTACACTCTGTTGGCACAGGTCTCACTCTTCTGTGACAACCCTACAGCCCCTTGAATGCACTGCTTATAAAGCCAGCAAGTTCTGGGGCAGCATTTGCATTATCCCAGTCTTCTCCAACCTGCTGTCTTTCAGGGGGTTCTGGACTACGAAGCCCCAGGGGCCAATGGAAGCTGTAGTCCAAAACTTACACAGGGGCACCAGGTGGGTGAAAACCGCTGATCATTCCACCAGGCAAGGGGTCCTTAATATTCTCTCCTATCACCCCACCACCACTCGCCTGCTGCTGCCACTCTAGGCAGGAGTCTCGCTGATTCTGCTTCTCAGCTTCCCCGTGAAATGCACATCATCCCCTTTACCTGCCTGCCTTCCCTCCTCTTGAACCCTCAAAAGGTTGTTTTAACTATCCTATGCTGGTAACACAAGTAGTAATTTTATGTGTATTGGGATTTCCTGAGGGGCATTTGGGAGGGGGGATGCTGCTGTGTTTTTTTGGGGGGGCTTTGCTGTTTCTGGATACATAGGAGTTTAATAGGGACAGTTTTATGATCTTAAGGTGGACTGCCTGGAAAACAACACTGCAACAATTGTCTTTATGTGTGTGTATTTGCTTCCCACCTTTAGAACTCATGTTTTGGTTCTACTGGTACTTATTTGTGTGAATCTGCATTTTCATATTTAAAAATGACAAAGAGTAAGCAACGTTCAAACATGACAGATTCCCTGAAGCTGGCCCTGACACAGTACTCGCCTGATATCAAACAGTTGGTTGCCGAAATGGTGACGCAGATGTCACACTAACAATGGATGAAGGCATGTATTTTTTAAGAAATCTTGATAGGTAGGTTAATGGAGTTTGTGCTGCGTACAGTTTTGTGAGTGCTTTTATGCAACTCTCTCCCAGGAAATCTCTAAAAGTTTCTGTTGTCCTCTGTAAGAAAAGTATTTGGGCAGTGCTGCCCCCAAAAAAGGTTACCAAATCTGGTCACCCCACTTTCCTTCTCCCTAAAATCCACATTGAGCTGAACCCCCCAAAATGGGGGTAGATCACTGCCAGATTTTAATTCTGAAAGTAGATCACAGTCTCTTGGGAGTTGGCCACCCCTGATCTAGTCCAATCCCCTGCAATGCAGGAATCTCATCTAAAGCATCCATGACAGATGGCCATCTAACCTCTGCTTAAAAACCTCCAAGGAAGGAGAGCCTACAACCTCCCGAGGGAGACTGTTTCATGGTTGAACAGCTCTTACTTTCAGAAAGTTATTCCTGATGTTTAGTCAGAATATCATTTCTTGTAACTTGAAACCACTGTTTCAAGTCCTACCCTCCAGAGAAGAAGAAAACAAGCTTGCTCCATCTTCCATGTGACAGCCCTTTAGATATTAGAAGATGGCTATCATATCTCGTCTAAGTCTCCTCTCTTCCAGGCTAAACATACTCAGCTCCTTCAACCGTTCCTCACAAGGCATGGACTCCAGACCCTCAATTGTCTTGGTTGCTCTCCTCTGTACATGTCCCAGCTTAAATTGTGGTGCCCAGAACTGAACATAGTATTCCAGGAATGGTCTGACCAAGGCAGAAAAGAATGGTACTATTACTTCCCTTGATCTGGCTGATGCAGCCTAGAGTAACATTAGTCTTTTTTTTTTTTTGCTGTTGCATCACATTGTTGACTCCTGTTAAGCTTTTCACATGTACCACTAGTAAGCCAGATGTCCCCCAGCCTATATTTGTGCAGCTGGTTCTTCCTGCCTATGTATAGAACCATATAGTTGTCCCTATTGAAATTCATTTTGTTAGTTTCAGCTCAGTTCTCCAATATGATAAGGTCATTTTGAAACCCAGTTCTGTATTCTGCAGCATTAGCTACTCCCCCCCCCCCCAAAAAAAATAGTTCGGTGTCATGTGCAAATTTGCACATGAATTCCTTCCCTCAATTCCTTCATCCAAGTTGTTTATAAACTGACTGTTGTTGTTGTTGTTTAGTCGTTTAGTCATGTCCGACTCTTCGTGACCCCATGGGACCATAGCACGCCAGGCACTCCTGTCTTCCACTGCCTCCCGCAGTTTGGTCAAACTCATGTTCGTAGCTTCGAGAACACTGTCCAACCATCTCGTCCTCTGTCGTCCCCTTCTCCTAGTGCCCTCAATCTTTCCCAACATCAGGGTCTTTTCCAAGGATTCTTCTCTTCTCATGAGGTGGCCAAAGTATTGGAGCCTCAGCTTCACGATCTGTCCTTCCAGTGAGCACCCAGGGCTGATTTCCTTAAGAATGGATAGGTTTGATCTTCTTGCAGTCCATGGGACTCTCAAGAGTCTCCTCCAGCACCACAACTCAAAAGCATCAATTCTTCGGCGATCAGCCTTCTTGATGGTCCAGCTCTCACTTCCATACATCACCACTGGGAAAACCATAGCTTTAACTACACGGACCTTTGTAGGCAAGGTGATATCTCTACTTTTTAAGATGCTGTCTAGGTTTGTCATTGCTATAAACTGATTGACCGAACCCAAAGGGTGCTCATCAATGGCTCCTCCTCATCCTGGAGAGTAGTGACTGGTGGGGTGCCACAGGGTTCTGTCTTGGGCCCATTCTTATTCAACATCTTTATCAATGACTTGGATGATGGGCTTGAGGACATCCTGAGCCAAGTTTGCAGACGACACCAAATTGGGAGGGGTGGCTAATACTCCAGAGGACAGGATCACACTTCAAAATGACCTTAACAGATTAGACAACTGGGCCAAAGCCAGCAAGATGAATTTTAACAAGGAGAAATGTAAAGTACTACACTTCGGCAAAAACATAAAAGGCACAAATACAGGATGGGGGACACCTGGCTTGAGAGCAGTACATGTGACAAGGATCTAGGAGTCTTGGTAGACCACAAACTTGACATGAGTCAACAGTGTGATGCAGCAGCTAAAAAAGCCAATGCAATTCTGGGCTGCACCAATAGGAGTATAGCATGTAGATCAAGGGAAGTAATAGTACCACTGTATTCTGCTCTGGTCAGACCTCACCTGGAGTACTGTGTCCAGTTCTGGGCACCACAGTTCAAGAAGGATACTGACGAGCTGGAGCGTGTCCAGAGGAGGGCAACGAAAATGGTCAAAGGCCTGGAAACAATGCCTTATGAGGAACGGCTTAGGGAGCTGGGTATGTTTAGCCTGGAGAAGAGAAGGTTAAGGGGTGATAGGATAGCCATGTTCAAATATATAAAAGGATGTCATATAGAGGAGGGAGAAAGATTGTTTTCTGCTGCTCCAGAGAAGCGGACACGGAGCAATGGATTCAAACTACAGGAAAGAAGATTCCACCTAAACATTAGGAAGAACTTCCTGACAGTAAGAGCTGTTCGGCACTGGAATTTGCTACCAAGGAGTGTGGTGGAGTCTCCTTCTTTGGAGGTCTTTAAGCAGAGGCTTGACAGGCATATGTCAAGAATGCTTTGATGGTGTTTCCTGCTTGGCAGGGGGTTGGACTGGATGGCCCTTGTGGTCTCTTCCAACTCCATGATTCTATGATAAAGACATTGAACAACAACAGGCCCAGGACAGAACCCTGCTGTCCCACTTCTCCCTTTTTCCAGGATGATGAGGAACCATTAATGGTTTGGTCAACTTTGGGTTTGGTCAACCAGCTACAGTTACCTCATTCAACCCACATTTTGCCAGTTTCATCACAAAGAAAGGCTTCATCAAGAGCCTTTCTCAAATCAAGATACACTATGTCCACAGCATTCCTCTGATCCACCAAGCTTGTAACTCCATAAAAAAAAAAGAAATGAGATTTGTGACATGACTTGTTTTTGAGAAACCCTTGCTAGGTCTTAGTAATCACATCATCCTTTTCTAAATGCTCACAGACCGACCATATTCTAGGATCTTTCCTGGTATTGAAGTCAAGTTCACTGGTCGGTAGTTACCTTTTTTCCTCATTTTTGAAGATGGGGACACCATTTGCCCACCTCCAGTCTGCAGGGACTTCACCTGTTCTCCAATAATTCTCAAACATCATAGACAAAGGCTGTGAAATTACATCTGCAAGCTCCTTTAGAAGCTTTAGATGCAGCTCATCAGGCCCTGGAGATTTGAATTCATTTAAAGCAGCTTGATGTTCCCTTACCACCTCTCTTCCTATCTTGGGCTACAAGCCTCTAATCAGTTTCAAACTATTCATGTATTGAACACTGTAGTTAACATTCATTCGCAAATTTCAATGTAAAATTGCTACAATAGGGCACAGAATGTTGCTAGGTCTGAATCTGAAGGTGCACCATTCTCCTTTAATAAAATAAACATCCAAGCTGCAAGGCTGAGAGACCTAAAGAGACTGAGATAACACCAATGACTGAATGAATGTTAGATTCTGCTTCAGTTGTTACACTGTGTGCTGTTGGTGCAGATAGGAATTCGGTTTAGGGAGGGACAGTTCTGGTGGCTGCTATATTGGACTATGGTCTGGTTGGTGATACACAACTCAAATAAGCTACTTCTTGGTTTTTATTAATTAATACAATAAAGATGTTTTTGATGCATTTATCTGTGGGAAGTGTTTGTATTGCAGTTTTAATGCAGTGTGTGGGAATTCACTACATTAACACCCTATTTCTTTCTGTACTTTAAATTGCACCTTCTTCTCATTATACCACACATCACTCCAGCGCCGTCTTAGGCGCCCCCGGTGCCATGGTGCGCCGGATCCCTCCGGCGCCCTCCCACCCCGTTTCCCAGCACAGTGGGCGGGTGGGCGCCGCGCACAGCGCGGGTGCAACAGGCGCTGCTGCGTGGCAGGCGGGCGGGCAGGCGCAGCTGCGCGGCGGATCGGTCGGCCAGCGGGTGGGCGCAGCTCGCGGCGCCCTCCTGGCGGGCCGGCGCCATGGTGCCCTGCGCCACCCAGCCTGCACGTAGGGCCAGCCCTGCATCACTCTGCACCTCATTGTTGCCCCCTTTTCTTTCCCTACTCTGCAGGTTTCTCCAAAGCCTCATCTTTCTCCCATTTATTCTGTCCCTTTTTTGCTGTGTTTCTTTCCTCTTCACACACCTTCTCTAAGCTGCCTTTCTCAGTTTAGCTGCAGCTTTCCAGCAATTCACATCAATTAAGGAGTTGTGGGTTAGCTACCCACAAAGGCTGGAAAAACTGTGGCACTGCTACCATGTGCTTCTTAGTAAAAGGAGATGATGTATCAATGCAGCCATTCTCCCACTTCTGATGGGCTTAAGTAGACCTTTACCAAAAAGATGTGGGAACGAGCTGCAGATCTTGAATTCTTTATGGGGTCACAAATAGATAGGAATGGGGTCTCAGTCTGTGGGGCTAGTTTACTCCTTGTGCTGCTGGTGCTAGGATCCTGGTAAGCTAGTATTTGAGCTTAAGATCAGGCTTACAATTGGAGAACAAATTTTTGTGCTGTTGTTCCACTTTAAATGCATGTTTTCTCCTCAGCTATTCGATTTGGACGGATGCCAAGGTCAGAGAAGGCAAAGCTGAAAGCTGAAATTCTAACAGGTGATCATTGTATAGAGAATTCTGAAATCGCAGATCTAAAATCACTCGCCAAGAGAATTTATGAAGCGTATTTGAAAAACTTTAATATGAACAAGGTCAAAGCCAGACTCATACTTGCAGGAAAAACCAGTAACAATCCAGTAAGTATTTGCCATCATAAAGTTTAAAAATAGCAAACTAAGCAAATGGTGAGCTAATGTGTATGTAGGACAAGTAAAAGCACTTCTAAGAACGGCAGATGGAACCTGCCAGTCTCTCTCTCTCTCTCTCTTGATCTGTTAAAACTTTTGTATGAGCAAATTTTATTTTAATCCGGAGGCAGCCTTATTATTATTATTATTTGTTTATTTTGAGGATATGTACCCCACCAAGTTTCCTGGACAGTTTACATAAAGTTAAAAAGACAGTAAAACAAATGAACAGAGAAAGATAAAAACTGCACAATATAAAAGAGCAGCATGAAAGTAATCCTCAAAGAGAGTGTGCTCTGGATACTTTTGTAAATGCTGAGTTAAACCCACACCAATTGTTCTGAGCAGCTTGTGATGAAAGCTTTCCTAAGGACTGAACTTCTGGCATTTTGAAGTTTTATTGCTAGGCAGTTGACTGTTGTTTATTTAGCCATTTTCATAGAAGTATACAGCTGAACTGGGCAGTCTTATACCACATAACCTCTTCAACTGCTTTTAAACAAAAGAAAAAGAAATAAAGGAAACGGGGGCTTTAATTATAGGGACACACACACCCCTTGTCATGTTGCCTGTAGGTGAGTATGAAAAGCTGCAGCCTGTGTGCTGAAATGGTCCTTTTTTACTTTTGAGCCAGTTGTTCTGTGTGGTAGCCATACTAGCCTAGGTGGTTTTGCATTGGGGGTGAGAGGGACAGAAGGAAAGGGAGGTGAAAGAGATAAATTGGAGATATGTGAAACTTTATCTGCTTGGCACCAGGAAACACAGAATTTTTTTTCTCACAAGTCCAACAGGATTTAGAAGTGCTTATCTTTTGGCTGGATCTTGCCCTGAAGGTGGTTTCCCCTGCTCTCCCTCTTTTAGAGGATGCAAGTCGTAAATGAATCCACTAAAAATACTAATGCTATAATCCAGCCAACGTTAAACATGCTTCAGCCTCATTCATTTCAAGTCAAGGATACCAAATTTACACTGGACAGTTCCTAAAGCATATTTGGCTGGGGGGGATATTTGTTTGTGGTGGCAGGGGTGGTGAATGAGAGAGATGGGGAGAGATTCTGTTACTGAATGAACTTCTTTGACTGCGTTGGGAAATGATTAACTGAGTTTTAGAAATAACTAAGCTTGCAATATCTTAGTTCTCCAGCAAAAGCAAAAGCAGCAAAGTTTTACAACATCTAGTTAAAAATGGTCTGAAATGGCCTTACATCATTCCTCTCTGCTCTAATTGTATTTACATCAAAAGCAAAAAAATGAACACAGGATTGAAAAGAAAATTGGGATTGTTGTTTCACCATTAAAAGGTGGCATGTCTATTTGAATCAATAGGAAGTTCTTCCTCCCCCATTGCAGTAATTGCAGTAAAGATTATATTATTTTAAGATCACATGTGACTATGAAAGTATTCAGGCAATGTATGCATATAATAAACTGCTCAGTATTCCATAACTGCTTCTTACAATCCCTGGTGGTACATAGTAACCTGATTTTGAATGGGCAGTTTTCAAAAGTAAGTTGTAATTTTGCCAGAGTTGCTAGAGTTGTGTTGTGTTTTTTAAATCCACATGATGTGGGTTTTCCAGAATAAACTGAATTGGAATCTTTACTGCAATGAATTGAAATATTTGGTTGATGGGTGCAATTCTATCCGGGTTTGTTGTTTAGTCGTGTCCGACTCTTCGTGATCCCATGGACCAGAGCACACCAGGCATTCCTGTCTTCCAGTGCCTCCCGCAGTTTGGTCAAACTCATGTTCGCAGCTTCGAGAACACTGTCCAACCATCTCATCCTCTGGCGTCCCCTTCTCCTTGTGCCCTCCATCTTTCCCAACATCAGGGTCTTTTCCAGGGAGTCTTCTCTTCTCATGAGGTGGCCAAAGTATTGGAGCCTCAGCATAACTCTTCCTGTGTGCAGTCTCCTGATCTTGGGATTCAGCCATGCTCACAGATGTCTCCCTCTTGCTTGTGGGTGTGGACATTTTGGCTACAAAGCAATTCGCATGTGCCTTCCATCTGTGGGTCTCTCTGCCTTCTGAAAATATGCCCCTGTGGGGTTGGGGTGCCATTGTGAGATATGGTGCCCAAGGCTGTGGGTTCCAAACCATTGTCTTAAATCTTACTACCTTAGGCTGTGAGACTTAATATACTGTACAAGCAAATCCACATGGGGCAAATGCTTCTGGTGGTGTCATCTTACAGTGTCTTCATTACCTCTTTCAAAATGCTCAATGTTCTTGAAACAATTTTTTTGCAGTGGTGGACCCCACCTTCCATTAAACCTGGTTCTGAAGAGACACCTTCAGTAGGGGCTTTGATTATATTTGTTTTGTTCCTGTTAATATCTTAGTATATTCTGTTGCTATTAGTATATTTGTAAATAGTTAACATATTTACTTTAATATCTCTTTGTAGCCATTTGTTATACATGATATGGATACATTGTGTATGGCAGAGAAGACACTGGTGGCCAAACTGGTAGCCAATGGAATACAAAACAAGGAGGCAGAAGTTCGGATTTTCCACTGCTGCCAATGTACCTCCGTCGAGGCTGTAACAGAACTTACAGAATTTGCCAAATCCATCCCTGGCTTCTCTAACCTAGACTTGAATGACCAGGTGACGCTATTAAAATACGGAGTTTATGAAGCCATTTTTGCCACATTATCCTCTGTAATGAACAAAGATGGAATGCTAGTAGCCTACGGAAATGGTTTTATAACTCGAGAATTCCTCAAAAGTTTAAGGAAGCCATTTTGTGATATCATGGAACCGAAGTTTGATTTTGCAATGAAATTCAATGCATTGGAGTTAGATGACAGCGATATAGCTCTTTTTGTGGCTGCTATAATTTGTTGTGGAGGTAAGACTTAAAGCTTCTATACCTATGTATTCTAATTAGTAGTTATTTATTTCCATTTATACTACCTCCCCACCTTTCTACAATATAGTATTCAGGGCAGCTAACAATAGCAATAAAGCCATTATTTAAGCAAGTAACAGTAAGATCAAGAATATAACAGTAGATTTTGGGCGGTTGAGAAACAGATGAAAATATTGGAATATTTCTTGCGTTATACTGTGCAGAATGAATGATTAGCTGCTGTCCCTCATGAACCTCGTGTGAATTTTACCTTTCCCTGTTTCTAGTAATTTCCTTTCATAAGGTGTTTGAGTTGGTTGAGAGCAAAAATGGACAAAAGGATAGCTATAAATGACAAGGCAAACAGTTTAACAGATCAAAAATATGTTTTTTTCTGTTTAAAAACTGCTTTCTGTTTATATTTGTCTCTTGATTTGTGGCTGTATGAGGATTTGAAGCAGATTTTCCCTAGTCTAGCAGTCTTAAAAACTCTACTACCCTCATTCTTGCAGTTAACATTACAGAGAAGGTCTTTTAGTGGGTCTTTCAGTGGGGTCTTAAGCAAATATAATTTATGGTCACAGATTAACTCTTCTACAATAACTTGATGCGTTTTTTGTTTGTTTTGGTGAACAGATCGCCCTGGCCTTGTAAACATAAGACACATTGAAAAGATGCAGGAGAGCATTGTGCATGTACTAAAACTTCACTTGCAAAACAACCACCCTGATGACATCTTCCTTTTCCCAAAGCTTCTACAGAAAATGGCCGACCTCCGACAGCTTGTCACAGAACATGCTCAGCTTGTTCAGATTATCAAAAAGACTGAATCTGATGCACACTTACATCCTTTACTACAAGAAATCTACAAGGATATGTACTAAGACTGTTTTTTGTTTTGTTTTGTTTTTTGTTTTGTATGACGTGAAAATACAAAAGCAATAGATGGGAGCAAACTACTCTGCACACTTCTCTCTGTTGTGCTTTTATTTCAAAGCATTAGTGAGCTAAAAGGTACGTAACTGCAATATCATATTTTTCTTGCAAGGAGTTATTTTTAAGTACTTAAGAGAAACTGTATAGTATGTATAAAAAATGGCAATAAGCTGTGATTGACTTGAAATTTGGGCAACAGTGGTAATATCATTTATAGTACATCTGAACTTGCTAACAACATGTACTTCTTATGAAGTTTCTGCACTTTTAAGCCTTTATCCCATCATCTTCATTAGTGTAAGAAAGCTAGGAGTTTTGGCCAGGATCCAAAAGCCTTTATGTGATGTCCATTAAAGCTTTAGCAGTGTTTCTCCAACATCAGTCCTCCGTGCTTTGTGGAAACCTGAAGGTGTTTCAAAAACAGATTGGGATTAGACATGGTGGGGGCAGAGATGTCTGCCATTAAAATAAGTCACATACTACTGATCATACCCTATCCCTTAAATCAGGGGTAGCCAATATTGTATTCTCCAGATGTTGTGGACTACATCTCCCATAAGCCGCAGCCAGCATGACCAAAAGTCAGAGGTAATGTGAACTGTGGTCCACAATCCACCTGGCCTAGCGGGCGAGACCCACACTCACCCAGCCCTACTGAAGAGGCTCCTCATGAGGCCGGAGGAACATTGCCCGACTATTGTTTTATTACTTATTGATTTAATATGCTGTAGACCGTTTTGAGGTTTTTATTAAAAGTATAGAAAATTTAAAAATGAATAAAATACAATAAAATATCTGAAGGGCACCCTAGTCACTAGCCCTGCATCTAAAGTACAGTAAGCCCATAATTTATGCTGGGGTTATGTTCTGGGGATTGCGCTTAAAGCCAAAATTGTGTACAGTATAGTCAAAGCACATTGGGCTCCCATACTGGCAGGTAGGATTGCCAAAGTCTTTCCCCAGATGTCTGCCCCCCTTTTATTTGTTTTTATTTTTGCCAAGTGCGTAAAACTGAGTGCGCACAAGTTGAAGGGTAAATAAATTGTAGGCTTACTGTAGTTTCTTTAGATCCTGTCCCTACCTCGATTGTTTTCCATAAAGGATGCATTTTTTAAAAGCTTTCTTCCTACTTAAGGCTGCAGTCCTATGCACAATTTCTGGGAAATAGGTTCCACAGAAGTAATTATGACTTTTGTAAGATTGCTGTGTTGTTTTATTTATTTAACTGAAATAAAATCCCATTGGCATGTCAAAGCCATAATGATATTGGGAAATATATTTAGTGATGTGCAACCAGGCCCTCCCTCTTCCATGGTTCATGCCAAACTGCTTATTTCCAGTCAGCTATGCAGGGTCAATATAGAACATTCAAAAACCTTATAGTCATGCAGAGCCAGTTCATAATTTCTTGTGTATTCTGGTGCTTGAGTTTGAATTTGAAACATTGAATTTCTAAAACAGCTCTGCTCTGGGCAAACTTCATGTTAACCTGTTGTTAGTATATCGAACCATAGATACAACAAAGTTGATTTAGCAGACAGAATGTTGCTTCCATACAGCACTGAAACAAGGAATAGGAGTCAGAGTAGTGTGTTGTTTGGACTTGTGGATAATTTTCTAATTCAGTGCCCTTTCCTCACTGCAGAAGCAATAATACTCATTTTGGGGGTGGGGGTGGGTGGGCAGGGGACCACATAGAGGCCCAAAGTGTTTCAATACTGTAACCTAGCTTATTAAGGTTATGTTTAAACCAGACACTCAGCACTAATGCAAGTTGTTACGCATAGTTTTTGTATTCTACAGACAAAAACTGATCATATAGGCTTTCCCTCTCCTGGACCCCTGACAACTCTTTTTGGGGTGGGGGTTATGAATCTCATTCAGATATCTCAGAACTTTCACCATTCTACAGTTGCCAGGATTCTTTGGAGAAAGTCATAACCTTTAAATTGGTATCAAACATGCCAGCAGTGTAGATATGTCCCTAGGTAAAGGTAAAGGGACCCCTGACCATTAGGTCCAGTCAGCGGTGGAGCTTCATGCTCCGCCACCGGGGACGGAGAGAAGGCGCACTGCCCCCAGTGATATGCACTCAGGGGCGGGGCGGGAGTTTTGGGGGCAGGGCGGGCAGCGGCGATGGCGCCCCTGGGATCGCATCGCTCGGGGCACACCGCCCCCACTGCCCCTATCTTCCTACGCCCCTGGGTCCAGTTGTGACCGACTCTGGGGTTGCAGCGCTCATCTCACGTTATTGGCCGAAGGAGCCGGCGTACAGCTTCCAGGTCATGTGGCCAGCATGACAAAGCTGCTTCTGGCGAACCAGAGCAGCGCACGGAAACGCCGTTTACCTTCCCGCCGGAGCAGTCCCTATTTATCTACTTGCACTTTGATGTGCTTTTGAACTGCTAGGTGGGCAGAAGCTGGGACCGAGCAATGGGAGCTCACCCCATCCCGGGGATTTGAACTGCTGACCTTCCGATCGGCAAGCCCTAGGCTCAGTGGTTTAACCCACAGTGCCACCCGCATCCCGTGTAGATATGTCTCTAGAGCTCTTTAGATGCATACACAACTTCTCAGAACAATGTTTCCTTTGAGGATCGTTTTTAATGGATGCACATGAAAGGCTGCAGATATTACAAAAACTGTATGCTGGGGTCTGTTTGTTTTTAATTCATTGTATTACTAGGTGTGTGCATTTGATGTTTTTAAATGCTATTTTATAGGCTGCACACAGCAACTAGTCACGTGTCTCTAAAATTGTAATTTGTGAGGTCCTTTGTATTCTTTAGGATTGCTTCATTTGTATTCTGTGCAAATACCTTATTAGAACACCTGTTTCAAAGATAACATTTTATAAGATCACAGCAAAATCAGCCACCTTGATTTTGGAAGAAGAAGAAAAATCCTAGGTCTGCTTTAGTGGCAGATATCTTCCCACTAAAATATCTTCCCACTATAATACATGGATGTCATTTGCAAGAGGGGCATTCTGTGATTTTGTAAAAAGTATTGGGTTTGTATTGCAAGATCCAAATAGTTCCACCCTTTACATTATTAATTACTTTACTGAATGACAATCCCTTGTTTTTAAAATTTGGCCTGGTTTCTGTATAGCCGGAAACAGTGTCCTGCCTCAGGTTTCTGTTCCTGGCTACTATATGCTGGTTTTTCTCCAGATCGTTTAAATCTTTTGTATTTCATAAACCATGGCTTATTAAGACTGAAACCAGTATTAGAGCCCTTTGGCCCTCTTCATATTGTGCACCAGCTGTGGCATGAAGAGCCTTTGCTTATATCAAGGCTGGGCTCACTCTAGTGTCCAAACTGGAGAACTCTGGCTTAATGTCAACAAACTAAGATCATACCTTTTTTTTTACCATGTTGTTTTTAAAAGTTTGCAAGCTGCCAATTGACCAATCACTTGCCAGCATTTTGCTTTCTCTCTGTGGCCTTCCCTTCCGTGGCCTTCCATGTAATTTAGAATGCTATGGGATGCAGTTGTAGGATGATGTTTTGATTTCTTTCCAGTGAAGATCTCTAGTATTTTGTGAATACCTGTGGGTTGAACCTATGAATTACAAGTGCTGAAATAACTTTTGAGAGCCTAAAGAACTTCAGTAATATGTTAGTCAGTCGATTTTAGGAGAAGCAGTGTCAGAAAGTGCACTAGAAGACTGCTTACACTATCATTCAGAGCACTCAGGATTGGGACCATAACTCAAGGTGCAATGTTGAAGAAAAAAATTGTTTTCCAAAAATGAAATTGGCTACCTCAGCAAATTATTTAAAAAAGGCAGCAGCAAGTTGGCTAGCTCAATAAAGTTATAATATATGACTCAGGGTTGCAAGTCCAAGTAAACTGGAAACAGTTCTAATATCTATTCTCATCATGCAAATTGTGTAGCTTGCGGGGGGAGTCGCACTACTTTTATTTTTTTGCACTATTTCTGTGTCTTTATCCTGTGGCACTTTCATTAACCGTTAGCTACTAATTATTACTTAATTATAATGTGAGAGGGGCACTTAAATGCATGGACACTTGAGCTGAGTCTGCTCCCCTCGCTTCCTCAAGCACGTTGGGGTATACTTTTTCCCGTTCCCCATGTGAGCCCATAAGCTTGACATTTTTCACACTACAGCAAGATTTTGTGTGCCATAGGAGTGGCTAATGCAATTTTCCTGTAAAGTGCCATGTTGCCCAACTGCTTTTAACACTGACACAAGCTCGCTTTCAATGAGACAACAGGAAGTAGGCGTAGCTGTGGCCATGTGACTATATTTCTTTTTAGGCCCATATTTATAGCTCCTGCTTATCAGTGCCTTGTAGAATTTCTTCACTTTGACATCTAGCATCACCTCGGCATGTTATACTGGGGCGTGGTGCAGTTGTGCCGTCCCCCTCAAACTGAGTCTCAAATTGATGTTGTTGACTTTGACTTCAATAGGACAGTCAGAGTAATGGAGAAGTGAGCCCTTTCTGATCCCATTGTTCTGTCTTTTCTATATGTGTAACTCTCCTCTGGGTTTCATTTCATGATGTTTCACTGTGACCTGGAAATAATTATATATGTTGAATTTGCTATGCTTTTCTGTTGTGAAACGATTAAATATATTTGATGTTGTGCTGCTATTATTTAATCAAATGTGATAGTTTTGATCCATTTCATATCAATATTGCCATGAACCTATAGAAAATTGGTGGTGTAACAATTTTTAAAAGAAAGCATTGGGTTAAATTTAATTTTTCACAGTTCTAAATATGCAAATACTTTCAATAATACGGACACTTTCACAGATGAAAAATTGGAAGTTGTATATTATAGCAGTAATGGGCTTGTTTAGAATTATGTTGCAGTCACAGTTGCCATTCATGTGCACGGTTAGTTCTCCAGTGAGTAAAGGAGACTCTAATATAACTGTTTACAATAGTTATAAACCCTGAATTTTACAGTTTTTAGGATTTTTATCTGCGGTCTAGTAGGAATAATTAGACCTATCAGCTTATTGCTATTGCTGTAAGCTTTAGATTTAAGTACGGTATGTTTTGCACTGAATTTGCACTGCATTTGTAATTAAAACTTTTTAAAAAATATATAGGGAACAATTAATAAGCCAACCTTGCTATGAAACCCAGCATCGTTGAGATGGATGGGAGAGTGCCCAGTACCATTCCTTGGTAGGTTGTGCTATTTAATTATGACTTTTGATTGCCCTAGGAAAGAGACAAGCCATAGAGACAGATCCTGATGCTTCCAATTATGTGTACTTTGGAGCTAATGGAAACAAACCTCATATAAAAACATGTTGGTAACTTAAATATTTGTGATTTTAGTTTTATTTGGAAGCATTCTAATATGATGCCTTGAGCAACATAGGTGATACCTGCTCTACTTGCAATGACTTTTACTGATTGATACTTACAATTTACACCTCCATGTGTAAAATAATTTTAAAATGCAGGCTTGAACCAGAGTACCTAACTGACAACATAGTCTATAACTTTATTTTTCTGCACTGTATATTTTTTTCTAGGCAGCAATAAAACCTGTGTAAAGGTCTATCAGATGTATTATAACTGTATTATAAGCTTACTTTCTGAGACTTCGCTTCTGAATCTGTTATGCTCCTGGGTCATCAGGCTTTTCTAAAGATGTTTGTTGAATCATAATTGGGAGACAGGGGGGAACAAAGCAAGAGTTAGACTAAGAAAATGACCCAGGATCAAACCTCATGTATGCATTTAGAACAGTTTTCACAAATGGGGACTTATTAAAGGAAAGATCTTAGGATTTTACCCAAGGATTAATGGAGACTTATTCAATGTGTGTTTGCTATGCTTAACTTCAATTATTCGAATGCAAGGTAGACTCATTACAGATATGGTGAAGGAAGTAATCCCTGAGAGTCCTTTCTAATTCAATGATTTGTGTTGCTTTTTAAAAGCTTTACTACCGTAGCTAATGCCTAGGAAATGTACAATTAATCAAAATTCTATCAGCGTGTTGATTTCCAAGGCAATGAAAGGAAACAGTTAGGGTTACGCTGACATGGTGGGCAAAGAGGAACAGTCATTTATCTAATTGATTTTTTTCAAAGCGAGATCCCACTGACAAGTTGGCGAATGAGATGAAGGGAATCCAGGCTGCTTCAAACGCCCCCAGTTTAGATTGCCACTTGAACAATCTGATGTTTTAAGTTTTTGCAATGTGCCTAATGCAACTATATCAGTTATCAAATGAGAATTCAGTTGAAGCTGGGTGTTTTTTTGCATTATTTTGAAGGTGGGTTACTTAATGAAATACTGGGGGTTAACCCCAGACATGTCTCTCTTCTCCCCTTCCCTTTAGAGAGGGCTGGTGGCCTTTAGACTTCCCAGCTCTGCCTTGCAGTTCAGTAGCTTTTAAGGAACTTTAGTAATATTTGTTCAAAATGGAAGGAAGAGAAATAACTCGGGTTCATGCTTCATGATAAATGCAGCCCCTCCCCCACCAATAAAATGGGGGGGGGGCATGGCCTGGTTGGGTTCATCTGACTTCTCTATACAGTTTAGGGAGCATCACCAATGGTCTGATTTCCACAATGACTGAGATACTTTTAGAGCTGCCACTGTTGTGGGAATTTGTGCCTGCATGCGCACAGTATCAAAGTATTGAGTTCTACAAATAGTGCTTTTCTGCTGGACAGCTGCACTTCAAATACTCTATAGATCTCTCTCTCTCTCTCTCTCTCTCTCTCTCTCTCTCTCTCTCTCTCTCTCTCTCTCTCTCTCTCTCTCTCTGATCCTAGGGACTTGGAGAAGGGGAAAGACTTCCGTTATGTTCACTATGAAAGTGATAGTTGGGTAATACAAAGGGGGCATGTTAGCAGCTTTCCTTGGTTTCCCTTCAATGTGTTCCCTCCTTCCACCTCAAGGGTTAACTTATTGCAAGACTTGCTATATTTCACCTGCTTCTAAGCATGAGGTAGGGAGCTGAGAAATGCCTAGGCCTTCCACCAAAGCGGCAAAACAGCTTTTAGGAAGAGGAAATGTGTATTATACTTGCTTTATAAATAAAAACACTTGAGAAATAGTAGTGGTGGAGAGCATTCCAGCTTTAATTGACCTTGCATTAAACAACAAAGCAATGCTTAACAACATTTTTCATAATGTAATAGTTGTAACTAGGGAGACTTCATCGTCTATCACATCATAATCTGGATTTTGTGTTGGGTTTTAAATTCAGGTCCTGGTTATTGGCCAGCTCAGTCTTTCAGTTCATATGATAGATAACAACATTCTGGTTGAATAAGCTAAATGCAACTTCAAGCTTCAGGATTAAGGCATGGGAAATCCTAGACATGAGGGTGACTTCTTGCTTTCATTTATTACCAGTTAATAGCTATGTGCATTTGCTGGCTGAAGTGATCAGTTACAGGGTTAAAGCTGTGAAGCAGGGCAGCAGAGCAACTTGATTTTTAAAACATTTTCCTTAATTCTACTATCCTGTCATGTGCCTTTTAAAGTGATCTGCAGGTTCAGAGACTTAAGAAATTTTGAATACAGTAGCAGTATTTAAGTACAATATCATAGGCGATGCTACATTCTTTGATACAAATGTATAAAAATGAAATAATTTCACATGTATTTTGGATTATTTGTTTTACACTTAACCTTGGATTATATTGTGATGTATGATAGCCTGTGAAAATGCATCGGGTAGTTTGCAAAAAACTGTTGAACAGGTTTATGAGATTGGTTTAAGTCATTCTCTGCATTTACAGTTAGAGGAAGTGAAAATGAAACAAGCTCCTTTAAAAAAGGAAAGAGGAGAATTTGCACATTCCCCCACTGGTGGGAATGGATAGAATGCCTGGCTGCATGCAGGGGGCTGGGCTGGACAAACTGTCTCTTTTCTTGTATGTAGCTTCTCTACACGATGGAGGATTCTTATTTGCCTTCTTTACAGTAACACTAACAATGCAATCCTAGCATGTTTACTCAGAAATGTTTTGCTGAGTTGAAAGGGGGTTGCAGGATTGGAATCTTAACTCAGGTTAAATTCAGGAATACAACAGCTGCATGTAGTAGCATTTAGATGTGGGTATGAAATCTCTTTAGTAAAATATGAGTTTTGTAGAGAAATAAAATTGAATTCTTCCCTTTTCTGCTTGCAGAAAAAGTCACCCAGAATATTAATACAGTATTTGGTCAATCCATTTTAGAATAAAAATGCCTATTAATTGACAATGTATTTTTCTAATATTTGACATTTTGATTTTCCTGTTCAGACAACAAAGGATTGAATAAGGAAAAATGTATTTAATGAGTCTGCTGGAATATTGTCCAAATCTCTCTAAGGACTGATGAATGTATGTAAAAAGAGGAAACTTCACAGTGTGATTTTTGCCTTAATGGTTTAAAATAGTCTTTCATAAAATAAAATATTCATTTAAAATGTATCTTGGTTTTTATTGTTATTACTTTAGATATTGAAAACATTTTTACCACACACAGTACAGCCACAACTTAAGCTTATTCTGAAACACATGACACACAAGAAAAATGTAGAAAAACAAACAAACTGGGCACTATCATCCCCAGAGCTACACCTCTCATTTAAAGACAGCTTTTCTTAGCCTCTAAGACAGGGGTGCCCAAACTTTTTTCAAAGAGGACCAGATTTGATGAAGTGAACATGCATGAGGGCCAACCAAAGCTGTTGAGGATTGTTTAGGATTGAAGTTGTTGACCTTTTTTTTTACCCCAGGAGTTAAACTGCCACAGGGGCCGGATTAGGCCCCCCAAACAGACTTTGGACATTCCTGCTCTAAGAAAAAGCATTGCATTTTGCACTTAATTGAATGATTATATTCCTGTGCTGTGACACGGGTGTAAAACCACACATGCCCACTATTAAGTGTTACCACCCCACCTCCTTCTCCCCCACCTCTCCCCCCTTTCTCCTTCCCCAACTGTATTCTAAACAACACATTCTCACATCAAAAGTAAAGAAGGTTCTACAATTTGGAAAAAAGAGACAACACATGTTCTTTTGTAAAACTAGAAAATCTTTATAATTATTTAACTCATATATGATTAACAAATCAATACTACATTTATGAGTCATAAAACAGTATTCATAACAATAGCAGCCAAAAAATAAATTAAGCAGCGTTAAGTTCATGCACACTCCAAACCCCCATGACTCATCAACTTTCAGTGCATTAAAATACTCTTGCAAATAATGCCTGGGGCAGCAACTCCCTTCTGAAGGTTCCTCAGGCTGAAGGTGGGGTAGCACAGGGAAAACCAGTCCCCCCCCTCAATGGCAAAGTGTCTCTCCAGAGGAAGAATGATGAGGGGAGAAACAGCTCCCCCATGAAGACCCCGAGGGCTGGAGGGTGGGGCAAGACAGGTGTAAAAAGGCAGGTTGCAGAATTTTTTTAATATAGCAAAGCACTATAGTGCTACATGAAAGAGCAGCTTTTAAAATTAAAGGTGATAAAATGCTGCTGGCCACAAAGGTTATATTGAATGTGTGGTGAGCTGTGAAAGGGTCACCTGCTCACATCCAAACCACACCTCTTAAAGCTTGAAATTACAAGTAGAGCTGAGGGCGCTCCTCTTCTACATTTCTCAAAGACAGACGCAGCATTGGGAAACAGGATGGGTGATGCTAAGTTGATTCTATGATCCTATGGGAATGCTTTGATGGTGTTTCCTGCTAGGCAAGGGGTTGGACTGGATGGCCCTTGTGGTCTCTTCCAACTCTATGATTCTAAGTGAACAGGGCATGGCTGTTCTCCCTTAAACGCCTTGTGTGGAAGCATCCTTTGATGCATGCAATAGGTGCTCGATCACTATTATTTCCTCTATTTCTGATGTTAAAGAGATGATCACTGGACTCTGAAGTCAAAATGTCACCAGCTGCACACAAGAAGATAATGTTTTAGGGGCAGGGAGGGACCAGCATGGTTGCAAAAGTACGAAATGTTTAGGAACAAAAGCCACCACACTGAAGACTTGAAGTGTTTGGTGTGCATGCAATATTGGCTGAATGTTGGAGGAGGGGAATGGAAAACAGAGGTGGAGGAATAGAGAGAAGTATCCTGAAATGGAGCACTTCATACTATGATGTTTTGTTGTAAGTTCCACTTTACTTGCTTGTAGTACAAAGATTAAATCTATAGCAGAAATCACTTAAATTGCACCATTTACTGTAAAATGCATACAGTGGTACCTCACAAGACGAAATTAATTTGTTCCATGAGTCGTTTCGTGTTGCGATAATTTTGTCTAGCGAAGTGCGGTTTCCCACAGGAATGCATTGAAATTTAATGTGTTCCTATGGGCAAAAAAGAAGCCCCTCTCCAAAAGGCTCCGACTCACCCACCACGGCCGGAAGTCTTTAAGGCTCTGGGGAGGGGGAAGCAGGAGGAGGGCTAGGGGTCTCCTCCCGCCTCAGCCTCTACTCCTTCACGTGCCGACGCTGTTCCTGCCAAGGGCCGCCTGGCGAGCCTCACTGCTGCTCCTGCCGGATCCCGCCAGCCCTCTGGGGAGGAGCCGCGGAGGCCACCATGGCCGCCGAGGAGGGCAAGGCCGGAGCCGCAGAGGCAGCCATGAGCGCCGCGCCACCGCAGGAGGCAGAAGCGGCAGCCGTGGATGTCACCAGCGGAGTCCTAAAGGTAAGCGGCGGCAGCTTCCCTTCCTCTCACAAGGCTGCTTCGTCTTGTAAAGCACAGCTATAGATGACTTTGTTTTGCGATTCTTCCAAAAAAATTTTTGTTGCGCCAGGCGTTCGTCTTGCGGGGTACCACTGTATTCCCATCATATGCTACTGCTCAAAGTTTAAGGCTTAGACAGTACTTGTCACATAGGCTGCTGAACTTTTGTGTGACTAGAATTTGTGGCTCCATTATATAGAAGACATGCTGTGTGTTCAGCAAATTTTGCACTAAGATGACAGGCCACAATATTGAAAATTTCCTGCAGAATTCCCACTGATGTGAACAGGAGATATCAAAGAGAATTTATTTTCTCTGTAAAATCCAATAGTCTTGCATTATTATTATTTTTAAAGTTTCCTTTACCATTACAGTGGTACCTCGGTTTACAAACACAATTGGTTCCGGAAGTCTGTACTTAACCTGAAGCGTACTTAACCTGAAGCGAACTTTTCCATTGAAAGTAATGGAAAGTGGATTAATCCATTCCAGATGGTCCGTGGAGTACTCAAACTGAAGTGTACTTAACCTGAAGCGAACAGACTTCCGGAAAGTTCGCTTCAGGTTATGTACGCTTCAGGTTAAGTACGGACTTCTGGAACCAATTACACTCATACTTGAAGCGTACTTAAACCGAGGTATGACTGTAGATGTATTCTTGGGATTTTGTATTTGATCTTTCTTGGTAGCCTAATTTAGGATGTTTGATCCCTTTGCTCATTATTCCCCCAATTCATTTGAGACTTCTGAAGATGGTAGTAAAACATGTGCTTGTTAAAGAAAGCTTGTAATGCTTGACGCTAAGCAAGTTATTCAGTCTTGGGATTGGGACATAGTCTGAAAGTCAACATTTACCAAGTCAACCCCTGAAAGTTACACTTTGCTAAAATAACATTCAGGGTTGTTGTTATCCAATTGTAAATATAGCATGCATTTTTTTTAAAAAAACAATCCTACAATATCATGACTTATTTGCTACCCTCTGGTGGTGACATTTAAACATGGTAGCAAAATTTAATGCACATTAGAGATATGTCCCTCTGTTTTCAAGAGGGTTCACCTCCCAGTGTTTTTTATTTTATTTTTAGGATTGAGCCTTTAGGATGCCTCCAGGTATGTTTGTGTTGTGGGATCTGTGCTCTCAAACACAAGGTTTTTTGCTGCATCCATATGACATCGCGGTAATCAAAATGCTAGCCCACATTTCCCCCATTTAATTTTGTGTTTTCTTTTCTGGGGTAAGTGTAAAAGCAACAACTCCTGTTATCAATGACCCATTTGCAATTTCTCAGCAAAACATTTATAGCATGAAACCCCTATGTGGTGCTCATAGAACCTATGCAAAATTTATCTATGAAATGCCCTTAAAATGTAGTATAATAGCCAATAGCCAAGATGTTCAAGATAGACAGATAGGAAGGTCATTCAAGCTATTGTCTGTTGATATAGAAGATATAGAAGCAGGGCTATGTGCTAAAGAGAGATAAGGCTGGTCATGCAATGCTTATTATAATACAGCTCCAACACAAGCAGACTTCTGCAGTCCACATAATTTGCATGGCTTCGCTTCCCCCTAACGTTACTATTCATTTTCTCCTGTCTTGCATAATTCTGGTTTTGTCAGTTGTGGAGAAGAGCAAAGGCCCCTCCCAAATCACTGGGACTCTTCCTTTGCTTCACTTCCCAGCTTTTCAACTTTCAGAAGCAATGTCTACAATTGCAGGTCTGTATTTGCAACTGAAAGAGGATGAAGTCCCCCTTTTAACATAGCAAGCAAAATGAAGGGTGGTGTGCCCTGTATCCTGTTCTGTACTTTATGGGAGTTCCTGTGCAACTGCAGCTTCTACAGAGCCTTGGGAATGGGCTTGGTCCTGTAAGTGTAGTTATTTCAATGCAGGCTTCCATTAGTCATCGGCTGATAGATATATATGGTCTGCTGAATCGTTCCTCTACCTGAACTACACTGAATGAGGCAGGATCTTGGTAGTTTTATTTCTTATGTTTTTAACCAGCCCTTCTCCAGCATGCCTATTAGCTACTTGCTGTGACAATGGTTGACAGAAAGGGGTAGCAAATGAACTGCCTTTAACCAACACAATTTTTATTGTTCAGCTGGAGGATTTAACTACTGATAAAATCCCCTGCACAATTATAAGATTTTAGCAGCTGGAAAAATTCTGACGTACAGTTAAAATATGGTGATGGCACAGAGAAGTTGGAGTGTTCTGCAAGGCTTTTGTTGTTTTTCTGTAACTAGTGACCCCCAGTTTGCTGAAAGTCGTGATGACCCTTCATTGCCCCCAGGTGGTCAGTTTTTAATAAAATATGCTGAGAGGTGATAGAGCAGTCATAAATGCTCATTAGTTATATGTATGGTAACCACTGTTCCTTATTCTTCTAATTTGATGATAAAACTTTCCTCTTCAATCAATCAACAAGTCTAAACAGGAAAACAGCTCTGTCTGATATTGCTCTGGCTTGTTTCCTTACTTGCAGTGCATGCCTATTGTTTAGTCAGAAGTACGCTTCACTTTGTTCCCCGGGACTTTCTGCCATGGCTGCCTGGGGCTGATGGATGCTCTAGTCCAAAACACCAGGTGGGCACCAGGCATTGCAGCTTCGGTGCAAAAATTAAATCCTCCAACTGAACTATCTTATAAAAACTGTTCTAGAAGAGATTTATCAGACACAGCTTTATATTTGTTACAAAAAAACACACACTTGGGTCAAAAACAACCTAGTTTTTCTTCGAAGTCTTGGAATCTCCCTTTTTTGAAGATTGGTGTTGAGTTTTCTTTTCCAAATCTTGCCTTATTTCCGCCGGAAACTCATTTAGGTGTAACTTTAGACAGGGGAGGCAGAATCTTTTTGCGTAGAAAAGGCTACAGTCCTGAAAAAGAACAGAGAAATTCCTAAACTCACCAAACTAACACATTACATCTACTCTTGTGTATGGCCCCAATCCAGCCAAAAGGCTAGTCCAAGTGCTTTTAATGAGCCATAGTGGTGACTAACTCATTTCTTAGCTTTCAGTGGCACCTGAAGCGGAGTTAAGGAAACTCAAAGAAAGGAGGACTGGGGGATGCCTGCTCAACTGCTTCAGGGGCGCCTCCTGCTCTGGAACCCCCCTTGTGCTCAGGAATTAAGATACATACAGATACAGCCACTTCTTAAAATTTAACAGCCAGTCTTGCCATCTGGGGTGGCTTGTACTCCACCAGTGGTTCTGGGCACCACAGTTCAAGAAGGATACTGACAAGTTGGAATGTGTCCAGAGGAGGTAAACCAAAATGGTCAAAGGCCTGGAAACAATGCCTTATGAGGAACGGCTTAGGGAGCTGGGTATGTTTAGCCTGGAGAAGAGAAGGTTAAGGGGTGATATGATAGCCATGTTCAAATATATAAAAGGATGTCATAGAGAGGAGGGAGAAAGGTTGTTTTCTGCTGCTCCAGAGAAGCAGACACAGAGCAATGGATTCAAACTACAAGAAAGAAGATTCCACCTAAACATTAGGGAGAACCGCCTGACAGTAAGAGCTGTTTGGCAGTGGAATTTGCTACCAAGGAGTGTGGTGGAGTCTCCTTTTTTGGAGGTCTTTAAGCAGAGGCTTGACAGCCATATGTCAAGAATGCTTTGATGGTGTTTCCTGCTTGTGGTCTCTTCCAACTCTTATGATTCTATGAAATAAATATATTTTGCTATAGGCCAATGAAGGGTGTAAGATCTGTTCCAGGAGGAAGCCAAAACTTGCTTTGAACAAATCTAGAATCCTTAGTTCAATATCATTTCAGAGGACTGGGAGCGGGGGGAAATGGGTTATGAATTATGTTTTTCAGAGAATCTTACAGTTGGAAGGGAAATATTTAGCGTGTAGCAGATGTGATGAAACAGTTCCTCAAGTTGCACAACTTGGGAAAATCTGTTTTTCCTGTATCGCCTCATAATGGTTCCTTATATCCACAGCTACTTCAAGTAAGGGCTGCCTGTCATGACACAACGCATAAAGCCTTTGGCTGTAGGAGATAACATCCAGAGAAGCTTGCAACACCAAAGCAACCCACAGATCTTCATTACAGAAGAAGCCAAACAAAGCTCAAAAGCTAAGAAACAGTCTGCAAAAAGGAAATGTGCAAATGAAAATAAATGGCAGAATTCTTGTGGCCCCCCAAAACTCTAGAAACACAGCATAGGGGAGAAGTGCGAGGGACTCCTCAAGGGACATTCTCAATGCTTCGGCAAAATCCAATTTTTAGGATTCTATGGAGGAAGTCACAAAAATGAAAATGGTATAAAACCAATATTCATTTTCAGTATAAGTATTCCCTTCATGGTCAAATAATCCAGGCATTAGATAGGGTATGTTGCTACGGTTAGCAATGTAAATAACAGGCTCACACTGAGCAGTGTGACTGGCACCGACTGCCCTGAGATGACAAACACACCCACCCAGTAGTTAAGTTGTTGTGGTTCCATAGCATATTTATGAACATTCAAGCAGCTGAAGAGCAAGTACGAGATGGCCAATTGTTCACCTGCTGGTGAAGACTTTCTGTTGAGCTTGGCAGATAAGCCTGAGAAAAGGAGCACTTAAGGTGTTGATCCTTCAGAGGGCGATTAAAAAAACTGAATTATGGAACTGTTTCAAAATTGGGAAAGGAGTACGACAAGGTTGTATATTGTCTCCCTGCTTATTTAACTTATATGCAGAATTCATCATGCGAAAGGCTGGACTAGATGAATCCCAAGCCGGAATTAAGATTGCCGGAAGAAATATCAACAACCTCAGATATGCAGATGACACAACCTTGATGGCAGAAAGTGAGGAGGAATTAAAGAACCTTTTAATGAGGGTGAAAGAGGAGAGCACAAAATATGTTCTGAAGCTCAACATCAAAAAAACCAAGATCATGGCCACTGGTCCCATCACCTCCTGGCAAATAGAAGGGGAAGAAATGGAGGCAGTGAGAGATTTTACTTTCTTGGGCTCCTTGATCACTGCAGATGGTGACAGCAGTCCCGAAATTAAAAGACGCCTGCTTCTTGGGAGAAAAGCAATGACAAACCTAGACAGCATCTTAAAAAGCAGAGACATCACCTTGCCTACAAAGGTCCGTATAGTTAAAGCTATGGTTTTCCCAGTAGTGATGTATGGAAGTGAGAGCTGGACCATAAAGAAGGCTGATCGCTGAAGAATTGATGCTTTTGAATTATGGTGCTGGAGGAGACTCTTGAGAGTCCCATGGACTGCAAGAAGATCAAACCTATCCCATTCTGAAGGAAATCAGCCCTGAGTGCTCACTGGAAGGACAGATCCTGAAGCTGAGGCTCCAATACTTTGGCCACCTCATGAGAAGAGAAGACTCCCTGGAAAAGACCCTGATGTTGGGAAAGATGGAGGGCACTAGGAGAAGGGGATGACAGAGGACGAGATGGTTGGACAGTGTTCTCGAAGCTACGAACATGAGTTTGACCAAACTGCGGGAGGCAGTGGAAGACAGGAGTGCCTGGCGTGCTCTGGTCCATGGGGTCACGAAGAGTCGGACACAACTAAACGACTAAACAACAACAACAACAACATTTTGCAGTAGTATATAAAAGGTAATGGCAAAGCAAGGGTGGAAAAAAGGTTATGTTCCACTTGGCTTGATTTTCAGCCTCTAGGTCACTGCCTATGAAACGAACATCAGAGATATAAATGCAAGAGGCGTCACGTGCTACTTACTGTGCCAACACACACATGCTTGCAACACAAACTGCACTGAGATCCAAGTATAAGGAATTTGTCCTTGTCAGAGGTGAATGGATCCTTCATGACATAGCATTCCTCCAGGAGGCTGGGAAAGAACCATTCCACATTTTAAAGAGATAGCACTGGCAAGGAGCAACTCACATTCCCATATCCAATCTTAAGGACCAGGTCAGTGGCTAATATTCAACAGGGACTACATTTGTACTGAGCTAAAGCCATTTTCAGAGGAGAGGCATGATATCCATTCACCCCTGTGGGAAACAGCATACCAGACCTCCCTCAAAAGTAACAGGAATGGAGGCTTTAGCTGAATCCTTCCCTAAGCTCCCCACTTCAGCTGACTTTCCCAAGACAAAGGCAAAGCCTCTAGAGCGCCACGCCCCATCCCAGCAAGAATCGCAACCGTGGGGGTGTCAGGAGTTGCTTTCTTGACAGCCTTCAGCGGCCAGCTCCCATGCATGAGCCAAGACACAGGCAAATAGGAGTGAGCAGCTGAGGTGTAAAACAAGAGAAGGGATCTGCCAGAGAGGGCAACCCTTTTGTGCCCTCTCTGGAATTAAGCTGGTGTTTCCAAAGGACAATTCTTACACTCCGAAAGGGCACAGAACAACTTGCTCCTGGCCCCAACCCGGCCTGCCTTTGGCAGACACCAGATGCTGAATGCTCCAGGGACCAAAATAGATTTCCTCATCATGAAACTAGGGGACTCTTGAATGCCCCTGAAAAACAGTGAAGGGTCACTGTGAGGTAAAGGAACAGTTTTGTTTATCACTGACCGGTGAATTGACAATGGTCCTTCTCCCTGCAAAAAGTAAGGGATAGAAACATGGTCCCCATTAAATATCAAGCTCTCAATTAAACTGTGTCCTATGTTAGGTGGCAGCAGTTTTCTGTGTCTTATTAGCAAGCCATTCGTGAATCCATAATGCAGGATGCTGCAAGCTGGTGCCCTCCAGATGTTTTGACGACAACTCCCTTCAGCACAGGCCAGCATGGCCAATGCTGACTGTGGCCACTGGAAGTTGTAGCTGAAAACATCTGGAGGGCACCACTACAGTAAGGCCATAGCTATAGGTCACATTCCGGAACTTTCATTCCCAGTTCTCAGGAAACCGTGAGCAGAGCTCAAGATTTCTAGCAGAGAATTCCTGAGACCCTCACCAAGGCTAATTTCTGGATCTCTTGAGAAGTGAACTTATAAGAATCAGTCGTTCTTGGGTGCCTGTTTGCTACATTCATACTTTATGTGGGAAGAGGCCCGGCATCAGTTCATCTTGAAGGTGTCACAAGGCTCTTTGTACCTTTTTGAAAGCAAGACTCCTCAAATGTTTTGGTCCTAGCTACACATTCGGCAAAAAACGCATGACTGGGTCTCCCTTTCTCTGTGCAGGTGCAGACCCAGTTTTCACAAGACACAGGTGTGGGGAGGTGCTTACACACATAAACTGTTACTTTTCCCAACTTCATATAGATGTAGGAAAATCATGGCTGCCCTACAAATCACTGCAAACACAGATCAGGTGGCCAAAATTCCGATCTCTGGGCTAGCCACTGGCCCTCAGCTACATGGCATTTATCATTCAAAGGAGCTGCTTTCCATAGTGGAGATACTATCATTGGTGGACAGCACAGGGAGTAAGTGATAATAGATGTACTTACGTAACGGAGGCAGCATTTTGGGGTTTCTGTCCGTAGTAGCTGTACGGAGCAGTTAATCCACACAACTCACACTTGAAAGTGCCACAGCACTGGGACTCCTTGCTGCGCTTCATAGGGGAATGCTGCCAACCAAATGCCCAAACAAATGGATTTGTATGTGGCGCCACTCAGCTGGTCCAGGACTGTCCAGAGTGGTCCCCATGCACTGCACCTGAAACTGAAAGCTCGACTCATAGTGCTGAGGCTAAAGAGTAATGGCTTCCAAAGATCACCTGTAAATTCATGCCAGATATGAGATTTGAACTGGGGACTAAATACAGTAGTACCTCGGTTTAAGAACAGTCTGGTTTGCGAACTATTTGGTTTATGAACTCCGCAAAACCGGAAAGAGTGTCCTAGTTTGAGACCTTTACCTCGGTCTAAGAACGGCGACAGGAGGCCTCATTAGGGAAAGCCTGCCTCGGTTTAAGAACGGTTTTGGTTTAAGAACAGTCTTCTGGAATGGATTAAGTTCGTAAACCGAGGTACCACTGTATTAACTATGCACAAAAACCCTCAGCACTTACAAACTTAGTGCACCTGGGAAATAGGTCAGAAATCTTCTGATATTCTAATTTTGAATGTATAGCAGGGATTAGTGGTGGTGTTTAATAAGAAATGGAGGTGTAGCATTTAGTCGCAATAGGGCTGTGTTGTGCAACTGCTGTGACCGTCTAGGTGGCTCCACGTGAAATCCTTAAATGAGTTAACCATGATTGGTGTGGAGTATAATGAGATCTCACTGAGAAGATAACATGATGTTGAACCAGTAGGAGATCAGACTGTCATTATCATACAACTGTTTGCACTAGAAGACATGCTATTTAGCACCATGCACCCAGTTTATATGCTCAACCAATTGAGGGTTGTTATTTCCACAGGGTGGGATCACTGGGCTACGATGCTTGAACATGCTGGGCCAATGTTCTTCACCCTCAAAAGTGTTGTGGGGGGAGGGGAGGGTAGTCACACAAATCAAGCCTAAAGGCATAGAGGCCAATGCATGTCATGCCCACATAACACATGTGCACTCTTGGGAGGACATGGGAGTCTTCAGGCATGTGATTGTGTGAGCTGGAAGCCAGTAAGGAAGGCGGCTCCTTCCAGAAGCTCTGTTACAAATCCAAACAGAACAGCAAAGTAAGGTGGGCCGGTATCTTGTTTTACTTGTTTCTCATCTTCTTATTCAAGCCTTTGGCAGTGATTATTTTTATGTGGCTTTTAATTCTCCACAGCTGCTCTTTATCAGCTAATTATTCTGCATATTAAGGAAGCACAAACAGATGTACTTTGCACAGACAAGCCTGAACTGAAGCTTGGGTTTATGTCAGGGAGGCCTTCCATACCCTTTATTTAATTTTACCAGATTAAATTCATACTGGCACTTGTGGCCTTTCTCTGCTGCAGGGAGTTCGCACACAAGGAGGACCAATGAGCATATTTACAGCATTGGATAGGAGAGTGTTCTCAGGATCAAGCTGCCCCCATCTACCCCTGAAGGTGTCAGCTGCCTCCTCACCTCAATTCAGACATGATTAAAGGGGTCTCCAAGATATTAGAAAGTAGGAAATGGAGAGTGGCAGACAAAAATGATGGACTATGCGGAATTAGCAAGACTGACTAGCAGGATCCGAAACCAGGGAGAGGCAAAGTTCCAAAAAGACTGGAGTAAATTTGTGGACTATATGGAGATGAATTGTAGAAGTTTAAAGACACTTGCAGGATTGAAATAAATCCTACGAAATGACTTTAAGTAGAAGGAGTAAAGGAACTGCGAGACAAGAGTTGATAAGAAAACCAGATGAGGGGAGGGAGGGAAGTCAAAGCTCGGCAGAGCACTGGGAATTTGAGATAGATGAATAGATGTTAAAAAGAGAAAAATTGTGTGTGTTTTGTTTGTTGTTGAATGTTTTGTTTTGTTTAATGTGTTTAATTGAAAAATTTAATAAATTGCTTTTATATATATATATATATATATATATATATATATATATATATATATATATATATGAAAGTAGGAAATGGAGTGCAACCAAACCCTCAAATCATGTTGTTAGAGAGCAATGAAATAAGAAGTTAGAGGAGCACAAACATTGTATTAGCTGCATATATGCTAACCACAGCATGCACATCACCAGCAAAACATGGAAGTCAGCTATTTTATCAACTCTTAGTCTATTGGGGGGGGGGAACATGTGGACTACTTTGTGAATGAATAAGTTCATGGCCTGTGAATATTTGGAGTTGGTTGGTGTGCTCATCATCATCACTTTTTCATTTATTGGTAATTATATTAAGTAACTCAATTTGCAAATGTAAAATGAAGGTATCAGATATTTATTTTTTTAAAGGGGGTGTTGAATTACTAGCTGAGGGAGAAGCGACAGGGATAATCCCATATGCTCAACTGGTTATAAGCCACCAGCATGTGGAGCCGACTGCAGGCACTTCCTTGCTGGGGAGTTTAGTGAAGTGTGCTCTGCGTCAGAGACAGAGGTGCAGGAGGTGCAGGCAGGTGAGAAAGACCAAGAGCATGAATTTGTGATCTGTGAATGGGAAGGGGAGAGGAAGAGGCATGTATGGTGATGAGACCTGTTCCAGCAGGACGTTGCAGGCTGTCTGGGTGAGAAGAGCAACAGCAAATGACCCTCTTCTAATTTTCTGTTATGCCACAAACCCCCAATAGCAGCCAGTTTGTGGTACCCATAGCAGTTTCTCAAACTTCACTATGTGCCTATCGGTCCACAAAGTTTGGCTGCAACCCCTGCACTCAAGGTCAGGGCTCATTAAAGAACCCCCCCCCCCGCCGCTCCAGGAAGATCACCATGGATGTCAGAGGGTGGCACCGTTGCCCTCTAGAGGACAGTAACAGAACTTTTGCCCTCCCCCCTGCCCCGGTTGAGAAAACGTATAACGACTAAAAACTCACAAAGCTGGTCATTACATTCTAGTTGTAATTCCATTATTGATAAACAACTGTTCGTGGAATTTCCTTAGCGCATATCTATCCCCACATCTGTTTTTCATAGACCTGGCAGGCGCAGCAATAAAACTGCTAGCACATTGGCAAAGTTGTTTAGCAGGGGCCGGTATGGTTTCAAATTGGATTGGGGGGGCATGTTGAAATTACTAGATTAACCTCATGTGATCCTATGATTGAATAAGAAGTGGTGAGAAGGAAATGCGCAACTCCGAGCGCAAAAGGAAGACGCGCCTCCAAAATGACAACCGAGGAGGCGCGCGGCGCTTGAGTCTCCTAGAGAGCACATGATCTCCAAACTTCTTCCGAACATGGCGCTGTCCCTGCAGCAAGACGTGCCCTGATTCTGCCCCAAAGCAGTCGAGTTCAAAGTGCCACTTACTCTTGGAGCTCCCTTGCCGAATGGGCCACTTTCCGGGCAGAAAATCACATCCAAGAGACGTTATCAAAAGATCTGCTGCACACCGAGGCACCAATTTTCTTTACGCACGGAGAGTGCTTGGACACGAGCGCTGCTGCCAACAAAAGACCTTTACTTCCGAGGAAGTAGCAGACAGGACCAGGCAGATTCGAGCAGAAAGAGAATGCGTGGCTTTAGCTAATGTTCATTGCAACGTACCTTCCCTATTTAAGATTTAAGTCAGGACCGCCTGTAAAAAAAAATAGTAAGCATGCAACATTGCATTGCTCTCCTATTTTTAAGAATCAAAGCTCTACAACCACTTCCTGTTTCAGAGCCACATGATCAGGGCGCCTGCAAACTTCTGTACCCTCGCAGCTACCGGCCCCTCCTTTTAAAGGAGCGGTAGATAAAATGCTCCCTTCGGGGAACCAGAAACGTTGCAACCGCCACTTGGGTAACCAGCTGCTTCTCACTGCCGACCTGACTTTACGTCTTCAAATTCTGAGATACGCCATGGAGTCACTAACTCGGACGCAAGTCCCACTAAAATGACTTCATTTCCGAGCAAACCTATAAATAGGATCAGCGGAAGTGAGGTCTGCAAGCTATAAAAATACTTGGAATTAAGACCCGCTGAAATGGCCAGGTCTAGCCTCCAAGTAAATCATAGAACTATAGAGTTGGAAAGGATCCCAGGGGCCATCGCGTCCACCCCCCTGCAAATGCAAGAATCTAAAGTAAATCATGCAGATGATAAAACCCAGTGCAGTTCTAGTTTCTCCACAGGTATAAAATAAACCCAGCTATGCCAATTTTTGAGGGGGGTGAAATTCAATACATTTTCATCAAGTTTCACATGGGGAGGTTGTTGTTATTTTGCATTGAGTGATTTTCATTGACACTTAAATGCAGAGAGATTTTCACCAAAAATGTAGGCTTTTCTTCTCCCATTTGAGCCTCCTGTGCCTTAAGCAATAAGTATTCACTTTACATTTTCAAATAGTCAAAGTGTTTAACAAACACAGAAACTTCATAACCTTGGAGAACCGGTCAGTATTGCTATCTTGCAGATGTGGCAAGGGATTCTGAGGCAGAGTGGCTTATCTAGGACCATCAGTGAGGGCAAGACAAAGGTGAACTCTGGAGTTACACAACACCAGTTCCCAGGGCCAGTCCAAGACATTTTGGCACCTGAGGTGAACAACAAAATGCCTCCTCCCCCACCAGGGAAGAAGGGGTGAATGAAGATGCAGAATGCAGTAATGTTTGAGAATTCCTGGAGAACAGGCGAAGTCCAGCAGACTGGAGGAGGGCAAATGTTGTCCCTATTTTCAAAAGGGGGGAAAAGAGGACCCAAACAATTACCGTCCAGAACAGTGGTTCCCAACAGGTTGTCCGGGGACCCCCAGGGGTCCGCAAGCTATGCCAGAGGGGTCCGCAAGATGCTATTAGAATAAAAAATATATTAAATATATTTCGTATGATAACAGATTTTTTTGTTTTGGCCGCTTCCTGCATGAGCAGAGTCTAGCGCAAAACTAGAATTAGATAGAGGCAGTAGTTCTGCTGTATGCCATTAGGTGGCGCTTTACAAACACTACTGTTTTGCAAAGAGGCAGCGCGCGCATTCTACTAACGCTCACCTCCCCAAGATGCTTTGCGCGCGTCGGCTTCATTTGTGCGCTACTGCGCAGGTACCCTGTCTTCTCCATTCCCCTCCCTCCTCCCTGGCGCGAGCTGCCTCTTTGCAAAACAGTAGTGTTTGTAAACAAAGCGTTGTTTTTCGCGGAAGCTACAGTTCGCATAGTTAAAAATGGACCGTTGGTTAAAAAGTGGTTCGTTAGAATGACAAAGGCCTACAGATGAAGAGGAAGAACTGTAAAAAACGTATATATATAAAATATAAAAAGACTCTTAATTTGGCTCTCACTTTTCAATTTTAGGATTAGGAATTAATGGGGGTCCTTGTCACAATAGCGGCTCGATGAGGGGTCCTCGAGAAAATTTTGTTGGGAACCCCTGGTCCAGAAAGCCTGACATCAATACCAGGAAAGATTCTAGAGCAGATCATTAAGCAAACGGTCTGTGAGCACCTAGAAAGGAACGCTGTGATCACTAAAAGTCAGCATGGGTTTCTAAAAAATAGGTCATGTCGGACTAATCTGATCTCATTTTTTGACACAGTCGCAAGCTTGGTAGATGAAGGGAACCCTGTGGATGTAGCATATCTTGATTTCAGCAAGGCCTTTGACAAAGTGCCCATGATCTTCTTGTAAAGAAGCTGGTAAAATGTGGTCTAGACAATGCTACCATTCAGTGGATTTGTAACTGGCTGGCTGACCGAATCCAAAGGGTGCTCATCAATGGCTCCTCTTCATCCTGGAGAGAAGTGACTAGTGGGGTGCCACAGGGTTCTGTCTTGGGCCCAGTCTTATTCAACATCTTTATTAATGACTTGGATGATTGGCTTGAGGGCATCCTGATCAAGTTTGCAGATGACACCAAAGTGGGAGGGGTGGCTAATACCCCAGAGGACAGGATCACACTTCAAAATGACCTTAAAAGATTAGAGAACTGGGCCAAAGCAAACAAGATGAATTTCAACAGGGAGAAATGTAAAGTACTACACTTGGGCAAAAAAAATAAAAGGCACAAATACAGGATGGGGGACACCTGGCTTGAGAGCAGTACATGAGAAAAGGATCTAGGAGTCTTGGTAGACCACAAACTTGACATGCGTCAACAGTGTGATGCAGCAGCTAAAAAACCCAATGCAATTCTGGGCTGCATCAATAGTATAGCATCTAGATCAAGGGAAGTAATAGTACCACTCTATTCTGCTCTGGTCAGACCTCACCTGGAGTACTGTGTCCAGTTCTGGGCACCACAATTCAAGAAGGATACTGACAAGCTGGACCGTGTCCAGAGGAGGGCAACCAAAATGGTCAAAGGCCTGGAAACAATGCCTTATGAGGAATGGCTTAGGGAGCTGGGTATGTTTAGCCTGGAGAAGAGAAGGTTAAGGGGTGATATGATAGCCATGTTCAAATATATGAAAGGATGTCATATAGAGGAGGGTGAAAGGTTGTTTTCTGCTGCTCCAGAGAAGCGGACATGGAACAACCTGCCAGCTCCAACAGTAGCCTATGAGAAATGTAGCAGGTGAAGTTCTTCCCATCTTCATTTCCCTGACAATAAAAGATTCACCTGCTCACTTAATCCTCACCAGGCAGCTCCTGCAAAGGTATTCCCTAACAACCTGGGAGTAAATACATGACACAGGCTGTGACAACACTGTATGGTGTGCGTGAGAGAGTCAGCAAACAAACAAACAAACAAAAAAAACAAACAAACAAACAAACAAACCAGTTAACTGAGTCCCTCCTTTGTTGGTCCTCACTGCAAGTGTATTCCATGTTACCTCCATTAAATAGCCCTTTAACATCCATGACTTATTTACTGGACAGTCAGCTCTGCACTGCCTTGTGTGGTGTGGCAACTAGGCATGGGGTAAATAAAAGGTTTTCAGACAAAGATGAACCAAGGCAGATTTAGTTTTAGTTTAAGGTAGCACTTTAAAATTTCCTGTGAATTTTTAGAGGGGAATCCCTAATTTTTAAAAGGTTTGGGTAGTGAATGTTAAGAGCAAATGAAAATAACACCGAAAAGGAAAAGGGAGACATTTGAGCTCAGTGAGGTGTTCATGGTGAGCTCTGGTACCTCTTTTTCTAGAAAAACAGCACTGGTTGTGTATCCGATTCTCTTAGCAAATGTGAAAATAGATTAACCACTGGTGCCCTACGGTTCTTATAGTTAACATCCCTTGGTTCCTTCCTTACACCTTGGATTTCTTCTTCATGTGGCAAGATCCACAGGGCAAGAGATTCAGCCTCCAAGGAATCACTTCCCACTGCCCCAGCATCATTCAGAGCAGGCCCTTTTCCCACTGCAGTGACCTTTGATTCCCACTTCAGCTGTTGGATAAGGCTTATTTGATTCCCCTCCATGTTCTCGATGTAGATCTTCAGTCCCCCCCTTGTTTCTGATGTAGATCTTCACTCAACCCCTAATTCCCTGGCAGGTGAGGTGGTGCCATTTTCTGGTTTGCCTCTGGTGCCAAAATGTATTTGGCTGGCCCTGAATTAGAGGTCTTCCCTGCAGGCTCATTGGCAACATCTCTCTAGAGAGGAAGAGAGGTTGCCGCTTCTTTTTCCTTGCTCCTCTCAAACCTGGCTTGCTTGGAGAGGGTGGGTAGGTATGTACAGGCAGTGGCAGGCAGGCGGTGGCAGCAGCAGGAGGGCCCGGGGGGGCTCTAAGGGTTGGCAGTGGGCCCTCGAGTGAGTTGTGGGTCTTGGCAAGTGATTAGTGATGCTCTCAATGTTGACTCTGATTACAAACACACCCCTGCAGCAGCTGCCCTTGGAAATGCCCTTGGAAACTACTTGGAGAATTGGGGAGCTGCAGGTGTGAAACAGTAAGTTCAATGCAATTTTTAAATAGGTATCATTTTGTAAAGGTTCAGCTCTAATTCTTCAGTAAAGATAAACAATAATTCTCCAATAAAATCTGCAGATAGGAAAACTTGGCTTGACTGACCGTAATTTTAGCCAGGATTAACCATTGTTAATCCTGGGACGCAGGTGGCGCTGTGGGTTAAATTAAACCACAGAGCCTAGGGCTTGCCGATCAGAAGGTCGGCGGTTCGAATCCCCACGACGGGGTGAGCTCCTGTTGTTTGGTCCCAGCTCCTGCCAACCTAGCAGTTTGAAAGCACGTCAAAGTGCAAGTAGATAAATAGGTACCGCTACAGCGGGAAGGTAAACAGCGTTTCCGTGCGCTGCTCTGGTTTGCCAGAAGCGGCTTAGTCATGCTGGCCACATGACCTGGAAGTTGTATGCCGGCTCCCTTGGCCAATAACGCGAAATGAGCGTCACAACCCTAGAGTCGGTCACGACTGGACCTAATGGTCAGAGATCCCTTTACCTTTAATCATTGTTTTAAACTGTATTCTGTTGCTTTGGCTCTTAGTCTGATTGTTAAGACATGTGAAGATGTAACTTAATAGCAGGGCCGGCCCTACAGCCAGGCTGGGTGGCGCAGGGCACCACGGCGCCGGCCCGCCACGAGGGTGCCGCGAGCTGCGCCCGCCCGCTGGCCAGCCGGTCCGCCGCGCAGCTGCGCCCATGGCAACCGCGCTGTGCCTGCCCGCCCGCCCGCCGCACTGGGAAATGGGGTGGGGGGGGCGCCGGAGGGATCCGGCGCACCACGGCGCCAGGGGCGCTTAAGACGGCCCTGCTTAATAGTTTCCCCTCCTATCATAAGTTTTTTTCCTCATTTCCTGAAACATTCCTGGTGGCCATTGCAAAGCCTCTGAGGTGCAGGGCACTAATTTTGGGGGTGGCATCCACACAATATTGTGTTTGAGTCAACAGCATCCCATTTCTCCCCACCCTTACTCGGGGGTCGGGGATCTAGTTAGTGCAGTTAAAGGTGGCGTAGGTGCAAAAGCTTCAACGCTGCAACTGTTTCAAAGTGGAACCATTTGATTTGGGGAGGTGGTTTATGTCTGATGTGTTTTGTGACATTTCTTGGGAGAGCTGCTCTACTGCCATGCTTCCTCAGCTCTGGTTTAGCACAGCTATCCAGCTATCTTTCTTTCTTTCTTTCTTTCTTTCTTTCTTTCTTTCTTTCTTTCTTTCTTTCTTTCTTTCTTTCTTTCTTTCTTTCTTTTTTGTAGCAGTGGAGCAGGACTTGTGCACCATTAAAAGGCCTAACCTGGAATTTTGCTGCTCAACTCTTTGTTGGTGTGCACGTCCTTTGTTGGGTGTGCACGGGGCATTTGTAAAGTTTGCAAAACAGGTGAGGCATCTTGTGGTGCTTGTGGTGAAATGGCCTGCCTCCTCAGTACTTCCTCCTTCCCTTCCTGGGACAAACCTTGGAGAAACCAAGTCTGACTGGTTGCGATTCCCTTGTGGCACTGGTGGGATGTGCTAAGTGTGTAAAAGGAAAGGGGCTGTAGTTTGGGGGACAGGGATGCCATTGGTCAAGCAAGCCCTTTGCCTTTTGACATGTAGCCCCAAACCGCCCACTCAATCCACTACACTGGGCAAGGGAAAGATGAGAAGCACTATAAAACATTCCAGGCTGGGCTTGTTGATGGTGGCCAAGTTCTTCTCAGCTCCTATTTAAGCACACACACATGCAAGTGCAGCAAGAATTATGCACAACAATTGCACAATCCATTGTACACTCAGATGCTTTCTGTGGCCAGACAATCACACACACACACACACACACACACACACACACACACACACACACACACACAAAACACTCCTAGTTTGGTTGTTTTTGTACCTGCTCTGTGAAGTGTAGCATATGGGAAGAATGGAGACAGGGCAGGGAGGGAGTGAAAAAAATAGGGACCTACAGTCATGCACCATGCATTGGTGTGGACTAGATACCAGAGATGTAAAAATGTATAAATCTGTAAGGAATGGTGCTGTACTAAATAATATTCTGATAAAAGTGGAATGAGAACGTAAAGAAATCAGCAGATTTCCATCCAAAAGCACCTTTCCATCTGTAAAAGGAATGGATCCTCCACACACACTCTGTCTATACCACATGCCAGAATTTCAGCTAGTGTTGAAGTAACATAGGCAGAGCATTTTATGCCCTGTCTCATACTAGACTTTCAGTGTTCAGTACCACATTTCAGTTTGCTAAGCATCCCTAACAATGTTCAAAGGAGCTGCAGGGTTGCATGGGCTAACCCCATTGCTCCCATTGCTGACACACCGATTGGCCACCCACCCACCCAGGAGCACCTGCAAACTGATGTGCACATGCAGAGCTCCTCCATGCCAAAGGCTGGTGGTGATGGTCCTGGCCCACCCAGGAGCACCTCTTCAGAGGAAGCCCTCTAGATGTGTAGTGTGACTTCTTCTGTATGCTAAAGACACAGTTGCTGGGGGTTGGGGTAGCCTTATACCAGAGGGTTCATCTGAAATATCTTTAATAACCCATGAATTAGTGGGTTGGTCTCTAGATTGAGTAGCATATATGCTGCATTTCTCAACATGAGTATTGTACAGTCTGTGGACTACCTGAGTGTGCACCATAGCACATGCAAGGCGCAGTAGTCCTACAAACATGCGTATGGGGTACAAGAGATGAACTCAAGGGCAATGTGTTTCCTTCCTGAATGTTATTACCCCTCATGGCTCTGCAATGGATCCAGCCTGATATTAATGATGCCACAAAGTAATTGTAAAATAATAGCAGTAATGATATACAAATAAAATAGTGAAGCAAACAAAACGCCTCATGCAAATGACAGGACATTTTTACTATTAAGGTTACAGTCTCCCTCTTTGGCAAAAAGGCACTCATTACACTTCACACAGACCCTCTCATCTAAAACATTGTATATTGCTGTATTTTAAGAGATCAAGAGTTAATAAATTAGATCACCCAAATGAAATCTCAACAACAACAATAATAACAACAGCAGGATTTTTAAATGCAGGATACATACACCAAAGACCTGTTCCCCAACCCTTCCCTAGAGTTTTATAACATCCTCCCTCCTTGTTTTCTTACCATGATCCACCTGACAAGAGAGCTTAAGCGAGGCACGGGTGGAGGTGTAAGAAACTGAGGTTACACCGATACTGGTTCTTTATCCAGACTAGCAGTATGGGAGCGCTTGCAGTTAATTAAGTGTAATCATTCCATAATAGCTTCTGTGAATAAATGGGATGGTGTGGAGGGCGGCACTGAAAAGCAGTTTCATTGGTAATAAGCACTGATTAATATTCAGGGCAATCCATTTTTCCTTACGTCTTCCTTTCTGTCTTTTTAAATGTGCAGTTTCCATTCAGTTTTGAAAAAGCCAGCTTAAGAATCAAATGACAAGATAAACCATTTTTTTGCCATTTATTTTTCTGGCTTTGAGCCCCAGGTGGTGTGTGCTTTTCCTCTCAGGGTGCCCAAACAGAACTCTGTTGAAAAGCTCTGCATCAGCCGTAGATGCTGACCTGCAGGTTACAAAAAACCAGACCCTGCGAATCTTATGAAACAGAAAATTTACTACCTCCGCTTCATCAGAAGGCTCTTCATAGACAGGTTGCTTCATGTCCTCATAGGCAGACATGATCACAGCTTGAAATAAATTGATCAAAACGCAGATCATCACCATCATGAATGAAGCTAGAAAGAGACCTCCCAGAATCCTATTGGATGTAAAGGCAGTGTCTTTAAAAGCTGAAACACAGTAAGAGAATACTGTCTGAGCAGAATGAGTCATTGTGTTGTAATTCCATTCATGTTGGCCAAATACCAGGTAACCAAATGCCATGTATACAAAGAAGTACACGGCCACCACTAAAGCCATAGAACAGATGCCAGGAAGGGCTGCTAAAATAGATCGCTGAGCCAGGCGCACATCGTAAAAGAATCGGGAATACCGGAGAGTTTTCAAGACTATGAGGAAGACCAAGAAACCCAGAGTTATCCGCAATGTTTGGTCAACATGGGAAACTTTATGGAATGGAACAAATTCATCTGGATGAAGTAGAAGCAATTCTGTTATTGAAGAAGCCAATTTAAATTTGAAGGCAAGCTGCAAAAGGAAGAAGAGACACACACCCTTTATCCCAAAATTAATTAAATTTGAAACAGTTTTTATGTATTTTAGCCTTTGTTGCTCCACCACAGAAAACTCATCAATGATGTAAAAGACAAGAATATAGCCAACAGCTATATAGACAAATTTTTTCATACCACTTAGATGCTTGAAAATGGGGAGTGTGTATGAATGGATCATCAAGCTTGTGTTCACAGGGCCTAAATTAGAAATCTCAAATACAACTGAGATACTGCAAAATAAATCGACATCTGGATTAAAAGTTGTCATCTCAACTATCAGGGCCCAGGTATTCTCATCAATCCAGCTGCTGCCTTTTAAAGCATCGATGCTTTTTGTTGAGTTATGCAGTTGCTCTTCTGGATAAAAATCAAAAGTGTATCCTCCTGCTCCGTAAGTGTTTAGTTCTCCATATGAATTATATTGCCAAGGATCAGGGATGGAGTGGTACGTGAAGCCTGGAAAATCGGGGAAAATATCTGAAACAGACCTATTGGCTGTGTTTGCCCAAGACCCAAAGTAGTTCCTTTGCTCTTCACTGTCATGGCCATACTTGTGAAGGCAATGGCTTTTACTAATCACAAATTTATGTACGAAACTATGTGGGTAGAAACATTCTTTTATCGTATTCTTTGCTCTAACCTGCCGCATTCTGGGTAACCCAAGGATTTTGGACCAGGTATCTGAAAGATAGGATGGTTTGTTATCGTTGTGGATCAAAGGCAAAAAGACATTGCTCAGCCAACTGTAAATGTGCTCTATTTTGGTGATCCTTGGAAGCTCCTGAGAGAACCTGTTTTGAAGATCCTGGTTGTAGTAAAAACTAGCAGTGTTTTCCATTGAGTATGCAATGTTTAAAACAAGAATTAAAAAGACAAAGTGACATATTATGTCCTTTATGAAAACGAAAGCTTGTTGTTGAATCTTCTGTTTTTTCTTAAAAATTGTGATTTCATCCTCTTCCAAGGGTTGGTAATGCTTGGTGCCTCTAGCTCTAACTAGATCATAATGCAATTCTCGCATATCATCAGCGTCCATAGTTGCATCTTCCAGATTAATCTCTAAGAAGTTGTTTTTGCTTGACCATGGAATGCTTTCACAGTATTTGGGATAAAGTGTCTCCAAGGCTGAAAAAATCCCGATGTTCAGAGTTTGAAGCAAAAATGCACACGCACAAAAAGAGATAGTGGATGCTGTTAGCCACTCAAATGATGTTTCATAGTCATAGTGCAGACCATACAATATGATAAAAAATGATGACACTGCACACAGGACCAAGGCCACCATCCAGAAAATAGATTGATTCCACCATGAAAACACTATTTGTGGCTTTCTATAAAGGAGCATGTGGGGAATATTTGGTGGTTTTATCTGAGGATACATATCCTTATTCACATAATTATTACTAGAATTGGTATTGGGTTTAGAATCTTGGGTTAAGTCCTCTTCTGTTGCAATCACATTTGCATCACCCTCGGAAATTGTGCAGTTGGTCCAACTTTTTCCTGCCTGTCGCCATTTTATCTTTTTTGATTGTTCCAGTTTGGATGATTCTGAGACACTGGAAGGCCTGAAATTAGCTCCTGGGATGTTTGAACCAGTTTCTACAAGGTACCACTTCTGCAGACGCTCCTGCCAATTCCTAAAGTCCCCAGACATGAAAGCAGAGTATTCTGGAGGGTAAGTCTCTGTGGCATTCAGTGGTGAAGGTTCCTTCTGAGAATATTTCAGGGAAGCTGTTACAATCATCTGCAAAGGAAAGGCAATGAAAGCACTTTGGATTCCAATTATTATGGATCTCAAATATTGTAACTCTTCAGGAAACATGTTTCGATCCTCATCCGCGTTGAAGAACATAGCGTTGATAAGCAGGATGCACAAGAGTATTGCTAAACAACAAGAGAGCCGTTGAAGCCTGTTCAAAGAAGTTGTACAGACACGAGCAAAGATCGAGAACCATAAGTGACAGTCCACCAGGTCATTGGCAACGCTTATCAATAAGAAATCAATTTTGTTTAAAGGTGCTGCTGGCTGAGTAACAACTAACGTCCTCTCTATTAGGCCGTCAGCCTTGTCAAGAGCAAACCATTTTCGGCACATGAACACCCAAGACTGTTTGGAGTAGATGTTTTCCACTTTGACTCTACTCAAGAACCAGTCAGGGGAAGAACCTGCATTATTGTGCCAGACTTGAAGGCAATAAACTTCTCCTAGGTCATTCTTACTCGTCAAGAGAAAAGTATCAGTGGCCCCTCGAAGAAAAGTCAGGTGTTTGGGGTGTCTTAAGCAATGTACGTCACTGACAGCACTTTGGCCTATTAGCTGAATAAAAACATTGGCTGTGGTTGCTGCTCCAAAACGGCTGCCTGTGTATATTGTGACCAGGTAGCACACTTGATCAAAAGGATCATTGTCTGGCAAGACTATGGCATGGTCTCTGCTCTTCAAATCGGCCCTATCTTTTCTTATTGTCCAAATAGCCAAGATGATGTATACTATCAAAATGAAAAGTACCGTCAACATTGTCACAGGATTTTTGTCGTTTTCGGTTAACTGGACCTTTTTCATATCTACTGGACTGGGATATGCAGTTACTTCCCCGGCCAAAAAGTTGATGTTATCTCTGTAGGTTCTTCTTGGTTGAGAATTTGCAGTCCTTGGAATACGCTTTTTGCCTGTGCAAATGCAATGCAATTTTTGCCAACTGGTCTGAGGGCCAAGGCTGCAGAGGTCTTCTTTCCAATGACTTTGGACTCCATCCATGTGTAAGCAGCTGGCAGTAAAAATAACAATGCCCACTAGCTGACTTACAGGAAGGTCGGATTGTAAAACAATGGATATGTTCGATTGTTTAGCACTGTTGCCTTGGAATATTGTTCTGAGCAATGTCTGGGAAAGACAAAATATGTACGGAGTCTGAAGTGCACAGTCATTATTACTGGAGCTATTTCTCCTTGGTACTGCAGGTTTGTTATGGAAAATACTAAAAGCAGCTACAGCAAGATTGCTGTTCCTTAAACCTAGGTATACAAATGCCTGGAAAGTGACCTTTAGGTTTGGCACAATCTGAATGAAAATATCTTTGGAATTCCTACAGACTTCGAAACTAAATTCTCCAGTTGTGTTAGGGAGTTTGCTGCCATGTCCCATCATCAACTCAAAGATGACAGTTTCTTCATTTTTTCTGGTCATTATAATTTCTGCTGTATCAGGCATGATTCCAAGCATGTCACCATTAGATTTGGTTCCTATCATCTTGAATCCAGTCACCATTGTGCCAATGTTATCTGTATTTGGCAACCAAGGAAAAGGATTCTTGTTAAACTCATAAACAACAGTGGAGATCACAGCATCCACTGGTAATTCATTGTTCTCCTGTCTCATTTTGGGATAAAAACAGTTCCTGCAATCTTTTCTCTTTGAGAAAGCACTGATAACATCCCACTTTTCATCTTTTCTTATTGTGATGCTCCAACCATTGGCTTCCATAATAGTTTCACTCTCCCCAGGAACTTTACCTTGTAAAATTAGGTCCACTAAAATCTCACTGACAGAGATGGTTTCCTTAACCCCATTTCTGTGAACAGCTCTATGTTCTAACAGAGCAGCTTTCAGGACATTGGACAACCCTGCAAAAATACTACTGCAAAGAACCTCTATTTCCTTAGAACTTAGGTTTTCATTGCTCTGCCTTTGCAGTCCTTCACTTAAATCTTTGAGTTTTCTGATGGCAAGTAGTTGTGATTTCCTATTTATTTCAGTGGTTTCCTGTGTTATTTGAGAAATACTTGAGATCATTTGGTTTGCCCCTGTTACATCTATTGTAGGGATAGCTGCAGACCTATTTAGAAGGATTTCCCGCAGTTCAGTTTTAGAGGAATGAAATTTTTGCAAGGTTTCAATATCATTTAAAGTAGAAGCTACCATGTAGACAAAATACCCTGCACTAAAATAGTCCCCACTTTTGAGAAAAGATGCTATTGGAGCTGTTGGTCCATGGGTTAAATTATGTAATTCATTTATTATGGCATCATTTTGCTTACCTTTCAATGGACTATTCACTGTTGTCTGTAAAATTATTTGGGAGTATGCTCCAAGTGCATCATAAATTTCAACATATACTGTTAAAGCATACTGATTAGAAGATGCACCAGTGGGTAAAAAAGTTGGTGGAGTTTTAGGCTGATGCCCACAATACACAATTGTCCCCAATATACCGTTGTCTGGAGAATGTAGTCTAGTAGAGGTCCATTTATCTGATACTGCTTTGACTTTATATGTAAGAGGCAAGTTTTTATCTTTAAACCCACTACAGTGAACAATGAATTTTGTTAGGAATGACATTCCCATGGCAGGGCTAAGGACACACTTTCCGGGTACTGGTGGAAAGTTTACAAAAAATAAGTAACTACAGACTGATGACTCTCCTTTCCACACGCTCACTTTTAAAACAAGCATATATGATTGTTCTGTCATATTCACAAAACTCAAAGAACGTATACATAAGTAGGAATTTGATCTCCCAGTTGTAGTCTTAGAGTCCCAGTCAAAATGTATTTCGGTGGAACTTGGTGAGAAAAGTGACCAATGGTAGAGTGGTCTGCTAGATTTTCTGCAATTTAGACATTTACCAGAAAGACAAAATCTTTCTGTTGGTATTATTGACCTACCACAATTTTCAATACATGTGATATTCAGCATCAGTGCAGAGTCAGACCGCACGTGTATCATTTGCTGAGCTTGAGCTGTTCGGCTTCCTTTTTCAACTACCAGGAGAAAATAATAAACAACATTCTCCTGAAGTGTTTTGGGTAGGACTGTTTGAACTGGGTCAGAGGAAGTTGTCCATTTCAAATCCACTTGTTCTGGATAACATTTTCCATTTCCACTTAAGATCATGGATGCATAGTCTGCTTTTTGTTTAGTGCAGTACCAAGTAAATGTGAGTCCTTCCAAGGGTTGGGCTGCATCAGGATCAGAAGAAGCGGATCCATCCAGAGTCCACTGGCTAGAAAAACCAACTGTCTGCACAGCACCTCCAGCAATGGCAGCCACAAGACTCCCTGGCCCAATCGCTACCAACACTGAATCAGAGTCTTCCACACTCTCCAAAGTATCCATTGCAATTAATTTCACTGTAAAATTAAAGAGGTACAAACCATGATCTAAGCTAGATGCAGGAACTTCTAACTTGACAAGATTTCTGCTTCCAATGCCAGGTGCATTAAATGGTTTTGACCAGTCTGGAGTACTGTTCACATCTGGGATTTTATAGATTTTCCAGGTTATGTCTCGTAGTTTAGAACCTGGACAATTCACCTCGGTGTCGGCAGACAAAGTAAAGGATGCCCTTTTAGTCTGGTTTAAGATACAGTTTTTAGGATGAGGTTTCTGGATCTTCACTTTCTTAATTAAACAACTCATTTGAAGGCAAGTCACTGTGGTTTCCACAGTCTTTGAAGCATAAGTGTGGACTGTAGCTTTCAAAACAGCTTGAGTATTCCCAGTTCTTGTGCAGTTCACTTGGGCTACATACCCTGCATAGAGGGCAGGGTTGAAAGGTAAAACTGTATGAGGAATGAATTGGGCAGCATTTCTGACATGATCCCTGTAAGCATAGGTATTGTTCCAAAAGAGGTATTCTTTCCTTGAATCAAAATATTCTAAGTTGAATGCCCACTTGAATTGCAAGAGAGGGTGTTGCACTGGAATAAACCACACAATATAGACCAAACTTTTTAAAAAAGATGGACCACTGTTGAAAATGTGAATCTCTATATCTTTCCTTGAAAAATAACTCAGAAGGGCTCCTTTCCTGTTAAGGTATAGATGTACACTGAACTTGTACCACCGTAGTTGGATAAACTCTATTGCGATCAAATAAGACAGAGACTGATGCTGATAGAAAAAGTAGTGAGTGCTTGAGAGGTTGCCAGAGGAACTGGCAGCATTTCCTCCTTGGGTGAAATAGTAAAGCCCCTGTGTGCGGCTAAAAATGTAAGTGCCCGACTTGATTTTCTGTGTGTTGAGAGTGAGGTGTGCTCGGGGCTCACTCTTTGATGCTAGATTTAAGGTGGCATTAGAGTAACCAAGTTCGCCACCTAGTTCCCCAGAGCCTGCCTCATCTACACAAAAGTAGATACTGGCCAGTGTTTTCTTCCTGGAATGCTGTGGGATATGCACAACAGTGTCATTGTTCTGCAGAGCATATGGATTGTAGAAAGTAGACCAGACCCTTCTACCCTTAACATCCCACAGTCTGTAGGCCATTTTTTTGGAATTGACAGGGAGGAGGCTCCAAGAGAGGCTGATGGTCTTACGAGAGGTGCTGAGCAATTTGGAATGGGTACTGCAAATGTGTAGCAGAATGGGTTCCACCTGCAAATCGGGGCTAAGGCTAATCTGGGGCCTCTGCTTAATGTGGAGGGAAGAAATATAGATCCCTTGGTGCGTGTAATGCACAGTCAGGCGATAGCTGAAGAAGGATTTGCACTTGGGGTGCAGTTCACCACTATGGTAGTGGGCAAAGGGTGCAGAATCTGGATGATAGTTGGTGGGAAGGAGACTATCCCGCCAACTGCTTGAAGTGTTGAGGTGTGCACACCAGCCCAGCTGCACCAGCTGCCACTCGTGGACGGGATGTGTGAGCGGCCAAAGCAGGAAGAGGTGGACATCCTGCCCAAACACCTCGATGCTCAGGTTGCGGTGAAGGCATGCAGGTGCTGTGCAGGAAGGCGACGCACACTGTACGATGATGCAGCGGGATGGGTGGATGTCTCCTCTTGCTAACTTAGGGCCCAGCACTATCCGGCCTGACCAAAGAACCATATTACTCATGAAAGCAAAGTTCCAGTGCCAGCAGCAGTGAGCAGGTGGTAATTCTGTCTGCTGTTTCCCAATCCTTGAAACAAGTCTTACAGCTGTTAAATGATTGTGCCCAAGATGCCCATCCTGCAGACTTGAAGTCTGGAGTTTGTCCTCTTGTAGCAGATGGATGTAGTTTTGTTGGTCAGAGCATGTGACCAGCAATGGATGTAGCAGTAAATAAGGGGTCATGACTGCTGCATATTGAAAACAACCCCAGTCTAAGAAGAGGAGAGTGAAGAATAATAGAAGGTGCATCTTGAGGATGAGAAAAAAACTTGGACCAGAAGCAGCCACTGTCTCCTGATGGCCCCAACTGCCATAGAGTGAATGACTGGGAATTCTAGAATTCTGCTCATCACTGGGCAACCAGTGTCCACACTTCCCATCTCATCAAAATAAAAATAAAAATCTCATCCCTTGATCATAGTATCTGAACAGCAGCCATTCCCTAAGGTCTCAGTAAGATGGGTTTAAGAAGTTGTTTCTTAAAACCCCATAAATTCATCCTCCTCAGAGGAGGAAGAATGAAAAACGCTACATCATTCCTCTGATGGCTGAAGTAATCCCCCACTCCAGTTTCTGGAATTGTGCCCTAGGCACTTCAGAGGACATTGCAGCCTTTTGCTGAGGGAGAGGGGGAACAGGAGTAGATTTTACCAGGTCGCCCTCTTCTTGATTCTATCTCAGCACAGCATGTGTTTTTCTGCCTGCACAATGCCTCTGCAGCACAGTCTATACGCTTAGACTCCTGCACTGCTTTCCTTGGACCCACAAGAGGGTTCAGGTACTGTAGTTGCCACCATCTCCTGCTCTGATGTCCTTCCTGGGTAGAGAAGAGGAATAACTCAATAAAATAGCCCTTCAGCAGGGCTAAGGCTATATATGCACCTGGGCCAGGAGCGAGGGCGCAAGGCCACCAACCACAGCAAGCGTTTTGTGTGGGAAACTGCAGGCAAGCAGTAGGACTACTCTGAGGCTTTCTCCCTCTGTTGTGTCCTCTGATCACTCCCACCCAATAGCAGCAGCAAGGAAAGGGAGCAAAAGACAGACAAAATGCAGAAAGGGTTCTTTGTAATTTCATAAAGTTTTAGTGGGAAAAATAGCTGCAGAAGAAAACTAATTGTGGGTGGGGGAAGATGCACAGCCACTCTGGAGGGTGAGGAGAAGGGCTGTGAGGGAGCTCAGGCAGAATAATCAGTAAGGAAGATAAGGCTAAAGTCAATTAGAAGAAAGATAAGATCAGGAAATAAACAAAAAGGCCCAAGTATTGCGGAGCAAATATAAGGCTGACTACTGCCAACCTAGCAGTTCAAAAGCACGTCAAAGTGCAAGTAGATCAATAGGGACTGCTCCGGCAGGAAGGTAAACGGCGTTTCCATGTGCTGCTCTGGTTCACCAGAAGCAGCTTAGTCATGCTGGCCACATGACCTGTGGCTCCCTCGGCCAATAGAGCGAGATGAGCGCCGCAACCCCAGAGTCAGTCACGACTGGACCTAATGTTCGGGTTTCTTTACCTTTACTGTCAACAAGGCAGGGAAGAAAGCTGGAGATGTGCCGGCCCACTTCTCAGAAATCTCTGCTCCTTCCTTGTCATGTGACCAGGGATATAACCTCATGCCTGAATGACACCAGAAATAAATAAGCCAATTTTTTTATTTTTATTTAAAAAGACCCAACATGCACCATTGATAGAACATGGTTTTAGGTCTCCGCATGGCAACTTATAGATGACCCATGGCAACTTATAGAATGATAACTATTGTTTAAATACTGGAATGACTTAAAAGTTGAAACAAAATTTAAAAAACTCCTTTCAGTAGCACCTTAGAGACCAACTAAGTTTGTCATTGGTATGAGCTTTTGTGTGCATGCACACTTCTTCAGGTAAAAGTTAATTCTAAGTAGTCAACTGCTGCCTCTGCTGGGGTTGGGTGGGATAGCTGACTATTGATGGTTGCTTCTTGTTTTTATATAAATAAGTGAAAATAATAAAGTATTTGTGGGGGGACCCATTTGAGAATACTGAGGGATGGGGCTGGCCTTATCTAATCTGGGACTGAATCCCATAACTCTGGGGCCACTGCCAAAATGGCCCTGATCCATGTGCCCAACAACCTTTTTATCTTTACTTGCAGACATCTCAACAGGGCCTCCAAGGTCACAGTGTACACATACAGTCGTACCTCGGTTTACGAACCGCTCAGGTTGCGAACAGTTCGGGTTACGAACTCCGCACCCCCGGAAGTGTTTTCGGTGCATGTGCGTCCCGCGCATGCGCAGAAGCGGCATGCGCGCTTCGCGCATGCGAAAATCGTGAAAATCGTGCTTTGCGCATGCGCAGAAGCGGCGCTCGGTTTGAGACCTTTTCGGGTTACGAACTGCGACCTGGAACGGATCGCGTTCGTAACCCGAGGTACTACTGTAGATTGATACAGCTGCAGGCAAAAAATAAGGTAACCCCGGCCCAAACCATCCAGGGATTTAAAAGTAATCACCACTTTGAATTGGGTCTGGTCTGGAAATACAGTGGTACAATATGTATTCTCACCACCTGGGGGTGGGTGTCACTATGGTCTAAACCACTGAGTCTATATTGGGCTTGGCGATTGGAAGGTCAGCAGTTCAAGTCCACACAATGGGGTGTGCTCCCATTCCTTTGTCCTAGCTCCTGACAACCTAGCAGTTTGAAAGCATACCATGCGAGTAGATAAAATAGGTACCGTTGCAGCGGGAAGGTAAACAACATTTCCGTGCGCTCTGGCACTCATCACGGTGTTCTGTTGTGCCAGAAGTAGTTTAGTCCTGCTGGCCACATGACCCAGAAAGCTGTCTGTGGACAAACACTGGCTCCCTTGGCCTGAAAGTGAGGTGAGCACTGCACCCCATAGTCAAGTTTGACTGGACTCAACCATCTAAGGGTCCTTTACCTTTACTTCTGACAATCTGGGTCCAACCAGTACACAAGATGGCTGCAATTGCGTCATTTCTGGATGATCTTCAAAGGCAGCTGCATGCAGAGGTTAGCCCCCATGGATAACTGTGCCCACTCTCTCCAGATAGGCTGGATAAGGACCTAATTGGATCCTATGCTGGTAAAAGCTGTTCCTGGCCTCTACCACCACCTAAGCATTTCCAGTTAGCACTGAGTCCACTGACTTCTACAAAGGACAAGCAGGCCAGTCTTTATACAAAATAAAATGAATGAATACAAATTTAATATCAGAAAAGTCCTGGGTAGCTCAGCTGGTTAGAGTGCAGTGACGATAACACCAGATTCGCAGGTTCAAGCACCATATGGGACAGCTGCATATTCCTGCATTGCAGGGGAATGGATGGTCCTCAGGGTCCCTTCCAACTCTACAATTCTATGATTCTAAGGCAATACTGAGCAGCCCTATTTAGGATCCACTCTGGTCAACCCCCAAAAGGGGAGGGGCTAGAAAAGGTGCTCTAAACATAGTCTGCCTCCCTTTTCCCCTGACTGGATTACCATGCCCTGAAGGGTTACCACCCAGTGGTCATAAAAGACAATTAAACTTTGGAACTGGAATATAGAGACTTTGTTGGATAACACAGATAATGAGACTCCCGAGCACAGGACTGCCGTCATTGCAAGAGAGTTGCAACGTTTTAACATTGATATTGCAGCGCTTCAGGGTTAGCAAAATGATTTTTGTTTTTTTGCATTTTCCTGCATCTTCAGGACTATGAAACATTTCAATTAAAGCAAGGCTTTTCTAGGTGTGTGCTTCCTTATTTTTCTTTGCACGACCTGCAATATGTATTTGTATCTTGCTCTTCCGCCCAGGAACTCAAAGTTATATGCATTTTCCTCTCCACCTGTTATCTTTGCAACAGCCTTATGAGGTAAGGTAGGCTAAGTTTTTGCCAACAGATCAGAGCTTTCCAAACTGTGTGTTACAACACGCTAGTGTGTTGGCCGCAGTGTGTGGGTGTGCCGTGCAAATGCTCCCCGCGCTCTTATGGATTAGTTTAACCTCCAGTTTGCTAGTAAAACTGAATTGCTGTGTCACAAAATGATGCATTTGTAAAAAGTATATCACCAACATGAAAAGTTTGGAAAACTCTGCAATAGATTGTGGTGTCTGCTGTGTGTGAGCAGAGGGAGGCAAACTACATAGAGTTTATTGGGGCCCCAAAGGCCTGTCGGCATCCCTGCTCTGAAGGAACATTTAATCGTCATAACCAACAACCTCCCCACCCCCCACCCCCATCCCAAAAAAACTTCAGCTACGCAACCTTAAATTGCTGTGGCCCATGAACGATCCCTTCAGCTTCATTCAGTTCACTCCTCATTGCCATCAAATGTGTTGTGTTTTTCTTTTTAGCATTCAAGTTTTATGTGTGATCCAGCAGCTAACATGGGCGTAGGCAGGGGGGCAGGAGGGGGCAGTTGCCCCCCCTAGAAGCAGGGCCGCTGGTGGCCAGCCTGTCCCACTGCCCCCCGCCGCCCGGTGCCGTCTCCCTTCCCCCTGGCTGGCTGTGGGGCGGGTGGAGGGAAAGCCCCAGAGCCGCGCAAAGCGTTTGGCTGGCTTTCCCTCCGCCTGTCCCACAGCCAGCCAGGGAGAAGGGAGACGTCCCTTCTAGCCGGCTGGCTGTGGGGTGGGTGGAAGGAAGTACCTATGGTGGGGGCACCTGGGGCTCCTAGAAGCTTCCAGCATGTGACAGAGGACACACCCCAGGAACGGCTTCAACTGGCTGGCTAAAACAGGTGAGGGTAGGCAACGGGTCTCAAATCCTTGGTGAGTTAGGAACTTCCTCTGAATCCAAAGACAGCTTTGTAACTCCTTCAAAAAAAGAAATGTGATCTGTCTAACAGGACTTATTTTTGAGAAACCCATGCTGGGTCTTAGTAAACACAGCATCTTTTTCTAAATGCTCACAGAAAAACCATTTGATTATCTTTTCTAGGACCTTTTGTGGTACTGATGTCAACCTCACCGGTTGGTAGTTACATGGATCTTCCTATTTTCCCTTAAGCATGAAATGAATGATTGGCTGTTGTCTTTTGAACCTACCGTATGTTTTCTTGGTGTTAAGTAGATTTATACTTTAGCAGAGCAACTTGTGAAATTTTGGAGGCTGAATTCAAGTCTCATAATCAGGTATCAAATCTGATCATCACTGCACAGTACAGCTGCTCCACATGGCTTCTCTCACTCTGCCGCTGGGTATGAAAACATCTGCCATTGCAGGAAAAGGGAGCAAGAGCACACAGCCAAGCAAAGAGCCAACCAATTGCTTGCACTCTGGGACAGAGTGAAAGGGAGTGGGGACAGCCACAATAGCAGGGGCAGATTGAGGCGAGCGCAATCAGTTTGCTCGCACTGGGTGCTGAACCAAGAGGGGCTGCAGGGGGAGCTGCAACAATGATGAATAACATTTGGCACATAATAATAATAATAATAATAATAATAATAATAATAATAATAATAATATATCTATACCCCGCCCATCTGGCTGGGTTTCCCCAGCCACTCTGGGCAGCTTCCAACAGAAAAATTAAACACAGTGATCTATTAAATATTAAAAGCCTCCCTAAACAGGGCTGCCTTCAGATGTCTTCTAAAAGTCTGGTAGTTGTGTTCCACAGGGCAGGCGCCACCACCGAGAAGGCCCTCTGTCTAGTTCCCTGCAACTTGGCTTCTCGCAACGAGGGAACCACCAGAAGGCCCTCGGTGCTGGACCTCAGTGTCCGGGCAGAATGATGGAGGTGGAGACGCTCCTTCGGGTATACTGGACCGAGGCCATTTAGGGCTTTAAAGGTCAGCACCAACACTTTGAATTGTACTCGGAAACGTACTGGGAGCCAATGTAGATCTTTCAAGACCGGTGTTATGTGGTCTCGGCAGCCACTCCCAGTCACCAGTCTAGCTGCCGCATTTTGGATTAGTTGTAGTTTCCGAGTCACCTTCAAAGGTAGCCCCACGTAGAGCGCACTGCAGTAGTACAGGCGATAGATAACTAGAGCATGCACCACTCTGGCGAGACAGTCTGCAGGCAGGTAGGGTCTCAGCCTGCGTACCAGATGGAGCTGATAGACAGCTGCCCTGGACACAGAATTGACCTGCGCCTCCATGGACAGCTGTGAGTCCAAAATGACTCTCAGGCTGCACACCTGGTCCTTCAGGGGCACAGGTACCCCATTCAGGACCAGGGAATCCTCCACACCTGCCCGCCTCCTGTCCCCCACAAACAGTACTTCTGTCTTGTCAGGATTCAACCTCAATCTGTTAGCCGCCATCCAACCTCCAACCGCCTCCAGACACTCACACAGGACCTTCGCCGCCTTCACTGGTTCTGATTTGAAAGAGAGGTAGAGCTGGGTATCATCTGCATACTGATGAACACCCAGCCCAAACCCCCTGATGATCTCTCCCAGCGGCTGCATGTAGATGTTAAAAAGCATGGGGGAGAGGACAGAGCCCTGAGGCGCCACTGAAATTTTAAAGCCCAAAGTCCGCCACTAACAGCAGCCTATTCCTCTCCAGAGCAATATTGTGTGTCAGTCAGATGGGTAGAAGCAACCTTATTTTAATTATGTTTTATTATTTTATGTAAATTAAAGAAATAAACACAATTCAAGGAGGAATTGTCAAAGGCCAAATCTTTGTGAAACCTATAGAATTTATTCAGATGAGCAGGAAAAGTTAACACTGAAGGGATGTTTACTATGGTTTCGTTAAAAAAAACCCACACAACCCCACTTTAACTTCTTAAACATCAAACATATATTGTGCAATAACAGTGGAATTCTTAAGAAAAGGTGCAGACTAATTGTATGAAAAAACACTTCTAACTACACAGAGTAACTATCTTGTGTTACCAACTAGGTAATGTTAAAAACTAAGACACCTGGATGCAGCTGCAGAAAACTGGCTTCCTGGAAAATGATGAAATTTTGAATTTAAAACTCAGATAAGAAGGCATGCCGGTGTAAAGCATTTCTATTCCATTACCATCAAAAGTTTCTATATATGGTATATCATACTGCAGTGAATCCTGCCTGCTGGTTATTTCTGGTTATCACTCATATTTATTTGGAAAACTTTGAAGCTGTTGAGGTAAATTTGTGGTAGGGATACAGGCTGGATAATAATCACAATTCAGCAGCTGTTTTTCCCCAACACATGCCCAAGGCTTCCCAAGCATATCAACATCTATTTCACATATAACTGGTCAGTTCCCCATCTTCTTAGAGGTTCTCACTGCTGCGCAGAAATATGGGCATGCTAAGAAGTTCCTGAAATCAGGGGATCGGTGTATATTTAGAATGTATATGTTCACTTCACTGATAAGTCTTCTGCCAGTAATTATGGAAATCACTAGAGATATCTGAAAGGTGATTGATAAGTTACCTTAATGCAAGTTTGGGTATTTGGATGATATAGCAAGAAAATGTATAGGATGTATAGGAAATGTATAGGAAAACATTGCAGAAATTAATCGATTTCTTATCAATCTCTTTTTCAAACTGGAAGGTAAGCTATTTATCGATTATTCTATTATTATTATTATTATTTTTTGAACTGTTGCACATCGTTTTTTCTTTGTTTTCCATACAGCATCCTGTTAAAAATGACTGTCTGTGTTGTGGGCCGTGTACCAGTGGTCACAAAAACCCACGCACTGTAGATCTTTTGGATCACAAAATCCATCATTTCAGGTTCATCTGCATGTTCTGGATAGATAGATCTCTTTGCCTCCGTATAAGCAGAGATCATAATAGCTTGCAATAAATTGAGGAAAACACAAATCATCACAAACAAAAAGGAAGTTAAAAAGAACCCAGCCAGAAGCCTATCAGCTGCAAATTCCGTACCCCTAAATGCTAAGGCGCAGTAAGATAACACAGTAGTAAAGGAATAAAGCAAAGTACGGTAAGCTGCTTCATGTTGGCCAAATCCTAAATACCCAACTGACATATAAGCAAAAAAAAATATGGCCCCTCCTACAGACAAGTTAGTAATTGTAGGAAGAGCTTCAAACAACGTTTTTTGGGCCAAGCGGACATCAAACATAAATCTGAGATACCGGTATGTTTTCATAACTAGGAAAAAAGCCAGCAATGCCTTCATTGTTCTGACGACCCGATCGAAATGAGCAGCTGCATGGAAGGGAACGAATTGGTCTTGATTATACAAATAAAACTGCATTAACTCAAAAGCAAGCTTAAATCTGAATAGAACCAGCAGCAAAAAAATTATACAGACTGTCTTAATTCCAAAATTAATTAAATTGGCAGCTGTTTTTATATAATTCAGCCTTTCTTGACGCAACATGCGATATTCATCCACAATATAAAATATAAGTATAGCTACAATGCTTAAAAATAAAAAAAATTGAATACTGGTTTGGTCAGCTAAAAGTGGGAGCATATAGGAATGAACTGACACACTGCTGATAAGAGGGCCAATATATGAAGATTCAAATATGACAGAAATACTGCAAAACAGATCTGCATCTGGATTAAAAGTGGTCAGCTCAATAATAGTTACCCAGGTCCTGTCATCAAGCCAGGTGTTCCTTTCCAAAGTCTTCAATCTTTCTGTTGAATTTATTTGTGGTTCTCCTGGGAAAAAATAAAAGCTGTATCCTCTGGATGGGTAGCTGTTTAATTCTCCATAGGACTCATATTCCCACTCAGCAATGCTTTGTTCATAAGTATAGCCTGAAAAGCTGGTGGGATCGGCAACTGGACGACTGACTGGAGCTAACCATGACCCATTATAGTCAGCTTGATCTTCTGGGTCACTTCCATATCGGCGTACACAATGAACATCCGTCAGAAATGCTTTTTGAAACCTATGTAGATTGGTACATGCCCTGTCAGAATGCACACCTCTTATTTGTCTCATTCTGGGCAACCCAAGGACTTTGGACCAGGTCTCTGAAAGATAGGTTGGTTGATAGTCATTGTGTATCAATGGCAGGAGGATATTTTTCACCCATCTGTAAATATCCTCTACTTTATTTACTTCAGATAAACCAAGAGAAAACGTATTACGCATAAATTGATTGTAGCGGAAGCTCTTGGTGGTTTCTGTAGGATGAGCATACTTTAAAATTAAAGTTAAGAAGACAAAGTGACAGACCATGTTTTTTGCTAAAGTATAACCTAGACCCTTAACCCTTGCGTTTCTCCTCAATGTGATAAGCTCTTCGCCTTTCATTGGCTGGTATTTCTTTGAAGCTCTCAGTTTGACGAGGTTATCATGTAACTCTCTCATCTCATTTGCAGGGGTAGTTCTAACATTAAACTTAAGATCTTGGTATCTTGTCCATGGGATGTTTCTGCAGTATTTTGGATAAATGGTATTCCAGGCTGTAGAAATAACTACCCTAAAGGTCTCAAGGAAAAGCACAGTTAGGCAAAATGAGGTGATGGAGGCTATTAACCATTCAGAAGAGGTTTTAGTGGAATAGGACTGGCCAAGTTGTACAATGTAGAATGAGAACACACCAGATACAGAAAGCACAATGATCCAGGCGATATATAGAACCCACCAAGCAGACGGTGGTTTGTGTATTTTCTCAGAAAATGTTTTATTTTCTGCTGCAACATTATTGCTGGAATTGGTGTCTGTGTGGGGGAATTGCTGGGACTTCATCTCTGAGGGTGGAGCAGCTTTTAAATGGCCTTCTTCACGAAGGTTTTCAGATGAAAAGGAGGACCTTCCTTTTGGGTGAGCTTGAGCTGCATTGTAGCTTGAATATTTCTTTGATAAATGTTTAAACAAGGTTACCAGAATCAATTGCACAGGAACTGAAGTCAAAGAACTTTCTATTCCAATTGTTATAGATCTCATATACTGTAGTTCTACTGAATAAATATTTTGAGCAATCCTAGTACTGAAGAACAGAGTGTTGTACATCAGGGAGCTTAACAGTATTGCTAAGCAACAAGTCAGCCTGAGGAATCTGCTGAAAGAGTCATCTTCTAAATGAACAAAGACAGACAGCCACAGGTGGTTCCTGAACAGGTCATTGCTAATCATAATACAAAAATAATCACTCTTGCTTAAGGGTACATTGGGATTTGTAACAGCAAATGACCTTTCTATTTGACAATCATCCCTGCCAGGATCAAACCATTTTCTACATATAAATAGCCATGACTGTTTAGTATCCATGTTTTGCACTTTGGTTCGGCTTAAGAACCAGTTAGGACCAAAGCCATGATTGTTGCGCCAGAAATGAAGAGAAGAAATGTTTCCTAAGTCTCTCTCAGTAGTTAAGAGAAAGGTGTCAATGGATCCTTCCTGGAAGATCCCTGGGAACTGTGGATGTTTTAAATGATGTACATCACTAGCCCCATTTTGGCCAATCAGCTCAATGAAGACGTCAGCATTGGTGCCGGATCTCATACGACTTCCTGTGTATATTGTGACTAGATACCTCACCTCGTGAAAGGGATCGTTGTCTGGCAAATCTATGATCGGATCCCTGATGCCAACTTTATCTTTCCTTATGACCCAGATAGTCAAGGAGATGTAGATTATAAAAATAGCAAGAACTGTCAACCCTGTTACAGGATTCTTGCCACTCGGCGCTAAAAGGAACCTTTTCCTATCAACTTGGTTGGGGAATAAAAGTACTTTGGCTGCCAAAAATTGGATACCAAGTCCTGAGGTCCTTGATGGCCTGGGGATGGCTGTTCTTCTGCTGCGCTCTTTTGCTTTACAGATGCAATGTATCTTGGAATAGGTGGTCTGAGGGCCAAGACGGCAACTCCTTTCTTTCCACTGGTTCTGAATTCCATCCAGGTCTAGGCAGGCTGCTGCGAAATGAGCAATGCGAACTATCTTTGTGGTTTGGTCGCTGACAATTGGATGTGATTGTAAGACAATAGAGATATTTAGTCTGTCTGCTCTATTGCTCCGGAAAAGAGACCAAAGCAATGATTGAGGAAGACAAAGGATATATGGAGCCTTAACTGCACAGTCAGTGACATCAGTATCCATTTTAGTTGGTGTAGGAGGACTGTAATGGGAAGCAGCATAGACAGCTACAGGGGGGTGGCTGATATTGAGGCCTAGGTATATAAATACATGGAAAGTAATATTTATTTTAGACACAATCTGGATAAAAATGTCTTTGGAGCTTCTCTTTACTTCAAAACTAAAGCCACCAGTTGTTTTGGGGAGATTTTTGTCTGGTCCTATTGTCAAGTCAAAGATGGCCTCCTCTTTTCTAGCCATGATCATTTCAACCACATGAGGTGTGATACTCATTATGTCACCATTAGCTTTGGTTGCTGTCATTTTTAATCCAGTCACCATTGTTCCAATATCTTCTGTATAAAGCAACCATGGAAAGGGATTTCTGTCAAATTCATAAAGAACAGTGGATACCACAGCATCTACCTGTAATTCGGTATGATTACTCTCTTTCAGGTCAGTATAAAGGCAGTTCCTGCAATACTGTCTGTCAGAGAAAGTTCCTGAAACATCCCATTTCTCATCTTTCCGTAAATGCATGGCCCAGATTTCAGTCTCCATGTTAGTTTCTTGCTCCCCAGGGACTTTACCTTGTAAGACTAGATCTGCTAATATTTCTGTCACTGAAATGGTTTCTTTAATTGCATTGGCATTGACATTTCCATGGTTCAAGAGAGAAGCGCTCAGCACACTGGACAACCCTATAAATATACCATTGCCAAGGATCTCTGCTTCCTTAGAACCTAAGTCGTTGGCCCTGAGCCTTTTTAGGGCTTCACTGACCTCTTTTAGTTTTCTGACTGCAAGCAGTTGTGATTCCCTGTTTACTTCAGTAGTTTCATGTGTTACCTGACAAATACTCAAAATCACTTGGTTTATTTTCAGAACATCATATGTAGGTATGCTCGTAGTTATATTAAGAAGGATTTGTCGCAAATCAGTTTTAGAGCCTTGATTGGTTGGCGAAGTCTCTATATTATTTAATACAGAGGCCACCATATATACAAAATAACCTATATTAAAGTAATCTTTAGCTGCTAGCAAAGTTGTCATAGGAGCGGTTGGTCCACTGATTAAATCATGTAGATCATGCAGAACAACACCAGTTGGTTTATTTTTTATTTGATCATACACTGTTGCTTGTAATATTACCTGAGAAGATGCTCCAAGGGCATCATACACTTGAACATATATGATTAAGGTAGAGTTCTGAGATGGTATACCAGCTGGAAGAAAAGAGTGGGGAGTTTTACGCTTATGACCAGCATACACTATTATTCCCAAAACATTATTCTCTATTGTAGATACAGCCCTGGCTTTTATTTGGTTTGATGATGCTATCACTTTATATGTAAGAGGTCCATTTTTGTCTTCAAACCCACTGCACTGAATGATGAATTTTGTTAGGAATGCCATGCCTATCTTTGGATTGATGACACACTTTCCTATCTGAGGTGGGCCATTCACATAAAAAGAATATTCATAGATGGCTGACTGTCCTTCCTTTGTGGTGACTTTCAGGTTAAATGTAAATGACTGCTCTGCCATGGATACAAATGCATAAGCATTTATATGCAGATATGGACTGGATCTTCCAGTTGTAGTTTTTGAAGACCAGTCAAAATTTATTTCACTGGAGTGTGCTGAGTAAAGTGACCAGTAATAGAGAGATTTGCCACTTCTGCAATTGAGACATTTGCCAGAAAGACAAAATCTTTCTGTTGGAATGACTGACTCACCACAATTTTCAATGCATGTGACATTTAGGATTATGGCAGGAGGAGCTTGCACATGTACGATTTGTTCAGCCTGAGCTATTCTGCTACCATTTTGAACCACCAGGCGAAAATAGTACACATTATTTCCTTGAAGTGTTTCAGGTTGCACTCTTTGAACTGGAACAGAGCATGTTATCCATTTTAAATCTACCTGATCTGGATGACATTTCCCATTTTCACTTAGAATCATTGATGTGTAGTCTGTTTTTTGTTTGCTGCAATACCACGTAAAGGACAGCCCTTTAGAGGGTTGGACTGCCTCACCATTGTAGTATGCAGATCCATTAAGTATCCACTCATCAGAAAATCCAACTGTCCGGATACTGCCTCCAGCAATGACAGCCACAAAAGGATCTGATCCAATCTTGACAAACAGTGAATCAGATCTTTCCATGCTCTTCCATGTATCCAAGGAGGTTAATTTCATTGTAAAATTAAAGAGATACAAGCCATTATCTAAGACATGACCAGGTACTTTTAATATGGTGGAATTTCTTTTTCCAATGCCAGGTGGATTAAAAGGTTTTGACCAATCTGGTGCAGTAGTCAGATCTGGAACTTTATAGATGTTCCAGGTGACATTTGTTTGATTAGGACCTGGACAAGTGATACGTGTATCAACAGTCAGAGTAAACTCTGTTCCTTGGGTATAATATACCACACGTTGAGAAGCGTCTGGCTTCTGGATCCTAATTTCTTTAATAGAACAGCGTTCTTGATGGCAAGCTATGCTAAATCTGAGGGCCTTTGAAGCATAAGTGTTGACTGTGGCTTTTAAAATAGTTGGCATAAGTCCATTTCCAATGCATTTCACCTTTGCTACAAAACCAGTGAAGAGGGCAGAGTTGAAAGTTAAGAAAGAATTAGAAATGAATTGCATTGCATTTTTGACACGATTTATGTAGGTGAAAGTATAGTTCTTAATTGGGTACTCGCCTCTAGAATCAAAAAGTTGGAGGTTGAAGGTCCACTCACACTGCAGCAGTGGATGTTGCACAGGAATAAACCACACAATATAGACAAAACTGTCTTCAGGAGAACTGTTATTGAAAACGTGAACGTCAATATCTTTTTCTCCTAGAGACCTGAACAGAGTCCCTTTCCGGTTCAGATACACATGGATGCTGAACCTGGACAATTGCAGCTGCATGAATTCAACAATGATCAGGTAACAGAGGCTCTGCTCCTCGTAAAAGATATAGTGGGAGCTGTAGCCCTTCCTAGTGGTAGGGGTAGTGCTGTCCTCCTGGGTAGAATAGTACAATCCCAGTGTATGGCTAAAAATGTAGATGCCTCTTCTGGTTATCTGTGGATTGAGTGTGAGATAAGTTGCGGCTCCAGTGCTTGCTCTGAAAATCAAAGTCTCATTAAAGAAATCAAGTTTTCCTGCCAGCTTTTCAGGCATCTTCTCATTAGTACGAAAATAGACACTGGCCACCACTTTCTCCCTGGAATTTTGTGACTTGGGAACAGCACAGAAATCACTTTGCTGAGCAAAAGGATTATAACTGTAGAAGTGAGACCATTCTCTTGTATCATGCGTGCTTAATAGTTTATAAGCTACTATTCCTTGGCTGAGCTGTAGAAGACTCCAGGAAAGGCTGATTGTCCCATGTGGTTGGCTCAGCAATTTGGAATGTAGACTAAAGACATGCAACAGGGCAGGCTCCACATATAATTCTATGCTAAGGCTGATCAGAGGTCGATGCTGAACACTGACTGAAGCAGTATAGAATCCACGATGGGGATAGCACACAGTCAGGTGATAGCTATAGTACGATGTGCAGACCTGGTACAATTCTGCATTAGGGTAGCCAGCAAATGGAAGTGGTTCACTGTGCTGGTTGCTGGGGATGAGGAGGTCTTCTGGACTACCCCCTTGGCTCCTGAAGCGATAGCTCCATGAAGAACTCTTAAGGCGTGCGCACCAACCCAGGCGCACTGGCTGCCATTCAAAAACTGGAAGGGTGCGTGGCCAGAGCAGGAAAAGTCGGACATCTTGCCCGGTAATCTCAATGCTCAGGTTGTGGTGAAAGCACAAGGGTGCAGAGCACAAAGTTGATGTACACTGTACTGTGATCCGACTATAAGCCCATGGTGGATGGGGACCTTCCCCTGGCAGGCCTTGACCCAGCACCAACTCACCTAACCAGTTGTCTGTACTGTTTACCAGGATGGAATCTCGGTACCACTGGCAATGAGGAGCAGCTTGTAAGTCTGTCTCTCTCTCTTTAGAATTCAGTCCTCGTGCTCTTGAGTAGCACAATTCAATGTATTCATCCCACAGACATGAAACCTGGAGTTCATTATCTTGACGTTGATAAACACGATTTTCTGGCTTTGAACAAGTGACTAACAATGGCGGTGGTAGGAGACCAAGAGGAGTTGCCACTCGGTATTGCAAGCAACATGAACAACAGAAGAGGAAGACATGACATAAAAGGGATCTCATCATTGACAAGAAAAATAAACCTGATTCAGTAGTAACAGTTATCTCCTGGCAACAGCACAAAAAGAAAGTCTGCATGGATTCTAGAACCTTCCCGCTGTTGCCTTAGGCAACTCATGCCCATTTTCAATATGGCCACAATAGTCTTTTTCTGTGGTTGAATCCCACACTCCTCTTCATAGGCCTCACATATCACATTACCTTGGATTTGTATAAACCCCTATTATTGCCATGTTGCCCAGATGTATCTATTACATTTTAATGGAGAATGTTTGGTAGGACTTTTATTTTGAAAAGGCAATGGCTTTGATAAAACTGGAGCTTGAGTGATTATTTCCCAGGATTATATTCCATCTAAATAGCATGTATGCTTATTTCTATATCTTATGAATCCCATAAGCACTGGAAATCCCAGGTCTTGAATTTTCTCTGTAAATTACCCCATGAGAGATGGGAACATATTACAACTGCTACCTGTTGGCTTTTGGGTAAAAGATGCCTCTCTTTTCTTTCAAGCCAACTCTTCCTATGAAGTCTTTGGCAGAACCACTGAGTACACAACGCACACAGAAATTTAGCCTAAATAACTTCTCCTTTCCCCCTTCACTTCTCCCTCCTTCAAGCTGAATTTGTCATGCATGTTAATGACACTATTAGAGGTCACTATTAGAATGAGTAAGTGGTAAAACATGTGATATTTAAAACATGTATACCTCAGCTTTCCACAGGAATGGAATTCAAAGGCAATTCACGAAAAAGAACAGCCTACAATGAAATCTCAAAAAAAATGGATTCAAGCTACAAGAAAGAAGATTCCACCTAAACATTAGAAAGAACTTCCTGACAGTAAGAGCTGTTCAGCAGTGGAAATTGCTGCCAAGGAGTGTGGTGGTGTCTCCTTCTTTGGAGGTCTTTAAGCGGAGGCTTGACAGCCATCTGTCAGGAATGCTTTGATGGTTTTTCCTGCTTGGCAGGGGGTTGGACTGAATGGCCCTTGTGGTCTCTTCCGATTCTATGATTCTGTGAAAATACAGAACAAATGGTTTACAAATACGCTAAAATAAAGAGCTCGTATCCTAATTCACCAAAGGCCACTGTAGTTTGTGACCTACTGTATAAGATAAAAGAAGAGTGTTGGGGATGTAGGGGAGAGGGGTAAGTCAACAGAAACCAGTCCTGTGTGTTAAAGGCATCCTCTAAGTAGCCTCATGAAATCATTACTTTATTTTGCCATTTCTTTACAATTAGATATACAATGGCGTTCCTCCACACAGGACCATCAGTCAATCTTCCAGCACAAATCAGCTTTGTCTGGGATAGGCCAGATTTACAGAAGCCCAAGGAATACATAAACCACAAACTAAACAACGTTGCATATAGTTTACAAAAACTCATTAACAGTACTATACAGCACTTCAAGTCCATGAGAGAAACTCTCTCTGTGTACACTTGTGTGGTGCAGTTCCAACGACACTCCAACAACGAGATACCCAGATTTCAATCTCTGTTTCATGAATCTGTATATTACTGTTAACGTGTTTTTGTAAACTATATACAGAGTTGTTTAGTGTGAGATTTACAGAAGCCACTGTGGCTTCTGTTTGAAATTGAGGATGTCTTGCTTCCGCTGTCTTGCCGCTGCCTCCTCCGATGTGGCAGCCAGGATAGCTGCCGCGGCCTCGCTAGCAGCCTCCACTGCACTCCTGGAAGTGGGTACAGCACATCTAGAAGCACACTTCTGGAAGCGCATGAACCACTTCCGGCAGCCACGGTGAGGCTGCTGTGAGGCCAAGAAGACCGCAAAAAAGGCTGAGGAGGCTGAGGTGATGGGGGGACAGGGGCACAGCATGGTGCGGGAAAGGGGGTGCACCAGATTTGGGTGAGAAAATGTTGGAGGGTATGGCAGTGGGGAGGTGGGGAGGTGCAAGTGGAGGTTTAAACCTCACAATCCTGGTGCACTTTGGGTGAGTGCACACATGACAGACTATGGCTATGTACATAAAGGGGGAATATTAAAGCACATACACAAATCCGATTTTCCCATGTGCACTTTTGTGCATGCATTCAGTTGAACTCTATCTCAATATTTCCAATCCACAATTGTGGGTGGTGCTTGATGGAATGTATTCACACTGTATGTCTCCTCATCCCCTCAATTACTGCTTCTATGGGATGTTAGGAGAAAAACAGTGCCTCTAGTAGGGGACATGTTGTGCTCCTTCTGGGGTAGTTTGTCCGCCCTCGGTCCCCCCGAAGACAGGCTCCACAGATGAGACCAATTGTGGGTCCGAAGACAGGCTCCGCAGATGAGACCAATTGTGGGTCCAATGGTCAAGATTCAAGAAGGAAGCTTCCACCCATGCTATAGAAGGAAGTATGGGGCTGGTCGACCAAGGAAGATAGCCCATCTAGGAGAAGGTAAACTGATCATAAACAACTGCTGCCTATCTTCAGGGGAAGAAAAGGCTAAGGAATAAACCCTACACAAACTAAGAGTGACGTACCCAAGTTAATGATAATAATAATAATAATAATAATAATAATAATAATAATAATAATAATTTCCCCAGCCACTCTGGGCGGCTTCCAACAAAGATTAAAAATACATTAAAATGTCACACCTTAAAAACTTCCCTGAACATGGTTGGATGGCACCTTCTATATACCTCCTTTCAGCAACTCCTGCAGCCAAGCTGGTGCTAAACGCATTGCTCTGCTTTCTTTTGGACCACATCACTGAGGCTGAGAAGGAGGTCTTGTCTGGGCAGCCGAGGACCTCCAGACACACTGCTCAAGCCACTTTGGTGCTGTTGATGCAGCAAAATGTGGGAGGCAGCAGTTATGAGTTATTGATCTCTGCAGCCACAGCAAATGCTGTGATTCTTCAACAGTTTGACTTTGCCCCCAGAGGCGCACACTCCACTGTCTCTTCAGACAGACGGATGGCAACAACAACAAACAACAAAATCCTCTGAGTGTTCTGGAAATCCGAGGTCCCTTGTGGGCATGTGCACAAGTGTTTGTCTGTCTGTGCAGTGAGCCATTCATTCATTCATTCATTCATTCATTCATTCATTCATTCATTTATGAGATGCAAGTTTTCTGATATGCCAGACTTGGAACAAAATAGCCAGTTGTCTTTTTTTTTTTTAAGTGTGATCGCGTGTGCTCAGTCTCACCAGCAGCTCACCAAGGAATGCCTCACCAATGAAAGTAGGGGAGTGTGGTGATAAAATGGCACCCACATAAACATCCCTGAACATGTTACAGGTAGGTAGCCGTGTTGGTCTGAGTCGAAGCAAAATAAAAAAATTCCTTCAGTAGCACCTTAAAGACAGGCCCTACGTTACAACCGTATCTGTTCCAACTCTACAGACAGAGAATCTCACCTAAGAGATCTACAGCAAACCTTTTTAGAACTAAAATATCCACCTGATGAAGTTAAACAACAGATCAACAGAGCCAGACTGATACCTAGGGAGAACCTGCTGCAAGACAGACCCAAAAAAGAAAATAACAGAACACCACTAGTCATCACATACAGCTCCCAAGTTAAAACAGTACAACGCATCATCAGAGATCTACAGCCTCTCCTGGACAATGACAGCTCCCTTTCTCAAGCTCTGGGAGGAAGACCTTTCATTGCCTACAGACAGCCACCCAATCTTAAACAACTCCTCACCCACAATAATACAACCACCAGACTTAACATGGACACTGGTACCAGAGCCTGCAATAAACCCAGATGCCAACTTTGCTGCCACATACACCCGGACAACATCATTACTGGCCCCAACAACATCCAACATACCATCTCAGGACTATTTAATTGCTCATCTTCTAACATTGTGTATGCCATCAAATGCCAACGGTGCCCTTCAGCTCTCTATATTGGACAAACAGGCCAAACCCTACGCCAAAGGATAAATGGACATAAATCTGACATCAGGAACCATAAGACTGAAAAACCAGTAGGAGAACACTTCAATCTCCCAGGACATTCTATACAAAATCTCAAAGCAGCTGTTTTATTACAGAGAAATTTCAGGAACAGACTGGAAAGGGAAGTTGCTGAATTGGAAATCATTACCAAGCTTAAAACCATGGAAGCACCTGGGATGAATAGAGATATCGGATTCTTATCTCATTATGCATGATCAAGCTTTCTTTAGCACCTCAGCCCAGGACTAATTGCAGCCATCAGCAGCCATTAACACCCATCTACAGGTTTACCACTCCCATCAGCCCATCTCCCATTCCCACCCACCCCCACCACCCTCTGTATATATATATAGGGTCTGACACTTCTGTTTCTAGTGTATCTGAAGAAGTGTGCATGCACACGAAAGCTCATACCAAAATATAAACTTAGTTGGTCTTTAAGGTGCTACTGAAGGAATTTTTTTATTTTATCCCTGAACATGTTTTTAAAACCTACCCATACAATGTGCTTCAGTACAAGAAGTTGGGTAACATTTGATTCTATGCTGTATTTTTTTTCCTTACCACATTTCCCGCAGATTGGAAGAATTCAAATTAAAGGGGGGTAAAGTGCAGTTTGCCACTTGGGTGAGGACAATCTCATGTGGATAATCCTTTAAAAAATGAAAATATTGGATAGATCGAATCCGCTTTAAACTGCCTTGTGTACATAGCCTGTGTGTGTATCTTTATGCATGTGGGGCTGAGTGCAGGAGAAGGAGGCTTTGTGATATGATCGATAGACAGACAGACAGACAGACCTTCTGAGTGGACAAAAGCTAGCTCTCTCTCTCTCGTGTGTAAGAGAGAGGGGGGGAGTGGAAAAAGTGAGCATCTGACCCACTCCTCCAGGCTCTGCTTGGGATGACAGGTCTATTAAAGGACATTGAACTAAATTATCAACACAGGATACTATCCTTGTCCCAATTTTGTATAAGAGTTCTGTCACAGATGGGTGTTGGCTACTCCCAAGTAAGCACTCCACACATCCTCTGGATTTTCAGAGTTTTATTGTGCATGCTATATAAAGTGGTGAGATGTCTCAAATCATGTCTTCTCTGCATGGATGAGAAGCCCGCAATGGCGTCTGGCAGGCTCTGCCTCAGTCTTTAAGACTGGTCCCCAAAATGCCCCTCCTGGCACTACAGGTCCCCGTAGTGTCCAACCTTTCTCCTCAGCTGCCGTTGGTTCTTCCCCCTCCCTTCCATCCTTTGATGCAGCTGGCTCCACCCCTTCTTCTCTGCTTCCCAACTGCAGCTGAGGCTCCAGTATTCTGCTAGAGCCCTGGAACCTCCTCCCTGCCTTGCTGCTCTTGCTGCCGCTCTCCCAGCTGGTAGAAGTAAGCAGAATGGGCTGCTCTCTGCCAGCCCTCTCTCTTACATCCACCCCTCCTCCAGGCCCCCTCTCCCCCCCTCCTGAGGATTGTGTTGCCTGGTCTGGTGGCTGTAAAGAGGGCTGGAAGCCTGACAGGTCTTTCTCCTCTGCTGTAGTGTATGTCAAACCCTGTTCCCAGTCGGTGCTGGGTGGCTGGTCCGTGTAGTCCCCTCCGTTGTCATCCTCCTCCTCCCTCTGGAAAATTGCTTCCGATTCCCGGAGGGCTCCTTGGGTCTGCGTCTCCCCTGCTCCCCACCTGGGATCGCCCTCCCCCTTTGTGTTCCCTGTGCTACTGACGTGTGGTGGTTTGGGTCTGTGGGAGAAAGGAGTGTGCAGTTCCAGTGCACGGCCCTCCCCTTGCATGGTGTGCGTAGGTGCCTCCGCGTTTTGGGAAGCAGGAGTGCCCTGCCTGGCCATCAGACATTCTAACCCTCTCCTCCCCCCATTGGGAGCCCGGGCTCGCTGTGGCACTGTGGGCCTCCTCCTCTTCCCTTCTTTCTGGAACCTCTTGGCTGCCTTCTCCCTCCACCCTTCTGTCTAGTGTCTCTTGTGTGATTTCCTCCCCCTCCCTCCTGTCAGCGTCTTGTGTTGGATGAGTGTTACGTCCTCTGAACCTTGGGCTTTCCCTGAAGCGTGAGAGCAAAGACCTGTGACCCACGGGATGGACCTTTCTCGCTGTAGGTACTTCCCCCCTGAAGGTGACAGGGTTGATCTGTGTCAGAACCTTGAAGGGCCCCAGCCTTCTGGGTGCCAGCTTCTTCCCCCTTCCCCCCATGGGAAGGCCTTCTGACCACAGCCAGACCCTGTCCCCTCCCTGGAAAACCTTCTCCAGTCCCCTGTGATGGTCTGCCCCCTCCTTGTAAGCCTCATTGCCCCTTGCCAAGTCTCCATCCAGTTGTTGGGGTACTGTCTCCCTCCTCTCACCCCATGCCTCAATAGGTGGTCCCCCAATCTCCCCCTCCCCCTGCTCTGGGAAGACTGGCCTTACTGGGCGTGAGCCTCGTGAAGACGTGTACTGCATGCCCCTCCGTGGGGTTGTCATGATCTTGCTTGAGAATCTTCCCTCTGAGGGAGTCTTGGGGCATATACAGGGCGTCATTGCTAAAGAGTAACCCCTCTTTCTCTGCAAGCCCTTCCCCTGCCCCCTTTTCCTCCCTCAAGTCCCTCCCTATGTTCTGGGTAAAAGTGTCCTCTTTGGTGAGTTTGCTCAGTTCCTCTTCCTTCATCCCCATCTCTGAGGATTCGGCTTCTTTCATTTTCACGATGGCCACAGTGGCTGCGCACTCTCGGTGTTCTCCTCCTTTCCTGCAGTGCTCCTTGCTGTCTGCATCTCCAAAGGTGAGATCTCCCTGGCGCTGGCTGCCCACAGGGTCATTGTCCATTAAGTCAAAAGCTAGCACTTCTGAGTGCTTGTTCACTGTCATCTTTAGAGAGGGGGTCTGTTGCGTGACCTCGCCCTCCTGCAATTCCCTGCCGCCTATGGTCAAGACGCTCATGGGCAGCTCCCTTGGGAAAATGGGAATCTGATTCTGCTTAGCCAAGTCCACCGATAGGAAATCGTTGCTGCTGCCCCTGCAGAGAAGCCCGACTGTCTCCTGGGTCTGGCCTCTTGGCAGCTGCAGACTCACTTCCATTTCTTTGTCGTGCTGTGGGGTGTTACAGGAGGGCTCAGTTGTTGGTGCTCCGCCTGGCCCCTCCCCTCCTGATCTGGCATCCAGGCTTGTGTCTGTGCCTGCCTGCTCTCGCCATTCCTTCCTCTGGGGGCAGTGTTCCACCAAGAGGCTGGGTGCATTGTAAGGAGGCATCTCCCGCCTTTCTCTTCCCTCTGTTTTCCCGCGTCAGCGTTTGAAAGTACCCGCGCGCGGGCTTTGTCCCTCGCATCACATCTGGCTGGAGGGGTCTGTGCTGGGCTGCAGCTGCCTCCCCGGGACTGTATGGGAACTTGTGACCGCTGCCTTTCCCCTCCGTCTGTCCCCTCTGCCCGGACTCGCCTCTCAGCCTCCTGCCCTTCCACGCCACCATGCCTCTCAGCCTTAGAGCCAGCTTGTGCTGAGGGTCGCCCTTCAAAATGCTGGCCCGTGGCGGCAATCAGCTCCTCAGCCGTCCCGAGTGTCCTCTCTGCTTGTCCAGCCTCCGCTCCTCCGGCTTGGCTGTGTTCAGAGCTGCTCGGTTCACTAAGCCTGGCTTCCCCTGTGCCCGGGTGCCTACCTGGTGTTTGAGCCGTTCCATAGTTGCAGGGTGCTGGCTGCAGCTTGCTCTCTGCTGCTCCCCTCACGCATGCCAATCCTCCCTTGGCATCTCTCTCTTCTGCTTTAGATGCTGCCAACTTCATGCCAGCTGCTACATTCGCAGCCCTCTCCCCTCAGGGTAGCCATCAAAAGATTGCGGGCTTGCTGTCACAGATGGGTGTTGGCTACTCCCAAGTAAGCACTCCACACATCCTCTGGATTTTCAGAGTTTTATTGTGCATGCTATATACAGTGGTGAGATGTCTCAAATCATGTCTTCTCTGCATGGATGAGAAGCCCGCAATGGCGTCTGGCAGGCTCTGCCTCAGTCTTTAAGACTGGTCCCCAAAATGCCCCTCCTGGCACTACGGTAGTGTCCAACCTTTCTCCTCAGCTGCCGTTGGTTCTTCCCCCTCCCTTCCACCCTTTGATGCAGCTGGCTCCACCCCTTCTTCTCTGCTTCCCAACTGCAGCTGAGGCTCCAGTATTCTGCTAGAGCCCTGGAACCTCCTCCCTGCCTTGCTGCTCTTGCTGCCGCTCTCCCAGCTGGTAGAAGTAAGCAGAGTGGGCTGCTCTCTGCCAGCCCTCTCTCTTACAAGTTCATACTTGAAACCCCAAATAGAATCAATTTAAAATGAGACAACAAACAACTGAAGTAGAAATAATTATGAAGGAAGAGAATGGAAACTCTGTGGAGATCAGCTTGGGATAGAAATATTATGCAATTTATTCACCATTTACTCTTTCTCAAACAGAAAGATAAACAACTTTCTTGCCATTTACTTGCCTGCTTCTCAAGCCGCACACATAGTCATCCTCGGCCACAGATCTTCCAAATATTACGGTGTTGACATGATCACCATCGCTTGTGGGTGGTGTCTGACGGGTGATGGAAAACCAAATGCTTTGGATCTTCAGAACCACAAAGTTTATTGCTTCTGCTTCATCAGAATGTTGTTCATAAGTAGGTTGTTTCATTGACTTATAAGTAGTGATTATTAGGGCTCTCCATAAATTGATGAAAATAAACATCATTGTAAACATAAATGAAGCCTGAAAAAATATCCCTAGCCAGAGGTTGGATGAAAGATCAGCCATGTTAACTGCTCCAAAACAATATGAAATTACAGTCTGGAGGGAAAGAATCCAAGTATGAAAACTCCACTCACTTTGGCCAAATGTTAGGTACCCAAATGATGTGAATAAAGAAAAGCATACGGCTGCAAGCAAAGTCATATTAACCAACTCAGGAAAAGCTACTGACATTGTTTTTTCTGCAAGGCGCATATTGTACAAGAATCTGAAATATCGGTATGGTTTCAAAAGCAGGAGGAAGACCAAAAAACCTGAAATCATCATAAAGAGTTGATCGATTTGGGAAATTACATGGAAGGGAACAAATTCTTCTGGATTAAGTAGATGAAATTCCAACAGTGTAAATGCCAGCTTAAATTTCAGTGCAATTAACAACAAAAAAAACATAGAAGTTGTCTTTATTGCAAAGTTATTTACGTTGGTAGCTGTTTGAAGATAACCTATCCTTTCTTGACGTAACATGTTAAATTCATCAGCAAGGTAAAAGGCAAGAATATACACTATAACTCCATACACAACCCTCTTAGAGGTGGGTTCATACTGGAAAATAGAGAGTTTGTAAGAATGAACTGTCATACTTGAATTAACGACACCTACATCAGTAGTCTCAAATACGATAGAAATGCTGCAGAATAGATCCACATCTGGATTAAAAGTTGTTAACTCAAAAATCACTGCCCAGGTCCGATTATCAAGCCAGTTGTTTCTTTGCAAATCATCCATCCTCATTGTTGTATTGGGTCGTTGCTCTCCAGGGAAAAAATAAAAGGAATATCCTCCAGGCCCATATGAATCTACAAGACCATACGATTTATATTCCCATTGGTCAATGTCCGACTGGTATGTAAATCCTTGAAAACTGCTGGAGTGCTCGGAAGCTGGTTGATTGGTTGGGATTGTCCATGACCCAAGATAGTTACTTTGATCTTCTGGATCACTGTTAAATTTATAGCGGCAGTGGCTTTCACTCATCATATGACCATGCACAAAGTTGCGAGCAGGGAAACATTTCTTTTCAGTATTCTTTGCTCTTACTTGCCTCATTCTGGGCAAACCAAGAATTTTAGACCAAGATTCTGAAACATAGGTAGGGTGGTAGTCATTATGTATTAAGGGCAGAAAGACGTTGCTCGTCCACATGTAAATATGCTCCAGTTTATGTACATCTGATAAACCAATTGAGAATTGATTATATATAGCTTTATTGTAATAAAAAGTGGTGGTGGGTTCTGTGGGATATGCAGCAATGAAAACACAGGATGAATAGATAAGGTGAATTACAATGTCCTTTACAAACACAAATGCTAAGTGTTGAGCCCTTACTCTTTTCCTCAAGACTATGACTTCATCCTCTGTTAGAGGTTCATATTCCTTGCTGTGTCTAACTCTGGCAAGATCCTGGCGAATCTTTCTCAGATCTTTCTCATCCACACTTGATTGGATCAGTTTCATATTCTGGTACTGTTCTGTGTTTATCCAGGGGATGTTTCTACAGTATTTGAGACTTATAGTACTCATAGCTGATATGAGAGTCAACTTCATGGTTTGCAGCAAAAACACACTCTCAAAAAATGATGTCACGGATGCTATAAACCACTCCATTGATGTTGTATAGCCATAGGTCAAACCATATAATATAATGAAACACGAAGAAACTCCAGATATGATAAAGACCAGGATCCAAGAGACATATCTGCACCACCATGGAAAGCGTGGCACCTTATAAAAGAACATGAACCCTGGGTTCAGCGGCTCCTCATTTTCGTGAGCAGTGCTTGTGTCCTTGTCTGTTGCATTACTGTTGCTAGCATTGCTTTCTGATAATGGCAGGTGCTGGTTTTCCCCATTTGAATAGGCTGGTTTGCCTTCTCTCTCAGTGATTTCAGGCATAAGGGAGGGGTTTCCTTTTGACCCATTTCTTGTGTTTTGCAGCAAAGGCCTCTCCTCGGAATATGTGAATAAGATTTGTATGGTTAATTGTAAAGGAATAGAAAACAAAGCGCTCACAAATCCAATATACATGGATTTCAGATACCGTAGTTGCACTGATAGAATCTCCCGATCGTCTGCACCACTGAAGAACATGATGTTAAATAGCAAATTACATAGCATTATTACTAAGCAACAAGAGACCCTCTGTACCCTTGTGAAAGAACCGGTGACAACCTGAGAAAATATTGAGAGCCATATGTGATTGTCTTCCAAGTCCTTGGCAAAGCTTATCAAGAAGTAATCCATTTTATCTAAGCTTGATTTTAGGCTTTTAGCAATAATTGTTCGTTCTATTTTGCCATCAGCCTTGCCAAGACCTAACCAGTTTCTACATATAAACAGCCAAGAGTCTTTAGTGTGCATGTTTTGTACTTTGATTCTGCTTAAGAACCAGTTAGGGGAGGAACCCCTTGTATTGTGCCAGACATGAACGGAAAGAAGATCCCCTAAATCATATTTAGTAGTTAGGAGAAATGTGTCAACAGCTGCACGAAAGAGAGTTGGAAACTGGGGGTGTTTCAAGTGATGTACATTACTGACACCATTTTTACCTATCAATTCAATAAAAACATCTGCTGTGGTTCCTGATCCCAAACGACTTCCTGTGTATACAGTGACCACATAGCGCACTTTATGATAGGGGTCATTGTCAGGTAAGACTAGTATTTTGTTTTTTCTTTTCAAATCAGCTTTATCTTTGATCATGGCCCAGGTAGTACACAAGATGTAGGCTGAAAAAATGAAAAACACAGCCAGCAGTGTCACTGGATTTGTGTCAAAGTTTGCTGAGAGGACCTTGTTTATATCCAAAGGATTAGGGTACAAAATGAAGTTGCCAGCTACGAATCTGACAGGATGAGAAACCTCCAGTGATCGAAGTCTACTTGTTGTGCTGTGGGCTTTTGCTTCACAGATGCAGTGTATCTTGGACCAGGTGGTCTGAGAGCCCAGGCGGCACAATCCTTCTTCCCACGGTTTCTGAATGCCATCCAGATCTAGACAATTGGGTGTATAAACAGCAATGCGGACAATCTTTGTGGTTTGTCCTCTCACAATTGGGTGTGATTGTAGTACAACTGAAAGGTTCCACTTGTTTGCTTTATTGCCTTGGAGTGGGGACTGAAGCAATGACTGACGAAGACAAAGTATACGCACAGCCTTAAATGCACAGTTAGTGATGCCAACATTCATTTCACGTGGTACTGGAGGTTTGTCATGGAAAACAATATAAGAAGCTATTGGAGAATGGCTGACATTGAGTCCCATATAGATAGATATGTTGAAAGTAACTTCCATATTGCACAAAATCTGGATAAATACATACTTGAAGTTTCCTTTTACTTTAATACTAAATCCACCAGTTGTTTTGGAAAGCTTTTTATCTGGCCCAATTGTCAGATTAAATGTTGCAAAGTCCTTATTTTTCCTTGCCATGATAACTTCCACCACCTCGGGGGTAACCCCTAAGATATCACCATTCGCTTTGCCTCCTACCATTTTGAATCCAGTCACTACTGTATGAATATCTGCTGTATTCAGTATCCAAGGGAAGGGATTCTGTTCAAACACATAATGAACTGTGGAAACCACAGCATCTGCTGGTAACTCAGCGTGGTTCTCCTGCTTCAGCTGAGGATAAAAGTAGTTCTTGGATTGTCTTCCCTTAGAGAAAGTCCTAGCAACCTCTGACTTTTCACCCTTCCATAAGTGAATTGACCAGTTTTTAGCTTCCATGTTAGTTTCATGTTCCCCGGGGACTTTACCTTGTAAGACGAGGTCAGCTAATATTCCTGCCACAGAAATTATTTCTTTAATTGCATTGACATTGACATTTCCACGGTTTAAGAGAGAAGCACTCAACACATTGGACAAGCCAGTAAATATACCATTGCCAAGGACTTCTGCTTCCTGTGACCCTAGATCTTTGTCCCTGAGCCTTTTTAGAGCTTCAGTGGCCTCTTTTAGTCTTCTGACCGCAAGCAGTTGTGCTTTCCTATTAACTTCATTAGCATCCTGTGTCACTTGACAAATACTTGAGACCGTTTGGGTTATCATCTGTATTTGAGTCAAAGGAATCTCTGCAGACACATTCAGGAGGAGTTCCCGCAAATCAGTTTTAGAGCCTTGACTGGTTGGCGAAGTCTCAAGATTATTTAATACAGAGGCCACCATATAGGTAAAAAAACCTATATTAAAGTAATCTTTAGTTTCAAGGAAAAGGGACATAGGGCCACTTTGCCCACTAATTAAACCATACAGTTCACGGAGAAGAACAGTTGGTTTACTTCTTGGATCATAAACATTTGCTTCCAAATTTACTACAGAAAATACTCCATAGGCATCATATACTTGAACATATATGTCTAAGGCATACTTTTTAGATGGAATACCAGCAGGAAGAAATGATGGAGGGGTTTTTTGCTGATGACCAATATACACTATTATTCCAAATGTATTATTTTGCACAGAAGATATTGCAGTCATTCTTGTTAGATCTGAATGTGCTATCACTTTGTATGTAAGAGGTCCATTTTTCCCTTCAAATCCAGTACACTGGACAATGAATTTTGTACGGAATGCTATGCCTTCCCTTGGATAAATGATACATTTTCCAGTCTCAGGTGGAGAGCTAACATAAAACGAATGCCTATAAACAGCTGATGGTTTACCCTCTGTGCTTACTTTCAGGCTAAGAGTATAGAATTTGTCTTCCATGTATCTGAATGCCAGTGAATTTATATGCATGTATGGCTTTGATCTCCCAGTTGTAGTTTTGGAAGCCCAATCAAAATGTATTTCGTTAGAGTTTGCTGAAAGAAGTGACCAAAGGTAGACTGTTTGGCTAGTTTTTGCACAATTTAGACATCTTGCAGACAGAATGAATCGCTCTGTTACTTTGATGGTTTTCCCACAATTTTCTAAACAGGTGGCATCCAGTATTGGTACAGAACCAGGCAGCACATGAACGCTTTGGAATGCATGAGCTGATTTGTGCTGCTTCAGAATTACTAGAATAAAATAATATTTTGTGTTTGCCTGAAATGTATTAGGTTCTACTTTTTGAACTGGAGCACTTGAATGTGTCCAGCGTATATCTACTTGATTTGGAGAGCATTTCCCCTCTGGGCTCAACCTCATTGTTGAATAGTCCAATTCCCGTTTGGTGCAATACCAATTAAAGGTGATTCCTTCAAGGGGGTTGGCTGAAGAAGGATCAGAAGAAGATGATGCATCCAAAGTCCAATGATCAGAAACACCAACTGTCCGGAACAAACCACCAGCTATGATTGCGACCAAGTCATTTTCTAGAATTTGGAGAAATACTGAATCAGACTCCATGATTTTTATATTATATGCAGGAAGGTACACTGTCATGGTCATATTTACATGATAAAAGCCATAAAATAAGACATTTCTAGGTATATGAAATATGATTCCACTTGTATTTATCTCATCAGGTAGCTTAAGAGGATTTGCCCAGTCTGGAATAGAATACGCAGCTTCAAGGCTATAGATCTTCCACAGGATATCTATATCTGCACTTGTCCTGCACTGTGCTTTTGCAGTTGCTTGCAAGGTAATTGCTGAATCTCTCTTATAATGTATGATTGGATCAGAGAGATCGGGTTTATGGATTATAGCTGTCAGTTCATGACAGTAACTTTGCTGACAAGCCACTGTTGGGTGTAGGACCTTTGATGCGAAAGTATTGATACTGGCTTTTAAAACAGCACGTGCAAGTCCACTTTTGCTGCAGTTCACCTTGGCTACAAAGCCCATGTACTGTGAAGGTCGGATAGATAAAACAGAGGGAGGAAGAAAATGGGCAGCATCTTTGATGCCATTACTGTAAGAATAAGTGTTGTTCCAAAGGAGGTACTCTTTCCTGGAATCAAAAAGCTGAAGGTTGAAGGTCCACTCACACTGCAGCAACGGATGTTGCACAGGAATAAACCACACAATATAGACCAAACTTTTGTCAGGAGAATGTCCATTGAAAACGTGGACTTCAATATCTTTTTCTCCTAGAGACCTGAACAGAGTCCCTTTCCGGTTCAGATACACATGGATGCTGAACCTGGACAATTGCAGCTGCATGAATTCAACAATGATCAGGTAACAGAGGCTCTGCTCCTCGTAAAAGATATAGTGGGAGCTGTAGCCCTTCCTAGTGGTAGGGGTAGTGCTGTCCTCCTGGGTAGAATAGTACAATCCCAGTGTATGGCTAAAAATGTAGATGCCTCTTCTGGTTTTCTGTGGATTGAGTGTGAGATAAGTTGCGGCTCCAGTGCTTGCTCTGAAAATCAAAGTCTCATTAAAGAAATCAAGTTTTCCTGCCAGCTTTTCGGGCATCTTCTCATTAGTACGAAAATAGACACTGGCCACCACTTTCTCCCTGGAATTTTGTGATTTGGGAGCAGCACAGAAATCACTTTGCCGAGCAAAAGGATTATAACTGTAGGAGTCAGACCATTCCTCCACACCCTGCACATCCACCAGTGTGTAAGCCATTATTTTGGAGCTGAGGGGTTGGAGAGTCCATGAAAGATTGAGGGTCCTGTGAGGAAGGCTGAGCAGTGTGGAGGAGGTGCTGAAGACATGGAGCAGAGCAGGCTGCACATAGAAGCTCAGGCTACGTCCAAGAGGAGGCCCATTCTCAATATGGAGTGAAGCCGTGTAGAATCCACGGAGGCAGTAGCGCACAGTTATGTAGTAGCTGTAATATGATGTACATGCTTGGTGCATTTCTGCATGAGGATAAAGTGTAGGTGCAACTGGTTCGCTATGGAGGTTGCTGGGGATGAGGAGGTCTTCAGGAACACCCCCTTGACTCTTGAAGCGGTAACTCCAGGTGGAACTCTTGAGACGTGCACACCAACCCAGCTGCACTGGTTGCCACTCATGAATAGGTAAAGTACGTGGCGAGAGAAGGAAAAGACGGACATCCTGCCGGGAAATTTCAATTGTTAGGTTCTTATGGGCACACGTGGCTACGTGGCACAAAACTGATACACACTGCACTGTGATACGAGTAAAAGCCCAGGGTGGATGGAGGCCTCCCCGAGTCAGAGCTGCACCGAACACCATCTCACCTGACCAGCGATTTGTATTCTTTACCAAGATGGAGTCTTGGTACCACTGACAGTGAGGAGGGGGCACCATGTCCAGCTTTTCCTCCTTGATCTCGGAATCCAGTCTTTGGGCTCTTGAGTACTTCAGGTCAATTCTCTCATCCCAGAAGCATGAAACACGAAGTTCATTGTCATGCTTCTGATAGACACGGTGTTGTGGGTTTGAGCAGGTGGCCGACAGTGGGGGTGGTAGAAAACGAAAGGGTGCAGCTATTGCATACTGAGAACAGTAACAGAAGAGGAAGACAAGAAGCATCTTTGGTCTGATGGTTCAGGAGCAGCAGCTGACTACCAGCATCAAGAGTTCAACACACAATAATTGTTTTAATTCTAGAATCTTTTACCTGTTGCCCCAAGCAACTAAGGTTCACGTGCAATACAAAAGTAACATTTCTTTCTTTCTATTCCTGATTCCTCTTCAATATATATATATATATATATATATATATATATACATACACACACACACACACACACACACACACACACACATATATATATATATATAAACAAGTTGATCCTGATCTTTTTAAATACAAAGCAATGGTTCTGTTTGTGCTGTACAAACGAATAAAAGGTTATATATATTGTTATGTACTGAGCTGAATCCTAGAACAATAGGATTCAGAATCAGCGGGAGCTACCCAATCCAACTCCAGGTGGAAGTGAATCCGCAACCTGATTGGCCTGCTGGAGCAGCCAATCAGGCGGCTGGCAGAAGTGAATCTGCTACCTGATTGGCCTGTAGGAGCAGCCAATCAGGCTGCAGGCAGAAGTCAATCCACAATATAATTGGCCCACAGGTGTAGCCCTGAAGTAGCCAATCACGCAAGGCCCATTGTGTAAATAATGTATATAAGCAGATGGTTTTGGGAAAAGAGCCATTCGTCTTCTCTTCTCCTCCTTGATGACTATGAGCTGAATAAAGAGCATGAAATTCACTCTCGACTCTGAGTATATTTCACTGGCGACGAAGGTGGGATCCTGCTGAGCTGACCGCCACCACGCACTGCACCGCAGCACCGCCACCTGCTGCACCGCTGCATCGCACCGTGCATCCAGGCTCCAGCTCCAGGACCCAAGGAACCCAGAATGGCAACCGACAGCAGCTTCTCGCCATTCAAACCAGCATCAGGAGACTGGGAAGGGTACGCCGCCCGTTTCAACTTCCTCCTGCAAGCGAAAGAAGTCACCAACGATGCCATGAAGAGGGCGACATTCTTCAGCGTCTGTGGAGAGGAGACGTTTGAAATCGCCCGGGCTCTCCTTGCACCTAGAGATGTCGCTACCGTCTCCTACAAAACAATAATGGATCGGCTGAAGGAGCACTTCTCGCCACAGCCCTCAGTGGTGGCTTGCCGAAATGCCTTCTACGCAAAGCGGCAAGCCCCGGGGGAAACCATAACTGGGTTTGTGACCTCCCTCCGCCAAGCCGCTTGGCTATGCAACTTCTCAGAATTGGAGAACATGCTTCGTGACCGCCTCGTCGGTGGCCTGAGGGACGAGATGTTGCAACGACGCCTCTACGCCAAAAAAGACCTCACGTTCCAGATTGCTCTGGAGGAAGCCCTGGCAACCGAAGCCGCCGAGAGGTCAACGCAAGAGGCACGACCGGCCCCGCCATCCCAACCGAGGGTCTACCACGAAGACCTCACCGACGAATCCGAATCTGACAGGGAGGAAGTACACAGAGTACAGCAGCGCACTCAAGCAGCACACACACCACAGCAGCCTCGACGAGAAGGAGGGAACTGTGCAAGCTGCGGGGAGAACCACGAGAGGAGGACCTGTCGTTTCCGCAACGCAGAGTGCAGGCAGTGCAGAAAATTGGGACACATCGCCCGGGTGTGTCGGGCTCGACTCACCTGTCGACAAGCATCAGATGACCGACCCAGGAGCCCCAGGTCACACGGCACCATGCACCAAGGCAACTCGACGGAGATCACGGACTACCAGGTATTCCAGTTGCCCCATCCCAGCACAGAGAAAATTTATATAGAGGTACAGATAGAGGGAGCCCCATGCCGCATGGAGCTGGACACGGGTTCAACTCTATCCATAATCTCGGCCCGAACATTAAGGGAACTGTGCCCTAATGGGGGTCCCAAACTAAGGCCGGCCCCATTCACCCTCCGGGACTTCCAGAAACGTAAGGTCCCTACTATGGGGGTGGGGACCTTCAGGGTGCAATATCGAGGGCGAAAGCAACAATTGGACTTGCTGGTAGTTAAGGGCCCCTACGTTAGCTTACTGGGACTGGCATGGTTTGGACCTCTGGGGCTAGCCGTTACCGGGGTGAACCGCACTAGCTTACAAGTGGACGTGGACGCCATATGCAAAGAGTTTCCAGGGGTTTTCGATGGGGCATTGGGACGATATACAGGACCCCCCATTGCCCTACAGCTAGACCCCGCTGTACGACCCATCAGGCACAAGGCCCGCCGGGTCCCGTTCGCCCTGAAACCCCGCATAGACGAGGAATTGGACCGGCTCGTGGAGCAAGGAGTGCTGGAGCCGGTGCCCAACGCCCCCTGGGAAACTCCAATTGTCACACCCGTCAAGCCTAACGGTTCGGTCCGCATCTGTGCAGACTACAAATGCACCATAAACAAGGCTCTCACGGCCCATGCATACCCAGTGCCAGTGGTCAGCCATGTCCTTGCCACCCTGGCTGGGTCAAAAATCTTTGGCAAACTGGACTTGGCCCAAGCGTATCAACAGTTGCCTGTGGACGAAGCCACAGCAGAGGCTCAGACGATTGTGACGCACAGAGGGGCATTCAGAGTAAAGCGGCTGCAATTTGGCGTTAGCGTGGCACCAGGAATATTCCAGAATCTAATGGACTCTCTCCTTAAAGGGATTCCTGGCGTCACCCCCTTCTTCGATGATGTACTGATCGCCGGGCCCACACCAGAGGAATTTGAGGACCGCCTCCGCTCCGTCCTGCACCGTTTCCAGACGGCGGGCCTCAAGGTGAAGCGGGAAAAGTGTTTACTGGGAGTGCCGCAGGTGGACTTTCTGGGATTTAAGGTGGACGCAGAAGGGGTCCATCCAACCGGTGACAAGGTACGGGCCATTTGTGAGGCCCCAGCGCCCAAGAGCAAGCCCGAACTTCAGTCATTCTTGGGACTATTGAACTTTTACCATGCCTTCCTTCCCCATAAGGCAGCGGTAGCGGAGCCCCTACACAGACTCCTAGATAAAAGGGCCCCTTGGGTGTGGGGCCAGCGACAAAGGGCCGCATTCCAGGCAGTCAAGGACTTGCTCGTCTCGAACTCGGTCTTGGCACACTTCGATGAGAGGCTGCCAGTGGTGCTGGCATGCGACGCCTCTCCCTATGGCATCGGCGCTGTCCTGGGACACCAACTCCCGGATGGAAGAGAGGTGCCGGTGGCATACTTCTCCCAGACGCTTGCTGCAGCCGAACGAAACTACTCACAGATTGACAAGGAGGGTCTGGCAATCGTGAAGGGCGTAAAAAAAATTCCATGATTTCTTGTACGGGCGGCCCTTTACCATAGTGACTGACCACAAGCCGTTGCTTGGCCTGTTTGCCCCTGAGAAGCAGACCCCCCAAGTGTTGTCTCCACGTGTCCTCAGGTGGTCAATTTTCCTTGCCGGCTACCAGTATGCACTAATCCACCGCCCTGGGAAGGCGATGGGCCACGCAGACGCCCTCAGCAGGCTACCACTACCAGAAACAGGCCCCGACCCAGCGCCTGCGCAAGAGGTTATGACCCTGGAGCTGCTTCCCGACCGACCCATTCAGGCACAAGAAGTTGCGCACCATTCCACAAAAGATAGGGTCATCTCCCGGGTCCTGAACTGGGTGTGGCGAGGATGGCCCAGCAGCAGCCCCGGGCCAGAATTCGCTGGCTACACAAACCGCAAACATGAACTGTCGGCCCACAAGGGGTGCCTGTTATGGGGAAGCAGGGTTGTTGTTCCCCAGCCCCTCCGCAAAAGGGTCCTCACAGCCCTACACGAGACACACCCAGGGGTAGTGAGGATGAAGGCCCTTGCCAGGAGTTATGTGTGGTGGCCGGGGATTGACAGAGAGATAGAGGCCTGGGTCCAACACTGCCAGACCTGCCAAGAATCCCGCCCGGATCCCCCAAGGGCCCCAGTCCAGCCCTGGGAGTCCGCCCGACATCCATGGTCACGCTTGCACGTGGACTTCGCTGGCCCCTTCCAGGGAAAAACATTCTTCATAGTGGTGGATTCCTACACCAAATGGCTGGAGGTCGCACTGGTACCATCCACTTCTACGGCGGCAGCCATCCGGGTACTACGTAAGCTGTTTGCGACCCACGGGCTCCCTGACACCCTCGTCTCGGACAATGGAACCGCATTCACGTCAGAGGAGTTCCAGACCTTCACAGCGCAGAACGCCATCCGCCACATCCGCTCAGCACCATTCCACCCTGCCACCAATGGCCAAGCGGAGCGCATGGTGCGGACCACCAAGGACAGCCTCCGCCGCATGACACAAGGGGACTGGGAATACCGCCTTGCCGCATTTCTTCTAGCACAGCACAGCACCCCAAGCACAACGACGGGCCGGAGCCCAGCTGAATTACTAATGGGCCGGCGCCTTGCAACTAGACTGGACCGACTTAACCCCGACAGAGCTCAGGATGAGGTAGTGGTGGGGAAAGGCAGGAACCCCCGGACATTTGTGGCCCAGGACCCAGTGTATGCAAAGAATTTTGGGGCAGGCCCAGCATGGGTACCCGCCACAGTCACCAAGGTGACCGGTCCCGTGTCGTACGAGGTACTAACGGAAGGGGGGCAATGTTGGCGCCGCCACTGCGACCAGCTACGGCGACGATTCCCAGGAGGAACCCGGGAGGAGAGCGGGACAGAGGGGTCCCAAGGGGACAGCAGGGCAGTGAGGCCTGTAGAGCGAGAGGGGTGGGCAGGGGAAGCAGAAGCAGTAGGCACAGAGGGGCGCCCCGAGGCTGGAAGGACACCGGAACCAGAGCTACAACCTAGTGGTTCAGTGGCGCCAGACCAGACAGCCCCGGCACAGCCAGCAGCCTCGGAACACGAGCCAGAACCAGAACCCCTGACCAAGGAACACCCCAGGCCACAACGCACACGGAGGCGGCCAGCAGACCTTGGGGACTACGAATGCAACTTCCCGGGCAGGACTGGAACTTAGAGGGGAGGGGTGTTATGTACTGAGCTGAATCCTAGAACAATAGGATTCAGAATCAGCGGGAGCTACCCAATCCAACTCCAGGTGGAAGTGAATCCGCAACCTGATTGGCCTGCTGGAGCAGCCAATCAGGCGGCTGGCAGAAGTGAATCTGCTACCTGATTGGCCTGTAGGAGCAGCCAATCAGGCTGCAGGCAGAAGTCAATCCACAATATAATTGGCCCACAGGTGTAGCCCTGAAGTAGCCAATCACGCAAGGCCCATTGTGTAAATAATGTATATAAGCAGATGGTTTTGGGAAAAGAGCCATTCGTCTTCTCTTCTCCTCCTTGATGACTATGAGCTGAATAAAGAGCATGAAATTCACTCTCGACTCCGAGTATATTTCATATATTTACTTGAATAAATTGCTGGCTCTTTGCATTTTAGAATTCCATGTTGTTGTTTAGTCGTTTAGTCGTATCCGACTCTTCGTGACCCCATGGACCATAGCACGCCAGGCACTTCTGTCTTCCACTGCCTCCCGTGGTTTGGTCAAACTCATGTTTGTAGCTTCGAGAACACTGTCCAACCATCTCGTCCTCTGTCATCCCCTTCTCCTTGTGCCCTCCATCTTTCCCAACATCAGGGTCTTTTCCAGGGAGTCTTCTCTTCTCATGAGGTGGCCAAAGTATTGGAGCCTCAGCTTCAGGATCTGTCCTTCCAGTGAGCACTCAGGGCTGATTTCCTTCAGAATGGTCTTTAAGGTGCTACTGAAGGATTTTTTTTATTTTCCTTCAGAATGGATAGGTTTGATCTTCTTGCATTCCATGGGACTCTCAAGAGTCCCCTCCAGCAACAGAATTCAAAAGCATCAATTCTTCGGCGATCAGCCTTCTTTATGATCCAGCTCTCACTTCCATACATCACTACTGGGAAAACCATAGCTTTAACTATACGGACCGTTGTCGGCAAGGTGATGTCTCTGCTTTTTAAGATGCTGTCTAGGTTTGTCATTGCTTTTCTCCCAAGAAGTAGGCGTCTTTTAATTTCGTGACTGCTGTCACCATCTGCAGTGATCATGGAGCCCAAGAAAGTAAAATCTCTCACTGCCTCCATTTCTTCCCCTTCTATTTGCCAGGAGGTGATGGGACCAGTGGCCATGATCTTGCTTTTTTTGATGTTGAGCTTCAGACCCTATTTTGCGCTCTCCTCTTTCACCCTCATTAAAAGGTTATTTAATTCCTCCTCACTTTCTGCCATCAAGGTTGTGTCATCTGCATATCTGAGGTTGTTGATATTTCTTCCGGCAATCTTAATTCCGGCTTGGGATTCATCTAGTCCAGCCTTTCGCATGATGAATTCTGAATGTAAGTTAAATAAGCAGGGAGACAATATACAACCTTGTCCCAATTTTGAGCCAATCAGTTGTCCCTAACCCTAACCCCACCCCCCACCCCAGTTATGCATTTGCAGCAGGTAACACTGGCATTACACCCTTCCCACAAATTTCCCTTCTCCAACTTTATAGTTTCACCCTCAAAAGGCCACCCAGGTGGGCCACTGTTTTACTTCCCATACTGAGATGGAGATCTGACCTTGAAATCCAGAGAGGTCAGGGAGTGAATAGAGGCCTCTGCCACCCTGTGACAGAACAGCATGCCATTGCCACCAAAAGTGAACAAAAGAACTTAAATGAAGTGGCAGTTCCCTAACATCATTTATGAGGTCATTATTTCCATCAGGGCAAAGCCTGAGAAGGAAGCCATGGCCTAAGTTTAAAATCAGCAGCTGTGTACTCGCCAGACCTTTAAAGCACATTCAAAGCAACTCCACCACCAGCCCAAAGAATCCTGAGTACACATGTATGCATCACGCATTTAAAACAAGTACGCACACCCCTAAATTCTCCCACAAGGGCTGCAATTCCCAGCACACTTAAGGAATTAAAGTTGCAAAAGTTTTAATGCTTTCAGTTTAAGACAAGTACCCCAAAACTGGGTAATAAAATATGCATTTCTTCTAAAAATAAAAAAGTGAACATCCTCACAACCCACGCAAAACCAGTCAGCTGGCAGGCAGCCCAGGAGGCTCTCCAGGCCAAGGGCATGGCGCTGCGCCCTCGGAGCAGCCGGGCGCCCGATGCCTCCCCGCGATACCAGGTCCCCCCCCCCCCGGGCCGCCTCCGCGCCCGGCCAGCACCTTCGCGAGCCCCCCGTGTGTACACGGGGCAGACCCAGTTCCGGAAGCCCTTCCCTTCCCCGCCTGGGCGCAGTCAGGCTCGTTCCCCCGGGAGCCGACAGCCCTGCGGTAAAAGCAGGGATTCCCCCTGACTTCGCAAATCGCCGTTTGGAAAGGGAGTCGCGAGGGGGCGCCGCAACGTCGCCTTTTCCTCCTCCTCGTTTGCTTCTGGTTTCACCGACCAGCCTTACCTCCCACGCCCGTTTCCGGATTTCGGGAGGCGGCGACTCCCGGCTCTTTCTCGGGGAGAGGGGAGGAAGCCTCTCCGGGGGAACATGGCGCACCAGCTCAGAGACTGCAAGGTAAGGCGCCTTAGCATCGCCAAGGGGCGCGCGGCTTCTCCTTTCGTTTCAGTTAAAGCCACCGACAGTTCCGTGGGGAGAAATGGGGTGGGGGGTGGGGTCTCTCTGTTTTTTAACATCCAGGCAGGCGAACGCGCGGAGAGAGACCGTGGGAAACTGAAAAGGTTGGGGTTGCCTGCAGCGCGAATTGGTGGCATTGGCAAGTGTCCCGCTTCGCTTACTCGAGAGAAAGGGCGGAAGGAGCGCGAGCATGTGCTATTTACACTGTGGAAGTGGAAGACTTGCAGCAGGACTCAGGAGCCCTTTAAAAAGGCTTTATTTGCTGCGACTCAGAAGTAAGTCCTGTTGTTGAATTCCAGGGTACTTACTCCCAGGAAAATAGGGCTAGGATTGCAGCCTTAATCTGCTCAATGCAGTAATGATTTTGAATCTTTGTAAATTGTATAACCTACGGTCAGAAAAATAAAGGTTTTACAATGCAGCTTTTAACTAAAAAGGCAGAGATAAAACATAACATACTGGAAAACTAAAGGTAAAGGGCCCCCTGACCATCAGGTCCAGTCGTGTCCGACTCTGGGGTTGCGGCGCTCATCTCGCTCTATAGGCCAAGGGAGCCGGCGTTTGTCCGCAGACAGCTTCCGGGTCATGTGGCCAGCATGACAAAGCTGCTTCTGGCAAACCAGAGCAGTGCACGGAAACGCTGTTTACCTTCCCGCCGGAGCAGTCCCTATTTATCTACTTGCACTTTGATGTGCTTTCGAACTGCTAGGTTGGCAGGAAAACTAAACAGTGGTAAAAGTCCGTGGGTGGCTCTGTGGGTTAAACCACAGAGCCTAGGGCTTGCCAATCAGAAGGTTGGAGGTTCGAATCCCCGCGACGGGGTGAGCTCCTGTTGTTAGGTCCCAGCTCCTGCCAACCTAGCAGTTCGAAAGCACGTCAAAGTGCAAGTAGATAAATAGGGACCGCTCCAGCGGGAAGGTAAACAGCGTTTCCATGCGCTGCTCTGGTTTGGCAGAAGCGGCTTTGTCATACTGGCCACATGACCTGGAAGCTGTACGCCAGCTCCCTTGGCCAATAATGTGAGATGAGCGCCGCAACCCCAAAGTCATCCGTGACTGGACCTAACGGTCAGGGGTCCCCTTTACCTTTAAAAGTCCATGGACATAAAATGTGTTTGTGTTTGGTCATAATTTCTTCCTCAACGGCAGAGACATTAGGATAATTGCATGAACTATGTAAGGGCATTTTCACATGAGGCTCAAAGGTTCTCTTGTCATATGGTTATACATTGACCAAAATGCTCACTTACACTGCAGATTCCTTCTCTCACATTTCCTTCCCATGATGACACTGTAATAGCAGAAGAGAGATTTTAGATTTAGAGGCTCTGTTCAAAAATGCATTGTTTAACCTTAATACTGTTAATGTTCTTAAACTCCTAAGTTTTAGGTACGATTGGGTAAGTCAGCATTGCTTTAGTAGGCAGGGCTCCTTCCATGAGCTCTGCTGAAAGACCAGCTCCATCTTCTGCCTCTTGCCCCTGGGCCCTTTCTCTGCTAGCTGGCCATTCTAAGAAGTGCTGGTGCCTGAGTTTGCGTCTTTCCTCCTCCCTCCCTGTCCCTTTCCCCTTGGGTGCAGTGCTTGTTAGATTGTAAGCCTGCAGGCTGAAGCTGTCTTGTTTTAATTGATTGTATCCAAGTTCCTATAGGAGCCTTTTTTGGCTGAAGAGCAAGGGTACTGTTAAATAGTGAGCAGACGACACATTGATTCTTCAAAGCAGCTCTTTATTTGGAAGCTGGAACATTAACTAACAGCCTGCTGAGCTGGCCTGCTTTTATAGAGGCTGGCTCAAACAATGTAACAAAACATAATTCAAAATTTCCCTCCAAAGTTTCCCTCCTAAAGTTTCCCTCCTAAAACAACTGCCAAGAACCTGAGGGAAAACTATATGCACCAGGTGGCGCTGTGGGTTAAACCACAGAGCCTAGGGCTTGCTGATCAGAAGGTCGGCGGTTCGAATCCCTGTGACGGGGTGAGCTCCCGTTGCTTGGTCCCAGCTCCTGCCAACCTAGCAGTTCGAAAGCACGTCAAAGTGCAAGTAGATAAATAGGAACCGCTATAGCGGGAAGGTAAATGGCGTTTCCATGTGCTGCTCTGGTTTGCCAGAAGCGGCTTTGTCATGCGGGCCACATGACCTGGAAGCTATACGCCGGCTTCCTTGGCCAATAATGCGAGATGAGTGTGCAACCCCAGAGTCGGTCACGACTGGACCTAATGGTCAGGGGTCCCTTTACCTTTACCTTTATAACACCCCTCCCCACCAAGATAAGGCATTAGTTAAGATCATATGGTTACGTTATTTACAGCAATGCTCGTAATGGTTACAATTTACACGAGTCCTCTCACTAGGTACTATACAAGTTCAGTGAACATAGTCCTTCAAGTAGGCTGTGTTATGGAAAATTCTGGGTGCGAGGCTACTCGACCACCCAGCTCGCCAGGCAAGGGCCTGCGGAAGGAGTCCAGCCACAAATCGGAGCAAAACAGCAAGGTTTATTACTGCGCAGCAGGTTCCAGTCAAGACTGAACACCGAGAACAGGCTTACAGTACAAGAACTTTTAAAACTTCCCACCTCAATCCCAGAATACACCTCAAAAGCATCATCAGTACATCACAGTTACATAGTTAACAGGGATTAAGTCTTGAGTAACTCCCTTGTGTACGTGTCCATACGCTTCATTGATTATGGCGGCGATCACATGATTTGGAAGCCCTTGATCAGAGGAACAAATTGACACCAAGATGGGAGAAATTGGTAAAACAGGAGACTTTCTATGAATTTCTAAAACGTTTGCTGTTTTTCCTTGAGAGCAGCTTTGCTTTAGCTGATCTGGCGGAAGTTCTGGTTACAATGTATCCATTTTGACAGGACTTGTTCCCTATTGTTCCAGCTGTCAAAGGAAAGGAACGGAGGGGAAGCGATCTTTATTTAGGGGCTTCCCGGGGTAAAACGTGTGGTGCTTCTGCAACAAGTGGTGGGGCGTAAGGGGACACGTCCGGAGGGGCTCCCTTGAGGGCATGGGTCTGGCTCCTTGCATGGTCCAGACAGAAGGAGATCAAGTTTAGGTGCCCCCCCCCCTCATTTCCCCGTATCAGGCCTGCTGGACCGGCCGGTTTTTATAGAGACTGGCTCAAAACAATGTAACAAAACATAATTCAAAGTTCCCTCCAAAGGTTCCCTCCTAAAGTTCCCTCCTAAAACATCTGCCAAGAATCTGGGGAAAAACTATGTACACCAATACATAACAGGTACAAATGCTCTAAATTATTTTTTTATTTATTAAATTTTAATACTGTGTACCACCTTTCATCTGAGCATCACAGGACAGTTAACAAGTCATGTATTTATTAAACTGCTTTGAGATTTTACTACACTCAAGCAGTATACAAAATTTGTGTGTGTGTGTGTAAATTTTTAAAGTGTTTCTCTGTTATGACTTCAGAGTTTCCAGAATTTTAATATTTCTACATCGGAGATAAAGTAAGCAGTTTTGTGTCTTATGCCTTCCAGGCCTGGCAGGATGCGGGACTTGTTCTTTCAACCACAAGTAATGAGGCCTGTAAAATGTATGATGCTGCCCTGACTCAGGTAGGAATGAAGAAGAGATTATTGGACATAAAAACAATATTTATTCTAATGGATTACCTTTTGTAAATATTAGATACGTTTTCCCATATATTTTGGAGGGGTGAAATAAGAAAATTGCAATTCCAGAGGGGCCTTGTTAGACTTTAAGGTGTGAAGGGGAAAAAATCATATTAATAAAGGGAAAATAAAAATCCCCTTTAGTGATGAAATTCCCTTTAGTTTGTTTTTGCTATGCTCTCGATAAGTATGAAGAAAGGTGAAGGCAATGGCTGTTTGATAAATGAATATTTTTATTTTTATTACATTTACATACCACCTTAATCTTCTGAGGAGCTCAATGTGGTGTACATAGCTCCCCTCTTCCCCATTTCATCCTCACAACAACCCTGTGAGATGGTAACTGGTCCATGGTCACCCAGGAAGCTTCATGAGAGCCATTATTTTTGCTATTTTTGTTAAGCCATTTAAAGCAATCTTTATTTTTTATTCAATTTCTTTACCACCCTTTATTCAAGGATCACAGAATTACAACATAAAAACACAAAAATACATTAATAAAAAAAATTCCTTCAGTAGCACCTTTAAGACCAACTAAGTTTTTATTTTGGTATGAGTTTTCGTGTGCATGCACACTTCTTCAGAACACTGAAAACAGAAGCCACCAGACCCTTATGTATATTCAGAGGGTGGGGGTGATGGGAATGGGAGTGGTAAACCTGTTGATGACTGTTAACGACTGTTAATGACTGCAATTGGTCTTGCGGGGGAAAACAAGGGCTGAGGTGCTAAGAAAAGCTTGATCATGTATAATGATCAACTCATTAGCAAGCTTAAAACCATGGAGCCACCTGGAATGAACAGAGACATAGGATTCTTATCTCATTATACATGATCAAGCTTTCCTTAGCACCTCAGCCCTTGCTTTCCCCCTGCAAGACCAATTGCAGTCATTAGCAGTCGAAAACGAAAGCTCATACCAAAATAAAAATTATTTTATTTTATTTTTATTTTGTTTCGACTCAGACCAACACGGCTACCTACCTGTAACAAAAATACATAACATAGTAAGAAACAAAAACAATAACCCCCCCCAATAGTTAAAAAAGGTAAAAGGTAAAAGACCCCTGGATGGTTAAGTCCAGTCAAAGGTGACTATGGGGTTGCAGTGCTCATCTCGCTTCAGGCCGAGGGAGCCGCGTTTGTCCACAGACAGCTTTCCAGGTCATGTGGCCAGCAGAACTAAACCGCTTCTGGTGCAACGGAACACCATGACGGAAGCCAGAGCGCATGGAAACACCGTTTACCTTCCCACCACAGTGGTACCTATTTATCTACTTGCACTGGTGTGCTTTCGAACTGCTAGGTTGGCAGGAGCTGGGACAGAACAAAGGGAGCTTACCCTGTCGCAGGGATTTGAGCTGCCGGCCTTCCAATCAGCAAGCCCAAGAGGCTCAGTGGTTTAGACCACAGCGCCACCTGTATCCGCAATAGTTTAGCAAAAGGCCTGTTATAGGAGGAGTCTTTTTCCCTGGTGCCTAAAGGCATGTAATGAAGGCACCAAGTGAGCTTCCCCGGAGAAAGCATTCCACAAGTGGGCAGGTGCGACGTAAGAAGTCCCCACCTTACGCCTTTTATTTCCAAACCTCTCAAATTATAAAAAAGCACTAATAGGGATTTCTGAGGTAACACTAACCCTCTCCACTCTTCCATATAGCCTTATTGTAATCCCCCTATCCCTTGTGGGTTTTACAAATAAAATGAGAGTACTTTTCCAGCTCAAACATGGCCCGGTATCTTTTTAAGCTCTGGGGTGAATATGAGACTATTCTTAGTGTACACACCAGTAAGGGGTTCTCCTCACTTGAGCTTTCCCCACTGTGAAGCTTTCCTCCCCCCCGAGGAAACTTTGTGTCACCCTTGAACCAGTCTCCCTCTTCCTCCCCCTCTCGGTGCACTCAAGGGACAACAAACTATCCTTTCTGCCTTAGATAGGGGTTTTGTCCTTTTAATGAGTATCCCCACCAGATGAGCAATAGATACCTCTGCTGGAAAGATCACACCGACGATAGTTTAAATGGCACTTTAACTTGACATTTAATGTCTTAAAATCTTAACGGTTGCATTCAAGTTTCATGTGTACAAGCATGTGGTTTCAATAGAACTGTTCTTGTTAATCATATAATTACAAACCTAACCAATTCCTCATCTACACCTACTCTAGTAACCTAATCCACAACCTCCCACACGCTCCCGGTCCCAAAACCCTCTCTCTCTCCCTGAATTAACGGCTACCCATCCTCTTTAAACCCGTGGCTGTCCCGCCCCTCATGGAATGGAATGCCGTCAATCAACTAAGAGGCTGGGTTTAACACTTAACACCCTGGAGTTCTACTCAAGCCAGCCCAATCCGTTACAGCAGCCACCAGAGAAAAGGCCTGTTCTCATGTTTTCGCCCTCTGGACCTCTCATGCAGGGGGCAAACGAAGAAGGGCCTCAGACGATGATTGCAGGGTCCAGGTCAGTTCATATTGAGAGAGGCAGTCCTTACCGTCCTCAGCTGTTTAATGCTCAATTTCAAAACCAGCACTTTGAATTCAGCCCAGAAGCTAATTGGCGGCCAGTGCAGTCAAGCCAGGATTGGTGTTATATGCTCAAACCGTCTTGCTCTGGTGAGCAACGTAACCCCCAGATTCTTCACCACCTGAATTTTCTGAACCGTCTTCAGAGGCTGCCCCAGTTTTCCTCCACTTGCATTCAGGCCTTGTTGTCGCTTGTCTCATTGTCCTAAGTTCTGGAGTACAGTATACCAAGGAGCCAAGCAGGCTCTATGAAAGGAGGGAGGATGCTCATGAACTGTAATGTCAGCAGCCTGAGTCAATCAGATGTTCCAGAGGTTGGTCAGGACTTTGACAAGAGAACCAGTCATAGCAACTGGAAAATCCCCCAGAACCACCTTGAAACCCACTGGATCCATCAGTCTCCAAGGGCATAGGAGAAAAGGTGCTGAAAAGGCAAAGATCTGACCATGACAAGGAGAACTGATGTCCATATCCTCCGCTTTCAGATATAATAATAATAATAATAATAATAATAATAATAATAATAATAATAATAATAATTTATACCCTGCCCATCTGGCTGGGTTTCCCCAGCCACTCTGGGCGGCTCCCAATAGAGTATTAAAAACACGATAAAACATCAAACATTAAAAACTTCTCTGAACAGGGCTGCCTTCAGATGTTTTCTAAAAGTCAGGTAGTTGTTTATTTCCTTGACATCTCATGGGAGGGTGCCACTACCGAGAAGGCCCTCTGCCTGGTTCCCTGTACCCTCGCAGTGAGGGAACCGCCAGTAGGCCCTCAGCGCTGGACTTCAGTGTACAGAATGGACAATGGGGGTGGAGCTTCCATGTGCAACAACATGACATGCTGCAGTCAGGCCAGGAACAATTTTGCCCTTCTTGCCTTTGCAGGGAAATGGCTGTGCTCAGCCCCCTGCCCCCAGTAGTATCTTAGTTCCCAGAATCATTAACTCAACTCAGGGATAATTGGACTTACCTATCCCGGAGACTGGAATAACAGAATTTAAGTTGGTTAGTAATTCTGAATACTGTATATTAATGGAATATCACCTTAAGAATATTCCCATGGGTTGCCACATGAGCTAGAAGCGGAAATATATTAAATTTGTTTTCTGCTTAATGTAAGATTCGCTTGCATGAGATGATGAAAAGAAACTTATCTCTTCTTGGATTCTTAACCAGTGTATTGTTTGTATTTGTTACAGTATGTGACCTGGAAAAATGATAATAGTTTAGGGGGCCTTGAAGGAACTTTCTCAAAACTACAGGCAGCTGACCCTAATTTTTGTAAGTAACAAAACGACCTCAGTGCATCTTTATGTGCCCTAACGTTGTTTCCTTGTAGAAAATGTGAAGAATTGGCCAAAAAAAGAGAAGTGTGTGTGTGAGAGAGAGGGCGGCGGGGAGAGGAAGGGAGGGAGGGAGGATCAGTGCAATGCTTATTTTCTTTGGGGCCAACAATGCCCATCATGGTTGAACTCAGACTAATGCTGGCCCCTGGGCTCATCTTCCTCCCCATCCTCTCTCCTTCCTTTTAGTTACCTGAGATTTATCATTTCATCTAAACAGAAAAACTTACCACTATATATGGTTACTTTAAAATAAACTTGCATTGTAAGCCAGGATTTGAATCTAGATTGGCCAGTATCTCACCATAGTCAAAATCTTAAGTTTTGTTCTTCTATTAAAAAGAAGAGTTAATGTTTCTAGTCTTCATGGGTTCAAATATATGATGAAAAATACTTTGGATGTGATTCTTGGAGGTAAATGGATATACTGTATAAACTCGAGTATAAGCCTTTTTTTCCAGCACAAAAAAACTGCTGAAAAAGCCGCCCTCGGCTTATACTCGAATGAGGCGGGCAGCAGCGGAGAAAGGCACAGGACCCGGGGGTTCGGAGAAGCACTGTGCTTTCTTCCTCTCTCCCTCTTTCTGCCACCCCTTTCTCTCCCTGCCCACCAAGGAGTTGCCAGTGGACACACAGATCACTCCTGTAATAAGTCTGAATTAATAATTTTCAGAGGGCTCGCCACCCTTTCTCATTCCATCACTCCATCAGTTTTGACTTCGTCCCCACTCCTTTCCTTCCAGGCTCCTCCTAATCTGCATGAAATTAGGTAAAGGACTGCAGGTTTTGTCCACTGATATAATCTTTTATGTAAAGTTTTTTACTTCTGGCTTTATCTGCAGTAATGGGTCATGTGATCGCTAATGGTTTGGTTCTGATTGGTACTGGGAGTTCACCTCGACTTGACAGAAAACTAGATGGTGCAATAAAGAAAATGCTGGCACTGTCACAGTCTCAGCCATTGACTGAACGAGAGAAATTACACGTCTCTGCATTGGAGCTGTTTGCTAATGGGTAAGTCCTTGGTTTGTAGCCAGTGAAGTTGGAAAGTTTTTTTTCCCTTTTCTGTAAAAACTAGCTTTCAAAATCTGTAGAACAAGCAGTTTATTTTCATTTTCTCAGGGGCAATCTCTGTTGTAAAATACTTGATTCGGTGTACGACCCGCCAGTGCTATTTTTCTAGAAAATGAGGTGCTAGAACTCACCATGAACACCTCCCTCATTCTCTTGCAATGACATTGGTGCCCACCTGAGAGGTACCAGAACTGAGTTCTGGTGAGTTCTGGCTGAAAAAAAGCCCTCGTACCTGCCCTCCCTACTTTCCTTTAAAACATTTCTGATTTTGCTTTTTTCCCTTTGCCAAACAATAGCTTTCCAACATCTACCCTTGGACCTAAGGCATAATGTTATAATGTTATTTGGTAGCTGGAATGAGAAGCTGCTAGAACGGCTTGAAATCTTACAAATTTTTTATCTCAGAAGAATTCTAAGCCTCCCTCAGGGAACTCCGGCAGCTTTCGTAAGAGTGGAAGTAGGATTACCTTCTGTGTCTGCCAGGGCCCACTTAAGATTTCTGCGTTTTTTCATCAACCTCGCAAATGCCTCGAACACCTTTGTATCTCTACAACATAATACTACTTGGCGTCAAAACCTATTAGATATCCTATCCAGATACAATCTACCCGAGTTTAATACAGTGGAACCTCGGTTTATGAACACAATTGGTTCCGGAAGTCTGTTCATAAACTGAAGCGAACTTTCCCATTGAAAGTAATGGAAAGTGGATTAATCCGTTCCAGACGGGTCCGCTGAGTACTCAACCTGAAGTGTACTTAACCTGAAGCATGGGTGTAATTGGTTCCGGAAGTCTGTTCATAAACTGAAGCGTTCATAAACTGAAGCGAACTTTCCCTTTGAAAGTAATGGAAAGTGAATTAATCCATTCCAGATGGATCTGCGGCGTTCGTAAACCGAAAATTCATAAACCGAGGTGTTCATAAACGGAGGTTCCACTGTACTCTCAAATTGTGGAGCCCTGATAAAGTTCGGGAATGGATCCTTGATAAAGACGCCTTTTTAGACACCACGAAGATAAGAAATTCTGGGTTTTCCTACTGGTTTCCCCGAGTAAAAAGCAGTCAAAATCTGTGCCAACTACTTGGTGGATATCACTGATCCCACCCTTCGGAGAGCTTTCACTATGGCCCAGTTTCAGACATTGCCAACTGCATACCTGACCAGTAGATTTACAAAAACCCCAGTAGAACATCGTTTATGCCCTTGCTTCATGAAAATTAAAGAGGATCTTATACATTACCTCCTCTATTGCCCCATTTACTCGGGCTTTAGAGACGCGATGCTGCAAATTATACCCAACTCTATAATCAATCCTGAAGATAGAATAAATTTTTTGTTAGTTGATACTAACCCACAGATTACCCATGTGGTAGCGGTCTTTGTGATGAAGGCCATGAAAGCCAGGGAAAGATTTATGGATGATAAAGTAAAGACCCCTTCATCGTCTGTTTAACTGTTTTCCTTTTCTTCCTGTTTTGTGGGATGATGGTTTTGCTGGGATAGTATGCAATGAATTTTAATATTTTTAATTACCGGTATTGTTGTGTAGATATTTGTGTAAAGGCATTGTCCTCACAATAAACGGATATGTATGTATGTTATTTGGTAAGCCCTATATAATGAGTGAAAAAACAGGTGATGTTTCAAATTGAGTTCTTAAACGAAAAATATATTTTCAAGGGTCTAACCTGCTTCTAGCTTATTGTTGTTAATTGTATGGAATCTCCTCCACAAATGGTTGCTCTCAACACTGAGTGCCAATATTTTTATAATAATAATAATAAATAATTTATTATTTATACCCCGCCCATCTGGCCGGGTTCCCCCACCCACTCTGGGTGGCTTCCAACACAATATTAAAATGCAGAAATCCATTAAACATTAAAAGCTTCCCTAAACAGGGAGATTGCCTTCTAAAGGTCTGGTAATTGTTGTTCTCTTTGACCTCTTGTGGAAGGGCATTCCACAGGGTGGGTGCCTCTACCGAGAAGGCCCTCTGCCTGGTTCCCTGCAACTTGGCTTCTCGCAACGAGGGAACCGCCAGAAGGCCCTCGGCGCTGGACCTCAGTGTCTGGGCAGAAAGATGTGGGTGGAGACGCTCCTTCAGGTATACTGGACCGAGGCCATTTAGGGCTTTAAAGGTCAGCACCAACACTTTGAATTGTGCCCGGAAACGTACGGGGAGCCAATGTAGATCTTTCAAGACTGGTGTTATGTGGTCTCGGCGGCCGCTCCCAGTCACCAGTCTAGCTGCCGCATTCTGGATTAGTTGTAGTTTCCGGGTCACCTTCAAAGGTGTAGAGCGCATTGCAGTAGTCCAAGCGGGAGATAACTAGAGCATGCACCACTCTGGTGGGACAGTCCGCGGGCAGGTAGGGACTCAGCCTGCGTACAAGATGGAGCTGATAAACAGCTGCCCTGGACACAGAATTAACCTGCGCCTCCATGGACAGCTGTGAGTCCAGATTGACTCCCAGGCTGTGCACCTGGTCCTTCAGGGGCACAGTTACCCCATTCAGGACCAGGGAGTCCTCCACACCTGCCCACCTCCTGTCCCCCACAAACAGTACTTTTGTCTTGTCAGGATTTTTAGTTTCTAATTCTGTCTGAAGGGAGCAACAGTTCCTTTGGGCTACTTCTTTTAACATATTGCTGTTAAAATTAAGTCATACCTGTGCTACTTGTGACCCACAAGGACATACATAGCCCTCCAGACACCCACAGGAGCCTGCTGGCATTTCCGCCCCCCCTCCCCCCCGGCACCTGGCAGGCTGCCTTAGGTGGTTGGTGGCCTGGGTCATAAGCTGTGCAGGCTTATAGTACTTTAAAAAAGAAAGTCACAAGTAATCAGTAAGTAAATATGGGAGATCTCATTCATATTATTTTAGCAGCATTGTACACCTTTAAATATAAGAATATGGGACTATAGTATGAAAAAGTCTTGCACGCAAAGCCACAAAAGTTGCCAGTTGGTGCAAACAAATTTTACTAACCCTCCTGTCCAAACAATGTTTAATAATCTGTTGAGTAAAAGGGGGGAAATACATTATTTATTGAAGCATTTTTTCCTGGTTATCTACATGAAATAGGCACCGACTAAGTGAATATTTATACGTCTTGAAGGATATTGATATGCCTTGGGTTTTCCCCCTGTGTAGGCAGCTCCCAAAAGCTTGTGATACCTGGGATCAAATACTACAGAACCACCCAACTGACCTCTTAGCCCTCAAATTTGCACATGACACTTATTTCTACTTGGGACATCAAACCCAGATGAGAGACTCCATTGCTCGAGTCTATCCTTATTGGACACCAGACATTCCTCTTAGTAGGTAAAATAATTTTGCTTCTGCTATTCTCTCTGATTCTACTGCATGATCAGATTCAAGAAACTCAGATAAAAATATTATCAGATCTTGTTTATTTATTTATTTACTTAATTATTTATTATTTTAAAACATGTTTACCCTACTCTTCAGCCAATAAAGGTGTCCACATCAGTTTACAAGTGTACAATCTAAAAGTACATGGAAATCAACACAGCTGGATTTTAGAGAAAGATTCATAATAAGAAGCTCAATTTTCAGAATAACTGTCCCCCCCCCAGTACTATTATTCTTTAGCAAGTGGGGCCTGTGACAAACTGGAGGGCTCCCGTTCACTATTCCCATCAGTCAGCTGCATCCTCCATGGTAAACAATTCCATCCCCCATGGTATTGTAAAGCCCACCTGACAACTACATCCAAGAGTATTAAAAGAACTGGCAGAGGTGATTTCAGAAACACTGGCAGTAATCTTTGAGAATTCCTGGAGAACAGACGAAGTTCCAGCAGACTGGAGGAGGGCAAATGTTGTCCCTATTTTCAAAAAGGGGAAAAGAGAGAACCCAAACAATTACCGCCCAGTCAGCCTGACATCAATACCAGGAAAGATTCTAGAACAGATCATTAAGCAAACGGTCTGTTAGCACTTACGGTAGAAAGGAACGCTGTGATCACTAAAAGTCAGCATGGGTTTCTGAAAAATAAGTCATGTCAGACTAATCTGATCTCATTTTTTGACAGAATTACAAGCCTGGTAGATGAAGGGAAGGCTGTGGATGTAGCCTATCTTGATTTCAGCAAGGCCTTTGACAAGGTGCCCCATGATATTCTAGTAAAGAAGCTGGTAAAATGCTTCTTTATAAGCATTGATATTCTAGTAAAGAAGCTGGTAAAATGCTAGACAATGCTACCATTCAGTGGATTTGTAACTGGGTGACTGACCGAACCCAAAGGGTGCTTATCAATGGCTCCATCCTGGAGAGAAGTGACTAGTGGGGTGCCACAGGGTTCTATCTTGGGCCCAGTCGTATTCAACATCTTTATCAATGACTTGGATGATGGGCCTGAGGGCATCCTGAGCAAGTTTGCAGATGACACCAAATTGGGAGGGGTGGCTAATACCCCAGAGGACAGGATCACACTTCAAAATGACTTTAACAGATTAGACAACTGGGCCAAAGCAAACAAGATGAATTTTAACAGGGAGAAATGTAAAGTACTACACTTGGGCAAAAAGAAAAATGAAAAATGAAAAAAAAAATACAGGATGGGTGACACCTAGCTTGAGAGCATTACATGTGAAAAGGATCTAGGAGTCTTGGTAGACCACAAAATTGACATGAGTCTACAGTGTGATGGAGTAGCTAAAAAAGCCAATGCAATTCTGGGCTGCATCAATAGGAGTATAGCATCTAGATCAAGGGAAGTAATAGTACCACTGTATTCTGCTCTGGTCAGTGTCCAGTTCTGGGCATCACAGTTCAAGAAGGATACTGACAAGCTGGAACGTGTCCAGAAGAGGGCAACCAAAATGGTCAAAGGTCTGGAAATGATGCCTTATGAGGAACGGCTTAGGGAGCTGGGTATGTTTAGCCTGGAGAAGAGAAGTTTAAGGGGTGATATGATAGCCATGTTCAAATACCGGTATATAAAAGGATGTCATATAGAGGAGGGAGAAAGTTTGTTTTCTCTTGCTCCAGAGAAGCGGAGACGGAGCAATGGATTCAAGCTACAAGAAAGAAGATTCCACCTAAACATTAGGAAGAACTTCCTGACAGTAAGAGCTGTTCGACAGTGGAATTTGCTGCCAAGGAGTGTGGTGGAGTCTCCTTCTTTGGAGGTCTTTAAGCAGAGGCTTGACAGCCATCTGTCAGGAATGCTTTGATGGTGTTTCCTGCTTGGCAGGGGGTTGGACTGGATGGCCCTTGTGGTCTCTTCCAACTCTATGAATGATTCTATGAACTGTTAATCTGTATTCTGATCCCACATAATCCTCTCCTCATTGAGTTGTTTTCCCCCTAAAGTAGTTGTTGTTTGAGGTAAACACAAACAGTTCCCTGAGCCTTACTAATACCTCCCTCTTGTTTGTGTGGTTAGTGCTGTTTGCCTACCTAATGGTTGGCACTTGCCTTTGAACTTCAGACATGGAGGAGAAGATTCTAGAAAGAGGATCTGAGTCTGAGGGAACAGACGGCTTGTGTGTAAGGTGCCTGGCAGGCATTGTCAGTCTCCATGCAGCTCCTTGGCCAGTCTGATGCAACACGGAGGCATTGGGAGTGGAGAAGGACCTACATGTAAATGCCACTCATCATAAGGAAGGAGAGAGGAATCCAGGAGAGCAAGGAGACAGATATGAGGGGAGAAGGCATATGGAAGGGTCTGTGGCTGTTAACCTCAGAGAAGAGAGGAAAGACTGTAAGGAAAATATATAAAGAACCAAACAGAGCAGCGTCCTGTGATAAAAGGATGCAGCCAAGGAAGGGACTCTTACTCTGAGAATAAGAGACCACCTGGAGTTCTGACACTCTTTACAGGCTGAAGTGAAATTTGGACAGGAGACTTCCCAATGATAACTTCATTTGCTCTCATGTGCTAAGAATAAAGTTCATTTCCTGAATGTACTAATTTCTAGAGAACCTGTTGCAAATGCTAGTTCTTATGCAGTTTCATCAAGTAAAATACTCTGTTTTTATTTTAAGGTATTTATGTATAGCAGTGTATGACATTGCTAATAATAATAATAATAATAATTTATTATTTATACTCCGCACATCTGGCCGGGTTCCCCCAGCCACTCTGGGCGGCTTCCAACAAAACATTAAAATACAGAAATCCATCAAACATTAAAAGCTTCCCTAAACAGGGCTGCCTTAAGATGCCTTCTAAAGGTCTGGAAATTGTTATTCTCTTTGACCTCTGGTGGGAGGGCATTCCACAGGACGGGTGCCACTACCGAGAAGGCCCTCTGCCTGGTTCCCTGTAACTTGGCTTCTCGTAGCGAGGGAACCGCCAGAAGGCCCTCGGCGCTGGACCTCAGTGTCCGGGAAGAACGATGGGGGTGGAGACGCTCCTTCAGGTATACTGGACTGAGGCCATTTAGGGCTTTAAAGGTCAGCACCAACACTTTGAATTGTGCTCGGAAACGTACTGGGAGCCAATGAAGGTCTTTCAGGACCGGTGTTATGTGGTCTCGGTGGCCACTCCCAGTCACCAGTCTAGCTGCTGCATTCTGGATTAATTGCAGTTTCCGGGTCACCTTCAAAGGTAGCCCCACGTAGAGCGCATTACAGTAGTCCAAGCGGGAGATAACCAGAGCATGCACTACTCTGGTGAGACAGTCCGCGGGCAGGTAGGGTCTCAGCCTGCGTACCAGATGGAGCTGATAAACAGCTGCCCTGGACACAGAATTGACCTGCACCTCCATGGACAGCTGTGAGTCCAAAATGACTCCCAGGCTGCGCATCTGGTCCTTCAGGGGCACAGTTACCCCATTCAGGACCAAGGAGTCCTCCACACCTGCCCGCCTCCTGTCCCCCAAGAACAGTACTTCTGTCTTGTCAGGATTCAACCTCAATCTGTATAAGATTAAGTAATCTTATATTGACTCTCAGTTTTTACCTTTTCTGTTTAGCTACTTAAAAGGCATGTACTCCTTTGGACTGATGGAAACCAATTTCTTTGATCGTGCTGAGAAGCTTGCCTATGAGGTAAAAAATAAAAAGGTTAATTTTTGTGTAGGTGAGAGAGGTAATTGGTGGTAAGCTGGGTAGTTATGCCAGTCTGGCCCATCAATAACTTAAAGGAATAGAATTTTTTTTGGCCTCTTTTGAGATTTCCTGGCTTCCCCAGTTTATACTGCCAGGAATAGGTACAGCTTAGGAGATATTGCAGACAATATTTTCATTTCCTTCTCTCACTCAGCCTCACTTTGCTATTCCCTTGTTTGATGTCCTCAGAACAAGTGAGTTCCTCATAGGTGTCAACTGACTTTTTCCAGAAACATTCTATAATCCTTTTCACCTTCTCGCTGTGGTGAACTAGTCTAATATTCTTCAGTTGCATCTTTCCACCATGTTACTCAACCAAGAGGAAACCAAGGCAAGTGTTATTTATGCTTTTCTAGCAACAGAGCACATTAGCTAACAAGTACATTTTTCCCCCTCTGAACCTTCTGTTAGGCTTTAGCTATCAACCAAACAGATGCATGGTCTGTCCACACCATAGCTCATGTGAACGAAATGAAGGCAGATCTGAAGAGTGGGCTGTCGTTTATGAAGCAAACTGAAAACAACTGGAAGGTACCGTAAAATATCTTGCTTTCTGGGGTGGTTGCTCACACACACACACCCTGAAAGGCCTGAAAGGAAGATAACATACCATGTTATCTGCCTATATACGGTACATAAAAATGTAAGGCTGCCATCATGCATTCCTCATTGTAGTATTTGTGGTGCCTCGTCACAGTCCTGGATTTGCATTAAGTCTGCATGGGAGAGGGGAGTAAAAGAGAAGGCATGTTTAAAGTGGCGGTATAAAACAATAAAGGTTTGAATCAAGCAGAGATTTGAATAAAGGAAACAAAAAGCAGCCAAGTGGTGATTTTAAACAATGGCAGAGGTGTGAGTAGAGGGAGCAGTTTCAAACAAGGTTTGCGGTGCTGTTCTGTATTTCTGAGCTGTTAACTGCCTTGAGATCTTCGGATGAAGGGCAGTATCCAAATTTAATTAATAAATAATGATGATGATCCCTTGAAGGGAACTGGAGAAAGGTCTGTTTTGTTAGTTTCAAATATTTCATAGTACCTTCTCACAATCTTGTTTTTTACTCCTGGTACCATGTGTTGTCTTCCACATGAAGTTCCAGATTCAGTGTAGTAATGTATTAGAGATAGTTGATTAGCAAGTGACTGAACTTGATCTTCTTCAACTGAATAGGTTAATTGACAGGCTTGCTCTTAAAAATCTATTCATCTTGAAAACACAGTAGCTTATATCAGTGTGTTGTATGTGTGTTTGTGCAAAAGGGTCTGCATGGAGAAGGCGTGGAAATAAGGGTGATCTGTGTGCAAGGGAGAGTTTGAAGAAAAGGAGGATGGAAGAAGTAGAAAATGGGAGGGGGGGTGAAGGTGATAGTGCTTTGTGTGTGGGGGGGGGATTCCTTCCAGTAGCACCTTAGAGACCAACTAAGTTTGTTGTTGGTCTGAGCTTTCGTGTGCATGCACACTTCTTCAGATACACTGAAACAGAAGTCACCAGACCCTTATGTATAGTCAGAGGGTGGGGTGGGGTATTACTCAGAAGGGTGGTGGGAATGGGTGATTGGCTGATAGGAGTGGTAAACCTGTTGATGACTGTTAACGACTGCAATTGGTCTTGCAGGAAAAAGCAAGGGCTGAGGTGCTAAAGAAATTTTGATCATGTATAATGAGATAAGAATCCGATGTCTTTATTCAGACCAGGTCCCTCCATGGTTTTGAGCTTGGTAATGAGTTGAAATTCAGCAACCCAGATGGAAAGAGAAGTTGCTGAATTGCAACTCATTACCAAGCTTAAAACCATCACGTGGCCACTGATATATTAAAAGAAATATTAAATAATACAATTGATAATTGTGTACAACTTTGGTGAGAAATCTTGGTATGGATGGGGTCAGATAAATTCATCTCTTTTACAGTTCATAGCTACCTCAGCAATATAATGTTTTCTAATTTTCCTGGCGGCAGCTGCGAAAAGTGCTACACGCCAGGTCACTTATTTATCTGTGTCTTCAAGGAGATACAGAATCATATCAGAAGGATTCTGGCCAGGGGACCTTGTCATTATAGGTGTCAAAAACTGTTGGTATTAAAGGGTTAAGTTACACTAGTCGCTCAAAACACTGAGCAGCTGAACCTAATTAAGCATCCGGGAATGTAAGACAGCCTGTATAAATAGTCAGTTCCTTGATGTGTTCTTTCTCTCTTAGGAGCGTTTTTTCTCTCAGTAGTGTTATCTCTTAGTTTTGGTTGCTGCGTGTAGGAGTGATGCCTGAAGTTTGTACACTGAGGCACAGTTTTGTTTAAGTTTTTTTTACTTGGCCAGAGATGAAGAATGTCTGCCTTATCTCCTGGCTACGTTTTGTAAATAAAGCCTTTTGAGTTTGCAACATGCTCCAGAGTTCCTGAATTAACTCTTGCCTTACTCTTTGCCGTTGTGCTAAAAAGCTCTGCTGAAAGGGAAGATTTACGTCTGAAAGCGTGACTGGACCGGTAATTTTGTTTACTAAAACACAAGCTAATTAAAGCTTATGGACAAAAACCCTTCTCTTGCATCACTGTATAAAGGGCAACATAACATATAATGCATAAGGTCTCCAAACTACGGCCCGGGGGCCGGATGCGGCCCAATTGGCCTGCCAATCCGGCCCACGACGACCCCCGCCGCCCACTCTTATGACGCGCAGCGCGGCAGCGCTCTTCCGGGTCGGGAAAAAAGTGCCGAAAATCCTTTGTGTACATGCGTATGGGCCTCTCCCGACCCGGAAGAGGTCATTTCTGGTGCACTTCCACCCTGGAAGCGCGCCGTCGCATGTGCGCATGCGCACGGGCGCACACTCCCCCGCCCGCCGGCCCGCACAGGCGCGCGCTCCCCCGTCCTCCGGCCCGCCGCGTGATCGGCGCGGTGGGAACCGGCCCAAACGCCGGTAAGTCTGGGGACCCCTGCTCTAATACAAACACGTTCATTTACTGGAATGCCTCTGTGTCTCCCATCTCTGTAAGCAGAGTTTGTGTTTAATCACAACTCTGTAAAAGCTTTCCGGAGTTGTACAAAAGTCAATTCATTAAAATATGTATGTTCGATAATGCCCAAGTACACTACAAAGAACTCATAACCCACTTACTCTCAGCAACCAGAAGCACCATAACCAGACACTGGAAAGACCTGTCAGGAGCAAGCATGGACCAATGGTACCAAATAGTATGTACCCCCTTCATCACATACACAGCCCAACAAGACAATGACAAAAATCCACCAACAGCATACAAATCAATATGGCTAACCTGATCCAAAACACCCACCCACCCCACTCACACACGAAACAAAGACCACCACAGCCAACCACAAATGAACAACCATATCCTAGGCCAACTCCAACATCTCTCACCACCAAAGGAACACAAGGGAACAGCAGAGAACCTGCCCAAGTGACGCTGGCATCCCGCCAACATATATTAAGTAAAATAGAAACATCGTCACCTGACCCCCACCTCCCCCCATCTACTTCTATCCCCCTCTTTCTTCCCATTGTCTCAACAAACCGATTTGTAATAATGTTACGAGAGACATTGCATATATTTCTGTAAATCAAGAAAATCTTTAATAAAAAAAAAACCCGTATGTTCATGGGCCTCTCTAAGTTTAAAATATAATGGAGCGCCTGTGGATGAATACATGGAATTTAAGTCATTTTCAGTAGCCACTGTCCTTATGGTACATTTTAAAAAAATTCTGGGCATGTAGGGAAAGTTCTTTAAGCTCGGTCATTGTTTTATTTTTGGATTTTATTATTGTAATTTTGCATTGAAAAAATATCTATGTTTGACATTTCTTCAGCATTCTTTCATCTGTTCCAGGATAGTGACATGCTTGCTTGCCACAACTACTGGCACTGGGCTTTGTATTTTATTGAAAAGGTATGTGGATGCTTCTGTAACTGTATTGAGTCTGCAAGATAATCCTTTCAATACATTTCATTTGCTGCTATGCTTTCACCTTTCACCTTTCGTCCTTTGACTACCGTTGCATTTAAGTTCCTTATCTCATTTTAGTTTATTTAATATATTTGTTTCTCACATTCCCACAAAAATTGTTGCGGACAGAGAGCATTGACATTTTTCTTCGTATTGGATACCTGACTTGAAGTTTTCCCATACTTGGGAACAAGTACACTACCGCCTCATATTTTGCACTCTCTCATCACCCCCATCAGTGCAGGAATGTGATAAATTATTCTTTATAGTTGCGAAAACCAGATAATGATCTATGGTGAGGTCAAAATATTTGCTAGGGTCTTTAAATTCTTTTCTGCCCTGAATGCTCTGCAGAATGGCAGGGTGCCTCTTGTGTCTCTCTACAGTTAGAGACTTTAATTAGTCAGAAGCAGTGAATTTGATCTCCAGGCCAACTTCCTTTCCATTTCAATGCTCAAAGCAATGTATAATTATTTTACGAACATATAGAACTCATTTGAATACAGTAAAACCAATGGCAACGCAGCATGATAACATGTGATAGCCCATTTCTAAAACAATTTCTGAAACAAGGACTGCGCCTCCTTTTTTTGAAACAAGCTGAACACCACTCCAGTCCTCCATCTCCCAACTACTGATCTTCACTAACCCGCACTTGCAGACTACCGGCCTCTACTAGAGACAGGGCCTTTTCATTACTGGCCCCAACTTGGTGGAACGCTCTTTCCCAGGAGACCAGGGCCCTGCGGGATTTGTCATCTTTCCGCAGGGCCTGCAAGACAGAGCTGTTCCGCCTGGCCTTTGGGTTAGACTCAGCCTGACCCCTGTGTTTTTCTCCCTCATGGCTTGGATTTATGGACTACTTAAAATGAGGCTGCACTTTAAATTTTAATACTGTATTTTAATCTGTATTTTAATTAATTGTTTTTATGTTTTATTGTAATTCTGTTGGTGTCAGCTGCCCTGAGCCCGGTTTTGACTGGGGAGGGCGGGGTATAAATAAAAAATTATTATTATTATCATTATTATTATTATTATTATTAATGTGCAAAACTTAAACCGAGCCCTTCAAGATATACAAAGCAACCTGCCTCAGAAGGGAAGCAGAGCTAATATGCAACACAAAAGGAAAAGGAAACATAAGCGACTTTCTCCTCCAACACTGTAAAAAGTTTGGGAGACACAACTTTAAACAAATACAGTGTAACGATATAGGGGGATGTGTATGTATGTGTGTGACTGTAATTGTGGTTTTGTTTTGTTTTTAAGGGAGGGCATTCAGTTTCGTTGTACTATTTAAAGTACAATGACAATAAAGTATCTATCTATCTATCATCTATCTATCTATCTATCTATCTATCTATCTATAGTAAGGTTGTGTCTGCCTGCGAGTCCCTTGCAAATAAATCAGCTGAATGAGGGTTTAGAAAATGAAGTGCTTCCAGACAATTCCGCAGCACTGCTCAGGCTAAATAGGCATGAACCTTCAGTAGATACCATGGGACCCCATGAGAACAACACATAAAAAAGCAACATAAAAAAAATTCCTTCAGTAGCACCTTAAAGACCAACTAAGTTTTTATTTTTTTATTTTTTTTTATTTTACTTCGATCCAGACCAACACGGCTACCTACCTGTAACCTAAAAAAGCAACGTGTGGGTATGGCTATACCGTAGGTTAGTTAGTATGGCTTTCCCTGTCTGTGGGGAGCTGCCCTTCCTTGGGGATTATCTACTCCCAGGGACTGCATGCTGGTGGTGGACAGTGCCTTGGGTTGTATACTGCAACACTGAAGAGCTGTTTCCCTGGGGGCAAAGGGTGGTGACTATGTAGCCAATGTGCAGGGCCCCCACCCACCAACAAAAGTACATTTTCTCTTACCTGGACATTTAAAACATGTTTCAGTTTGTCAGAAATCTGATTGTCAAATTTATTGACCCAATGCATGGTAATTACAGAAGTTACAATATGACGGGTTGACTGTTTGCAAATGCACAAATAAAATGAAATCCTCTTTGTTCTTGTAGGGTGACTACGAGGCTGCTTTGACAATTTATGACACTCATGTGAGTATGAGCAGCATACGTACGGACACATGAAACCATATTTGTGCCTTTCCTTCTGCTGTATATAGCCTGGTGTTTTCACATCCCATTAAAATAATTACAATTTCAGCACCAAGAAGAACAGATTTTCTCAGAACTAAGCCCTGGCTTCAAGGGGAATTACACCCTTGTAGGTGCATATTTCGGGGACCCAGGTGGCGCTGTGGGTTAAACCACTGAGCCTAGGGCTTGCCGATCAAAAGGTCAGCGGTTTGAATCCCCACGACGGGGTGAGCTCCCGTTGCTTGGTCCCAGCTCCTGCCAACCTAGCAGTTCGAAAGCACGTCAAAATGCAAGTAGATAAATAGGAACCGCTACAGCGGGAAGGTAAACGGTGTTTCCGTGTGCCGCTCTGGTTCACCAGAGGCGGCTTTGTCATGCTGGTCACATGACCTGGAAGCTATATAATAATGCGAGATGAGCGCGCAACCCCAGAGTCGGTCACGACTGGACCTAATGGTCAGGGGTCCCTTTACCTTTACCTAGGTGCGTGTTTGATTGCAGGCTAAGGCTTGATTTTACAACATTAGCCAGATACAACATAATAGATGCAGATTTGATAATCCAGCCTACTTTGTTGCAGAATTTGAGCCAATTTGGTACATTTTTTAAAAAGTGTTTTAGCTCAGAATATACATAGCTCTGCTTTACAACCTTGATTTTGTAAAGATGAAAGAGTAGTTCAAGTGTTTGGGGTGTGTGTGGAAAGTTCATCTGCTTTGAACTCTCTTGAGTTTGCACTAAAACATTGTTTCTGATAGTTGAGATGCACTCTTTTTTCTTCTGAAGTAAATTTGGAAGTACTCTTCGTTGTTGTATTAGAAAGGTTTGCCCTGGGAGCATGTAACAGAAGGAAATAACTCCTTGTAGAAATTATTGCTCTGGACATTCATTTTGATTGAAAGAAGGCAAACCCAAGGTAGCAATTTACCCAGAGCTACAAGTGTCAAGTCTCCTCTGTGGGCAGGAAATGTTCTGTCTCCATTGGGAAGGTTACTGTATATTCCTGCGTATAAGACTACTTTTTAACCCAGGAAAATCTTCTCAAAAGTCGGGGGTCGTCTTATACGCCGGGTCGTATTTCTTATACGGCGAGTATATCCCAAACTCTATATTTTAACTGGAAAAGTTGGGGTCGTCTTATACGCCCAGTCATTTTATACACTGGAATATACGGGTAGCTTTCATGCAGGGATTTCACAGAATTGCAGGCTCCCTTCAGAGGCTCCTCTGTGGGGAGAAGCCTTGGGCTCACAGGATCCTTTTAGTTATTTAATTCATCTCTCACATGAGACTCCACATTGTTACATGGGGCATTGTTATGCCCAGGTCACAATTTGGGCATTACAGTGGTACCTCGGGTTACAGATGCTTCAGGTTACAGACTCCGCTAACTCAGAAATAGTACCTCAGGTTAAGAACTTTGCTCCAGGATGAGAACAGAAATCGTGCGGCGGCAGCGGGAGGTCCCATTAGCTAAAGTGGTACCTCACGTTAAGAACAGTTTCAGGTTAAGAACGGACCTCCAGAAAAAATTAAGTTTGTAAGCAGAGGTACCACTATGGGTTGCTAAAGGAGGTGTGTTGCTGGCACATCCTAGCTTCCTGATACATATTGGCCTGGCAATCTGAGAAGTAGCTTTTCTATAGTTCTGTGCATGTGAAATAGAAAGCACCTTGTATCTTTATCAACACCCATGTCTTTCTTCCTATCATAAGCATTTGTTGGACTATTTCAGTCTTCCAAAGAAACATGTAACTTCTATTAATTCTATTAATTTTTATACGTGATTTTGGATCAACAAGAACACCAAAAGTATGTGGTGCTCTCTCTCTCCCAATGAGACTTTCTAATCAGTTTTATGAAAGAACAGTCCCTTATTGAATTGGAAGAACTGGAGATAGAAAAGCAGCAGCCAAAAAGAGTCTCTGTAAAGAGAAGAAGGGCAGGCGAAGGAGGAGGAGGAGAACCAAAGTGTTCTTACATGGATGGTGCACAAAGGTTTAAATTCACAAGGGGACGGAGGAAGTGCAAGGTTCAAGATAGCTGTCTCCTAAAGCACAGCATAAGGAGAATGTTAGAAATCTTCCATCTGGACTGTGAGGCCAATCCAAATTCTGAATGCTTTGCGGTTTACAGATTGCTCCCAGGTGCCAGTTGAGTGGATCTATGCTGGATGTTGTGGACAATTGCTCCATGCTGTATCGGCTTCAGTTAGAAGGTAAAAGAGACACTCTGAAGAGGCTGTGCTCTTGCCTATTTAGGCTGGCAACAGTTTTCTTTATTTTATGCATTTGAATCTCTTTGCTCTTTAGCTGCTACTCCCTTCCCTGGCTAAACAGAAGAAGGACTGACAAAGAGTCGGCCTGATCAATACTGTGCATGAACTACTATAGCAAATCTCACAATTTTCTTAGCTACTTTTCTCTGCCCATCTCTCTCTTTTGTTTTGTTTCAATGTATTGGGTACCCAGACCAACTGAATTGGGTTAGAGGCAGCTTCCAGTGCAACAATGACTGAGACATGAATCCATATAGCCAGTAAAGGCCCCTCCAGACATTGTTTTTATTGCATATGCCTCTTGATTTGTGTTCAGAGCAGTCATATGTGATTCCGCTTTCAAGACTTGCACCTGCAAATCTCTTGGGGTGGTCATGCTCTTTCATTTCCAATCAGTGCATATCCTGCATTGTCCTGCTGAAATCCCATAATTTTTCATACAACAAATATTCTGAGAGGAGTTGTTTTTTGTACTGCTTTTGTTGTGCTATAGTCCTCCAGACAGCAATAATGTGGAAGCACCGCAGAACAAATTAAAGCAGAATAAATAAGCCGCTAATACAGCATTGTTATGTCAAAAACACGTTACAGAATAATCTTAAAATCAAACATTACTCTGCAGAAGTCCAAAATGCTTATGTATGAGTATAGAAGTTAAAGTCCATATAAAAAAGTATTTTGCACTCAGTGGCTTTACAGCAAAAGCTATGCATCTTTACTCCAAAGTATGGCCCACTATTTCCAGTGGGGTCTGCTCTGAAGTAAATGTGCATAGCCATTTTTTAATAGTCTAAGTTGCTTTTTTTTTAAAAAAATGTGTTAACTTTTCTCCTAGGCCTGAAGGTTGGTGACAGGTGGAAAGCAGTAAACCAGCTGACAAGAAAACATGCCAAAGATCACATCCTGGTTTTCAATGATGCTCATATTCTGATGTCTTCATTGGGGGCCCAGGACCACAAAACTACTGATGAACTCTTAACAACTCTCCATGAAGTCACCCAGTAAGCAGCAAACAGTTTTATGAAGAGGCAATTTTTCCTTCTTAGATTATTCAGTGTCCCCTTGCTCTACGGCTCCAGCTAGTTTGATACCCCTGCACTATCACCATGCAAGGGGCTCTTTCAGGGGACTGGGTGGGCACTGAATGCCATGTGAAATCCCCTCCTTAGAGTTTCTACTCAATGTAAAGATGGAGCTGCCAGACTTCAAGAAGATGCGCAAAGGGTTGATGGCAACCTTGCACCTGACCCCTGCCCAACCTTGCTTCACGCTAGGAGAATCTACATGGAGATCTTTTTTGGCTTTAGAGCCAAGTGGAGCTGAGTGAGACATGTCTATCCTGTCTTTCTCAAATGGGGTGCTTTCTCTGCTGCAGGAGAAAGCAGGTACAAAACAGATGTGTTGGGAAATGGTTGGTTTGCTTATTTTAGATGTGTAGCCCAGAAATACCATGAAAGGTCAGCACAAGCACAAGAAGGGGGGGGGAACAAGCACAATACAGTAAGATTTCATCTAAATTATGGAAATTTCTCTATTGCCCAATGTAATGCTAAGCCCTGGGAGGCACTCAGAAAGGCACTCAGGCTGTGCAGTGGGAGGAAGACCCAAGTTGAGGGGTAGAGCAGCCTCCCATACATTGTGCCCTTGCTTTCTGAACCCGGAACAGAGATTCAAAAGTTATAGCCTTGCTAGCTTGTTGCCACTTTAAGATACTGCTTGAAGATGCTGTAAGGTTTACTGTGGCATCAGGGGCGGACTTTGGTAATCTTTTGTAATATGGTGCCCTGTGCAAAGCCAAAATTTGGTGCCCCCAAATGGATCTTCTCAGTTATTGATCTTCTCAATTTTGCACCCCCTCAGCTCACAGCCCTGTGCTGGGGAACCGCCCACAACTCAGCAGTGGCGGCATAAGCATTTGTGGGCCAAAGCCATTTAATCAGATACTTAAAATGATCACCAAGATGGGTAAATAATGTATACCTGGTCATGGTGGAGAAAATAATTGTGCCTTTATAAAACAAACACACACAATGAGGCCAAAATTCCAAGCAGTGGGAGAGGCGATGCTGTGCAATCTGTGCAAAACGGGATATGAAATATAAACAAATGAGTAAAATGCAATCAACATGGATGTGACCTCTTCCCCAACTAGCCACTGGTGATAAATAGCCATTGCAAGATGACTAGTGTAAATAAGTGAGCAAGTCAAAGCATTCCAGTACTATTGTGGAACTAAACAATAACCATAGCATTACAAGCTTAATCATCTGTGCCTCTTCTGTTGTAAAATACTGTATAACGTTGTTTGCCAACAATGCCCCTCCAGAAGGCCAAGCAGGTTGATCTGTATAGGAAGATAGACACAGTTCAGATCAAGGGTTCCCAAACTAAGGCCCGCACGCCGGATGCGGCCCTATCGCCTTCTAAATCCACAGACGGTCCGGGAATCAGCATGTTTTTACATGAGTAGAATGTGTCCTTTTATTTAAAATGCATCTCTGGGTTATTTGTGGGGCCTGCCTGGTGTTTATACATGAATAGAATATGTCCTTTTATTTAAAATGCATCTCTGGGTTATTTGTGGGGCATAGGAATTCGTTCATATATTTTTTTCAAAATATAGTCCAGCCCCCCACAAGGTCTGAGGGACAGTGGACCAGCCCCCTGCTGAAAAAGTTTGCTGACCCCTGGTTCAGATACCTGAAAAGGGAATACTCTGAAATCTGCCTGGGAAGCATTTATTTCTCCCACAACATACTGAAGTGGACCTTAAAGTTAATTTTTAAAAGTTTCAGAAGAAGACCCCTCAGGTGAATTGGAATTGATTAGCAAATTAGATACTGTGGCATTTTGTCCCACAAGTCCAGGGAATGACTGGAGCTTCCCAGCATCTCATTCTCTTCCATGTGTCCCACGTGTCTATCTCCGCAGGATGCTTTTAAGGTGTTGTCAGTGCACACCACACCATACTGAAGTGTTAATTAGGTATTATTTTATCAAACAAAATGAGTGTTGCTTAATAGCTGTATATAAACTGCTTAAATATATCAACTGATGCATCAGGTCAGTGGTGACCATCCAGGTAAATATATCAACTGATGCATCAGGTCAGTGGTGACCATCCAGGTAAAATAAAGCGGCCTAGTTACAACACAATTCCTACAGTAATTATATTCTGGACTGTTTTGTTAAATGGGTGTTCATTTTCTGCCAGAGTTCCGAGTATCTGTATGTGCAAATTCACCAGCAACTTATTGGTTTATAAATATTTTGATCTACCTTTTTTTTCTTCTCCCTCCCTTTCTCTTCTCCAGGGAACCTGATGAAGACCATGAGCTAAACTTAGTTCCAAAATTAGGGCTGCCTCTTTTGAAAGCATTCATAGAGTTTGATCATGGCAATTATGACAAGGCAGTGGAATTACTGTATCCCATTCGCTACCAAATTGTTGAAATAGGAGGGAGCAATGCTCAGGTGAGGGTGTTTTTTTAATACTCAGTTTGTTGACTGTTATGTTCATTGTTGGTGGAGTGACATTAAAGCATGAAGAATGGAGGCTGGAGTCGTATCTTCAGGAGTGGGTGAGGGCACTGTGGAGGCATAGCTTCAGCTTTGCAAACAAATTCTAAAAAGAGTGATTGTATTAGGGATAGTTGAGTACTCCATGTCAGAACTGTTTTGTGGTCTTGCTCCATAGATGCCCAGAGCTTGAAAGCTTGAGGGATGTTTTCCTGCTAGAAGCTGTTCCCATTCTGCTTCATAGTCTCTCTCTATCTCTACAAATGCAGACCTAATAAGCAACCATTCTTTCACACTGGTGGCAAATGCTGCCACCCTCTAAATGCTATGAAAAGGCGGTTATTAAGCCACTTCTTAAAAAGCATCTTTGGACCTGGCCAATATGGCTAACTATCACCCATAATAATAATTTATTATTTGTACCCCGCCCATCCGGCAGGGTTTCCCCAGCCACTCTGGGCGGCTTCCAACAAAGATTAAAATACATTAAAATGTCACACATTAAAAACTTCCCTAAACAGGGCTGCCTTCAGATGTTTTCTAAATGTCAGGTAGTTGTTTATCTCTCTGACCTCTGATGGGAGGGCGTTCCACAGGGCGGGTGCCACTACTGGGAAGGCCCTCTGCCTGGTTCCCTGTAGCTTTGCTTCTCGCAGTGAGGGAACTGCCAGAAGGCCCTTGGCACTGGACCTCAGTGTCCGGGCTGAATGATGGGGGTGGAGATGCTCCTTCAGGTATACTGGGCCGAGGCCATTTAGGGCTTTAAAGGTCAGCACCAACACTTTGAATTGTGCTCGGAAACGTACTGGGAGCCAATGTAGGTCTTTTAGGATCGGAGTTATATGGTCTCGGCAGCCGCTCCCAGTCAGCAGTCTAGCTGCTTCATTCATGATTAGTTGTAGTTTCCAGGTCACCTTCAAAGGTAGCCCCATGTAGAGCGCATTGCAGTAGTCCAAGCGGGAGATAACTAGAGCCCAGTCTCAAATCTTCCATTCTTGAGCAAGGTGATTGAGTTTTTCAAGGGTTTCTAGGGGTTTAGAGAGTATTTTCAGGCTTTTTCAATGGTGTTCCCATACATGATTTCATGTGCGATGCCCTGCATCAATGAGTAGTTGCCTGAACGGTGCATTTGGATTGTTTAAGTATCTGAAGCATTTTGCATTGCTTGCTCTCCTGAGCCATCTGGTGAATTGAGCTGGCACTTACCTGTTTCCCAGCTCACACCCATATACCAAATATAATAGACAGTTGACATGCAGTCCAATCTTCCCCAACAATTCCTGACTTACTCTGTTTCCCTGTGATCAGTAGCAACAGGTATTGCGTGCGCTGCCTTGACCCCACAATGTCGGCACGCAATGTATGCATGCCCCATGGAGTGTGCACTTGATGTAAGTACATCCTGCTGTGTGGATGCATGGCGTCAGTATATCTCGCACTGTGGTCGTGCTGTGCATGCATGCCCCATAGTGTGCTGTTGTGTTGCTCAGATGCCCCGCGGTGTGTGCATAGGGCCATTGTGGAACTTTGTGGGGGGTGTCCCCTTCATTGAAAAGTTTGAGGGGCTCCTCCTACTTGGCGTGCCTGACAGGTACTATATAACAGAAGCAAATTGGTGTTGTCTGGTATTCAGTGATAGCAAAATGAGCCTTTTGTTGCCTTTGTTAAATTACTTTACCAGCAATGTACTCAGGGAATTTGGGCTGCAATATTAATTTACTGTTCCACATGGTATTTAAAGGAACTAACAAGCAAGTGAACAACGGGTGTGGCCCACCTCCGTAACACAAAAACACTAGCAAATCCAAACTATAGTTGTGGATAAATGGTTAGCAATTGAGATTTCTCTCCCGATGCCAATCCCCCATAACTTATCTTGTGCTGTTATCTTTTTTCCAGAGAGATATTTTTGCCCAGTTCCTGATTCATGCTGCTTTGAAATGTAAATCTAAAGCTAACCAAAAACTTGCTAGGTAAGTGCCACCTTCTGAAAAATACAAACTTCTGATTATTACTTAAATTAAGCATTGGGGTGTATTCATGAATGTGTGTGGTGGGTGGCAATGGCCAGTGAAGGGAGGAAGGATGGAATCTGCCCAGTTGAAGCAATTTTGTTCTATTGAAACTATGGCAGCCCTACCTATTTATATCCCCTTAGGGGGAATGTGAATGTTCTGTTTATGTTAGCCATCAGCTGCAGACTTCTGCTATTGATCTAATAACTATACAGCAACACAGAAATGCAGGTCAGAGTAGGTTTAAATCAGGGGTTGGCAACGTGCGGCCCATGGGCCAGATCCGGGCCACAAAGACCATTTTACTGGCCCCCGAACCACCCCACCCATCTGGCTGAGTCTCCCTAGCCACTCTGGGCGGCTCCCAATCGAATATTAAAACAATACAGCATTAAATATTAAAAACTTCCCTAAACAGGGCTGCCTTCAGATGTCTTTTAAAAATAGGATAGCTGCTTATTTCCTTGACATCTGTTGGAAGGGCGTTCCACAGGGCAGGTGCCACTACCGAGAAGGCCCTCTCTCTGGTTCCCTGTAACCTCACTTCTTGCAAGATTCCTCATCTTGCACTTCTTTGGGTATTGTGAGGGACAGTGGAACCCCTTCTGAACGCTGCGGGTTACGAGCTCCACCAGCCTGGAAGTAGATGCGAGCCGAAGTCGCACACCGGCAGCATGGCAGCAGTGGGAGGCGCCATTAGTGAAAGCGTGCCTCATGTTACGAGCGGTTTCGGGTTGAGAACGGACCTCCAGAACGAATTAAATTTGTAACTGGAGGTACCACTGTAGTACATCTTCTACTCTTAAACTTAATATCATAGAATTGGCAAGTGCTTTATCATTAGGGGTTTTTGCTTGTTTCACAAATGTAGATGAAATAGCGGTAAGATGCAGTGGTAAGGTGGCGCTGCTTCTAACATGATTTTTTTTACTATATAAATCCCTTTGGGGCTTCTTATGGGATGCAGTTCTCAAAAGCATTAAACTACGTAACTTCAGCTCTTAATGAAGAGGCTTTTTACAAAAAAATAATAACAATGGAGTGGGCCTGTTAACTTAGATGAACATTGACAAGTCAAAGGATTCAGGGAAGTTTTTAGTGTTTGATGCTGTACTGTGTTTTTACTATTTTTTGTTGGGAGCCACGCACAGTGGCTGCCGCAACCCAGTCAGATGGGCAGCATATAAATATATTATTATTAATTATTATTCTCTTCACCTTCAGGTGCCTCCTTCTAGAACGTGATGAACTGAGACCAAATTCACCATTGACTGAGCGACTGTTGCGGAAGACCACAGCCCTTCATGCTCTGGGATAAACCTTAGAAAAAAGCCTTGTTGTTCAACAAGTTAGTCATCAGCTTTACTAATCAACAGTTTCTTATTGTGACAAGAAGCAAACCACATTGAAGAGACACTATGTAGCATTTTTTCCACTTCCGCTTTTTAGAATACCTCTTAATTTTGCACCTCTTTGATAAAATTGCTTTAACTGTCCAAAGTAAAATGTTCCCATATATATTTAGGGAGGCAAAGGGGAGTGGGGCATGAGAAGATAGCTAGAGGAAGATTGTTTTGTAAGGTTATTGCTGTTTCTAGAATTGCATGGGATAAAGTTGTATAGTGTAACTGGGAAACTAATGCACCAATACTGTAAAAACTGTATTGCCAATGTGCCTTGGCAGCCTCAGAAACTATTGTCATGATGCAATTAATAGTTTGGGGACTACAGGTTGCATACACAAATATGCAATACAAATTTGTCCACACAGTGCCTCCAAAAGTGCCTTGGGTATGCTTGTGAATATATCTTGTTGGCAACCTTGGAGTTTTCTTTCATTTCAGGGGAATTATGGCAATAGTTGCTCAGTGTTATTTCCCTGCTCTCTTATCATTTGTAAACTGGAAGATGTTATCATATAGCTGACCAATTCACAATGTTCTCTTCTTACATTTTTTAAATTAATGCCTGTAGTTTCCAACAATATTTTTATGACTAGGAATTGCTGCCATGTAGTAAAAATTGTGTTGTATTTCACAAAGCATTCAATACCCAGAATTGTAGTGTTTATTAATCATGCTTTTGGGGGAAGAGGGGTACTGGAGTAATTATGCAAACTATAATTTCGTCTTTTGTTTATACATAGAAATTGTTTCCCATTGACCACAAACATCCCCATGTTTCCTTTTGAATAACATTACCTGTGCCCATCTTACCATATGTTTTGGATGATGAACATTTTATGTAATTCATTCATGAACTGGAAATTGGTCACTATAATTGCTGCTTCCCAGGGTAGAAATGGAACCATTCCTTTAACAAAATTTAAATTTGGATGTACAGTTCAGCAGCTCTCATTCAGAGCAGAAGATAAAATTTGATGAGAATACAAATATGATCTTCCTGTGGTTCTTTCTCTCGCACTTTCTTTGCTGCTTCCTAAATTAGGTTTGTGGGATGAGAACTGCCATGTGCTGCCTTCCTCTGACACATGGATAGCATGAGAATATCCAGATGATGTGGCAGCGGCATTTTGCAAGTGCTCATCTGAAGAGGCCCAGAATACTTTTTTTTATTAACACAACACCATACAAAAAATAATCCTTTTTGGGCACTGAAAAATAATACAATAGAAAAGCCATGGGTTTTTTTTCTTAAAAAGCAAGCAACTAGCAAAGACAATCTTTTTTTCTAAAAAAGAAGTGATAAAATCAGCAGCATCTTTTTTGAATGTGGTAATAAAGACAAAGTCCACGTTCTAGACTTTAAGGGACGTGGGTAGCGCTGTGGGTTAAACTACAGGCTTGCCGATCAGAAGGTCAGCGGTTCGAATCCCTGTGACGGGGTGAGCTCCCGTTTCTTGGTCCCAGCTCCTGCCAACCTAGCAATTTGAAAGCACATCAAAGTGAGATGAGCAAGATGCCAGTAGACATAATATCTGACTTCTCAGACTTTCAAGAGGAATTCCTGAAATTGCTATGGGATCTAAGAAGCAAAGTACATCAGAATACAATACAGATCAGAAAAATAAACCAGAAGCGTGTGGAAATTGAAAAAGGACTAATTTCATCAGCGAGTGTAGAGAAGATGAACATTCATCAGCCCTGGACAATGCAATTGAACCTAAAGAAGAGGAAGGGGCATGGAATATTGTGCCCCCAGTGAGAGGGGGAGAACAAGACCCATGCTTGACTCAAAGGGTTTTTAAAGAAGAACCAGCATGGAATAATGCCCTCCCAGTGAGAGAGGGAGAGCAGGATCCATACTGGGGTCAGAATCTAAGGGGAATTAAAATTGTGAAAGAACTGAAAAATGAAAATATAGATGGATGGTATCATGTAACAGTTAGAGAACTGGGGAGACAGCAGGGGATGAAGAAGGAAGTGTGGCGGATAGGCTGTGACAGAGTGGGAGTGGGGTGGGGAGTAATAATGGATGTTATTTTATGATTAAGATGGTCCGAAACTGGAATGACCTATGGAACTGGCTGAATCGTCTGGGAGAACTCAAGTCCAGGGGAGGGGGGGATGAATTAGATTTAAGTGTTTAAATGTTATTAGGATAGATGTAATATCTGAATTTATGGAAACATTTTGGGAATAAATTTTAGGCTAAGGGGGGAAATAGAAGATAGATGGTAGGGGGGAAAATTCGATTTGGATTGATGACATATAGGTCAAGGATAGTTGATGTTTTTAGAATAGGAATAGTTGAGAGATATTGAAAAAATTTGCTTAAGTTGGATTTCCCCCAGTGAGGGGGGAATTGAGGAAGTCTACAATGTTAAGTAAAAATGAAAGATTTGTTGTGATATTTTCTTCTTCTTTTTTTTGTCTTTTTGTGATTTTTTTATTTTGTATTGTTTGAAAATGAATAAAAATTACTGGGGGGCGAGGAGAAAGTAGAGTCACCTGTATTGGTTGTCCATAAAGCCAGCTTACACCCTGCATTCCAATTTTTCTCATTTGTTCTCTCTCTTTCTGAAGTCCATTTCCTGTCATCTAAGAAAAGTGGATGAAGTACAAAAAGTATCAATGGTGAGATTGAAGGAGCCAATTTAGGAGCCCACTAAATGGTAGATTTAGTACTCTATATATTATTATCAGACTCCATTTGGCACCGTGTTTGACTAAAGCTTATTCATGTAGCATTGGTTCTGGCCAACCTAAATCTTAAGATCCTCACCTTTTTTAAAAGTAGAGAAAGAGTGGAATGGAAATTCAAAATAGGACTACAGTGGTACCTCGGGTTACAGACGCTTCAGGTTACAGACTCCGCTAACCCAGAAATAGTACCTCAGGTTAAGAACTTTGCTTCAGGATAAGAACAGAAATCATGCAGCGGGAGGCCCCATTAGCTAAAATGGTACCTTAGCTTAAGAATAGTTTCAGGTTCTTAACCAGAGGTACCACTGTATATCTTATTCAGTGTTCCGTTCTTTTATTTGTCACCACCCCACTGCTTCAGTTACTACTAGATTGGGGCTTTTCGGCACTAATCACAAACAGATTTATACCACTCACAGACGGGCTAGGAACAGAATTGCATACATAACAAACCAATAAAATTTCAAGTAATTTTATTAAAATCAAAAAAGTATACAGTAGTCTTTATTTATGCATCCTATCAGGGTTGTGCACTGAAGCGAAGTTGCTGAGCACCTTTGGACAAGAAGTTTCATGTCAAAAGTCTTCTGCTCTGCTAATAGGAAACTATTTTTCATGTATAATTACGTGCATCAATCAAAGGCACTTAATAATACTGCTCAGCCAAAATAGTACAGAGAAGAAACCTTTTGCCATCCAACACCACTTATTAATTTTCACAGCATATGCTAAGCCAATGAAATAAAAGAGAATCACAACCAGCCAAGTCTTACACTTGACAGGAAGTTGTACTGTGCCATAGTGCACAGAAATTTCTTTCGATACAACCATTCGGAATATATCCCTGGTACAACGCAGATTAATATCAATCTAGTAGGACAGAAATAATTATCAGTGTGTCCTACCACATTTGACATACGACATATGAAACACATGAATCCATAAAAGATCGTAAGACATTGAAATCTAAGCATTCCAATGGCTTTAAACTTATTTTTATTTAACGTATGAAACCAGTTAAGATACATTAAAAATGCTGCAATTTTACAGCTTCGTCTATAATGGACTATCAATTTTTATCCATGCAGTGTCCTTTATTATTATTTTTATAAATCATTTTTATTAAATTTTCCACTTTAAAAATCCAATCAAATCACTTGAAATATTTCAAATTATACATATACATATCAAATGATCCAAATATTCTGCCAAATAATAGATTTTCCATGCAGTGTCCTTTAGCACTGCCAACTGATAAAAACTGAATATCTAATTCCTATCTTCTTCAAGAGCAATGATTCAGCATTTCTTATCTGAAGAGATCTATTGCTTCCGTAAAACCTTCATGCAGTGTCTTTTAACCCTGCTACTTGATACAAACTGTCACCATTTCTTACTTATCCGAAGAGACCTATTGCTTCCCCAAAATCTGATTCATTACAAAACAAGACTTCAGTACGTAAATTATACATAACAGCAAGGAAAATGCCATCTAGTTGTCTATGATATAACACACTTCTTTTCTTCTTCTCTGTTGTTGTTGGCAGCCACTTGTCTCGCGTGGTATGTGGGAGTGGAAGTTGCAGCACTTGCTGTGGCTGCAGAAACCGATACAGGAGAGACATAATATGTTGCAGCTGGGGCAGATGAAGGCACCCACGTCTGCTGCACCCTGGTGTTGCTCCTCCCAGGGGTCATTCCTCTTGTTATGGATACGTAACCTGACTGTCTGTCATCACGATAAGAGATCAGATATGCAGGATAAATCTGAGGCTTCTCAAATACAACAAAAATGGATGGGTCTGCCAAATTATTCACGCAGCTGTCATAACAGTTGATCGTGCCACTCGATTTTTCTGGGGGACGAGTATATGCTGAATTCCCCACAACAAAATCACCGACCAGGACCTGAGCCACAAACATCGTCTTCACCTTTGCATCATGTGGACAGTAGTTGTGGGAATAGGCTGCATCTCTGGCAAAGTAGCTTCCTAGGAAGAAGCAAGGAGGGGATTCAAAATGTTACGTCCATGCACACAGGGTTGAGTGCTGTTAACAGAGCTGACACAGGTTTTGACAGCTGACACTTTATGCAGTTGAAGACATTTCAAACCACAAGTGATTTTGCTAAGTCTTTGGGGGAAAGTTAAAACCAAAAGGAAATTAGATGAAAGCTTTCCCTGTATGGAGCAATCAAAAACATAGACACCAGAAGTACTTGGTACTCCATGCAGTACTAGTCCTCAGATTTTAATGAATTATTTTAATTAAATTAATATATTTGTAAGCTGCCTTGATATGGTTTGAGATGGTAAATAAAATAAGGTGATTTCTAACGAAGCCATACTCGGAGAAGATCCATTCTCAGTCAGGGCCATAGCTAGCTAGGGTGTGTGTGTGGTGGGGCCCTGCCAGGGACGCAGGTGTGTGTGTGTGGTGTGCAAAATCGGCTAAAACCATGTCCATAAATAAAAATCTTGATTTATTGCCTCATAAGAAAAGGTTTTAAATAGGGGGTGAATTGAATGGGGGGGTTGGGGTTGGAAGAGAGGCAGAAAGAAAAGCTCATTTGTCCGTGGCTAGGGGGCACAATCTGGACAGTTCTGCCAGGGGCGCAAGATCACCTAGCTATGGCTCTGTCTCAAAGAATGAAAACTGACGTTATTTGATTCCCTTGGTTTCCACTGGTCTATTCCGAGTACAACTAATGTTAGATTACCACCCATTTTAAATAATTGGGGGGGGGGGGAAGAGAAATACTAGTTGAAATTAGTCGGCTGTGCCAGTTCATGGTCAATGACAATTGTATAGTAAAATATCTGAGAGCATTATGTACTATATTTTAATGTGAGGGAAATCACTGCATGAAGTGCTGAGCGAGTCCCTTCCATAACTCAATATACTGACACATCCAACCCAATCCTGCGGCTGAATGAGCAGATTTTGTGATGGCCTATTTTGAAATTCTCACTCATCCATGAAGCTCACTAAAGGACCAGGGGTTGGCCAGTCACACTTACTTTACGGTTGTCGTGAGGATCCAATTGGATAACAGCCATGCACTTGCCACAGTAGCTCAGTGGTTAATTCAAGACTGGGGGGCTGAAATGCCCTGGGCGTGAGGCTTCCCTTGCAGCAGCACAACTGCCGACAGAAGGAGACCCTGTCTGCATCTAACACAATGTTTCTCAACCTTAGGTCCCCAGCTGTTGCTGGACCTACATCTCCCATCACTCTTGACTACTGGTCTTGCTAGCTAGGGATGATGGGAATTGTAGTCCAGCAACAGCTGGGGACCCAAGGTTGAGAAACACTGATCTAACGCCTCTGCTCAGGGATCTGTGCTACTGGGCCAAGTTCAAGGTGTTGCTCTTAGTATATAAAGCCCTTAACGACTTGGGACTAGACCAACTATGAGCTCGCCTTGCCCATTACCTGCCCACTCAATGGCTTCTAGAGGTGAAACTGGCATTGCTACGGGGGCCACATCAAGCCCATTCTGCACTGGTTGCCTATGGGCACTTTTTTCAGTGCCTGCTAAAAAGCTTTCTAGTTTAGAAAAACCTGCCCAGCTGCTTAGAAAGTTCAGGTAATTTAAAACTGTTCTAGTATTTTAACTTTTGTATGTTTTATAGTATAGTGATTTTTCCTTGATTTTACAGTTTTATTTTTAATAAAACATTTTCAGGCTTTTTACAATCAACCAGTGTGTGTGTGTGTGCATATATATATTTGAATGTACAACCATCTGGCTTCTTGGAAGGAGGATAGGATACTAAAAAAGTATTTTGAAAGTCATTGTGGTGTGCAGCGATGAGCTTGTTAGTCTACATACCTTTTCCATAGGCTGTTCCATTGGTTCCACAGATTCTCCAATCAAAGTTGTCACTGCAGATGGCCTCCAAGCTAGAAGGACTAGTCCCATGGAACAGAAGTCTCTCATCCACTGTATTTCCTCCATTCTTCTTCTTCATCTGTTCTTTTTGCCTAGAATGAAACAAACGTTTCTCACTTCCTGTTGAAGTTTAGGCCGGCAGCAACCATTGCCCTCTGCTGGAGTGGTGGGCCAAATCTTCCCCATGAATTTGGATCAAATGAGATTTGAAGGATTCCTAAACACTCTGGGAGTTTCCAACTGGGACAGCTGGCCAATTTCTACCAATGCCCTGGTCTCTCTTGGGAAGGTAGATGAGTCAAGCAGTAATCACTCCTCAGTGCCACCTTCGCCAGTTTAGTAGGGGAGAGAACTAGAACAAATGGAAAGAGCCAAGGAAGTTCAGCTGAACATAGATAAGAGCTAAGTATTGAGCTTTCACGATGAGAGTAGATAGTAAGTACTTTGTTCATTTATTTTTTAAACAACAAATGTCTCCCCCATAAATTCTTGACTGTAATACAATGGCAATTTCACATATGTGTTTCATTCTATCAGCAATATGAAAAGATTAGCATTTATGGTAGAGTTTACAAACCCCCACCCTGCATTCTTATCCCCATGATGACTTAGGAAAGATTCAGCCCAGAGACGTCCTTGAGAGGCATTGTGTTAATAGCCTCACATGACGAATGCACTGAAGTCACAATGCGTGAAATGAAATGGCAAATGTTTGTGGAAACAGATTCTGAATTCTATGCCATATTCTGTGCTTTTCTTGCTTCTAGGGAACCACAGCACTGGAACTATGGTACATTTACTCTAAAGCAAGTGACTTATGTTTTGTTGTTTACAATGTGCTCATGTCTAGAACCAGGATTAGTGAGTTTTACTCCGAGTTATCCACTTTTGTCCTCAAAGCTTCCCCCCCTTTTTTTTACCCCAGAAGCTGAAGGTGCTAAGATTCAAGAGTCCACGCCAATCTTTATATGATGCAGGCAAAGTTATCAGCACCATCTAGGTTTTACACATGAGGTGCATTAACAACCTAGCTATAGTTGGCCTGTTGTTGTTAAAAAGAACAGAAGCAGTTAAAGTTTTAATCTTCGCCCCTCTGCTGTTTGCCATTCAAAATTTAATTCCCCAAGTTGAAAGATGAGGATTTTGAATGAGCCAAACAGGAGGGAAATTGTTAAACACTTTAAAACTTCTGGTCATATGCTGCTTTTCAGTAAATCAAACATCTGGTTTGCACTGTTGACTAGGATAAGGTGATAAAATGGAAACAAACCACTGGAAGATTTGCCAAAGGGACGGATTCTGAATTCTCTTTAGTTTCTCGATGACATAATTGCTCATTGTCTTTTGAAAAAGAGTCTCAATCTTAGTATATTCAGGAGTCATCTTGATGACTTCAACAGCCTAAAATGAAAGGTATCATAATGTGTTTATTTATTCCCATGTCTCCAGAGAAAATTGACTGTGCTTTCAATTTTTAAAAATTGTTATATTATTAAACATTTATACAATATACAAAATCCTAACGTGATACACAGTATCATTTAGTGTATCAGTGGTTCCCAGTCTCCCTCCCACCCACCAGCTGACAAGTGCTGAATATCTTGGCGAACTACAGAAATCTTCACTAAGAAATCCTCCACACCCTGGAGGTGTAGGTCACTCTTAGTTCAGATCCCACAAGTGTGTGTGTTTGCATTTGTCATTTTACTAAAGAAAAATGCAACTATCTTCTTTCTAGACACAGATGGCATTAAGTGTCAGCCTAGAAAAGGTATCTCCTTTCCTGCAGCAAATCAGTTACCTTGTACCCAACTGCAGGTAGTGCAGATTTATCCCAGGTGTTTGGATAGTCTGTGGATGGAATAGACGCTGGAGCATGATTTGTGTGGCTGGAGGGAAGAGAGAGAACATATCTGACTGCAGCTTCTTTTTCTCTAAATGCCAGCAGCTCCTCATGGCTGCTGCCACCTGCAATAAGAAACTGTTTTATCTGTAAACATGACAGCTGATGTTATGTTTGATTTGTAGATTGCTCTTTTTCACAATACAGTGGTACCTCCTTTTGCGCATGGGATCCGTTCTGGAGCTCCGGTTGGATCCCAAGGAATTCACAACCAGAGGTGTCTGTTCTGTGCATGAGCCCGGCGCAGTACAACACTTCTGCACATGCGGCGAAACCTGGGAATATACTTCTGGGTTTGCCGCGTTCGCATCCTGAAGGATACGCAACCAGAGGTGTGCGTATCCAGAGTACCACTGTACTCACTTATCACAAGTAATACATTTTGTCTTTAGCTGCAGGTGATTCGCCTGCTCATCAATACATGCATATAGGAAATTTCCCATAGTGAATGTTGTGTTGTATGTCAAGCAGTTGAGGGAGGGAGGGAGGGACGGACAGAGGAAGGGAGGGAGAAAGAAAGAAAGAAAGAAAGAAAGAAAGAAAGAAAGAAAGAAAGAAAAGAGAGAGAGAGAGAGAGAGAAGGTGCAATGTTAACACATCCAGGGTTCTTTATTTACCTCACTGGAACTATGTATCCACCATTCTCATGTGTCTCATTCTAGGGACACTTTACCAAATCCAAGTTTGAGAAACTAGGCTCTAATCCTCGTCTGGCACCATGATCAGAAACCACATAAGCCACAAAGACTCTGTGGTAGCATATGGGGACTAAAAACGAGACAGCACATTTTTCCAAAGTGTGTAATAAAATTATTCAGTCTCTCTGGAGTATAAGCATGGATAGATATAATTTCATACAATGGATAGTCTGCTTTTTAAAGCAAAAGATGATGAAAATGTTGACGTTATACCCCTTCTTTGTCTTTACATCTTCAGAGGAAACAAACTTGGGGCGTCTTCGAACCTCTCTCTGGGTTTGATACTGCAAGTTTCTCTGTTTCATATCTTAAAAAAGAGGACACATGTTTTAATTCAGCAGGTCAGAGAACACAAGCCAACTTTATGTCTTGTTAACAGGAAAAGGTTAAGCAGAGCAGCTGTTCTTTGGCCACCAAAAGCCAACTAAAAAGTCTTATATCTCCAAGGGAATTTGAGAGCAGAATGGCAGATTCTCTATGCACCCTTGCAATTCTTCCTTTGTGTATCATTTCTAAGCTTTAAGTGGGTATTTTCATAGTATTAAATGTTATGATCGAATACAAGGGTGTAGTCTCTTAGATGGCATGGAATTCTGGGAAACTTTGAATATACTGCAGGCCATTGTCGTTACAGTACCTTTAAAGCTGATCTCATATTGCTGGGAGCCAGCTTTGAACTGGATACTACCCTCTGGAACTGCTAGAAATAAATTCTCCAGATCATCAGAACCTAAGGAGTCCTGGAGTTGTCCACCCTGTTAAAAAAAGAGAAGAAGTGAAATGTGACAAGTCAAGTCACATGAAAGTCATTAGGATGTGCACAGCCAAGTGTTTTCCCAATTTAAAATGAAATGCTTGTGTCATACCACTGGCATGCGAATAAAAACACTGCTAAAACAGCTTACTGGATGCACATTAGTGCAAATGAAAATTAATCAAAGTACTGAAACTGACTTTAGAACTTGGAAACCAAGCCTTATGAGGAACGGTTGAGGGAGTTGGGTATGATTGGGAGGAGATATGATAGTCATCTTCAAATATCTAAAGGGTTGTCACATGGAGGAAGGAGCATGCTTGTTTTCACCTGCTCTGCAGAGTAGGACTCAAACCAATGCATTCAAATTACAAGAAAAGAGATTCTGACTCAACATCAGGAAGAACTTTCTGACAGTAAGAGCTGTTCAGCAGTGGAACAGACTCCCACGAGAGGTGGTGGACTCTCCTTCCTTGGAGGTTTTGAAACAGAGGTTGGATGGGCATCTGCCATGGATGCTTTAGTTGAGATTCCTGCATTGCAGGAGGTTGGACAAGATGACTCTCAGCATCCCTTCCAACTCTACAATTCTTTGATTTCTATAATATATCAGGAGTAGAGAACCTGTTTCAGCCTGAGAACTGCATTCCTTTCTGGGCATTATATGCCACTTGTGGATGAGAGTCAGAAGCAAGAGTGAGCAAACAGTAGGATTCAATTTTACCTTTGTACAGTAGAATAGTTTCTACACATAACCATAACACACACACACACACACCTCTATCCTCCATCAAGGAATGCAAGAAAGATTATTAGAATCCAAAGACACTCAAGGAATGTGCAAAGCAAGACCAACAGAGTCCCAAGTAGAAGAGGCCAGTATGAGCACATTCAGCCCTCAGGCCTCTGGCTCCCCACCCATTAACACAAGATGCATATAGATAGCAGGCAATAAAGACTATTTACACTACAAGAGCTTTGCTCTTTCCAGCCACCCATAAAAGGTATATTTTCCAGCAGACTCTTATGTTCTTAGGCGACACAATTTTTTGCAGATCAGGAAATGGCAAACAGCAATAATCGGAAAAAGGGGTTTGGGCTCAGGAGTGTCAAATGTTGGCAATTCTTACCATGGTCTAAGTGCAGGAATGTCAAAATTCCCTCCTTTCCAGAACAGCTCATAAGTGGTGTGGGTTTTCCATAAACCTCATACCTTACTCCTGCATGTTTACTTTTGATTATGAAGCCTCCCAGAGGTGTGTGTGTGTATGTATGTATGTATGTATGTATGTATATGTGTATTTAAAGGTAAAGGTAAAGGGACCCCTGACCATTAGGTCCAGTCGTGACCGACTCTGGGGTTGCGCACTCATCTCACGTTATTGGCCGAGGGAGCCGGCGTATAGCTTCCAGGTCATGTGGCCAGCATGACAAAGCCGCTTCTGGCAAACCAGAGCAGCACATGGAAACGCCGTTTACCTTCCCGCTGTAGCGGTTCCTATTTATCTACTTGCATTTTGACGTGCTTTCGAACTGCTAGGTTGGCAGGAGCTGGGACCAAGCAACGGGAGCTCACCCTGTCACAGGGATTCGAACCGTTGACCTTCTGATCAGCAAGCCCTAGGCTCAGTGGTTTAACCACAGTGCCACCTGGGTCCCTATGTGTGTGTGTGTGTGTGTGTGTGTGTGTGTGTGTGTGTGTGTGTGTGTGTATATATATATATATATATATATATATATATATATATATATATAATTTATAAATTGAACCTTATCTTCAATGAAAAGTATCTATCGTGTTGTTAAAATGAAAGTAGGGATCATTTAAATACAACTGTCCTGGATGCACATAGCACTTTTATAGCGAAATCCTCAAATAAAAGAAATCCAGCAACAACAAATGGAATATCTTCTCAGGCCAGCTGTATAATTCTAAACATGATTGCTGGGAAGGAAACCCAGCTGAACACAGTGGGACATAGGATTATAAGTGCAAAGGAGCATCTTTGCATAGGTTGTGTGTGGGGAGGTCACTTAGGATACCAAATAAATAGGAGTCTGGATCAAATGTTACTTTGTCTTCATTAGGGGGGGGGGTATGCAAAAACTGGAGACTCTTAATGGGCTTGAGATTTCTCTCCAAGAAGTGATGTCTAAACAGGTCCAGAGACCCTAGCAGCAGGCATTCTGCACAATACCAGAAACAAACAGAATTCATACTGACCTGTGTCCCATATTCAGTCCATTGGCCCAGGTCATTCCTCCAGTACCAAAGCCACTTTGTCGTCATTACAAACTTAGGAGGTTTGGTGACAGATGATGGGGTGGACAGACGTCGAACACGGGACATAGAAGTGGTCATGGTGCTGAAATCGATGTATTCTGGATCCGAAGTACTATGCAAATGTGAAAGAGGGAACATGACTAATTGTATATGGGTACCAACTTTACAGATACAATATTGCTCATTCTAATTAGACACTTAATGATATTCCAATATATATTATCATCATACCTTCCAATACCCAAATTTTCTGCAATGAAGAAGATGAAGGTAAGCCCATGGGGATATCCTTCATTTTCTGATCATTAGGATTGGGAATATTCTGAATAGTCATATCTATATGGGCCAGTTTTAGTCATTTTCTCATTAAGAAATTTAGAGTTCTTCCAAACTCTTAATTTGCAAGATGGAGGTGGACAAGGTGAAAAATGAGCAGAAATTTCAAAGCTTCTCCCTTCCCTATTAAAAGACATTAGCTAAAAATATTACTAAAACTTTCCAGTAGCAAGTAGCTATTTTAGCTCCTATTCTAGCTCCAAAGAGAGGAACTCTCTTCAGTACTCTGAAGAACACCACCCACCCACTTTGCTTTAAGGATAGCTACAGTGGTACCTGTGGTTACGAACTTAATTTGTTCTGAAGGTCCGTTCTTAACCTGAAACCATTCTTAACCTGAGGTACCACTTTAGCTAATGGGGCCTCCTGCTGCTGGCGCGCGATTTCTGTTCTTATCCTGAGGTAAAGTTCTTAACCCGAGGTACTACTTCTGGGTTAGCGGAGTCTGTAACGCGAAGTGTTTGTAACCCAAGGTACCACTGTATATTCTTCCCTTTCCATTTCCTGCTCTTAGTATGGGTCCTGCTGGCAAAACCATCATACCTACATTTCTGTAGGCTTTTAAAAATAATCTTTCACCTTTCATATCAAGGGGTTGCTGCCTGCTTAAATTGTAATTTTTCTGTCTTTAGCAGCATTTATATATTCTGTCACTGCTATTTCATATAAGAAATCAAGCTTTCTTTATTCCTTTGGCGTGAGATGTTCTTGCGGGACATTAAGATTATGGGTCAACGCATATTCATAACAAACACATGTCGTAACTCCAGCAAAAGTTCCTAAACCTCTCTGTAGTATGTGGGCCCATGGCACATACTGTAACAATGTCCCCCAAGGCAAGTAGCTGGCCTTGCAACTTTACCCCCTGTTACTGGACCCCTGTGGTTTCTTAAAGCCAAAAATGCCTTTTCTTAAAGTAACCAGATTCTCTCCTACAAGCTCTGCAGCCTCATGCAATGAGACCACGGAGGATGCTCCCTCCTGTTCTCCAACACTCAACCTGTACATAGGAGTCAGCTCTCACATTTCCCCCTCTTTTTCACACCCTCCTAACATGTTTTATCAAGCAATAAATAACAAACATTTCCCCAAGGCTTCATTGCATCTGTTCATGAACTGGGGAGGGGAAAAGAGAACTTTTGGAGCTGGTAGATAGCTTCCTTCCAAGCCACTCACCCTCAGTGAGAGACTCTTTTTGGGGGTGGGCGGGGAGTGTTTCCTCCTACCACCCCTCCTCTCCACTCAGCTTAAGCCTGTGTGTGGGAACAGCATTCATGCAGTGAGAGGCTGACTGGGAGACATCTATCTGCCCATATCTGTAGAATGCCAAGACCAGCTTTATACCTGGTAATACTTGGGTCAGAATAAGCTTTTTCTATTTCCTCTCTTCGGGGCAAATCCTTCCAACCATTTGCAGTCTGCACTTGCCATCGATAAGGCATATCGTAATGAATCATGTTGCAGTTAGCTGCAAAGAGAACCGACAAAAGTGAGTAACAGGTTGCTAAAACTGATATGCAAAGTGATGAAACAAAAACAATCAGAGTCCAACTTCTGCATGCCTGTAAAACATTGTATGTTTTAAATCTTCCTTAACAAAATGCTGAAAGTGGCTAATACGGCTGCCTTAAAAAGCCATAAAAAAGCTAAATTATGCTAAAAAGAGATAAAACACAAACACATGAGCAAACAAGCAGAATCAGCAAATGTATACCCAAGAGCAGAGGTGACAACTTGAATAAAATACTGGGGGCGTCCAGGTAAGCCCAACCCTACATAATTGATCACAAGATGTGGCACACACAATTGAAGGCGATGGATAGTTGATGAAGGACCCTACGGGAGAAGCGGGGAAGAGAAGCTCTCCCACCGCGGTGGGAGGATGGGAGAACCAAGGAAAGTTCCCAGGTGAGAGTCTCTGTGGGGGACAAGTTAAGATTTCTCTGCAAAAGAGGACTTTGCATTTTCACTTTCTTTTTAATGCTTTTGTTTAGCATAAACAAACAAACCATTTTTATTGTAATGTATTATGAAGAAAGTATCAGAATGTGTATTATAGGTTAAGATGCATATACATTTATTTTATAGTAAATGCATACAAAATATATTTTGTAAAAAAAGTGAATTTATATGTATTCCTATTTTTGACATTGACATTGATGTGGAAACAGGACAGCAGACTTACAAATGAACATGTGAACTGATGCAGAGCAGGAGGTCTGGACACAGATCCGACCCTTGTTTATTTTTGAAAGAAATGCCACATTGTGGATGCCACTATAAAGAAACTCTTACCGTTTTATTTGAGGAAATAACAGAACATCAAGCAGAGCACCCCCCCCCCTTCTCAGGGAACAGGGCAGAGAACCAGAGCTGAATCCAAGACCATTCGTGGTCTGAATGACAAGGCACCACTGTCCTGAACTGGAAGCACGTAGTCAAGACTCACAAGCAATTAGTGAGGCAGTACAAATGACTTCAATTTAGGACTACATGCTCCTTCCATCTCACATTGATCACAGTAATCTGGCAGGAGGATGCCAAGGTATGGATGGTAGTTCGACAGATTCTTATCTGAGAAGATGCACTACAACCAGAGCTGGTACAGAGGTGCTCTAATCCCTGCTGCCACTGAAGATCAGTCAGCAAGACAGGGCCAGGAGGCTGATCTCATCCATGACAAGCAAAAACACGGAGTCCTCCTTCCTAAGGCAACTTGCCATCAGGTTAAGCTTCTACTGAATAGCCCGTAACAGCACCCGACAGTCACTCGTTCAATGGCTGCATCACTACTCAATTAAAATCAAAATTAAAAAATAGGGTGGGCAGCCCAGGCTGCTAGGATGGGGCAGGGTCAAGTTTCTACGGAGTTTCTGCTGAGTAAGCAGGAGCTCTATTTACCAAATTACTCTGATAAAAAGGCTCAACTCTTGAGGATAAGTGCCAACCATTATCAGAAAAGGACTCTGGGAGTTGCCGGGCAGATATTCAAATCTCCCCCTCCTTTTGAAGCTACTGAAAACTTGAACTCCTCCCAAGGAAAGCCCTCAAAACTGTGGGCTGGATAAAGTAGCTTCAATTTATTTTTCGAGTCCGAGCATGGTACTCACAAGACAGTGTTACAAAGAACTGGGAATTTCTCCCACAAAATCTGCAACAACTCCCCCAAAGAAAAAACAGGCCAAAATTCCAACCTTCTTTCAGCTTAAGGCATAGTCACCAGGGGCCTCGTGGCAGCAGAAAATATCATCAGTGTAAAATTCCTCCCACATGACATGGTCGGAAATAGGGCTGTAGTGACTTTTAAGGACTGGTCCTCAACTAAACGGGCCTTATCAAACAAAGACAATTTCCTGAGGGCTGGTCTGTTTGTGCACCACTTCTTTGGAAATATTGGAGACCCTCTACCACTTCTAGGAGCACATAGGTCAGCCAGACCAGAAACCCAAACCAGCACTGCAGAGTGCAACAGCGCCGACAACGTAAAGCCGCCTCAATCAGATGCTGACAAACCCAAACAGTCGCCTGTCCATTGGGGGATATAGGAAACCCCAAACACATATTTTTTAGATGTCCCTTTTATGATGAGGCACAATGAGGCATGTACGGTAGAGAAACTACTGACCCCCTGCTGGTGAGGCTTGCTGACCTCCCAGTAAAGCAAAAATTCAATCTCTCCTGTTAGGCAAAGATTACAAGACAACCTGGATGGTCACCAGATTCTACGCCCAGATCTGTAGGCGCAGACCATCCCCCGTTTCAATCTAGTTTGTTAAGAAAATTCCCAAACTCATATCCACGGGCAACTCTGGGTCATTTCCCCTTAGTAGTCTATCTTGAAGTTGGTCTCTGACTGTAATAAATTTCATTTCATTTCATTTCATTGCTGCTAACACAGCGGTGTAACTTAACCCCCTGGGCACATACTCCATTTACTCTTGAGGCAGACAGATGCCAACAAGATTTACAAATCACTATCTGGCATATCCTTTCATCAGACAAATAATATGACTATCAAATGTTGGGGGAGCAGAGGGCCCCAGTCCCCCTCTCCATCCCAACATTCCAGTTTCTTTGACACCTTCACCCCTTGTTCTGACAAGCTGGATCCTGTGGCTGCACCCAAGGTCATTTCTTCAGTTGGCAAATAGGGCATGTAGAAACAATGTACGCAAAGTTGGCAAAGCAAATTAAAGCATTATTACTCCTGGGGACGCAGGTGGCGCTGTGGGTTAAACCACTGAAGCTAGGGCTTGCCGATCAGAAGGTCAGCGGTTCGAATCCCCGCGACGGGGTGAGCTCACCCCGTCGCGGGGATTCGAACCGCTGACCTTCTGATTCGAACCCAGCTCCTGCCAACCTAGCAGTTCAAAAGCACGTCAAAGTGCAAATAGATAAATAGGAACCGCTCCAGCGGGAAGGTAAACGGCGTTTCCGTGTGCTGTTCTGGTTCGCCAGAAGTGGCTTTGTCATGCTGGCCACATGACCTGGAAGCTGTACGCCGGCTCCCTCGGCCAATAACGCGAGATGAGCGCCGCAACCAAAGGTTACCTTTACTCCTGGGGAAGGCCTAAATGGAAAACAGGCCTTGGACTTGTCTGTTGGGACTTACTTTTATTTTTGCAAAACCGCCAAACATAGAAAAGACATATCTCATCACTTTTCTCCTTCTCTGAATTCTGAGGTGGTTTAGTACAAGGGGTGGCTTTAACACCTGTAAAAGATGGACCGGGGGGGGGGGGGGAGAAATAAAGGAGCATAATCTTTAGTAAACCTTGCTTAAAAAGAATCACGTGATAAAACATGCAAAGATATATCAAATATGTGCCTTACTTGGAAGGCAACTATTCTCACCACTATACCTTGTTTGGATTTCTTACTTTATTGTTATATGCATTTTATAAAAATTCTGAATAAAAAATATCATTTTTTAAAAAGCCACGTTAACATCAACAGAGAGCAGCTAGCAACACTGTCAGTTCAGGATAAGGCTAATGCAAATTAGGAGTACTGTACAGGGAATCAACCCTAAATTATGCTACAAGGCACAATGCATTGTTCCTAATTTTAAGACTGACAGAGTCTGATCCACCACAATCTTACCTGACGTGGGCATGGCACCAAGGACACCTTTTTCTCCCCCCCCCCGGGAACTGTGTTGGGGTTGGGAGGGTGGGTGAGGGATCCCAAATAGAATAAAATCAGCATCAGCATCAAACTAGTTTAAATAACTCTTTGAGAGGCAACAACAGCTACATTGTTATAAAACTGATAAGTTGTTATTATTAATTTTTTAAATTCTATACTGCCCTTCATCTGAAGATCACAGAGCAGTTTACAATATAAAAACACAAAAATACATACCATAATACCAAACAAAAACAATACCCCCCACCACACAGAGAGTTTAAAAGGCCATAGATTGTTTAACTAGCCAAAGGCCAGGAGAAAAGGAGTGTTTTTGCCTGGCACCTAAAGATATGTAACTAGGGTCCCAGGCAAGCCACCCTGGGGAAGGCATTCCATAAGGAGGCCCTTCTCATATTGCTGCCCTCCAGATCTCTTGCACAGGAGGTACACAATGAGGGTTGCAGGGTCTGGGCCAGTTCATATACAATTGTTGTTGTTGTTTAGTCGTTTAGTTGTGTCCGACTCTTCGTGACCCCATGGATCAGAGCACGCCAGGCACTCCTGTCTTCCACTGCCTCCCGCAGTTTGGTCAAACTCATGTTCGTAGCTTCAAGAACACTGTCCAACCATCTCGTTCTCTGTCGTCCCCTTCTCCTAGTGCCCTCCATCTTTCCCAACATCAGGGTCTTTTCCAGGGAGTCTTCTCTTCTCATGAGGTGGCCAAAGTATTGGAGCCTCAGCTTCACAATCTGTCCTTCCAGTGAGCACTCAGGGCTGATTTCCTTAAGAATGGATAGGTTTGATCTTCTTGCAGTCCATGGGACTCTTAAGAGTCTCCTCCAGCACCATAATTCAAAAGCATCAATTCTTCGGCGATCAGCCTTCTTTATGGTCCAGCTCTCACTTCCATACATCACTACTGGGAAAACCATAGCTTTAACTATACGGACCTTTGTCGGCAAGGTGATGTAGTTTATTGTGTGAGAGAGAAAGATATATACCAAATATGTGCTGGCAGCAATAGTCATATGTAACTGCTTACCAGTCCAGAATAGTACCAGGGACACATTAGCAGGCTTTGAGAACCCACACCCACCCCCATTATGCGGGGGAGAACTGAGGACTCATAGAATGCTGGATGGGGTTGGTGGAAAAGATTAAAGTAGAGGAAAGCATGTCTGTCAAATATTATTTATTTGTGTAGCCAAACCCATTACAATGGCTGTCTGGCAAAACTGGAGCAGTAGCACTCAGCATTGTAACATACTGTGGCAGTTTGTGTATGCAATGTACGCTGTTTGTGGGATATATTACAGTGGTACCTCGGTTCTTGAATGTAATCCATTCTGGAAGACCATTTGACTTCTGAAACATTCGAAAACCTATGTGCAAAGGGCTGGCTGCAAGTTCAATTGGAAAAATCGGAAAAACACGCAGCGGAAGCCATTTGACTTCCAAGGCACGTTCAAAAACAGAAGCAATTAGTCATACCTTGGATCCCGAATGCCTTGCGAGTTGAACGTTTTGGCTCCTGAACGCCGCCAACTCGAAAGTGAGTGTTCCAGTTTGTGAACATTCTTTGGAACCCAAATGTCCAATGCAGCTTACACGGCTTCCGATTGACTGCAGGAGCTTCCTGCAGCCAACTGGAAGCCGTGCTTTGGTTTCCAAACATCTTGGAAGTCGAACAGACTTCTGGAACAGATTCCAATCGACTTCCGAGGTACGGCTGTACTTCCGGGTTTTTGGCATTCGAAAACCGAAACGTTTGGCTTCCAAGACACTCAAAAATCGAGGTACCACTGTATATATATATCTATATATAAATTCTGCCATTCCCCAAATTTATCTGAGTTTATTGGCGCATACCTATGAAAACATCAGCATTCCCCAAATTTCTGGCAACTGCTGAAAAATGTAGTTAGTAATTGATCAATGTAAGTTTAAAAGGGGACTCATACTGCATATTGGGGCTAAAGCTCATCCCTGTATCTTGCCATGAGAAGGCAGAAATTCTGTCTTAGGCCTAATTCAATCAACTTGGGTCCTTTGCTAAGAAAGTAAATTGGTTCACCTTGGTTGAGGTCCATAAGATTACGTATATTAGATGATTGCTCGAGTCTGGCTTCTCTCGGATTTTCTGCACTTAATTTTTCACCACTTGATGCAGGTCTTGCGTTTGGGAAATTACCTAAAAGAATGGGGAGAGGCTTCAAATGATGAGGAGAAATGAAGTCCTTTCACACGCCAGTACATGATGCCCCTTCCAATAATAATAATAATAAACATCATCATCATCATCACAATAACAATAACAATTTATTATTTATACCCCGCCCATCCAGGTGGGTTTCCCCAGCCACTCTGGGTGGCTTCCAACAAAATATTAAAATACAATAGTCCTTCAGATATTAAAAGCTTCCCTATAAGCACTCACTCTTGCGAGGACCCAATTCTCTGGACAGTACAGCAGTCTTGTGTTCACAGATTGTCTGGATGTTCCAGGCCACTCGGTCATCCACTCCTTCTTCGAGCAACAGCTTCAGAGCATTTGGTTGCAAAAGGTTGTGAGACCTCTTGCACTTAGGAAACCTACATTGCCCTCTCAGGAAATACCGGCAAATGTGAAGCTTGGTGCAATTATCTTGCTGGGCACAATTCCCATCCCCTTTATTGTAGAAATTGCATACCTGGAAACAAGTAGTGACAATAAGAAACACACCATAATTTCAATTAATACTGTACCAGTCTGAATTGCATGTAATGTGGACAAATACACAAGTTTGGGTAATATCCTTAGCAGCTGTATCACATACAGAAGCTGAAAACTTCCATAAGCAGTCTGGCGTAAACATTCCATAAGCATTGCAGTCTGGCGATATACCGCAATGTTGAAAAACTAAGCTGCACTGGCCTCAGCCTGCAAGGTGCTGGGTGAAATTGCCACAGCCCTCACCGCAGGAGCTGAGGCTGTTTCACCTCAGTGCCTAGTGGGCTGTGGGACAACACAGTTTGTTTGTACAGCTTGGGTGGGGCACGGGCGGGCTTGTGGGGAGACAAACGGGGGTACCTTTTTGCGGCTCTGCCAGGGATGGGGAGGGCACCTGATCCCCAGCAGAGCCATCCCTGCTGCTCCCCCCGCTTGTGCGGGAGCCAGCGCCGGGCTCAGTGAGCATTTAACTGTTCGGCCGAGGGGAGTGGCAACCGCACACTCCTCAGCCGAGCAGATTAAAGATGCAGAGGGAGGAACAAGCTGTATTGGCGCCTCGCTGGTGCACTGTTTCCCCCCTCTGCGCGATATGAGGGCAGAGTGGGGTGGCAGTTTCACTCAGTGATATATCATGTCCCTCTGCTAGCAACGCTCACTGGAGGAAGTCACTATCAGAGGGACTAAGGAGCAGTGGTGATTTCACCAGCGATATACCGCTGAGTGAAGCCGACATTGTGGTCTGCTCCTTTATTCTGTGAGAGCAAACAAACACCTACGTGATGCTACAATCTTTTCATAACTTACATCAGGCCAGAGAAAATGATCGTTTTGGAGGAGGAGAACACGCAGTTCATTCTCATTGAGCCCAGAAAGTTCATGAGCCTTCAGGATTTTTCGGTTCGCCTCTGAAAAAACGTCATGAGAATACTTGCATGCCCTGGGATAAAAGTAAAAGGAGAAAAAACATAATCAAGGTATCAGAAATACCTGGGAATATACATGTGGAGTGAGAGCCTATATATTCCAAGGACCCTTCACTTTTTTGTAGGCTACAAATCCTGAATTCAAATACAAAACCTGAGTTCCTTGAAATAATGTACTATTAAAAAAATGTATTATCTATTCTGTTCCATTAAACCAGTGATGGGCAAACTTTTGAGCTTGGTGTGTCAAAATTCGCCAAAAAACCGAGCATAACTCGGGTGGTGTGTCACTTTGAGAAAAAAGCCATAATTTCATGATATTTATAGTTTAAATAACAAAAATTTATAATTGTAATATATTACTGTATTTAATAAACCAAAAACTAATTATTTAACCAAACCAAAAACCCCTTATTTATCACAAAGTGCCCAGAGTTGTTGAGCTTTTTGGGGGGAGCTGCTGACCAAAGTTTTGGGGGTTTTTTTGGAGTGCAAAAGTTGCTTTCCTTTTTTGGGGGGATGCCCCAAAGCTGCTGCACTTTTTTGGGGGGGGGGGAAGAGAACAGAAATAAATGACGAATAATACCTTCGCTGGAACTAACACGCAGCACCGACATAGTCTGCCAAAGCGCAAAAAAACCCAGCACAGAACGGGTTAAAAAATGAATGCTGTTACACCCAATCATCGTCTGCCAAAGCGCCGGAAAAAACATCACAAAGGGTTAAAAAAACCAATCTCTAGCTACCAGCAACAACAACCAACAAAAGGATCCTGGTTTTAACAGCTTGTAGCTTGAGGAGGAGCGGGAGAACAAATGAGGGAAGAAAAACAACAATAGCGTGAATGGGCCGATGGGGCGGGTGCCAGCAGTGAGGGCTCTGCGTGTCACGTCTGACACGCGTGTCATAGGTTCGCCATCACTCCATTAAACACATTTTCCAAATTCTTGGATACTCTACACCAAGAATGGGAAAATTTTGGCCTGTAGATATTTTTGGACTCCCAACAGCCCCAGCAAGCTTGACCAATAGTCAGGAACGATAGGAGTTGTGGAAAAAAGCATCTTAAAGGCCATAGGTTCCCTACTTTAAAGTGACCAAGAAACAAAATAGCAAGGTGAGGTAAAACATTTGAAGATCCTCATCAGCATGGCAAACATCAATAATGGCAGGGAGAATGCTTGGCTTGTGCCACAACTGTGCCCTTGAGTGCCAGTCACTCTATCTAGCAGGGGAAAGCAAAGGACTGCATGGGGTCTGTTGCTGTGGTGAGGGAAGAGCCTGCTCTGTGGTCAGCAGTTGCACAGCATTGCACAAGGTTGCTCCAAAATGCAAATCCTCCTCCTAGATACACACATCAATCACCATACTGATAAGGCTGGTAAATTAGTAATCGCGCTGAATACCTTCCACCCAATTCTCATGCTTGGAGATTTCCGCTCAAGGAATGTTTCAGTGTTTGCACCTAATGCATTATTTCTGGCAGATTCCAACCCATTGAGTCCACTGTTGGTTCTCCTTTTGGAATCTGATTCGAGGCCCAAACAATTCAGGAGCTGAATTGTTGCTCCTGGAAACAAATTCTGCTCAGTGTTTATTCTGAGGAACCGAGGTCAAAGTCTGACTAGCAGGATACTTTACAAGAACAACCCAAGAGATCCATCCAAGCAAAGTTATACATTGTCCTAAAGAAGCATTATGAAATCCTCCCCACTTCCTTAATTTAAGACTAGAATGAGAAAAACACAATACAATTCAGTTCCCTGAGAACTTCACTTTTCATTTCTTCTCTCAAAACCCTCCCCAAACTCAGGTGTTCAGCACTTTATAGTTATTTAGATACTCTTGAAGGAAGCGTGTAGGCCGTGTTTCTCAAAATTGGGTCGCCAGCTGTTGTTGAACTATACGCCCATTACCCCTGATCACAGGTCCTGCTAGCTAGGGATTATGGGAGTTGTAGTCAAACAACAGCTGGAGAGTCAAGTTTGATAAACACTGGTAGGCAATGTCTGCTGAAATCTGAGAAGCCAGAGTTCACTCAGTGAAAAAAGTCAGCAATTTGGTGTATCCTCAAGTTGAAGGATTTTCTCGCCACAAATCAGTTTGCTCATGCACATTTGTGTTTGTGGTGAGCAAGGTGTGGGACTGACAGACCCAGCCACACGCTTTCCCTTTGTAAGATGATGATTCCCCTGCTATTGTGCCGTAACAACAGATTCTCGCATCCCTTCACACTCACCATCTGCCACAAGCAGGCCTGAAGCATCGGCCCTTGGTGTAGTTCTTGCAGATATGGAGGCGTTCGCATCCTCCACAACTGTTCCTTGAGCATAGCCGCACTGGGGACACAGCCAGCACCTGACGCTCGGAGTCCCGGGGGACAACCAGAAACGTTTCCTTCCCTGCACCCTGCAGGATCTCCTCTAGCTGGTGATCAGACAACCCCGAGAGCGAGGGGAGCTCACTGAAGCCTAGGCACCCTCCTCCTTCAGAGCAAAGGATCTTTGTGATGAAACTGCACACAGCAGCGTCGGACATGTTCCTTCTCTGATCTGCCTTCCTTTTAAGTACAAACAGCTTGTTTGGTTTCCTGCACAGATTAGGCTCCACCTTTCCCAGTCCAACTCACAGGAGAATTGAAACTTAAGCCAAACGCAGCTCCCTAGCAACTTAAACACCTGTATACCGTACTATGCCCTTCTGCTCCTTCCTATTACTGTAGTTCTGCTTGCCTTCAGTTTCAGTTCTCATGTGACTTGGGGGCGGGAGGGTGAGGGAATCGGCTTTAAAACAGTTAAAGCAGGTAACCTGATTGCCTTTCTGCCTTCTCTGTATTGCCTATTCCCACCTTTTAATGTGGCACTGTAAATATAACCACATGGTACTGGAGGGGTCGTAAACGCAAAAGTCCAATATGAAATCACATGTTACATGACTGTGGGTGTAGAGTAGGGTTTTTTAAACATGTGTAGTGACATTTCAAGAAAGTAAAATCTAGTGAGAGATTTTACTTTCTTGGGCTCCTTGATCACTGCAGATGGTGACAGCAGTCACGAAATTAAAAGACGCCTGCTTCTTGGGAGAAAAGCAATGACAAACCTAGACAGCATCTTAAAAAGCAGAGACATCACCTTGCCTACAAAGGTTCGTATAGTTAAAGCTATGGTTTTCCCAGTAGTGATGTATGGAAGTGAGAGCTGGACCATAAAGAAGGCTGATCGCCGAATAATTGATGCTTTTGAATTATGGTGCTGGAGGAGACTCTTGAGAGTCCCATGAACTGCAAGAAGATCAAACCTATCCATTCTGAAGGAAATCAGCCCTGAGCGCTCACTGGAAGGACAGATCGTGAAGCTGAGGCTCCAATACTTTGGCCACCTCATGAGAAGAGAAGACTCCCTGGAAAAGACCCTGATGTTGGGAAAGATTGAGGGCACTAGGAGAAGGGGACGACAGAGGACGAGATGGTTGGACAGTGTTCTCGAAGCTACGAACATGAGTTTGACCAAACTGCGGGAGGCAGTGCAAGACAGGAGTGCCTGGCGTGCTATGGTCCATGGAGTCACGAAGAGTCGGGCACGACTAAACGACTAAACAACAAGTGACATTTCAGTAGGCGCCTTCTTATTGCCATACCCCTATTTCATCTTCATCAACACAAATACAGCCTGTCCTTCTCCACCAGTTGCTGCTGAAGGGACACACAGTATTTTTTATTATTAAAACACCTCTCCTGCACAATAATGCTCTTGCACATAGTAGCTGTATTAAAAATAAAAATGGTCCTTGCAGGTTTAGGAGACAGGAAAATAAAAGGGGAGAAAATAAGTGGCAGACAAATTTTGTGGGAGCTTTTCCAACTCATTGCCTGACTTGGAACAACACAATGCATTTTCATGCAAATTTGGTGTGTGTGTGTTTTTTCAAAAATACAGAATGTATACCCGCAAAGGCAAACAAATATTTACATGCATGACCACAATGGACCTCAAATTTCCTAGTTTTGAGCAGCAAGTACGTTTTTCTTTCTTGAAAAGTACTGTACAAATTTTTTCGACTTACAAATGTGCGTTCGGAACGCATTAAATTCCTAAGTAGAGGTACCACTGTATCTTTTTACTGCTCTAGAATCTGAATCTGAAACTAGGAACTGAAATCACAGATTGGAGCTGGTTTCTAAACACAGTTCATATGCCAGAATGTCTGAATTCAGGAATCACCATAGTTAGGACTAAGCCTGAAGAGGCAGCTAGCTGCACCACGGAAATAGGTGTGAATTTAGGAAATGGAACAATGAGATTTTCATCATAATCTGTTGCAGATTCACAACTGATGAATCATCACACGGTCACAGAAACTACACGGAAGGTTCCTCACCAAGTTTCCATTCAGATGAAGGTAGCCATTTTACAAACATAATTATCAACTATTTTGGGTGTTAAATGAAGGGTCCAGTATTATATGCAGGAGTACCAAAGCTGAGTACATGTCCAGCCACAAACTCTGTTCAAAAACAGGCTTCATTTTACAATTTAAGACATATTTCCATGCACACTATACTTTAAAAGCACCTACCTCCCACACAAAGAATCCTGGGAATTATGGTTGTTAAGGGTGTTGGGAATTGTAGCTCTGCGAGTTCCCTGGATTTACTCAAATGTAATGTGCACCCTTTTTGGCCAAATTATGTCATGAAAATTGGGGTGCAATTGTAAGTAGAGGTATTTGTAAGTAGAGGTACCACTGTACTGTAATGTCAAGAGCATTTGACCTCCATTTTAATCTAGTTCCAGAAAGGCATTTACTGGAAGCACTTTCAAATCTCTTGGATTTCAGTAAGATGCTAAAATCACTTAACTTGGGGGTGGCTTGATCTCATTATAGCACTGTTGGCTCTCATTATCTACAGAAGATATTTAATATTTTAAAGAAATATAAACGGTTAGAAAGGAGCACACACCAAGGAGTCCAAATCCACACCAGACCTGGAGAGTATAGTTTATATGGAACTGTTAAAAAAATGGCACTTCTCTTCGGGGGGGGGGAGTTAAGCACTTTTAATGTTCTGAGATTTAAGGACAGAGTTAACTCTTAGTAACAGTGGAATCCAAAGCACTTTGATTTAATCATTTATTTATTGGATTTACATCCCACCATGGGCATAGCCAGGATTTTTGTTGGTGGGGGGGGGAGGCTTTTGTTAGGGAGGCAGAACCTCAGATTTGATTCTGTCCCCCCGCCCCCCCCCAGGCTATGCCCATGCACCCCACCTTTTCCTCCAAGGAGTATAAGATGGTGTTCTTGGTCCTCTGCCTCCTCACAACCACCCTGTGATCTTTGGATGAAGGGTGGCATATAAATTTTAATAATAACAGCAGGTGAGACTGAACTGCATGGCTGAGTGAGGATCTGGCCTCCCAAGTCCTACCCCCAAACCAGCTTTACTTATTTGTTAAGACAATGAGCGTTTCAAATAAAGCATTTTAAATAAAGCAAGAGACCCGTCAGGCATCTGGTATGGCCAGTGCCGGATTTATGTACTGTATCAGCTAAACAAGCTCTAGCTTAGGGTCCCGCTCTCTTGGGGCCCCCCAAAGAATGTACATTTCCAAAATATAAGATAAAAAACCAAAATAAAACCTACATCCAGCAACAGTTTCTTTTGCTGTGTAGGCTCCTATGATGTAAGTAACGCTAGCCTGCTCCCTAAAATATCACATATCAAGGGCCCCATGACCTTCTGTAGCTTAGGGCCTTATCCAACCTAAATCCGGCCCTGGGTCTGGCAAATTATTACCAGGTTAGTACAGTACCACCAACCATTAACCACCAACAGAACTTTTTCTGACGTCCTTGTTGAGAGAACTTTTTCCGGACGGGCTATAAATAGGATGAAAGAAGACGCACCAAGTGGGAGGCCAAGTGCGCCCCCCTCCGGCCCCCGGCCCCCCCTCTCTCTCGGCCTCACCTGGCTCGGCAGCGGCCCTTGAGGTTGAGCTTGCAAAGGTGGAGCTCCTCGCAGCCGAAGCACTCTTTCCGCACGCAGAGCCGGACCGGGGAGACGGCCAGCACCCAAGTGGATCGCCCTTGCGCGCGCACCAGAAACCTCTCCTGGCCCACCTCCTCCAGGATCTGGCGCAGCTGCTCCTCGGGGAGCTCCAGCTGCTGCACCAGCTCGGCTTGCTCCAGGCGGCCCCCCTGGGCGCACAGGAGCTTCGCGATGTAGCTGCACACGGCCGGGTCCGACATGGTCGCCTCCCGCGCGCCTCCCGCCGCAGCCTCCCTCCGCCCAAGGCCGCCGCCAAGAAACGAAAGCGAAGGCAGAGAAGGCGGCGCGGGGGCGGGGCCTGCCCGCTCCGCTCCGCCCCCCCCGGCCGCCCAGGCGCGGAAGGCGGAGCCGGAGAGGGGGGCGAGCCCTGGAGACCCGCGAGGAAAGGGCGCGTGGGAACGCGGGCCATGGCCAGCACCTTCGCTGAATCTTCAAAGTGCTCCCAGAATGCGAACTTTCTAGCGCAGTGGTTCTCAAACTTTTCCCCTGGGCCAGACTTTCACAATTACAATTTGCTAGGGCAAATCCTGCCTTTTTTATTGATAAGAATTGCATTGGAAAACAAAAAGAAGCCACAAAGAGCAGTGCTTGATTGGCAAACGATGCCCACACCAGTCTTAGATGGAAGCTATAGAATCATAGAGTTGGAAGAGACCACAAGGGCCATCCAGTCCAACCACCAAAGCATTATTGACATATGCCTGTCAAGCCTCTGCTTAAAGACCTCCAAAGAAGGAGACTCCACCACACTCCTTGGGAGCAAACTCCACTGCCAAACAGCTCTTACTGTCAGGAAGTTCTTCCTAATCTTTAGGTGGAATCTTCTTTCTTCTAGTTTGAATCCATTGCTCCGTGTCCGCTTCTCTGGAGCAGCAGAAAACAACCTTTCTCCCTCCTCTATATGACATCCTTTTATATACCGGTACCAGTATTTGAACATGGCTATCATATCACTCCTTAACCTTCTCTTCTCCAGGCTACACATACCCAGCTCCCTAAGCCGTTCCTCATAAGGCATCGTTTCCAGGCCTTTGACCATTTTAGTTGCCCTCCTCTGGACACGTTCCAGCTTGTCAGTATCCTTCTTGAACTGTGGTGCCCAGAACTGGACACAGTACTCCAGGTGAGGTCTGACCAGAGCGGAATACAGTGGTACAATTACTTCCCTTGATCTAGATGCTATACTCCTATTGGTGCAGCCCAGAATTGCATTGGCTTTTTTAGCTGCTGCATCACACTGTTGACTCATGTCAAGTTTGTGGTCTACCAAGACTCCTAGATCCTTTTCACATGCCATAGCGATGTTCCAAGGCATTTCAGATTTTGTATTTGTGGGGTAGACAAAGTAGAAGATCTTCCCATTATATATATTGTTGGCTCTATCAAAACCCCAGAAAGAGATTTTTGGAACCGCTACACAAACTGAACCCTGAAGGGAAAATATGTTGGCTATTGTCTGACTGCAACCTGCTTGTCACACATAAAACAGCCTTATTTGCAAAAACCGCTAAAAGTATTTTTGTTAGCTGCAACAGACAATGCCCTTGTGAAGGGGATCCATTAATTTGATTTGTTGTAAGATATATTTCTGTATTTATTTCAATAGCTTTTATTCGACTTGCAGTACCTGTAACTGGATTTGTAATGGCTTTTAGTCAAATACAATAAATGATTGATTGATGATAGTTGATTTATAACATAAAACCCTAGAAATAAATGGTAGGATTTTGATTATTTGGGATGTGAAGGGAGAAGAGAAGCTGCAGATGAATTCCTGGGCTAGCCTCTGAAAGACCAGGTCAAGCTAGGGTTATTAAGAAACAATACAGGGACATTGAGAGTCATTGACAATGCAAGAGAAATGTGCTCCCCTTTGCCTTGAGGTGTGAACAGAGACTGGACATTTTGTTTTTGTTTTTGTTTGTTTTTTAAAATAATTTTTATTGAATTTTACATTTGTTGTTATTATCACAATTACATCATACCAAATCGTAACAAATTGAGTTCCCCACTCCCCCCCCCACCATGACTTTCCTCAACTTCCCCTTCTGGTTTTTTACATATGAACTTGTCCTGCTTGCAATACTATTCTTCAATATTATATCCTTAAATTAAATATTGTTATATTCTTATCATTTTAACCTCATCTTTATAGCTTCTATGTTTGTATTGTTAATTGTAAGTGTTTACTCAAACCCTGCTAGCGAGTCCATTTCTTTACATTGATTCCGTAGATACAGCATAAATGGTTCCCAATCTTCTCTGAAATCTCTATTGTCTTTGTCTCAAAGTCTTTCAGTTAACTTCGCCATTTCAGCATATTCTATCAGTTTTTTTGCCATTGTTCTTTGGTTGGTATTTCCATAACCCCAAACTGGCTAGCGAATGCCAAAGACAATTTACTCAATAAACCATATTAAAGTGCAATATGCATATCAGCGCCGTCTTAAGCGCCCCTGTCGCCATGGTGCGCCGGATCTCTCTGGCGCCCTTCCGCCCCGTTTCCCGGCGCGGTGGGCGGGTGGGCGGGGCGCTGCTGCGCGGCGGGCGGGCAGGCAGGCACAGCGCGATCTCTCCGGCGCCCTCCCGCCCCGTTTCCCAGCGCGGTGGGCAGGTGGGCGCCGCGCGCAGCGGACTGGCCGGCCGGCCACCGGGCGGGTGCAGCTCGCGGCGCCCTCCTGGCAGGCCGGCGCCATGGTGCCCTGCGCCACCGGGGGTCTACGGCGAGCCGGCCCTGATGCATATCAAAGGCTGGAGAAACTATGAACAAACAGTATACTGAAGGCACAACTCTGTCAATAATGATGGTATCTTAGCGCAGTGCATAAACACAAAAGTGCTGCAATGGTACAATGCTACCAATAACGCCGTAATAGTGTCCTAGTGCAGTGCCTCAGCTTCACGATCTGTCCTTCCAGTGAGCACTCAGGGCTGATTTCCTTCAGAATGGATAGGTTTGATCTTCTTGCAGTCCATGGGACTCTCAAGAGTCTCCTCCTGCACCATAATTCAAAAGCATCAATTCTTCGGCGATCAGCATTCTTTAGGGTCCAGCTCTCACTTCCATACATCACTACAGTACTGGGAAAACCATAGCTTTAACTATACGGACCTTTGTTGGCAAGGTGATGTCTCTGCCTGCTTTATTATACCATAAATACGCATGCCATCCAAATCTGTTGTCACGTCCTTTCAGATATAAAAAATCTATGTTTTCTAGTTTGATCCAATCCCGGATCCAAGTAACACAAGCCACTTCATAGTAAAGTTTGAAATCTGGCAGGGAGAATCCTCCTTTCTTTATTATCTGTAAGTATTTTGTATTTTATCCTTGGTTTCTTCCCTTTCCAGATAAATTTAGAGATATCTTTTTGCCATGTCTTGAAGCATACCATGTTACTTATTACCACTATTGTCTGGAATAAAAATAACATTTTTTGGCAATGTGTTCATTTTAATTGCTGCAATTCTTCCTAACAGAGACAAATTCATTCTTCCCCATATTTCTAGATTCCTTTTAACTTCATTCCAACATTTTTCATAGTTATCTTTATAAATATTGATATTTCTAGCTGTGAGCCATATTCCTAAATATTTCACTTTTTTATGAATCTCTATTCCTCTAGCATGAGATAATTCCTTTTTATCTACTGCTGTTAGGTTTTTGACTAATAACTTTGTCTTATTTTTATTTAATTTAAAACCTGCAACTTGCCCAAACTCCTGAATTTTTTCTAACACTATCAGAAGAGAATATTTTGGATTTTCAACTGTAATTACAGTACCAGATCGTCGACATATGCTTTCAATTTATATGACTTTTTTCCTACTTTGATTCCTGTAATCCTTTCATCTGCTCTTATATTTCTCGTCAGGACTTCTAGAACCAAAATAAATAATAAAGGTGATAATGGCCTTGTTCCATCATGGCCTTGTTCCTTTCTGTATTTTACATTCCTCTGTTATCACCTGATTAACAATTAATTTTGCTTTTTGATCTGAATAAATAGCTTGAATTCCTTTTCTAAAATTATATCCAAAATTCATTTCTTCAAGTACTTTTTTCATGAATTCCCAAGAGACATTATCAAAGGCTTTCTCCGCATCTATAAACATAATGCTGCTTGCTTTTCATTTTTCACTTCCAGGTATTCTATAACATCTATAATATTCCTTATGTTGTCCTTCATTTGTCACCTTGAAAGAAATCCTGCCTGGTTGAGACTGGGCATTTTGAAGGTTGCCATGGTAACTGGGTGCGAGGTGACATTAAAAGAGAGGCTTGGGCAAGGGTTGCTGGGAAGAAGAAGAAGGAAGGAAGACTGGGATCCATCTTGGGCAGGCTGGTTGAAGGCTGTTGTGTCACTTCCAACTTCCAACTCTTAAGATTCTATGGTTCCGGGCTGTGTCTCAATTCTCCAAAGGAACACAGGACTGAGCTATCTGCGACACAATTGGTCAGTTTGCGGAAGCCACACCTATCACTCTGTTGGGTTACCAGTTGCCTCGCTAGAATGCACCACAACATAGAATCATAGAATTTTAAGAGTTGGAAGGGACCCAAGGGTCATCTGGTCCAACCCTCTGCATCCCTGACAGATGGCCATCCAACCTCTGCTTGGTTTGAGTCCTACCCTTCAGAGCAGGAAAAAACAAGCACGCTCCCTCTTCCATGTGACAGCCCTTAAGCCCCACTGGCTATGCCCATGTGGGGTGGTGCTCTAGCAGAAAGAGTTGTGAACCATTAAACTGTTTAACCACTTCATTATAACAAGCTGTGCAATTTATTAACAAAATGTCTTGACAATATGTCTAGACAAAAGAGCTGTATGAGCAACCTGCAGAGGAAAAGCTCAGTATTACATACCTCACATTGTTGTGGTTTAGTCGTTTAGTCGTGTCCGACTCTTCGTGACCCCATGGACCAGAGCACGCCAGGCACTTCTGTTTTCCACTGCCTCCCGCAGTTTGGTCTAACTCATGTTTGTAGCTTCGAGAACACTGTCCAACCATCTCGTCCTCTGTCGCCCCCTTCTCCTTGTGCCCTCAATCTTTCCCAACATTGGGGGTCTTTTCCAGGGAGTCTTCTCTTCTCATGAGGTGGCCAAAGTATAATACTTTCATAGAATCAAAGAGTTGGAAGAGACCCCAAGGGCCACCCAGTCCAACCCCCTGCCAGCAGGAAACACCATCAAAGCATTCCTGACAGATGGCTGTCAAGCCTCTGCTTAAAGACCTCCAAAGAAGGAGATTCCACCACACTCCTTGGCAGCAAATTCCACTGTCGAACAGCTCTTACTTGGTTGTAAGCATTTTTCTGGGAACTAGTTGCTACTTGTACCCAGTGGTTTAAACTCATGTGCTTTTCCTCATCTGCCTTCCTGCTTGCTCTCTCTCTCTACATTCTCTCCTTGCCTTATTTTGCATCATTCTGCTTTTGAAGAGACCAAACTTTTTTTGCAAAACTTCAGAACCAGACATATGCCACTTGCTTCCTTCAGCAACCCAAGCATGGGCGTAGCCAGGAATTTTTTTTGGCGGGGAGCAGACTTTTGTTACGGGGGCAGAACCTCAGATTTGTATTAAGGGGGTAGCTGCTCCCTCCTGCCCCCCTTGACAGGAGAATGAACCTCAGCACCAGAACATTTTATTAGGAACAAGTGGCACCCAATTACATATGGGATCCCCTGCAATATTTTACCAGCCGTAGAGAGAGGCAAGGGCTGGTGAAGGACACAGAAGCCCTACCCACTAGGCTGCTGCTACTACAAGAATTGGAGGATAATGGAAAGAGTCACTTGGTGTGGAATAATTTGCCTTTTGCAGTTGTAATATATCCAAATTGACAAAAATGGCAGCATCAACAACAGATTACATAGACAAAACCACAAAGATATCATTAAGTTCAAGAACACTGCCCCCCTTCTCCCAAGGCCTAGATGTGCTAACAAAAGTCTATGTGTTCTTTTCCCTTACTCATAGTTCAAGGATTCAATAAGTGAATTAGGGTCCTTTCCACAAAGATGGAAAAACTGTTCCAGCAGGTGGCAGCAGCAGACTGGAGGCACTACAGAACTGAAGCTACGGTAGTAGCCGACTGCAGCAAATTTCTACTCCAGGCAGCAGCAAAAGGCTCTCTGCAGCTTCAGCCAATAGGATCCAAGTTGCTAGTGTAGTTCACAATTCTCCAGAGTTTGTTCCGATTCAATGGTAAGCAGTGGGTTTTCCTGGAGGAAAGTGGCAGGACAAGCGGAAGAAACATGGGACAAGACCGGCGTATGGACGAGCCCAGAGCTGCTTCTTGGTGACTTCAGCTAATAGGAATCTAATAGGATTAGCACAAGATCTCTGCTACAATGCTTAGCAAATCGTGAGTTTCAGGCATTTGATTGATTGAGTTTATATACCGCCCTATACCTGGAAGTCTCTGGGCAGTTCACCAAACAAAATCAAAATATAAAATCACAAAATACATAATCAAAATAAAAACAACAACCCAATAACCCCCCCCAAAAAAACACATTTTAAAATGGCATAGGATGTCAATCAAATCAACCGAAGGCCTGCTTTAAAAGGAACATTTTTGCCTGGCACCTAAAGATGTATACTGAAGGTGCCAGGTGAACTTCCCTAAGGAGAGCATTCCACAGATGGGGAGCCACAGCAGAGAAGGCCCGTTCTCATGTTGCCACCCTCCGAACCTCTTGAGGAGGCGGCACACGAAGGAGGGCCTCTAAATACGATCTCAGGTTCTGGAAAAGAGTTGGCCCTTGAGGTATTGCGGTTCTGAGTCGTTTAAGGCTTTATAGGTCAAAACCCCCTTCATGGATCAATGCCTTGTCGTGGCGAAGGGGCTTGAATAACTCAGAGAAGCTATGAGCTATGCCATGCAGGGCCACCCAAGATGGACAGGTCATAGTGGAGAGTTTTGACTAAACGTGATCCACCTGGAGAAGGAACTGGCAAGCCACTCCAGTATCCCTGCCAAGAAAACTCCATGGACAAAGACAACAGGCATATAAAAGTTATGACGCTGGAAGATGAGCCCCTCAGGTCGGAAGGCGTCCAACATGCTACTGAGGAAGAGCGGAGGACAAGTACAAGTAGATTCAGAGCTGATGAAGCGGCTGGGCCAAAGCCGAAAGGACGCTCAGTTGCGGATATGCCTGGAAGCGAAAGGAAAGTCCGATGCTGTAAAGAAAAATATTGCATAGGAACCTGGAATGTAAGAACCATGAGTGGAGGTAAGCTGGATGTGGTCAAAAATGAGATGACAAGAATAAATATCGACATCCTGGGCATCAGCGAACTAAAATGGAAGGGAATGGGCGAATTCAGTTCGGATGACTATCATATCTACTACTGTGGGCAAGAATCCTGTAGCAGAAATGGAGTGGCCCTCATAGTCAACAAAAGAGTGGCAAAAGCTGTAATGGGATGCAATCTCAAAAATGACAGAATGATCTCGATACGAATCCAAGGCAGACCTTTTAACATCACAGTAATCCAAGTTTATGCACCAACTACCGGTGCTGAAGAAAGTGAAATTGACCAATTCTATGAAGACCTACAACACCTTCTAGAAATGACACCAAAGAAGGATGTTCTTCTCATTACAGGGGACTGGAATGCTAAAGTAGGGAATCAAGAGATAAAAGGAACAACTGGCAAGTTTGGCCTTGGAGTTCAAAATGAAGCAGGGCAAAGGCTAATAGAGTTCTGTCAAGAGAACAAGCTGGTCATCACAAACACTCTATTCCAACAACACAAGAGACGACTCTACACATGGATATCACCAAATGGACAGCATCAAAATCAGATTGATTATATTCTCTGCAGCCAAAGATGGAGAAGCTCTATACAGTCAGCAAAAACAAGACCTGGAGCTGACTGTAACTCAGATCATCAGCTTCTTATAGCAAAATTCCAGCTTAAACTGAAGAAAGTAGGAAAAACCACTGGGCCAGTAAGATACAATCTGAATCAAATCCCTTATGAATACACAGTGGAAGTGAGGAACAGGTTTAAGGATTTAGATTTGGTGGACAGAGTGCCTGAAGAACTATGGATGGAGGCTCGTAACATTATACAGGAGGCAGCAATGAAAACCATCCCAAGGAAAAGGAAATGCAAGAAAGCAAAATGGCTGTCCAACGAGGCCTTACAAATAGCGGAGGAGAGGAGGCAAGCAAAATGCAAGGGAGATAGGGAAAGATACAGGAAACTGAATGCAGATTTCCAAAAAACAGCAAGGAGAGACAAGAGGGTCTTCTTAAATGAGCAATGCAAAGAAATAGAGGAAAACAATAGAATGGGGAAAACCAGAGATCTGTTCAAGAAAATTGGAGATATGAAAGGAACATTTCGTACAAAGATTACCATAATCAAGGACAAAAATGGTAAGGACCTAACAGAAGCAGAAGACATCAAGAAGAGGTGGCAAGAATACACAGAGGAATTATACCAGAAAGATATGGAGGTCTCGTACACCTCAGGTAGTGTGGTTGCTGACCTTGAGCCAGACATCTTGGAGAGTGAAGTCAAATGGGCCTTAGAAAGCATTGCTAATAACAAGGCCAGTGGAAGTGATGATATTCCAGCTGAACTGTTTAAAATTTTAAAAGATGATGCTGTTAAGGTGCTACACCCAATATGCCAGCAAGTTTGGAAAACTCAGCAATGGCCAGAGGATTGGAGAAGATCAGTCTACATCCCAATTCCAAAGAAGGGCAGTGCCAAAGAATGCTGCAACTACCGCACAATTGCGCTCATTTCACACGCTAGCAAGGTTATGCTTAAAATTCTACAAGGCAGGCTTAGGCAGTATGTGGACCGAGAACTCCCAGAAGTGCAAGCTGGATTTCGAAAGGGCAGAGGAACCAGAGACCAAATAGCAAACATGCGCTGGATTATGGAGAAAGCTAGAGAGTTCCAGAAAAACGTCTACTTCTGCTTCATTGACTATGCAAAAGCCTTTGACTGTGTCGACCACAGCAAACTATGGCAAGTTCTTAAAGAAATGGGAGTGCCTGATCACCTCATCTGTCTCCTGAGAAATCTCTATGTGGGACAAGAAGCTACAGTTAGAACTGGATATGGAACAACTGATTGGTTCAAAATTGGGAAAGGAGTACGACAAGGTTGTATATTGTCTCCCTGCTTATTTAACTTATATGCAGAATTCATCATGCGAAAGGCTGGACTAGATGAATCCCAAGCCGGAATTAAGATTGCCGGAAGAAATATCAACAACCTCAGATATGCAGATGACACAACCTTGATGGCAGAAAGCGAGGAGGAATTAAAGAACCTTTTAATGAGGGTGAAAGAGGAGAGCGCAAAATATGGTCTGAAGCTCAACATCAAAAAAACCAAGATCATGGCCACTGGTCCCATCACCTCCTGGCAAATAGAAGGGGAAGAAATGGAGGCAGTGAGAGATTTTACTTTCTTGGGCTCCTTGATCACTGCAGATGGTGACAGCAGTCACGAAATTAAAAGACGCCTGCTTCTTGGGAGAAAAGCAATGACAAACCTAGACAGCATCTTAAAAAGCAGAGACATCACCTTGCCGACAAAGGTCCGTATAGTTAAAGCTATGGTTTTCCCAGTAGTGATGTATGGAAGTGAGAGTTGGACCATAAAGAAGGCTGATCGCCGAAGAATTGATGCTTTTGAATTATGGTGCTGGAGGAGACTCTTGAGAGTCCCATGGACTGCAAGAAGATCAAACCTATCCATTCTTAAGGAAATCAGCCCTGAGTGCTCCCTGGAAGGACAGATCGTGAAGCTGAGGCTCCAATACTTTGGCCACCTCATGAGAAGAGAAGAATCCTTGGAAAAGACCCTGATGTTGGGAAAGATTGAGGGCACTAGGAGAAGGGGACGACAGAGGACAAGATGGTTGGACAGTGTTCTCGAAGCTACGAACATGAGTTTGACCAAACTGCGGGAGGCAGTGCAAGACAGGAGTGCCTGGCGTGCTCTGGTCCATGGGGTCACGAAGAGTCGGACACGACTAAACGACTAAACAACAAAAGGTCAAAACCAGCACTTTGAATTGGGCCTGGAAACTAATTGGTAACTAATTGGTAACTAGTTGGGCAGGATCGGTGCAATATGCTCAAACCGTCTTGCTCCGGTGAGCAACCTGGCCACTGAATTCTGCAGTAGCTGAAGTTTCCGAACCATCTTCAGAGGCAGACCTACGGTATGTATAATGCGTTGCAGGATTCTGTCTGGTTGGATATAACTAGTTATAATTCTAAAATCTGCCTTGTTGGATATAACTAGTTATAATTCTATCTAGTGTTCATGTATATATTATGGCAATAATTCTATAACCTTGATTTAGCAAGGATACTGGTCTGTAACTCGCAGGTAATACTCAGTTTTTCCCTTTCGTATAAATTAGTGTTCGTTTCCCAAGACTCTGGTATGGCTTTAGTTGTTCTACATTCTCTAAATAAGTTTTTTATTGGTCCTATCTGAGAAAGTTTTATAAAATTCTGCAGGTAATACATCCAGATCAGGGATCATATAATGTCATATATTTATTGGGTGCATTCAAAATCTATCTGTCCTCTTCAGTATGTATTGGAAGTGAAATTTTATCCAGACAAAGTTTTATATATATTTTCTGCATGTGTATTAAGTGGTATGGTTTAATAAAAACATTGCAAATTTATTAATTTTCTCTTCATTATTTTCAATTGTTCTATTCTGTTCTTCCATACATGTGGGATCAGGTTTTTTTTTCAAATTTTGTTAGTTTCCATGCTAATACCTTATCAGCCCTTTCTCAAAATATTTTTTTGACTAAAATTCAAGACATTTTCTGCCTCAGTGTCCTCCACATGCAGCTGCTGGGTGACCTTGGGCTAGTCACACTTCTTTGAAGTCTCTTAGCCCCACCCACCTCAAAGAGTGTTTGTTGTGGGAGAGGAAGGGAAAGGAGAATGTTAGCCGCTTTGAGACTCCTTCGGGCAGTGATAAAGCGGGATATTAAATCCAAACTCCTCCTCCTCCTCCTCCTCCTCTTCTTCTTCTCCATTAAAATCTAATGTATTTCTATTATCTAATGTATTTCTATTATCCTCAATAAATTCTCTCATAAATTTATATTATTCCACATCCAAAATTATTTTACAAATTACTTAATTAGTAACATTCACTGGAAAAAATTCTTGCAGATAAACAATTCTATGATCTTGTAATAAGAATACATTTAACTTCCAGCTATTGAGGCCAAACTTTTTGGGCACATGATCAGAAGCACTTTGAATTTCTGTTTCTGCTAATAAAGCTGTAGAAAAAAAAATAATGTGTATGTTTTGTAAGGTGAAAAATATTGTACATACATATTCATAAAATGCCATGTATCGATCAGATATAAAGTTTGGATCCCTTAAAGAAGCTCTGAGGTAGAATATTATTGGTATTTCTGGTCACATGTTCAACTTTGGGTTTATAATCCTATTAAAGTCCCCTGCATATATCACAAATACATAAAATATTAGGAATCATTCGTCACGAAAGGAAAAGGGCGCAGATATCTTTAAGGACATTTTCTATGAGTTCTGGGTGTGGTTTTCCAGGATAATTAGGCACAGCTGGTGATGTGTAGCTGCAGAAAGAGAAAGAGACCACCCACATGCTTTGTGTTTGTTGTTTGTATAGTCGTAATAAAACTCCTGTTTGAGTATTTTACATCAGTCTCGTGGTTCTATCGTCTGCCGCCAGGGAAAATTCACCTCCAATATAAAAGGCCATTATCTCATCAAACAATTTCTTATAGAGAAACCTGTGTTTCTGGGCATGCACATTAACCAAAGTTACTTTTTTATCAAACATTATTCCTTTTAACATAATATATCCCAGGGGTCCCCAAACTAAGGCCCACCTTCTAAATCCGGCCCATGGACGGCCCGGGAATCAGCATGTTTTTACATGAGTATAATGTGTTATTTTATTTAAAATGCATCTTTGGGTTATTTGTGGGGACTGCCTGGTGTTTTTACATGAGTAAAATGTGTCCTTTTATTTAAAACGCATCTCTAGGTTATTTGTGGGGCATATGAATTCATTCATATATATTTTCAAAATATAGTCTGGCCCCCCACAAGGACTGAGGGACAGTGGACTGAAAAAGTTTGCTGACCCCTGATATATCCTCTTGTATATTTCTCTTTACATTTAATAATGTGAACAATGGTTGAATGTATATAGCTATTCCTTTTGTGTTGATGCGGGTTTTTAAACTCCTAAGGTATAACTCCTTTTGAAACTTAATATGGGTCTCTTGTAAAAAATAGTTATCTTCTTCTTTGACATATCAGTAATCCATTGTTACATCCACCAAAACTTATTTACACTGTTGAAATTTATCTTAATGCTACCAGTGTTTTTAAATGAACACAATTTTTACCCATATATTCAGTAAACATTTTCCACTTTGAACGTACATTCTTCTTGTTCTCTTATTCTATATGTTGAATCTTTCATTTTTCCTTATTCAAATTACTCAATAAAGTAAAAAGAAAAGACTTCAGTAATAAATTTCAAGGAATGCAGAAGATGACCAATAACCAATTTTATTTTTTAAAGTATTTTTTAAAATCAGGACTATAAATCCTAAGAAAAATAACTTATCCCACTCAGTTATTGAATTATTTTCAATTTCAGAATCAATCTTATCACTTGTTCTTGATAGCGATCTCATCTCTTTACTTTTCTTAACTAGCACAGGAGAAGCAAAAGTCAATACTCTGACATAAGCTACTGCTCTTCACTTTAGCTTCTGCAGGAGGGTCCCCCCACCCCTTTCTTCCCTTGCAACATTTTCTGCATCTAAATTGTACTCCTTTAGTCCTATCTGGAAAACATATGCTTAACTCTCTTACAGAAATGAACAGAACTTTAAAGTCCTTTGTTGTGCCTGAACCATAGCGTGTGTGTGTGTGTGTGTGTGTGTGTTTAATGGAACAGTTGCATTTCTCACCATGGGAGGAAATGGTTTGATTTCACACATAAGACGATTAGGAAGTAGATCCTACCTTTGCAGGTGCAGTATTGCAACAGAGCATGGAATCAATAATTAGTCCTTAAGATTTACTTAATAGCATGCTTAATTAAGTCCTAGATGCATACGTGGGAGGGGATACCTTGCTGGGTGACAGTATATGAAAAATATGAACAGCTGCCCTAGGGTGAAATGGAGCTGCTAGGATTCCCTCAAAATGCCCTGAAAGATACTACAGCTTAGCTCAGTGCCATGGCAGGTCAAGATGTTTTGATATGTGGCTCCTCCGGAGAAAATGAAGATCTTAATCAGAAACTAGTTTTGGCTCAGCAATGCACAAACCTCACCCCACAAAACCTCTTCTAGTGTTTTGTTTTATAACAGGTGCAACTTCTTCCAAATCCCTCTATCAGCCTGGAAACTAGAAGGCTGTGCTCAATGGGACTAGGTTTGGCCTAGGGGTCACAGCTGCCAATCCTTCCTATAAGACAAAACATAGCATAAATGTGCAATGGGGAAACTGCCCCCCCAGTCATCTCAGGACAGCTGATGCCAAAAACAAAAAATGGGGGATTTAGCTATCTGAAAATTCCTGACCAAAATTTTACATATTTCCAGTCTGACAAATGCTCTAGTTATGCGGTCAAAAGTAAGCATGAAGGCTTGAAGTGGAGAGGGCAAGGTGGACAGGCCTGCCCCACCCACAACATCTCCAGATTAAGCAGGAAAGTCTGAGGGGGTTTATAGGTCAAACCTAGCAATGCATATCAATGCTAGTTACATACAGGTAGGTAGCTGTGCTGGTCTGCTGCAGCCGAAACAAAATTTTAAAAAATTCCTTCCAGTAGCACCTTAGATACCAACTAAGTTTGTCATTGGTATGAGCTTTTGTGTGCATGAAGAAGTGTGCATGCACACGAAAGCTCATACCAATAACAAACACAGTTGGTCTCTAAGGTGCTACTAGAAGGAATTTTTTAATATCTATGCTAGTAAAAGAAGGGTTAAAGACCACAGAGCTATAAATTTGTAGAGTAGGCTTGGCTAGGTCACACCCCTCACCTTTGAAGAAGGAGAAAGTCCCTCTCTCCTCTTTGAACCAGCCTCAGGCTGCTTGTTTGATTCCAGCCTCAGGCTGCTTGTCTGAGACCAGCTTCTGTATTTTGTAACCAAGAATACCTTGCCTGTATTGTTTCCGCTGCAGCATTGTACAGTGCATGAGTGAGACCTCTGGTTACTGCAAGTAAGGCATTTAAACTTACTTAAGGTTGTAGTTTATTCACTCCAAGAGGGGTAGAGGTGGGGAGCACTTAATACTGGGACATTTAAAGGTCTAACAACCTATATTCCCCGTGCTTTGCTAATGCTGCTCTTTTAAATTCTGTTGAGGGCTCTTTTGGCTACAGTGCCACACTTCTTTATTTCAGGCAATTGGTCGGGGGGGGGGGTTGTCGTTTCCCACATGTGGGACTTCAGGATTAATTGTTATTCCTGTTATTTTCCAGCAATATGCAGATTCAGCAGCAGGGTTCACTCAAGACATTCTCATTTTTTGACAGGGTTCACTCAAGACCTCATTTTTTGACAGAATTACAAGCCTGGTAGATGAAGGGAACACTGTAGATATAGCCTATCTTGATTTCAGCAAGGCCTTTGAAAAGGTGCCCCATGATATTCTTGTAAAGAAGCTGGTAAAATGCAGGCTAGACAATGCAACCATTCAGTAACTGGCTGACTGGCCGATCCCAATGGGTCCTCTTCATCCTGGAGAGAAGTGACTAGTGGGGTGCCACAGGGTTCTGTCTTGGGCCCAGTCGTATTCAACATCTTTATTAATGACTTTGATGATGGGCTTGAGGGCATCCTGATCAAGTTTGTAGATGACACCAAATTGGGAGGGGTGGCTAATACAGCAAAGGACAGGATCACACTTCAAAATGACCTTAACAGATTAGACAACTGGGCCAAAGCAAACAAGATGAATTTTAGCAGGGAGAAATGTAAAGTACTACACTTGGGCAAAAAAATCTTGGTCTTGGTAGACCACAAATTTGACATGAGTCAACAGTGTAATGCAGCAGCTAAAAAAGCCAATGTAATTCTGGGCTGCATCAATAGGAGTATAGCATCTAGATCAAGGGAAGTAATAGTACCACTGTATTCTGCTCTGGTCAGACCTCACCTGGAGTACTGTGTCCTGTTCTGGGCACCACAGTTCAAGAAGGATACTGACAAGCTGGAACGTGTCCACAGGAGGGCAACCAAAATGGTCAAGGCCTGCAAACGATGCCTTATGAGGAACGGCTTAGGGAGCTGGGCATGTTTAGCCTGGAGAAGAGAAGGTTAAGGGGTGATATGATAGGTAAAGGGTAAAGGGGCCCCTGACCATCAGGTCCAGTCGTGTCCGACTCTGGGGTTGCGGCGCTCATCTCGCTCTATAGGCCGAGGGAGCCAGCGTTTGTCCGCAGACAGCTTCCGGGTCATGTGGCCAGCATGACAAAGCTGCTTCTGGCGAACCAGAGCAGCACACGGAAACGCTGTTTACCTTCCCGCCGGAGCGGTCCCTATTTATCTACTTGCACTTTAATGTGCTTTCGAACTGCTAGGTGGGCAGGAGCTGGGACCAAGCAACAGGAGCTCACCCCGTTGCAGGGATTCGAACCGCCGACCTTCTGATCAGCAAGCCCTAGACTCTGTGATTAACCCACAGCGCCACCTGGGCCTTATGAGGAACGGCTTAGGGAGCTGGGCATGTTTAGCCTGGAGAAGAGAAGGTTAAGGGGTGATATGATAGCCATGTTCAAATATATAAAAGGATGACATATAGAAGAGGGTGAAAGGTTGTTTTCTGCTGCTCCAGAGAAGCGGACCCAGAGCAATGGATTCAAGCTACAAGAACGAAGATTCCACCTAAACATTAGGAAGAACTTCCTGACAGTAAGAGCTGTTCGGCAGTGGAATCTGCTGCCAAGTAGTGTGGTGGAGTCTCCTTCTTTGGATGTCTTTAAGCAGAAGCTTGACAGCCATCTGTCAGGAATGCTTTGATGGTGTTTCCTGCTTGGCAGGGGGTTGGACTGGATGGCCCTTGTGGTCTCTTCCAACTCTATGATTCTAGATACCCTTACAAGCCTTCTCATGATTGGGAACTCTAATAATGCAGGTGCCCTAATCACAGGGAGGCTTGTAATCAAGTTCAGCTGTCACGGACATGTCACTGATTCCTTCTCATTTTAAGGCTGCAATCCTATACCCACATAAAGGTAAAGGAAAGGGACCCCTGACGGTTAGGTCCAGTCACGGACAACTCTGGGGTTGTAGCGCTCATCTCGCTTTATTAGCTGAGGGAGCCAGCGTACAGCTTCCAGGTCATGTGGCCAGATGACTAAGCCGCTTCTGACGAAACCAGAGCAGCGCACGGAACCGCTGTTTACCTTCCCGCCGGAGCGGTACCTATTTATCTACTTGCACTTTGATGTGATTTTGAACTGCTAGGTGGGCAGGAGCTGGGACTGAACCAGGGGTCAGCAACCTTTTTCAGCCGTGGACCGGTCCACCGTCTCTCAGACCATGTGGTGGGCCGGGCTATTTTTTTTTGGGGGGGGGTGAACAAATTTCTATGCCCCACAAATAACCCAGAGATGCATTTTAAATAAAAACACACATTCTACTCGTGTAAAAACACCAGGCAGTTTCTAGAAATAACCCAGAGATCCAGAGATGCATTTTAAATAAAAGCACACATTCTACTCATGTAAAAATGCGCTGATTCCCGAACCGTCCGCGGGCTGGATTGAAAAGGCAATTGGGCCGCATACGGCCCACGGGCCTTAGGTTGCCTACCCCTGGACTGAACAATGGGAGCTCACCCCATTGCGGGGATTCGAACTGCCAACCTTCTGATCGGCAAGCCCTAGGCTCTGTGGTTTCGACCATAGCTCCACTAGCATCCCAGATACCTTGGAGTTAACTTTGGAGTAGACACACATAGGATAGAACTGAAAGCCCCCCCCCCCCAGTATTCTGAATGTGTGAATACAGCTGAACTTTCAAAGCAATTGTTAGTCCTACTGAATTCAATGGGGCTTGCTTCCATGTAAGTGGGAGCAGGACTGTAGTTTTAAATCATACAGGAGTAGAGCTGGAAAAGGTGCTGGTTTTTACTAGGTAACAAATCAAAACTGTTAGCTAATCACCACATTCTGTTCGATTAGCTAACAGTTTTGATTTGTTACCTAGTAAAAACCAGCACCTTTTCCAGCTCTACTCCTGTATGATTCAAAACTACAGTTAGCTAATCACCACATTCTGTTCAAGGGACCCAGGTGGCGCTTGAACCACAGAGTCTAGGGCTTGCCGATCAGAAGGTCGGCGGTTCGAATCCCTGCGATGGGGTGAGCTCCCGTTGCTCGGTCCCAGCTCCTGCCCACCTAGCAGTTTGAAAGCACGTCAAAGTGCAAGTAGATAAATAGGTAAGGTAAGGTAAATGGCGTTTCCGTGTGCTGCTCTGGTTCGCCAAAAGCAGCTTTGTCATGCTGGCCACATGACCCGGAAGCTGTCTGTGGACAAACGCCAGCTCCCTTGGCCTATAGATCGAGATTTGTGCCACATCCCCAGAGTCGGTCACGACTGGACCTGATGGTCAGGGGCCCCTTTACCTTTACCTTACATTCTGTTCACTGCTATAAAGCATGTAGATGGAAAACACTGCCACTGTTAGATATGCATAGACCAGGCATCCCCAAACTGCGGCCCTCCAGATGTTTTGGCCTACAACTCCCATGATCCCTAGCTAACAGGACCAGTGGTCAGGGATGATGGGAACTGTAGTCCAAAACATCTGGAGGACCGAAGTTTGGGGATGCCTGGCATAGACAGATAACTGCAAATAATGGCTGAGTATAGTTCTTTTTCTAAATAAACTGACCTCTTAAAAAGAATAATATTGCAGTACAAGTTATATTCTGAGAATACTTAATGATCATAAAATTACCACTGGATTTGTAGCAGCTTTTGTAATTTCCCTCTCTCCTTCTACTACCAGAGTGACCCTTGTTTACAAGAGCAATTGGTGAGGGGGCAGGAGCTCTATCTATGGATATAATGATAGGGAAGAATGAAACCTCCCTACTTAGAGGCAGCATACTCCCAGCAGCCAGCTACTGGGAACTGGGAACAGGACTTCCCTTCCTATTGATTATCTAAATCACTGGAAAGAATCTTGCACCACCTGTTGTAGCCACAATCTCTGGGACTTTTGGAGTCAAAGCTAATCTAGAACTTCTTAACATTGATACTCCAAGTGAACTCAGTCCTGAGAAACAATTGAGACATCATTGGAGACTCATAACTGGTGCCCAAGCTTGGCTGATGCTATCATGGGCTTCTGTGCGAGGGCAACAATTATATCAGGAGTGCCATCAAAAAATGTATAAATATACAATGTGTGGAATGTGTTGACATCACAACTCTCGTTGCACTTCCCCTCCTTTTCCCCAGGGAGGAAACCACTGAAGGTTCCAGTTGAACCAGGATAAGCAGATTTAGTCAATGGCAAGAACAAAATCCTTACTGTGACCAGATGCAAAACAGGGCAGGGTGCTTGCTTGTGTAGAAGGGGGAACTACAGCAGGTGCTCCTACACCTGCAGAAATTCCTTCTTCTATCTAGTAAGGTGGAGCACTCAGGGAGTCTTATCCCCTTTTGCATGTGGTTCCTCTAGAAATCCCATGGGTAGCCAGATTTACTAAAGCAAATTCCAGCTTTCCAATGTCTTTGGAATGAATTACTCTTCTACCAGGGAATAGCCAAAAAGAAGACATACAGAAGGATAGCAATTTTTTTTCTTCTTCTTTGGCGATCACTCGTATCTGAGTAAGATTGTCTTCCATAAACACGGTTTAGCAATGGGTCCGTAAGTGACTGTAGAGGCCAATTCTGGATCCACATGTCCTTCCACAGTGGGGACATTGGTTTCCGGACAATCCACGGTGTGGATTTGCCAAGCATGCCTTCCTCTTAGCACGTTTCTCCCTTGCGTCCTGAGATCAAGTTTCTTCAAAGCCCATGACACCTTTGGTAAAGGCTGTTCTCCAACTGGAGCGCTCACAGGCCAGTGTTTTCCAGTTGTCAGTGTTTATACTACATTTTTAAAGATTTGCCTTGAGTCAGTCTTTAAACCTCTTTTGTAGACCACCAGCATTACGCTTTCCATTGTTCAGTTCGGAATAGAGTAGTTGCTTTGGAAGACAATCATCAGGCATCCGCACAACATGACCAGTCCAACGAAGTTGATGTTGAAGAATCATTTCTTCCACACTGGTGTTCTTTGCTTCTTCCAGTACACTGATATTAGTTCGCCTGTCTTCCCAAGTGATGTGTAAAATTTTTCGGAGACACCGTTGATGGAATCTTTCAAGGAGTTGGAGATGGCGTTTATAAGTGGTCCATGTTTCACAAGCATATAGTAAGGTTGGTAGTACAATAACTTTGTAAACAAGCATTTTGGTTTCCCTGCGAATGTCCCAGTCCTCAAACACTCTGCACTTCAATCGGGAGAAAGCCACACTTGCAGAGCTCAGGCAATGCTGGATTTCGGCATCAATGTTGGCCCTTGTGGAAAACAACCCCTCTGCAGCACCACTGCATTCCCACATTTATGAACATATCTGTGCTACAAACTTGTATACCAGTAAGTTTGTGTGTGTTTTATGTTCAGGCAGGCAGGCAGGCAGGCAGGCACCCCCTTCCTCCTCTCACGCACATTTTGAATTGTAGTTTAACAAGGTTACTGAGAATTCTCTTCTAGAGACTTCCTAGCCCCCTCCCAGAACTATAGTTCCCAGAGTTTTCTGATGAGTGAAAATGACTGTGTGTGTGTGTGTGTGTGTATGTGTATGTATATGTATGTATGTATGTATATATATATATATATATATATATATATATATATATATATATTCTCATAGTCTAGCAAATTTGGCTATTTCACATACCCCACAGGAGTAGACCAGTCACAATTTGCTACCATAGAATAATCCTGTGGGAGGTTGGATTGCAGGAAAGCAGGCCCTGCCTCAAGCTGTGAGGAGGCTGAGCTCTATGTCACTGACAGTCAGAAGCACAATGTTCTGATTGCCTGGATGCTTGCATAAGAAGCCCTTGAGATTCCAGGGCAAATAACCTCAAAGTCCCCTTACCCCTCAGGTGCCTCCAGGACCACTGGCTGCCACAACACCGACATTAAAAGAGGGCTACGCTAAGAAACGCGGGTGGCGCTGTGGGTTAAACCACAGAGCCTAGGGCTTGCTGATCAGAAGGTTGGCGGTTCAAATCCCTGCGACAGGGTGAGCTCCCGTTGTTTGGCCCCTGCTCCAGTTTGAAAACACGTCAAGTGCAAGTAGATAAATAGGTACCGCTACAGCGGGAAGGTAAACGGCGTTTCCGTGCACTGGTCTGGTTTGCCAGAAGCGGCTTTGTCATGCTGGCCACATGACCTGGAAGCTGTACGCCGGCTCCCTCGGCCAATAATGCGAGATGAGCGCCGCAATCCCAGAGTCGGTCACGACTGGACCTAATGGTCAGGGGTCCCTTTACCTTTACCTTTACGCTAAGAAAACAGTGTTTCACCAAGGACTTCTAGAGAAAGCCTTCAAGTGCCATACAGTACTTGGAAAATAAGCATTTCGCAAAGAGACTTGCAACATGCAAGCTGCTGAATTGGAATCATTTGAGACTCTGGAGATTGGTCTCAACACATTCTGGGAGCAGCCAGCTCATTAACGTAAGTAATTGTCTCTCTTGAGGTGTGTTTTTATGCTATTGATCTTGCTGTGCCTATTCATCACCAGCGGCTGCTTGTGGGGAGTGGATCACTCCCACACTGAGTCCATGTGCTCTAGATGTATAGTAGTGACACACCTGCTGTTGTCTTTTGCGGTGCTTGACCTCTTGACCTTACTTTGTGCAAAAAAACCCCCCCCCAACCAATTATTTTATTTGATTTTTTCCCTTTGTGCTTGGAATATTGTGAGTGCACCCTGTTCTGTTTTCTGGGTGCTAGCCTCAGCAGAAGACAAGGCCAGAGTACCTTGCACAGCTATGTGCAGAATGACATGAGAGCAGAACTCAGGTGTTGCTTCAGCAGTGGCTGCCCACAGACTGGGCTTGAAAGGCTCCCCTTTCTCCCCCCCCCCACACCCCTGTAGCTAGCTCTACCTTCAATAAGAGTTGAGTCTTAAGCAGCCATTGACAGAGCGGGGAGATAGCAGCTGCTGGCACCATGAGTTCTTCTTGCACAAGAATTTATGAGGCTGGACCTGTGGGCACGTCCCTCTCCCTCTACCACTCCAAATCCATGCTCCCATTCCCTGAAAAAGGGTGTCTGAGCCAAGATCATTTCGCATGTGTGTGCACCCCATACACGGGTAACTACTTGACACCTGGCCTGAGAGCAGTACATGTGAAAAGGATCTAGGAGTCTCGGTAGACCACAAATTTGACATGAGTCAACAGTGTGATGCAGCAGCTAAAAAAGCCAATGCAATTCTGGGCTGCATCAATAGGAGTATAGCATCTAGATCAAGGGAAGTAATCGTACCACTGTATTCTGCTCTGGTCAGACCTCACCTGGAGTACTGTGTCCAGTTCTGGGCACCACAGTTCAAGAAGGATACTGACAAGCTGGAACGTGTCCAGAAGAGAGCAACCAAAATGGTCAAAGGCCTGGAAACGATGCCTTATGAGGAACGGCTTAGGGAGCTGGGAATGTTTAGCCTGGAGAAGAGAAGGTTAAGGGGTGATATGATAGCCATGTTCAAATATATAAAAGGATGTCATATAGAGGAGGGAGAAAGGTTGTTTTCTGCTGCTCCAGAGAAGCGGACCCGGAGCAATGGATTCAAGCTACAAAAAAGAAGATTCCACCTAAACATTAGGAAGAACTTCCTGACAGTAAGAGCTGTTTGGCAGTGGAGTTTGCTCCCAAGGAGTGTGGTGGTGTCTCCTTTGGAGGTCTTTAAGCGGAGGCTTGACAGCCATCTGTCAGGAATGCTTTGATGGTGATTCCTGCTTGGCAGGGGGTTGGACTGGATGGCCCTTGTGGTCTCTTCCAACTCTATGATTCTACGATTTTATGTAACCAACATGGTTAAGTCTAATTAATGCATGAAGGGGTTAATGCCATAGAGTAAGCTGTCCTGCCAGGCTTACCTAGGTCACTCCCTCTCACCTTGGGAGGAAGGTAATCAAGCCTCTTACTCCAGTCTACCAGAGAAGCTCAGTGTCTGAGGAGATCTCAGCTGGTTGCTCCAAGCTCAGATCACACGGCTCTAACAAGCCATTCTTGAGTTCCTGTACCAATAATTTGGAACTTTCACCACTTTGTAACTAAAGTAAACACCACTTTATTGCCCATGCAACTTTTTCTGAATGCTGTATGGAAAAGCAGATGAACCTGACCTTTGGAAAGTTTGTAGGTAAACCATTTTTAACTTACCAAATGTGGTCTAACTATGCTGAGGAAGAGGGATATTTAAAAATATGTCCTTCTAAGTCCCTTCCTAAGTTCTAACTCTTTACTTAGCTGCATATTTTGTTGTTTTATATCTCTCTTGGGGTTCTCTACTTGCCTCAAACCTTGTTCTTGGCATCCAGAGAATTCTCCTTGAAATTGTTGCTCTGAAGGCAAAACAGGCCACTCTTTTTGAGTCCCTTAATACAAACGTGGTCAATACGCAGTCAATCTCCCCAATGGACCCTGAGATCATCTTCTGAGGCTCTTCTTCATGCACCCCCTCCGCAAAGAGCTCTGGAGGATGGCAATGTGAGAACAGGCCTTTTCTGCAATGACTCCCTGTTTGTGGAACGCTCTCCCCAGGGAGGTTCACCTGGCGCCTCCATTAGACACATTTAGGTGCCAGGTGAAAACATTTCTCTTTAATTAGGTATTTGGCCGATTGACATTGACACCCTTTCAAAATGTGTTGTAGAAGGGGGGATTTTTGGATTGTCTTTGTGTTTTTATGTGTTTTGTGTTTTTTATATTGCAGTTTTGTGTTCTGAACCGCCCTGAGTTCTACGTATATACAAATTTAGTAAATAATAAGTAGTCTTTGAACAAGGCTGCTTTTAAGCCCTTGCAGTTTTGGCAGACTAGTAAGTAGTGGCACATCATCACCACTTGAGCAAACTCTATTTTTTTCAGGGATCTGACGATGGCATCCTTCAACTATGGCCGAGTGCATAGGCTGCAGCCACAGAGTGGTAAAGGCTTGTCTTCATTTGATATTTGCGAGGAGTCTGAATGGGGCGTTTGCCATAGCAAGACAGGCAGGCAGGTAGAAATGCAATCAGCACAGGAATCATTTCGTGTGGTGAGATGCCATCTCAAAGTCTAATGAACTTGGAGTGTCCAAAGAAAGGCCATACTTATCAATAACCTCTAGCATTTCCTCATTCTTGATTCCATACCTATCAATAACTTGTGGCATTTCCTCATTCCTGATTATATGCTTGTAGAGCAGATAAAACATTTCACTTTTTAAAGAGAGAGAGAGAGCTTATCCCAGGCAAACCAGTCCCATTTTGTTTTGCTGAGTTAGTGTTCCCTTTGCGTCTTATGCTCAAATTGCCCCAGGTGCAATTTAGTCTTTTTCATAATTGCCAGTGCTGGAAAGTGGGACAGCTGATAAGATCTCTTTTTCTGGCCTTATCCAAGATTAATCACAAACAAGACTTCCCTCCCATTTTTCTCACTGGCATATTTATCATGAACTCCAATTTGAGGTCATGAGAGTGAAGAACAATATTCAATGAAATTTGAATTGAACAGGAGTTAAAGCATATTAGGTGTGATTAATCAAGAGCTGCGAGCTACTGCTTGTTTTTAAGACCTGCCATGAAACAGCTTTAGCATGATCTGACATCACAAGGGAGAAAGGTGTGTAAAATTTTGAATGGTGTGGAAAGTATGAGGGGTGGGAATTTGTTCTCTCTCTGATGATACTGGCACTTGCTAGGATGGGGTGAGCGGGGGTCATCCAACAAAACCAATGGGAAGTAGGTTCAGCACAAATAAAGGAAAAAATTTCTCTCGCACAAGGCATAATGCCCCTATGGAATTTATTGTCAAATTATATGGTGGTCACTAGCTTGCATAGCTTTTTAATTTTTTTTCAAGTTTATACATTTCACTATTTTTACAATCATTTTGACATTTCAAAACTTGACTTCCTTCCCCCTCTTTCTGTGGTTCCTTAAATTGATTTTTAATATCTTCTACATATCCAAATTAACTTAATTTGCTCATTTATTCATCTTCTTTAAATATATCCTCTGCAGGTTATTACAATAATCCTGCAAATGTTTTTATCTGTTTACAATTTAGCTGTAAATATTTAATAAACCATTTCCATTATTTTATAAAAATATTGTTATATTGATTTCTTATTCTTCGGGTAAGTTTTGCCATTTCTGCATTTTCCATAAGGTTTTGTATCCATTCTTCCTTTGCTGGGACCTCTGTTTCTTTCCATTTTGGGGCAAGTAACAGTCTTGCTGCTGAGTACCATTGCATATATGAATCAGTTTCTATACAGTTTAGGTAGTTCTGTCCCTATAATTCCCAAAAGAAAAGATTCTGGTATTGTAAAGACCCAGTTCTCTGAGTGCATGTTCTGGAAGTTGGGCATTCCTTTTGGTGTACTGACCTCTCTGCTGCACCAAGAATATGCTGCCAGAGCTGCTTCAGGTCGTGGCAGATGTTCTCCCGGAGACACCTAGATTGGTTGTCCTAGGGGATTTTAACATCCATGCCAACATGACCTTACAAGGGGCTACTAGGAACTTCATGGAAAGCATAGGACTGTCCCTGAATAAGTTTGGCCCAACTCATAGTCGCAGACATGCCTTAGACCTGGTGTTCACCTCTATGGATGTGGGTGATCTGACACTAAGTAAAAGTGAAACAAAATAGGTGCCATGGTCAGATCACTTCCTGGTCCAACTGGACTTCTCTGTGACCCTTCCCCACTGCAGAAAGGTGGGACTGATTTGGGTGGTCTGCCACTTAATGGATCCAAATAGTTTTCAGAGAGTGAACGCTGCCACCCACTCGCCTGCTCTCCTCCAGGCCTGACCAGGGGCAGGGGGGCAGAGCTGCACCAGGCACAAGCAGCTCCTTCTGGCACAGAGCTGTACATTATCAGCTTTTCAGCTGCACTGTTCCCCACCCCCCTTCCAAATCTGCATTTTGTGTTCAAGTGTACACTTGAAGGAAAAAAGCACTGGTCAGAAACTGGCTACCACAAAATGCGGTGTTGAATGTTATTTTAAATGAAATTCAGGGTGGAATGAATACTTCCCCAATAACAAGAGCTTTCAAGGCAGTCATAGCAAGTTTTCTTGTGAGGTGTTTAATTCTGTTCCTGTAATATCTGTTTCTGGAGAAATGCACCAGTCCATAATATCCTTAACGACTCAGGTCCAGTTATCTTCAAGATTGCCTTACCCAATATGCACCTGTTCAACGGCTTTGATTGATGGAACTGAAACTTTTACAGGTGCCACATAATACCCACACTGCATTTGTAAGAACTCTGTCAATTAGTGTGGCGGCAGGAGTACTTTGGAACTCCCTGCCTATTGAGATCAGGCAGGCGTCTTCACTGTATTCTTTCTGGTGCTAAAACCATCCTTATTTAAACAAGCCTACTCAGATGTTTAGAAAGTTTGTATGAGTTTTAATTTGTTTTAGTCTATTCTATTGTGGTTTTAACCTTTTGTATGTTTTAAATTATGTTTGTAATGGTTTTAGTGATGATTTTATTGTTCTATCTTTTTTGTAAACTGCTTTGAGGTTTTTCTGCAATCAAGTGGTGTATAAATTTTGGGAAACAAACAAACAACAAATAATACTAGTTGTGCATGAGAGACAGCAGGTAGGCAACTAATGTCAGGAGCTGCTGAGGTTTTAACCAGGAACCCTAATCTTTGTCAAAACAAAATAAAAAAATCCTTCCAGGAGCACCTTAGAGACCAACTAAGTTTGTCATAGGTATGAGCTTTCGTGTGCATGCACACTTCTTCAGATACACTGAAAGAGAAGTCACCAGACCTTTATATATAGTGGGAGGGTGGGGAGGGGTATTACTCAGAAGGGTGGTGGGAATGGGTGATTTCTCTTTCCAGTCTGGGTTGCTGAATTGCAACTCATTACCAAGCTTAAAACCATGGAGAGACCTGGTCTGAATAAAGACATCGGATTCTTATCTCATTATACATGATAAAGCTTTCTTTAGCCATCTCACCCCTTGCTTTTTCCTGCAAGACCAATTGCAGTCGTTAACAGTCGTTAACGGTCGTCAACAGGTTTATCACTCCTACCAGCCAATCACCCATTCCCACCACCCTTCTGAGTAATACCCCTCCCCAGCCTCTGACTATACATGACAAACTTAATTGGTCTCTAAGGTGCTACTGGAAGGATTTTTTTTATTTTGTTTTGAGTGCGTCAGACCAACACGGCTACCTACCTGTACCTAATCTTTGTGCACAACTGCCCCATGTGGTGACCACCAGAACTGCAAGTGGAAGCATCTTCGGCAGGGGCAGGGTGTGTGAAATTTTCTCAGGCTTTGGGTTGGCCATTGAGCCCTCCTGGATAGAAAAGAAGATAAAGGGCTTCCTAATTGAGCTGGTGCTTGGCATGAGCAACAACAGTTTTCCTTGCTATCATGTTTCAGTATGTTCTTCAGCTCTGACTCCTGGCTTGGTCCCTCGCCTCAAATTCCCTAGCATAACTTGTGGCATCCAGCCCTTGTCTTCAAAGCAGGATCAGTTTCCTCAAAACAGCACACTGATATTGCCTGATGGTTGGGAATGGAAATGTACAAGGACCACTGTCAAGTAGGTACTGCTGGCCATGCTGTTGGCCAGTGGCTGATTGGCCATTGGCCAGCAGGGGCCTCGGACACAGCTTTCATCTTCATTTTTTTTAAGACAAGTGTCTAGCCCTCCTAGAAAGGAAGCCATGAAGCAAAATGTGCATGTACCCTTCTCGGATTTCAGTGAGATGAGCCAGCCCTTCAGTCCTTTTTTCCAATGAGTAAAGTCAGAGATGTGATTGATGAGTGAGTTGTCTGGACACGAGGTGACAGGAATTTCTGGGGTCCCAAACAGCTAATGTTCACCCCTCTCCTTTAGTGCACTTCTGCTCATTTTCTAGTCCTTTTAATTTCTGTAGTTTGTCCTACCTTTTCCCCCTGACAACAACGATGTGTGGGTTCCTCTGAGATCTGGTACTCCCTATAATTTATTATCCGCAAATACTGCTGCCAATAAGTGTGAGTGGATGTTAAATAAAACTGTGAGAACTTTGCAGATAGGCTTAGCATGTCTTCAGCTGTGCAGGAACTGAAGACTCATTAAGAATCCACTGGACAATCAACTTCCAGTGCAATGGTGTGCATGTTTATCTATCTCTAATGGGGCACATTCCCAGGAAGGTGGGCACTGGATTGTAGACTAGACTTTGGTTTAAGACTGGCATTGGGGGAAGGTATGAATCAGCTATGTGGTGTGCAGAAATTTTGGGGACCTCCACTCCACCTGCAAAGAGGGCATAAATTTGCACATGCAAATTTTATGTAAATATGTATCCTCTTCTGTGAGTGGGTCAGAGAACCCCATCCACATACAAAGTACTGGACCAGGAAATTCTGTCCCCCCACCCCACCCCCCTGTACAGGACCAAATGTACACCAGCCATCAAAGCCTGTATAGCTGGTAATAACTTTTAGCTAGCATATTATTAGAAAACATATTACCGGTAACTAATTGAGGATAAGTATATCAACAACCATAGTAATGTTCATGAAAGTTAGATTGCCAGCAGCTAAAAATGATTATAGTGCAGCCATGAATGCTCATGGAAGTTCAGTTTCAAGACCAAGCCTCTTATTTCCAGGCAATGCATACGGCAGTTTGTGAAAGGGTGCTGTGCAAGAGTACAGTACAAATGGAGACTGTACTTGCAGAAACAGAGTTGTAGAACATCCAATTCTCTAACTGCTGGCTCGCTTGTACTGTAACAGAGAACGTATTGTTTATCTCCTTTATTGGTCAGACAATCTAGCAGTAGCTGGAGAAATTCTGCCCGCTTTTGCATTTTAAATTAGCAAACATTTTCTTAGTAAACTTCCATAACAGATTGGTAAAGCAGGTCTTTCTGTTGTGCCTATACTTTAACATTCATTCCTATAAAAGTTGATGAGTTTCACAAAATCTCTTTATTTTGCAGTTTGTTTTACCCATTTATAAGTATATAATTCCAATATTTGTTTACGTATGCATATCTATCTACAGGTGAAACTCGGAAAATTAGAATATTGTCGAAAAGTGCATTTATTTCAATAACACAACTTAAAAGGTGAAACCAATATATGAGATAGATGCATGACATGCAAAGCAAGATATGTGAAGCCTTTATTTGTTGTAACCATAATTATTTGTCGTTAGGTGGGTTAATTATAAATGTAATGTAATTAATGAAATGTAATAGCGATGTTTATTTTTGTTATTTTGTATTATTGTAACTATTTGTTTTATTACTGTGGAATTTCCAAAAGAAAGCATTTGTAAAAATTAAAAGAAAAAAATAATAAGTTGCATTACTGAAATAAATGCACTTTTTGACGATATTCTAATTTTCCAAGTTTCACCTGAATTTTCTATCTGATTTGCATTATAATATTCCCTTCATTATTTATTTTATTGTTCACTCTTCTAAAATATCTCCCAAGTAAAGGGAGTTCACTATTTAAGCCTCATTGCTCTCAGTGAGTAAGTTAAGCACATGTCTAACTCTCTCCTATTTTAGTAAGTGGAACTTAAAGTGCTCAAATTTGGCTGGGTCATCACTGGTAAATACTGGATTTTGAAACAAGCTGTGTTTCTGTTATGTGATAGACACTTCTCCCAGCACAAACTGCTACTAGGTTGACAGAGAGAGTGTGATTCTTTTGATGGATTTCACTGTCCTTGACCCTGGGATCCTCCTGGACCTGGATCCCCTTGCAGGGTAGTGGGTAGGCCACTCTACTTACATGGCTCCAGTTATTCCTCAAGAGCAGGCCCCACACAGACCAGACCAGACCAGAGATCCATCTAGTTAAACATCCTGTTCTCCCAGTGGCCAACCAGATGCCTATGGGAAGCTCACAAGCAAGACATAAGCACAATAGCACTCTCCCAACTTGTGTTTTGCAGCAACGGGTATTCAGAGACATCCTGTCTTCAGTACTGGAGATAGGACACCATCATCATGGCTAGTTGCTATCAGAGGCGGAGCAAGGTGGGGGCGGCCTGCCCCAGATGTCATCCCTGAGGGGGGTGTGACATCGCCATGCCACCCCCCGGGACACTTGGCACAGGCGGCGCACCCCCAGCACACACCCCTGATGTTTAGTCAGAATCTCATTTCTTGTAACCTGAATTCACTGTTTCAGGCCCTATCCTTCAGAGCTTCCTCCACCCTCCACGTAACAGACCTTTAGATATTTGAGGATGGCTGTCATATGTCCTCTCAATCTCCTATTTTCCAGGCTAAACATACCCAGCTCCCTCAACCGTTCCTCATAGCACTTGGTTTCCAGACTCTGTATCATGTTGGTCACCCTCCCCTGCACATGTTCCAGCTTGACAACATCCTTCTTAAATTGTGGTGCCCAGAACTGGACACAGTATTGCAGATGTAGTCTGACCAATGCAGAATAGTGGTACTATTACTTCTCTTGATCTGGACACTAGACTTTTGTTGATGCAACCTAGAATAGTGTTAACTTTTTTTTTGCTGCTGCATCACACTGCTGACTTATGTTAAGCATATGGCCTACTAAGACCCCTAGATCCTTTTCACACGTACAACTAGCAAGCTAGGTGTCCTTCATTTTATCTTTGTGAATCTAGTCCATCCTGCCTAACTGTGGAACTTTTCATTTGTCTCTACTGAAATTCATTCTGTTAGTTTGGGCCCAGTTCTCCAATCTGTTAAGGTAATATTGCAATTATGCCAATAAAGGTTGAATGAATGAGTAATCTTGAATCTTGATTCTGTCTCCTGCGGCACTGGCTACACCTCCCAGTTTGGTGTCATCTGCAAATTGGATGAGTGTCCCCTCAACACCTTTATCCAAGTCATTTAGAAAGACATTGGACAACAAGGGGGCCAGGACAGGACCCTGCAGCACCCCACTTGTCAACCAGCTACAAATGCACCTAACAGTCATCTAATTCAGACTACATTTTACCAGCTTCTCCACAAGAGTATCATGGGGGAACCTTATTTCTTTTTCTTCTTTTTTTGATGGAGTAACAAGCTTGGTGGATCAGGAGAATGTTGTGGACATAGGGTATCTTGATTTCAGTAAGGCTTTTGACAAAGTCCCCCATGATACCGTTGCGAGGGAGCTGGTAAAATGTGGATTGAACGAGGTAACTGTTAGGTGGATTTGTTGCTGGTTGTCAGGTCCAGTGGCGTAGCGGGGGGGGGGGCATTGCCCTGGGCACATTTTTTGGAGGGGGTCTTAGTAGCCATAGAATACTTTTTCAAAGTGCTCACAGACTGACTGTCAAATTATCTGTTCTAGGACCTTTCCTGGTATTGATCTCAAGCTCACGGATATTTTCTTGGGTCTTCTTTCCCTCCACCCTTTTTAAAGTTGGGGACAACATTTGCCCACCTCCAGTCTGCAGGGACCTCACCTGTTCTCCAAGAATTCTAAAAAGATTATAGACAGAAGCTCTGAGATTACACCTGCAAGATCCTTTATGACCATTGGGGCCCTGGAGAGTTGAATTAATTTAAAATAGCTATGTGTTCCCTTACCACAGGCTTCCTCAACCTCAGCCCTCCAGATGTTTTTGGCCTAAAACTCCCATGATCTCTAGCTAGCAGGACCAGTGGGTCAGGGATGATGGGAATTGTAGTCTCAAAACATCTGGAGGGCCAATGAGGAAGCCTTCCTTACCACCTCTCTTTGTATAGTGGGCTGCAGCTCCCTCCTTGCATGTGTTAGCACCAAGACTGGGCATTGCTTTCCTTTTGGCTGAAGGCAGAGGTGAAGTAGGTGTTGAGCAGTTCCCAATAGCATTTCTCCATCTTCTCCATGCAAGGGACCTACTACTTGCTTGTTTGTCCTCTTGCTTCAAACATAAGCTGAATAAATGTCCCCCCCCATTTATTTTTAACCTCTCTTGCAAGTCTGAGCTCATTCTGAGCTCATACCTGACTTTCTCCCTGTTTACTCTTCCTTCACGATTTCTCCCTTTTTCCATTTCTTATGCATGACCTTCTTAAATCTCAGATCCTGAAAGCAGCCTAAGATGCTGGGTATAAGTAAATTTATTGCCAGATACTGGGCAGTTTATGGAAAACGTACCAGTGTCTGATGATTGTTGGAAGTATTGCATAATAATAAAGATAATGTTTGACCAACATGACCTTGATATGATCCAGCAATGCACTTAGGTTCTTTCAAATATATGCTGCATTACAATCCTGTCCTCATAATGAATGAAAGTCAGTTTAGGCTATTTCGTTTTTCTGACACAAGAAACTGAATTGATAACACACACGTCCGACTTCTAGACAGAATCATATTTTCCTGCATTCAGCATATTTTTCCATGTAGAAGACACCCCCATGTATAAGACAACCCCTATTTTTGGAGCCCAAACTTAAGAAATAAATAATTGCAACGTTCTGTGTATAAGATTACCCCCAATTTCAAACTTATTAAAAAAAATTTTGGGGGGGGAATATAGTCTTATACATGGAAAAATACAGTATCTAGGACTAGCTTTCAAACAGCAGCTAACAAGTTAGATACAGTAACTTGTTTTCCCAGTCCGTGGATTGTTTCCCTCCATGTACTCCATACAGTAGTAGTAAGCTACTGTGTGTCCAAAAAGGCAATTGAATGCTGCGTGTAAAAGTTTTGGTACCTTGTGTCAAATTTAAATCATTTTTTTTGCACTTTCTGAGCCGTAGAACAAAGCAAGTGAACGGGATCAGGTGAGCCTTAGCCACCGCTCAACAGATTAAGTCCACTGAACTCAATGGGACTCCAATACATAGGACTGTATTGGACTTAACTTCCCTTCCCCTTTTTTTCTTTCAATTGAAGCAGATGGAACTTCCATTCTAAGAAAAACACACACGTTCTAAGAAAACACAGTTTCACAACTGCAAAGAGACTAAAGTAGCAATAAAGCTAGCAGAGATTCCTTCTCTCCTTTTGGCTTGCTTCCCTCCCTTGGCTTCTCTGGCTCCTTCTTGCCTTTGTCTCCTTCCTTGGCGTGTGAATGCAGCTCCCCGCCCCCCCCCCTCCGTTTGTGTAACCGAAGCTCTCATTTCCTGGTAGAATCCTCTTAAAGAGGCAGGACAGAGCAAAGCCCAGACAAAAGGCCATTGTGCTGCTGCTTCCCTCACCTTTCCGCATCTATTCGATTTTTAAGCGAATCACGTGGTGCTGCTGGCTCTCGGAAAGTGCGCTTCTCAACAACTCCTTCCTTTTAAAGGAAACACTGATTTTGCGGAAGTTGGGGCGAAGTCCCCCCCCCCCCGCTGAGCTAGATGCGCCGTCCAGTCGGATCCAAGGCACATTTTACTCGGCAGGCAGAGGAAATGCTGCGAGGGATTCCTGCTTGTACTATTCCACCACCGCGTTTAGGCTTGCAGCCGGCCCCTCCAAACTCAGCGGGGTTTACTCCCAAGTAGTACCTCTATCTATTATTGCAGCTTTACAAGTCGGGTAGATAGGATCGCGCCCTTAGCCTGCACGCGCAACACCCGACAGTAAGCCCTACTTGGCAGCCTCTGCGCAATTCTACGCGTATGTCTCCGAAGTCAGTCTCCCTGAGTTCCACAGGATTTGCTCCGTGTTGAGGACTGCAGCATCATCCAGTAACCTGATATGCTAGGTTTGCAGCAGTAAACTGACCAGACCAATCCCCGTGCATCTCCTTGCGCCGTTTTCTCGTTTCCTCGATTGAAAGTGGCATTATTGTAATTTTGCTCCCATTTCCATGCCAGTCTGGAAATGTAAAACAAGTTCGCCGTTCACTTCAGCAGTTTTTTCCACGAATGTGAAGCGCGCTTTTGTGACTGCCGATCCTCCTCCTCTCTCACACACACAAGATCCCTTTTATTTATTTCCCTGTAATCTGAGCTAGGTCCCCCCCCCCGCTTTCTAAATTTCCTGGTGGATCCGGCTCCTTTAAGAGGCAGAGCTCAGTGCTGGGAACTCGCGTCACTTTTCAACCCAGAAACTCTCCAGATCAATGAGCGAAGAAGAGCCGCTTTTCGCAGTTCTGCCTTTCAGTTTCTCTCTTCCAGGAAAGGGAGAATTCCCACATTCACGGGGCAGAGAGCGCAAGAGGGGGAAGGGACGGAATAAGAAGGAACAAACTGCAGCTCTTCGGGAGCACAAAACACTTTTTTTAAAAAAAAAAGAATCAGAAAAATCAAATTCCCGTCCTCTTCTTTTCGTATCTCATCAGAACAAAAAATGCAAAACTGAAGCATGCAGGGCGCATCTCCCCAGGCAGAGATGGGCTGCAATCCTTGTGGATTTGTCTTTCTGGAAAGATGATCGGAGGAACTTCTTAAAACGCCTGCGGTTGGCTGGGAAAGGATTTCTGCTGGGGTTGGAGGAAGAGGAAAGGAAAGAGGAAAGGGAAGAAAAAAAAGAAAGACGAGAACTTCCTGGTCTCTTTATTTCCTCCTCTTCTGAGACATGTCTGAGGGTCCTGGCCAGTGTTGTATCAAGGTAAAAGCTCGTTTTTAAAAACCCTGATTTAAAACGTACTTAGAGCTGATAATGTATGTCCCCCACCCCCCGAAAGTAAAGATGCAATTGTGTATTTAATCCTCGGTCGCTTTAAGGAGTCGCCTAGAGCGGAAATAAGCACACGGGGCTCTTAATTTTCTTCCTCCTCTGGCTTCGGCGAGACTCCCTTTCCTATAACCTTGGGTTTGTTTCTTCGTCTAAAAAAGAGGTCGACCCTGATCCGTCTGGATAAACGGAGGGAGAAATCCAGCTTGTTTTCTGTTTATTTGCAAGGCGAGTTCTGGGGGTTTACTCTTGTTACACAGCTGGTGCGTTGCTTTGCACAGGGATCTCTGAAGTCAGCATGAGGTTTCTGTAGTATTCGGAGGAGAAGTTCCTCCACACTCTCAAACTGCAATTCTTAAGTAAAGCTGCTGCAGTTTAAAAGAGATGCCGCCCCCCACCCTTTCTAAATATAAAGCCGTTTATGGCAGGTTCCAATCCTGAGCAGCGTATGTATGTTTACTTGATAGTAAGTCCCACTTGTTCCGTGGGATTTACTCCCAAGTACATACAGTACAGAGTTACTTGTAACCTTACTTCTGAGTGGCTGTGCAATGTGATCCTTTTCCTATTTACTCAGAAGTAAGCCCCCTTCAACTCAGTGAGACTTGCTTCAGAGTAGAGGTATGTATGTTTGCAGCCCCAAAGGAAGGGGAGCTGGTTCTCAAGAGCTCTGTGTTTTGAGCTTAACACTTTTTATAGGGTGCCTTACTAACGTCCAGCATCAGGTGATAAGTCTGAGTGACATTCTGACAGCTAAAAGGCTAATGTCAAAATTATTTTGAGATCACTATACAAAGGAGGGAAGGGAGAGGAGTGAATGTGAAACAACCTTTGTCAGCAGCTTATTTTTAAAATGTCAATTGAGCACTATGGTGCTATTACTACATACATTTGCTACTTGATTAATTTACTTATTGGTTGCCTAGAATGGATAGAATTGGCACTGCTGCACATTTGTAAGAATACAATTGTTTAGTGTGCCAGTGGCTGCACTTTGGGACTCCCTGCCTAGTGAGATCAAGCAGTCGCCTTCACTGGACTCTTTTCAGCACCTGATAAAAAGCGTTCTTGTTTAGGCAAGCCTACCCAGATCCTTAGAAAGTTGAGGTAATTTGAATCTGTTTTAGTATTTTAACTTTTTAATGTTTTGAAATAGGGCTGTGAATTTTTCTCGGTTTAATTTTTTAAAAATCTTTTTGTAAATGGCTTTTAGGCTTTTTACAATCAAACAGTGTATAGATATTATGAAATAAAATAAATAAATAAATAAATAAATAGAGGGGGACTGTTTTGTTGTTTGATATTTCTGCTGCAAAGTTGCATTTCTTCCTAACAAACTTCAAACTTCCTTCAAAGTTCTCTTGAACATTTGACAGAATAGGTTGTTCTGTGTTTAGTGGCCATGGGGTTCATTCAGATTATGAAAAAGGAAGCATGGTTTCAGTGAGCTAATTCCAAAATTTGCTTTTGAAAATATTTGAATATACATTTCCATTTAGCCAGAAAGGGCATTGTCACATCTTAAAAACATTTAACTCTCTGTACTTTTTTTTTATAAAAAAAAATCCAGCAATGTATTTATCTCAAAATTACTGATGCTGTAATCCTGTGCACTCTTGCTTCTAAGTGAGCATGTAAGTTGCTAGGCTGCTTAGGGAATAGGTCCCATATACCGTAAAGTGGATGGTTTCCCTCTGAGGAAATATGCTTCAAATCGCAAAGCACCAATTTCAACATACAGTAGTCCTTCCTCTGTTGTGAGATGTATTTCCCAGGGGACATAGATATGGTTGCACCAAGGTCATAAATACAGATTGAATATGTACCACAAGTTTCTACTCAGTTTTATTGCAGGAATGGCACAATTTATCTCTTCCGAGAGCTGTTTTTCTGCGGTGGCCAATTCATATTTTGCCACACACACACCCCGAACCTTCCCCAGATGGCCTTAGACAAGCCATAGTTTTCAGCCTCAGTTGTCTCATCTGTAATATTGGGCTACATCTACTTTCCTACCTTTTAGAGGGGTGGCTTTAAAAGATTACTGAAATAATGATAATATTCCAAATGCTCCATATAAATGCCTAGTATTACTGTTTATCTCTGAACATGTGCAGTAGCATTATGTGGGGAATTTAATTGTGTAGCCTGATCCTATCTACATTTATTGAAAAGCAAGTCTTCCTGATTTCAGTAGGACTTACTCCTAGTAGGTATGTATAGGATTGCATCCCAAGGTATGAGCACTCTGAAGATGGTTATTTCTTGGTCTGTTGAACAAGCATGTGGTGAAATGTCTCATTTTTAGTAGCTCCTACATGCCCTTGGGAATCTTCCACCTCCCACCCAACCCAACCATGCTTGCTTCACCCTGCAGTTATCCCTAATAATTGCAAAGGTCCATATACGGGCAGCAAAGTTCCTTTTTTATTTCCCAGATGATTTTTTTTCAGGACAAGTTGTGTTGCTTCACACCCAAGATTTCCTTTTCAACATGTTCACTCAAATAAACTTAAGGTTCTATGTAATGTCTCCATCTTTAAGAGGGTGGCATTTTAGGGATGGGTGATCAGTAGCAATGAAGCTTGAAAGGAAGGGTGTTCAGTGCCTGAATATTGCTTATGGTGCCTGCTGACTCTTTACAGTATTACATAGCAGCTGAAAGTTTCACTTTCAAACTGTTTTATGCTCTCCAACTGTATTAAGTACATATTTCCCCTTATCTTTCCTTTACCATTCTGGGGCATTTTTGAATTTTAAAAATTCATTTCCAGGTTCAGCATGTATAAATGAGGAGTTCCCCCCCCCCTTTAAAAAACTTTTTCAAAAGAGGCGACTTTACAGGTGAAGGGGACTTGGTTGAACAGAGGCGCTCGAGAGGCAGGTGTTTGTCCTGGATCGTCAGCAAGTAAAATGAGAAATTGAGTATTTGGGGCATTTCTGTAAAAAGAAAAAAAAAAGCTCAACAACTTTCAGGGTGCCCTGGCGCCCTGCAAGATAACCCAGTTAATAGTTCTCCTGACATCCCATCTACCATCCACCTCTTTGCCATCCTGAGCAGCGATGAGGCTTCTGAGCTGTGCCAAGGAATTCCATGATGTCTCTGCTTGTGTACAGGGGACCTGTGGAGGGCCTCTCCGCTCTGAGGGGTACAGAGTTAGGGATGCCTTCTACACTGTGGAATGGCTCCTTATACAAAGGTTACAGACACCAAAATGGAATGTCTAGTTGCCTGGGCAAGACAGCTCTTATGTTTTGAATGATGGACCGACAGTAATTGATTCTCAGTTAAACATCTGGCTAGTTCAGATGACAGCCTTGAGCCAGGTTAAGAGTTTAAAGAAGAAAAGTCACTTTATCCAGGAACAGTCCACATAGGCACATTTTGCACCTGGCTATTGGCCACTTGCGACCAAGCAGAGATGCCCGGGCACCAGGCAGGCACCTTGACATCACCATCTGGAGGTGCCTGCCTGGGGATCCTTGGATCTGGACTGCTTTCACACACTAACAACGCATCCTATAGAATTCTATCTACTATATTTTATCTGCACAATCAGAACAAATTTCTGATTGGAACCAAAAGCTTGTATTGAAAAAGATGACTTTCGAGCTGTCCGGCCCCAAAATGACAACTAGGCATTCCATTTTGGTGACTGTAACCCTGGTTTAAGGAGCCATTTAGTGCCTAGCTGATATATCTGCGTTTCTAACACTGCCACATATATTGGCCTATTCTGACCACCTCCTTTTGGGTGATTGCTCCTGCTCAGGCTGCACAGAATGCATTTTGCTTCCAGAAATTCCTTCCAATTGTGCAGATAAAATACAACTGATATAATTCTACAGGCTGGGATATTAGTGTGTGAAAACAGTCCCGATCCAATGATCCCCAGGCATGCATCTCCAAATGGTAGAGATGTCAGGTGCCATGCTGGTACCCAGGCATCTTCATTGGCTTGCAAGCAGTCGAGAACCAGGTGCCAAATGTGCCTGGTGCCTGGCAAATTTCAAAAACTGCTGTCATACAGGGCAGTTTCAAAGTTGTCATTAACTCCCCCCCCCCCACCTCAGATGACTGTATGTGGTAAATACCTAGTGCATAGCATTTTGGTTATACTAAAATTAATATGTTAAATGGTTTTTAATCACTCCATATTTCACCTGCTTTAAATCTAAATAATATAAAGAAACTCCATGCTGTTGAATTATCTTAAAATATTTACAAGTGTTGTAAATTTCTGAACCAAAACATTAGATCAGGAAAAATAAGCAATAAAGCACCCTTAGTATGGCTTAAATGATATTTATTGGAAGTTTTCCAATAAATAAAATTTTCAAGTACCGTATATTCCGGCGTATAAGACGACTAGGTGTATAAGACGACTCCCAACTTTTCCAGTGAGAATATAGAGTTTGGGGTATACTCGACGTATAAGAGATACAACCCGGCGTATAAGACGACCCCCGACTTTTGAGAATATTTTCCTGGGTTAAAAAGTAGTCTTATACGCAGGAATATACTGTATATAAGTTTTAAAGCACGCTAAGGGTGCTTTATTGCCTATTTTTCCTAATGAAATCTTTTGGCTCAGACAAACATGAAAAATTAATGTGCCACACTTACCGTTTACAAAATTAAAAGTTATATATGACCAATATGATCTCAATCTGTTTAGGGGATTCTTTCAAGTTTTTCCAGAAAACCACGTTATTGTCTGGCATAGTTCTGCGGGTGATCACTGCTTCATATTCCTAAGCTATTGCGGCAGGAGCAGGATATGACAAGGGCAAATTTGAAACTGCTTGCCTGTAGGGCATCTATTTCAGCTGCCGTTCAATGTTTAACTCAGGGTATGTAAATCCTGCTGCTCCTGTCTGGAAGCCAACACCCCACTTGGTGTGATGTTTGGAAGCCTCTTGGCCACATGTGTGAGTCTTGCAGAACTCAGCACCCCCTTGCCACCACCTGCCTCAAAATTGGCAGTGCACGTGGTAAGGGATTGTCAAACATTACTTACCCTTTGTGTGTTTTGCTACTTGCTCTTAGGAAACATATATTTATTGATAAAATTTGTATAATACTGTCTTCCATCTGAAATTTTTTAGGGCAGTTCATTATGCTGCAGGTTCATCTCTCCCTGTTCGCATGTGAGTCTGCTTTGTGCAGTAATATGTATAGTATAGCAGGCCTCCATCAGGTCCTCTTGTAAGTCTGGTGTGCTGTTACTGCAGCAAGCGGTAGCTTCCCATCTGTGGAATGGCCTCCCCATTGAAGTGAATATCACCCCTGTTTTATATTATTTTAGAAACCAGGCAAAAGCTCACCTTTTTGTCAGGCTTATGGAGGCTGATGAGTTAAACCACTTTAATGATACTTATGATAACATTTTTTTTGGTCTCCATTTTCAAAGTGGAGATAAATGATAATGGTTTGCCATTCAGGTTGGTTGTAGGAAAATTATGATGTTTGTGAAGATCTTCCACCACATAAAATACTAATGCCTAATTGATGAAGGCAGTGGTTGTGTGATGTTCGACATGTGTAGTATATAAATGATATACTGCTTTTCTTGAATGAAGTTGACTTAAGAAACTAAATCAGCAGTATCCACTTGAGAGCTTTCTGGGAGGCAACTTAATAAAATAACTGTTCTGATCTAGGATATCCCAATTACAGTAAATGGAAACCTTCAGTTCTTTATAGAACTCTTTTTTTATCTCAGAGCAATTTTACAAATTATAAGCGGTACACTCCCATGTCCCAAACACTGTCTATCTATGCGCCTTTGTTCTCTGAATGCTGTGTGGAATATACTATTGAGATTAAGATTCCTCGGGGCTTTGTATTACCAGCATATGAGCAGCTTTCTCTAAACCAGGCATCCCCAAACTTTGGCCCTCCAGATGTTTTGGACTACAATTCACATCATTCTTGACCACTGGTCCTGTTAGCTAGGGATCATGGGAGTTGTAGGCCAAAACATCTGGAGGGCAGCAGTTTGGGGATGCCTGTAATCTAAACCTTCCTCCCATCCTTGTGGAATAGTGGCTGTGTCTTGGACAGCAGCTGTCTTCAGTTAGGGCACCTGAGCACTGTTAACTCTGGCTACACATTGTTTCCCTGAACTGGGGACACCCAACTTTTTCACCCTTGGGGTTCAGCTCTGCTTTCCAGTGAGCAAAGTTTGAAAGTAGACAATGCCAGCACCACATAGACAGGTCACTGGGTTTCTGTCCTGACATTTTAGGAATTTAGCTGCCTTCTCAGGTCTCCAGAGGAAGCAGTTAAATCTTGGGGCAAGGAGTCTGGATCAAGTAGCAAAGCCATTTTCTGCTGTGATTTAAAGTCCCTTACCCACCCAGATGTCCATCTGCACCCTTTGTGTCCTAGGATCTAAGCTTCAGGACAGTTAGCAGTATGAAAAAATAGCATCATGTCTGACCAAAAGAACTAAATCAGCACATGTCCCTGCTTTGCAGTACTGAAAACTCTTACTGTCAGTAGTTCTTTTCCCGTCCTTGGAGATGTCTTCTGACAAAATTGTGAGCATGATTGCCTTTATTAAGGTTACAGCTTCCTCCCTTGGTCTCTAAAAGTTAAATGTCTGCAGGTAAGGTGATGAACCTGCATGTCAATGCTGGCATATTGACATCCTTCTCCTTGGTTCTGTTTTGTGGGCTTTCCATGGGCATCTGGCTGGCCATTGTTCATCTGTGAAGGGCACGTGTTGTCACCTGTGTCTTTTCTGTAACTTAGGACAAGATGGAGAGCACTCTTCCGGTTTATGACAGCTTTTTTTTTGCCTGGAGGAGATTCTTATTTGCCACAGGCAATTGTAGCTATTTACAAGTCTTCAGGAAGAGCTCTATGGCTACTGGGCACCTGTTATCTGGTGTGCCTGGGGCATTATTTATTCCACATGAAACCCCAAAAGAGCTGTGACGTTAACTATACTGGTAGTACCGTATTTTTCACTCCATAAGACACACCTTTTCCCTCCCAAAAAGGAAGGGAAAAAGTCTGTGTGTCCTATGGAGCGAATGTGAGAGCCAGAGCCCGTGCAGAGTCAGAGCATGCGCAAAAGCCAGAGCAAAATATTTTTTTCTTGTTTTCCTCCTCTAATAACTAGGTGCGTCCTATGGTCAGGTGCGTCTTATGAAGCGAAAAAAATACGGTATATTTCTTGCTCCGTTGTGTGGTTTTAGAGAACCATTTTGTTTTTCCTTTCCAGTAAAAATGCTAGTAGGGTTTTTACCACACATTGATTACAGTTGTGTAGAGTTGTTAGCTGGCAGAACTGTCTTCTTCTTGCCCTGGACTATTGAAATAGGAAGAAGCAGCTGAGAGAGATTCCAGTCATTGTGATCTACCAGTATTTAGCTGCTGCTATTTCACGATGTTGAAAAGAAAGTATTGCCCAGTCCTAGCATTAAACTAAATCATCAGAGGGTTGTGCTAATCAGAGTGGAAATTTGCTTGGCTATTTCCCCTGTTGGGCTTCCAAGATGAAACATGTATGCCAAACACATAAGGCAAGATTCACTGAAAACCCTTCCTACAAGCAGTGGGCGAGTTCTCTAAACCTGAAAGAAATTAGAAGTTATTTTCAATTAAAAAGTAGAGAGCAAGGGGAAGGAATCCCGTACATTTTTATTTAATGATAAGCAGGTGAGCTGTTTGTACTCCCCCCTCCCCTCCAATCACATGAACCCTAAGAAACTGTGTCAGAGGTTTGTACCAAATCCCAGCTCACTTGCCATCCAGCAACCCTTTCACAAGTTTCCCCCCTGCCAGCAAGCAGGCCCTGGTTGCGAACAGCGGCTGCGTGATCCGTGGAAGTCATTCACTGTGCATTTAACAAGATAAGTGAGCCCCTGGCAGGGGGTGGTGCTGTGGACCCCCTGGGTATGTTCCGCGGACCCCCAGGGGTCCCCAGACCCCTAATTGGGAACCACTGGTTTGGTCCAACTAATGCAGGTATGTCCAAAGTCCATCCTAATCTGGCCCGCCGGTCAATTTAATCCGGCCTCTGTGGCAGTTTATTTCCTGGGTTAAAATCCTTAAAAAAGCTGAACGGCTTTGGTCGGCCCTGATGCATGTTAACTTCATCAAATCTGGCCCTCTTTGAAAAAGGTTTGGACACCCTATATCACATGTGGTGGACATGTGAGAAAATTAAAAATTTTGGGGGACAAATTTATGAAGAAATCAAAAAGATCCTAGGAATAACATTTCAAAAAAGACCTGAGGCGCTACTATAAAGCATAATAGGGAAAGAAATACCGAAACCAATGAAAGAAATATTTCTTTATGCGACTGCGGCGGCCAGGATTCTGGTCGCCAAAAGTTGGAAAGAGACCGAGGTTCCTACAATTTTGGAATGGCAAGCTAAACTACAAGAATTGGTCGAAATGGCCTGTCTAACTAACAGCTTCAGGGGCAAATCAAAACAAAATTTTGCTACAAAGTGGGAAAAGTATAAGATATACGTAGAAAAATATAGTAAAGGTACACTGCCTATATTAGTACTGGATTGAAATTGAAGATTGGCGAGAAGAAGCAAATGACTGATAGCAAATTATTGATGCACTAAGGATTAAGAACGCATTTGACATCTGATATAGAGAAAGGTATTATGTTACGTACGTTCAATGCTATAAAACGTAGTATAATATGTTGGGGAATGACAGGAAGTCCGAGGAACAAAACAAGTTGAAATATAGAAGATTAATTAGGCCCACCTCCCCATCCCACCCCCCTACACAGCACATAAACCCTAATAAAACATACACATATAGAATGGAAAAATAATAACGTTAATAAAAAACAACAACAGCAAAACGATTTGGAGAAATAATGACTTTATTAATATGGGTGACATACAAATTGTAAGTGTCATCAAAAACTAGTAAGATAAGTAAAATTGGTGAGATGGGAGTGGGAGGGGAATGTGGACGGGTGGGGATGGAGAGGAGGGGAATGAAAGGAGGGGAGGGGGTAATAGTTTATTTATTGATTTGTAAATTGATGTAATAGAAATGTATTAGAGATATTTTGGATTGAGAGTATGTATTTTGTGTGTATGTTGAAATGTTTGTTGTTCTCTGTTTTTGGCTGTGTGAGGATTATAAATAAAATTTATTATTTAAAAAAAAGAAAAAAGAAAAAGGTTTGGACACCCCTGAACTAAAGCATCCATGACAGATGGCCACCCAACCTTTGCTTAAAATCCTCCAAGGAAAGAGAGGCCACCACCTCTCGTGGGACACTGTTTTCACTGTCAAAATCCTTTCTGATGTTTAGTTGGAATCCCCTTTGCTGGATCCTGGAATTAGAAGGTGGCTCAGGTGTACAGCCAATCCCCCACAACTCATTAGAATATGTTGTCCTGCAAATGCAAACCATTCTTTTAGTCTTCCTATTGCAGGGCAGGTTGAGGTGATGATGTGCTGTGGCTGAGAGGAAAACTGGAATGTAGTCTGGTATTTATGGAAAAGAATTCTACAGGATTTGTTGCTGGTGTGAAAATACTCTAGATCCAAGGATCCCCAGGCATGCAGATGGTGGAGACTTCGCAAGTGCAAAAGGCTATTGGCACCTGGCAAATTTCAAATACTGCTGAGATGGGAAGTGCTGGGAACAACACAAGCAATAGTTCCTAAAAAAACAAAACAAATATCCCCCAGCCCCTCCTTTCCCTTAGCTGTACTTGTCAAACTCAAATCAGCAGGACCCCCCCCCCCCCCCGCTTGGGATCTTTGCTAGAGTATTCGGGGAGAGCTATGGCCCTGAGGAGGTTTTCATCAGTCAGTGACTGTTCTACTCGCCTTGCCCCGTCCTCCAGCCGTGGAAGCCCTCATAAGAGAGCTGCTCCTGAGGAAGAACTGTGACAGGAGAGAGGCGTTCTGTCCATTAGGATAGGCAATGGCTTTTCCACATACAGTACCTTATCCCACCCTCCAGACTTGGGAGCCTTTCCCAGACCATGAACAGCAGAAGCAACTGGAAAGAGAGGAGTTCAGGGAAATAACCAGAGCATGTCTCAGCCAGCATGCCAAATGGAGCTACTGGCTTAGCTATCCCAGATTTGTTGATATGATTATTAAATTGATTCTATATTTAAAAATGATACACCTTTGATTATCATAACACATGGATATATAACAGGGAAGGACATTGCTGGCTGCCGTTGACAACAGAATGCTGCCTTGAAGGCCCAATTATTTTATTTTTATTTTTAATATTCTTATCTTATCTTCTTGGTTGATTGAGTTTATATACCGCCCTATACCTGGAGGTCTCAGGGCGGTTCACAGAAAAGATCACAACGTATATAATCAGAATATATGGGATGGAAAGAACAGTAAAATCAGTTCAGCAAACAAAAAACAAAAAACAAAAAACCATCCATACAAAATCTCTAATAACAATGAAATAATTTCATCATATATAAAATTGATCTTCCCTAAATGACACCAAGACACAATCAGATAAAGGCATGGTATGAAGTTTGACTCCATAAGTACAGGGGAGAGGGGGATTATTATTATTTTTGAGGTATAATAATTTCTTCCAGCAGCCATTCAAAAGCCGTGCTTTGGAAGTTGAATGGACTTCTGGAACTGATTCTGTTCAACTTCTGAGGTACGACTGTACTGGGAACATAGTGTAGAGCATGTAAATGCCATTTGTCTTGTGTGGGAAGCTTATAGAAGCCACAGGTGGGAGCTGAGTGCAGGGTGGGGACCAAAGGTGGACAAATTAGCCCAGAATGAGCATGACATGTCCCCCACCAGTTCCCCTTCCCTAACGCCCCACACACCCCGGGAAATGGCTTCAACTGGCTGGCTAAACCAGGTGAGGGAAACTGATGGGTCTCAAACCCCCAGGGAGTAGCAGAGTCCCCCTGCATGCAAAGCGGCTCCAGTGGATGGAGTGGAATTGATCAGTAGTGGACAGGGCTGTCTTAAGCATGCCCGGCGCCCTGGTGCGCCGGATCCCTCCAGCGCCCCCGCCCCGTTTCCCAGCGCGGTGGGCTGCCGCTGGCACAGCTGCACTGCGTCACCCAGCCTGCTGTAGGGCCGGCCCTGGGCCAGGGGGCGCTGCCCGCCCCCTGTTGCGATGCCCCAGGCCCGTGTGCCTCCAGAGAGCGGCCTGAAGCCGCTGAACAGTGGAGGCGCGTCTGGGGCAGCCTCAGCCGCGCCTCTCAGCGGGCGCAGCGGCGCCCCTGGTGGCCCGGTGCCCTGGTGCCCTGCGCCACCGGAAGTGGGCCTAAAGCCGGCCCTGGTAGTGGATGCAACAGTCAAGGAGGTGGTTTCTACATGTGCTGTGTAGGGAAGTGAGGGGCAGGTGGGGCTTGCCCACCTGGGAAGCTAGCCCATCTAGGAGAAGAAAAACTCTCATCCTATGCCTCTGCTGCCTTGCGGGATATCTTCAGGAGTAAACCCTACACCAATCTGGTGTATGCTGCCGCCTCCTATAGCCAAGCTACTGCCAAACGCCTTGCTCAGATTTCCTTTGAAACACATCTGCAAGGCTGGGAGGGGGCATTGTTGTCTGGGAAGCCCAGGACCTCCAGACACACTGCCCAAGCTTGTGTCCCAGGCAGGGCCGTCTTAAGCATAGCCGGTGCCCTGGCGCCCTGGCGCGAACTATCCCTCCGGCACCCCCCCTCCCGTTTCCGAGCACGGCTGCCGTGAGCCTTGCGCCACCCAGCCTTGCCTTAGGGCCGGCCCTGGTCCCAAGTGCTGCTAATGCAGCACTTTGACTTCACCCCTAGAGGTGGCCTCCTTTGTCTCTTGAGACAGACTTATGCCAACAACAATGTATGGGAAACTTTGTATTGGTGGTGGTGGGGGAATAGTACCTGAAGCAGAAGCTTTCCTATTTTTTCTTTCTTTCTGTGATTGTATTCTTCCCGCTCTTGTGAGTGCAGATGGTAGGCTATTGAAACAAAATGTGAACTTCCAGCTGGGAAACATAAAACCATAAATATCTGCACATAGCCTTTGCCAAACATCCAGTGTTTAAATTAATTTAATGTGGCAACATAGCAATTTAAATCAACTAGAAACTCAAGACTCATCATGGCAGCTATTACCGGCTTCCATTAATGGAGCAAAACAGAGATGGCATACAACGACTATTTATTAAGAGGCCTAGAGAGAGGCCAATATATCGCATCAGTGATGCAAACATTAGAGTCTGCCAAGTAAAGTACTGGAAAGATCCTTTGAAGCAGAATCACGTGGTTTGATGCTGTGCTGTAAATAGGCAGTTTCCAGGTTTGTTTGGTTCTATCCACTGGGATTGCTTAACGGTACAGAATCTGAAACCCTTGACCTGAAAATGAGTTGGCAGCACATCTTGGGATTGGTTCCATAACTTGCAAAATGGGGCTTCAAGAGCCAGAGAGCGGTGCTACTTGTGAAATGAGAGTTCTCTTGACTGGGCTTCTTTCTGCTCAAAATTTATTCCATGGCAGTGGTGTGGGTTGTGCAATAACAGAACATCTCTCTACTTTGATATGGCTTTTACTGAGCACTTTGGGTGAAAGACGAATCCCAAATAATAGCATGACTGACAAATGTCTGAATGACATGTGCACACCCAGATTTTTCTGTTATTTAAATCATTTACATCCAGTCTCTCCTCAACAGAGGCAAAGGTGACTAAGGGCAATGAAGCTGAAAACACCTATTAGAAGAAATAAAAACAAAAACATTTGATGCACAGCAGAACAATAAAAAATGAAATAAAATTGCTATTAAAAACCATGTTATCAATGCAGCTTCCAGCAAATTAAAACAGTTTAGCTAGCAGGACTTTAAAAATTATGGCCCAAAGGGCTTCATAAAAATGACAGGCTTTCATGGCATGGTGAAAACCTTTTGATCATGGGAAAAGGTGAACTATCCTTTTAGAGTCCCATGGCTGAGAATCCCCACCTCTGATCCCAACTAGATCTCTGGGGATGCATTTGGGGAGAAGGATGTCCTTCAAATATCTTGAGCCCACTCCCAGTTGGGTCCGGACACTTACAAAAGAAAAAGAAAATAGAGCCAGTTTATTAGGCCTCCTGACTCCCAGGACGTGGCTCCATTCACAGCCTGGCTGCCATGTTCTGGACCAATTGTAACTTTCAGATACTTTTTGAAAGGAGCATCACATGGAGCAAAAAGCTTTTTCATTACTCTGCGGGCTCACACACTTCATCAGAGTGTAGGCAGTATGTTAAGTTTTAATCTGGAAGCATTTCAAGTGGATTTTCAAATGGTAATCATAATGCAGGGGTCTACAGAAAATGAACTAACTTATTGTTGTTTAGTCGTTTAGTCGTGTCCGACTCTTTGTGACCCCATGGACCAGAGCACGCCAGGCACTCCTGTCTTGCACTGCCTCCCGCAGTTTGGTCAAACTCACGTTCGTAGCTTTGAGAACACTCGTCCTCTGTCGTCCCCTTCTCCTAGTGCCCTCCATCTTTCCCAACATCAGGGTCTTTTCCAGGGAGTCTTCTCTTCTCATGAGGTGGCCAAAGTATTGGAGCCTCAGCTTCAGGATCTGTCCTTCCAGTGAGCACTCAGGGCTGATTTCCTTAAGAATGGATAGGTTTGATCTTCTTGCAGTCCATGGGACTCTCAAGAGTCTCCTCCAGCACCATAATTCAAAAGCATCACTTCTTCGGTGATCAGCCTTCTTTATGTTTCCAGCTCTCACTTCCATACATCACTACTGGGAAAACCATAGCTTTGTCGGCAAAACCTATACGGACCTTTGTCGGCAAGGTGATGTCTCTGCTTTTTAAGATGCTGTCTAGGTTTGTCATTGCTAAATTATTAGTGGTCAAAATAGTGGTCCACAACACACAAGTTTAAGAATTCTGTCTTAAGGCTTTTTGTTTTTAGAAGAAAGGTCTGTGTGCTTACTATTGGAAAGCTTTCTTTCATACCTCCTGATGTAATAACAGCAGAGTAATAATGTCCGAAGTAAATATTTGACTGTGGATCTATTCCCATGTTCATCAGTCTGATTTTTTATTGCTTCTGTTTATAGCTTCTCTTCGCTTTCTTCCCTTTTTTTGTTCAGTATTTTCATCAAATGTCCCTCAAATCCTGCCGTTTTCCTGTGTGTTCATTGATTCTTGTCATGCCACCCCAAAATATACCATAAAAAGGGAAGCTGTGATGGAACTTACAGCTGCCTTCCATCTCCTCACTATATCTGCAATGTCTGTCTCTCCACTTAGCCCGCCATAGACATGGCTTGTTTAACCTTAGGCGTTTTCTGTTATCATCATCTTCTATATATATATAAATGTAAGATGTCCATGTTTGTTAATTTCCACTTTTCTCCAAAACCGCTTGACCAGTTACGTTCAAATTTGGACACAACATTTATTCCATTCCAATACCCGAGTGTTTCCATAACATTAGATTATACAGATCTCACACCTGTCACAGTAAAAAACATGAATTTGTCTAAAAAAAAATAGCACCCTCCAGTGTCAAAGGAACAGATGCCATAATCCCACCCCCTCCTCCTCCTACCTCCCCATTGAGACCTCTCCAGAATATCACTCTGTCGAGAGCCAGGCTGGGCACCGCAGACCCCACTGCTGACGAAGCCAGGCTGCCCAGGAGGCCGCGCCGTACTGCATCCCGAGAACCAGCCCAGCCCCACAGGCCCCACCACCAATGGAGCCAGGCTGCCCTGGAGGCCGCCCTGCTGATCCAGATCCAGGCTGCCCCAGGCCCCAAGAACCAGCCCGCCCCATAGACCCCACCACTGACGGAGCCAGGCCGCCCCGGAGGTCATGCCGCCGATCGAGACCCAGGCCGCCCCGGAGGTCGCACCTCGCCCCGAGAAACAGCACGGCCCCACAGCCCCGCCACCGACAGAGCCAGGCCACCCTGGAGCCCGCACCACCGAAACTGCAGGCTGAGCTGAGTGGAGGTGGGGGCAGGACGGGGTCGGGACGGGTCACGGGTCAGGACAGGGTGGAGGGAGTCACAGGGATGAGCCACAGCAACACATGGCTGGGTACAGCTAGTTCTTTTATAAGTCAACAGAATAGTTGTAAGAGTGACACTTGCAAAACTTTGATATTATTATATCCTTTTCCATATTCTTTTAGATACAGTATCCGGTTCTATCCAAATAATAATAATAATAATAATAGTTTTATTATTTATACCCTGCCTATCTGGCTGTGTTCCCCCAGCCTTTCTGGCCGGCTTACAGCATATATAAAACATAGTAAAAAAATCAAACATTAAAAGCTTCCTGATACAAGGCTGCCTTCAGATGTCTCCTAAAAGTTATGTGCTCGGAAACGTACTAGGAGCCAGTGAAGATCCTTTAGGACCATTGTTATATGGTCCCGGCGGCCACTCCCAGTTGCCTTAAATTTTCCTAAACAGGGCTGCCTTCAGATGTCTTCTAAAAGCCAGATACAGTAGTTGTTTATTTCCTTGACATCTGATGGGAGGGCATTCCTCTGGGCAGGCGCCACTACCGAGAAGGCCCTCTACCTAGTTCCCTGTAACCTCACTTCTTGCAGTGAGGGAACCACCAAAAGGCCCTTGGAGCTGGACCTCAGTGTCTAGGCTGAACAATGGGGGTGGAGATGCTCCTTCAGGTATACTGGGCCAAGACCATTTAGGATCAGAACCAACACATTGATTTGTGCTCAGAAACATACTGGAAGCCAGTGAAGATCCTTTACGACCGGTGTTATATGGTCTCGGCTGCCACTCCCAGTCACCAGTCTAGCTACCGCATTCTTAATTAGTTGCAGTTTCCAGGTCACCTTCAAAGGTAGCCCCACATAGACCGCATTGCAATAGTCCATGTGGGAGATAACCAGAGCATGCACCACTTTGGTGAGACTGTTTGCAGCAGGTAGTGTCTTAGCCAGCGTACCAGATGGAGCTGGTAGACAGCTGCCCTGGACCCAGAATTGAATTAAGTCAGACTTGAAGTATAGAATCAGAATTGTAGAGTTGGGACCAAAGAGGGTCATCTACTGTAACCTCTTGCAATGCAGGAATCCCCCCCCCGTGTGGTGCTTGAATGCACAACCCTGAGATTAAGAGTCTCGTGCTCTACCAACTGAACAATTTAGCTAGCTATCACTAGACCCATTGAAATCCATGTATTCCATTGCTTTCAGTAGGTCTGCTCTGACTATATCTTAGTTGGCTACAACCCATTGATTTAACTTTACATTATTAAAATACATATTCAAATATGTGTTTTGTTCCTGCGTGGTTTTTCACATACACCCCTTTTACAATTGGCATTATATCCCTCCTCTTTACCTTCCCCTCTTTTGTGGTTCCCGGCTATTAGGCCTCACTGCTTTGTTGTATAAACTCAGGGTCGTTGTGGACATTATGGCCACACTGGTTTTAAATGAGCTTAACTATGGTTTGGTGTAATGTCTGAGTTGATAAATCATAGTTACAACCATGGCTCCACATCCAGAGACTGCTGCATCATGAAAACAAAAGGGATGGATGTGGGAAACTGAGAGAAGGGAAAAGAGAAACCTTGGCTTATGTGTTCTGTTTTTGAAAGCTCAAATCATGGGTTGTGTTCTAACTATGATTACTGCAAACCATGGTTCAACATGATGTCTCAATTGAGCCCCCCTTTCTCCTCCCCAGAAACAAATCACACTTCTTTATGACCAACAAGCTTTTTTTTGCAGAGGAGGACTGTTTGTGTGCTATTACTTTTGAGTCTTTTGGTTAAGTTACCAAAATGTCAAATCACATCCTTGGAAAAACATTTTAGGTGGGCCTTTACAAGTTGATAGCAGCTGTTGTGCACACCTCTGGGTGTCTGTCCCTGACAGTTGCCTAATGCAAGCTTTTTGGCTTGAAATTTTGTGGGTGGGTGTTGGCTTCCTTTGTGCGTGTTTTGAGAAATATCATTTGGATGAGTAGGGAAATAAGGGCCGCTAGATCCTCTTCTCGTTGGAGTTCCTGTGCCTTTTAAGAGTGTGTGAGAAGGTTTGGCTGAAACCTTGTGATGGAGAGGAAAGTCTACCTTTCTGAGCATAGATAGGGACCATCCGACCCCACAAATCTATCTGGCCCTTGGAAATCTCTCCAGGCTTCAACCCCTATTGGCCTTGCAAAAAAGCTAAGTAAAAAAGCCTCCTCTCCCATAAGCAACTTTAATCTGTTTTTTTTGGAAAGGGGACTGCCATGATCCTTAACATTGGAAGCATTATAATGCTGCACACTACCCCAATCTCATAGTGGTGCAAGATTCTAGGGGTTCCAGGCATTTACCCAGGGTTCAGTTACATTGGAATGAGGAGCATCAAAGTCTGTGATGTCTGCCTGATATATGTGATTATTTACACATATTTACAACCTGAACCTACAATGGTGGGGTTCACAGCATTAACACACCAAGAGGGTCTTGTTTCTCCCATAGCCACAGCTTTGAATTCTAGCAGAAACCAAGCATGATCCTGTCTCCCAGCTGCCCACCCTGCAGCCTTGCTCCCAGCCTCTAATTCACACCAATCTCCACTCTCAACTCTGGTCCTTGTCTTTCTAATTACCGGGGAGCTGAGGGAGGAGGGCCCTCATTTGCTGTCTTGCACAGAGTCATTTCCTTCCTACCTTAATGGCCCATACTTAGAGGGGTCATTCCCAAGGCACTTGTCTGGCTATTTCAACAATTTGAATCCTTGCTTAAATTTTAACCCTTTCTGGATCCAGGATTTAGAAGGATGCTCAGGCATACTCCACCCAACTCACAACAATAACAATGGTGAACTTTTTCTTTCCTCTGCAGTTATGTCAGTTGTAACTTGCCATGGCAAGAGATTACTAGAATGTTTTTTAATAAGAGTGTGGGTGGCAGATAAAATTTGAAATCTCAGTCCACAGGTTTTTATAGCAGCCACCCCAGGGAGAAAGGGAGAAAAAAAGCAATGTGTAGAAACCAGGGCACTGTGAGGACGTGGCAATTCTTGTGGCCAAACTCTTCACTTCCTCTCCTCTTGTTGAAACTGAATTGTGTGGTGGCCCATTGTTTTAATTGCACAAACTCTGGGGTAATTTGCTATATATTTAATTGTCCAAACTTTGGGATAATTCACTATATTTACTAGAATCAAGTTTTTTGTTGTTAGATGGATAAAAATAATTATATATATATATATTTTTGAAACTTTTTTCAGTTCAATTTAATAGTCTCTCTTGAAAAGGAATCCTGGATTAAAATGAAATATGAGTAACCCAAACATGTTAAAGCATACACTGGTTATCTCTTAAAACATGCCCATCTGTTTAATTAAAGACTGTTTTTCTATCTGAGAAAGAAGTGTGGTGGGAAGAGGGGGTCTCTGGACCCCACCCCAGATGCTACTCTGAGATTTAGCATTCTTCTCAAGCAATGTGTTGTATCCTCATTTATATCTGTGGTCCCCCTATTGGACTGAGGGGTTACCAAGTCATCTCACTATATTAAATTCAAATTTCTTTTCAAACCATTTTACTTTTAAGAAACATGAGAGTACTATTACTATCTATTATTCACAATAGGTATTGACTGAAATAGAAACATCGTTCTAGGCAAAACATTCATTTTTATCACTGAAATTCTACCAAGTAATGACCATTTTAACTTCTCCCATCTTGACATATCTTGTTTAACTTCAGCCCATGTTTTGGCATAATTATTTTGAAACAATGTACAGTTCATATTTGTCATGGTTATACCCAAGTACTTACTATTTTCAGTTTTAGTTACAGGTAGGTAGCCGTGTTGGTCTGAGTCGAAGCAAAATAAAAAAATTCCTTCAGTAGCACCTTAAAGACCAACTAAGTTTATATTTTGGTATGAGCTTTCGTGTGCATGCACGAAAGCTCATACCAAAATATAAACTTAGTTGGTCTTTAAGGTGCTACTGAAGGAATTTTTTTATTTTATTTTCAGTTTGAAACTGTTTTCTCCATCCAAATATTCTGGTCTTCTGTTGTCATATTCTTTGTTAACATTTTCATCTTAAAACCTGCTAATAAACCAAACTCTTTTAGTTTATCCATAAGAACTCCTACTCCTTCAGGTCCACAGATTTTGACCAGCCTTAGTAATCAGCCCAAACGTGTGCTCACCACATTGAAGTTGCCCACCCCACTTTCTTGGCCCCACTGGGAGAGAGGGATATTTGCCAATGGTGAATTAATCTCTGGATCCGTGCCTGCCACACAGTTTGGTGTTCAAGTGTTAGAAACTCAGATATATAAGCTAGGAGCCAAATGGCTTTTTAAACCAAGGATACTGTTGCCATTTATGGGCAGGACGGCTCCAAAGTCTTATTTTTCCAATGTGATTAAACATCTGGCACCTGGAATAAGACTGTGCTTGTAATACAGAAGAAATACAACATAGCAACTGTACACATTTTTCAAATACTTCCAGCCTGTGTTCTGTATTTCTCTGTCATTTTCCAAGTTGAGATTTTGATTCAGATGTATTTGCTTTAAATACAATCAAAGGGCAACTGTGCATATTCTGAACCTTCTGTTAATGTCTAAGAACTCTACATAGCAATCGTCACCTTTTTATGGCTGCAAATCTATGCAGTTCTCGACTGCTTTTGCTGACAGATGCATTCAGCCTCTCTAGGTCAAGGGAGAATTCTTGCCTCATTTGCCTATATGTGATTCCAGAGTTTCAATTATTTATTAAAGTAGAGTCACTGAAAACATGTTTGGGAATTGTACATTTTATCTGTTTCTTTTAGTGTTTTCTAAATTTCAGAAAACTAAAAACTTTTTTCACCCCTGAATTAAAATTGGCCACAGTTCATTTTTACACCTGAAAAGCTTTACTTTTACAGCATGGGAGGGTTATGCATAGTTGAAGTAGCCTATGCTTTGTGTTTCTGTGAAGAGCCACTGATCTGGGTTTGCTACTTTGCTGGAACACAGAGCAGTGATTAATGTAGTGGTGCAGCAGACCCTTTTCTGAGGGCAGCTAATCCTGCTGCTTCTCTGCATCAAGTACACCCTGAACAATTTAATTGCACTTCATGCAGAAAGGAAGCAGAATTACGGGTACCCTTCCTCAGCAGAGGCTGCTTGGAAAAGAGGCAAAGCCAGCCAGTACAGTAAATCATTTAGAGCTGCAGTGGGCAGCCTGCTCTAAAGGGAGCAGGGATGTGAGATACGGTAGAAACTTTACAGCAAATTTTCTGCAGGAAAAAAAAAAATCATTTCTAAAAAGGCATTATTGTATAAAATTAATTAGCAACATGAGGAACTGATACATTTCTAGTCAACTTGGGCAGTTTCAAAGTTGTACTCCCAACCGACATATAGAGTGCTTGTATAAATAAACAAACAAACAAACAAACAAACAAACAAACACACACACATGCATAGTATCAAGCACAATTATTTGGACAAGTTATCATTAGTATTTTAACAGTTTTCAGTGGTCATTTCCCCCTCCCTGAAAAGGAAAGTGTATTCTGTTGCTCAGTCATGTCTTAAAATATTCACCAATACTCTAACGAAAACAATTTTCAAACATAGTTTTGTATTTGTTGAAACATAACATTTAAAGCAGGCATCCCCAAAATGCGGCCCTCCAGATGTTTTGGCCTACAACTCCCATGATCCCTAGCTAAGAGGACCAGTGGTCAGGGAAGATGGGAATTGTAGTCCAAAACATCTGGAGGGCCGAAGTTTGGGGATGCCTGATTTAAAGCCACATTAACAGCACACTCCTAGGCATGTCTACTCTGAAGCACGTCCCACCAGTGATGGCTAGTGAACATTGAGATTGGTAGAGCAGAAAACTGAGGCCAGCAATGGAGGGAGCCAAAAGCAGGTGAAAGCAACCAATTCTGCTATGGGCCCCCCCATCCTCCTCCCTGGGGCTTGTCCACACTGCCACTTGTCCCAAGCCTGGAAAGAAGGGCCTGAGTGGTTTTCTGTTTGCCCTGCCACTTTCCCTGGGAAAACCCATTCTTTGGCAACGAATCAGAGCAAATGTCAATCTGCAGAAAACCTGATTGACAGGTACTCTGATTCAGTGATAAAGATCAGGTTTTCGAAGCGGAAGTCTGCATGAGCTCCCTGTTGAGTTCTTCAGAGACAAGGAAGGAAGCTGACATCCAGGGCCAGCCTCTGGACCAGTTTGAAGTAGGAAGACAAGCAGGAGGAGACTGTTTCAAGGCAGTCTGAGGTTGGTCAGAGAGTGGTCTATTTGCCCCCGTGAACCCGCCTCTGCTGTGTTTATGTCCCTACTGGAAGCAATAGGAGTGCAAGTATCATCATCATCATCATCATCATCATCATTTTTTCATTATATATTAATTTATACCCTGCCTTTTTCCCTGACGGGACTCAAGGCAGCTTACAGATAAAAAAAAAGACTCACAAAAAAACAGAAAAAAACAATAATTAAAAAACAATGAAACAGTAATAGAATCAAACCATATCAATAATCACAATAAGAATAGCACGGCACCAGCCCTTTAATTAAACGCCAGGTCCCAAGAAAGTCTTCACCTGCTGGTGGAAGGACAACCAGGAGGGAGGGGACCAGGCTGGATAGCTTCTCCAGGGAGGAGATCCAAAGGTGCTCCAGGGAGGGAGTTCTCCCGTGTCTGCACCCAGTGTGCCTGTGAGGGTGGGGGGACTGAGAGTAGGGCCTCCCCCAAAGATCTCAAAATCTGGGCAGGTTTGTATGAGGGCATATTTAGTTTTCAATATCTAGTCCATCCGTCTCCCTAACTGTTGCTGCTTCATGTTATCAATGCCAACTTTATAAACAAGGATCCACTGGGGACAGCATTTTGTCAGCCTGCTTCTTGGGAGAAAAGCAATGACAAACCTAGACAGCATCTTAAAAAGCAGAGACATCACCTTGCCGACAAAGGTCCATATAGTTAAAGCTATGGTTTCCGCAGTAGTGATGTATGGAAGTGAGAGTTGGACCATAAAGAAGGCTGATCGCCGAAGAATTGATGCTTTTGAATTATGGTGCTGGAGGAGACTCTTGAGAGTCCCATGGACTGCAAGAAGATCAAACCTATCCATTCTGAAGGAAATCAGCCCTGAGTGCTCACTGGCAGGACAGATCGTGAAGCTGAGGCTCCAATACTTTGGCCACCTCATGAGAAGAGAAGACTCCCTGGAAAAGACCCTGATGTTGGGAAAGATGGAGGGCACAGGGAGAAGGGGACGACAGAGGATGAGATGGTTGGACAGTGTTCTCAAAGCTACAAACATGAGTTTGACCAAACTGCGGGAGGCAGTGGAAGACAGGAGTGCCTGGTGTGCTTGAAGAGGTTACGAAGAGTTGGACACGACTAAATGACTAAACAACAACAACACTTATCAGGTGGCCTGGCCTTTGTAAATCAGAGGGAAGTCATGATCTTTAATGAAATCTTTGTGCTGGAAGAGTGTCTCTAATTGGCAATGAGATGTGGGAGCTGTACATAGAAAGAAACAGAACGGCCCATGCTTCATGTTCTGGTCTAGAATCAAGTAGTGGCCATGGCTTTGGCTTTGGTGAGAAAGGGGTCTAAGTGCCAATAGCTGGACACTCATTACATCCATTTCTCTCTAAGGCTGACTATGCAGCTGCCATCAGGGTATGACTGGGTGGGTGTGTCCAGTCTGTGTGAGCTTGCTCCACAACATACGAAGTCTTGCTCATCTCTCATTCTAAGGCCCTCGATCATTCAGTGGACACCTCTATATATCAGACGCAACATACCGCCATCTTTCACTAATGTATGATTCTCTGGTGTGCTCTCAGCAGCAAATATACTTTGAACAGAAGAGTACTTAACCTGAACAAAATCTGAATACAAGACACATAGCAATTTAGTTTCTAGCAGTGTGCTTTGAAACCCTTATCTATGCCAACACTGTAAGTAGTTTTTCTAGAATAAATACTGGGATGTCTGGCTTCTGTGTTCTCTGTGGGAGCTGGTCGAAACCCTTATCTGTGACCCAGAACTGTAGACCTCACCCCTTCCAGATCATAAAAGTCCCTGTTATAGCTGGCATCATCTATCAGTGAGGGGAGAAAGCTCTTCCTGGCATGGAGCTGTTGAAGACACAAAAAGCGTCCCTTCAGTCAGGAGGTGGGGAACCTAATTATTAGTAGGCCTTTGCATTGTCTGACTGAACATAATACATTTTTTTGTTTATTGTGACCCATAACATTCTGGAACTGGCCACACCCAGTTATGCATTTGATGAGTGCATCTTTTTTACAGATGTCAGTGAGTCCAGGTACCAGGGGGGTAAACAAGGTCAGATGTTGACCTACAAAGCTGGCATTGCTGCTTGCCAGACATCAGGACAGGTGGTTTCCTTCCAGTGTGTCTGTTTGTGTGTGTGGCCAATGATTATTTGTTTCAATCATTTGTATTTTACCTGTCTGCCTCAAAGAGGCTTCCAGGACTGCAAATAAAGCTAAAACACAGTAAAATATGTAGTTGCCATTTAAATCAAGAACTTAAACTTGTAAAATTATAAAATGAGGTTCAACAATAAAACGATAATTGCTGTATCAGCTTTGTAAATAATAATAATAATAATAATAATAATAATAATAATAATAATAATAATAATTTATTTATACCCCGCTCATCTGGCCGGGTTCCCCCAGCCACTTTGGGTGGCTTCCAACAAAATATTAAAATACAGAAATTTTAATAGACTCTTGATTAGTTGCTTCTGTCAAATGATGGGTGAACAGGCAGGGGAACTTTACAAAAAGTGGCTCTTTAGGCCACACGTTACTAACACATCTTAGTGTGGGCAGGGGGGGGGGGTGGTAAATCCCTTTTCAAAGTACAGTGGTGCCTCGACTTACGAATTTAATCTGTTCCGAAGGCACCTTCATAGGTCAAAAAAATTGTAAGTCGAAAAGCGCCATTGGAAACGCGATTTCCCAAAGGAATGCATTGGAAATGGAAAAAATCGTAAGTCGAAGCAACCCCATCTAAAAATCCCTAAGTCGAAAAAACCCTATCTAAAACCACCGTGGTTTCCGTTCGGATGTCGAGAAATTTGTAAACGTAAGTCAACTCGTAAGTCAAAAAATTTGGTTGTCAAGTCGTTCATAAGTCGAGGTACCACTGTACCATAGGCTTACTTGAGAGACTGGAACGTATATTGTGTTAAAGGTAAAGGTACCCCTGACCGTTAGGTTCAGTCGCAGACGACTCTGGGGTTGTGCGCTCATCTCGCTTTATAGGCCGAGGGAGCCGGCATTTGTCCACAGACAGCTTCTGGGTCATGTGGCCAGCATGACTAAGCCATTTCTGGAGAACCAGAGCAGTGGACAGAAACGCCATTTACCTTCCTGCTGGAGCAGTACCTGTTTATCTACTTGCACTTGGTGTGCTTTCAAACTGCTAGGTGGGCAGGATCAGAGACCGAACAATGGGAGCTCACCCCATTGCAGGGATTCGAACCTCCAAACTTCTGATCGGCAAGCCCTAGGCTCTGTGGTTTAGACCACAGCGCCACCTGCGTCCCCATATTGTGTTAACACAAGACAATTATTCCATACAGCCAGCAAATTCCCACAAGTCTTGCAGCAGAGAGAGATTATAACTTCTCTGAAAACTTGTGGGCATCCTGAGGGAGAAGATTCCAGAGGCTATAAAACTATAGAATCATATAATTTTAGAGCTGGAAGGGACACAGAGGGTCATCTAGTCCAACCCCCTCAACTGGAATCTCAACTGAAGCATCCATGACAGATGACCATCCAGCCTCTGCTTAAAAACCTCCAATGACCTGGCTTTGAATATCCAGCAACATCTGAAGGGTAGCTACCCCTATAGTATTCCTATACTATGTAATTTTAGTAGGAACTGCTTGGAAAGGGTCATGTTCTTTGTGCACACCAGTCAGTCTTTTCCTATAGAATTATACTGCATTTGCCATGAAGCTTCTGATTTCCACATGGCAAACTTGGGTGTCATCAAATAAATGTTGAGAATGGAGTGTGCTTGCTTATTTGCTATTGGAACATCATAAAACCACGTCATACGTTGAATTATATGTGAAGGTAATACCAAAATTGTACCATATTGGCCCAAATATAAGCCACACCTGCAAATGAGCCACACCTTTAAAATTCAAGGGGAAAAAGGGTGGGGGGGGGAGAGCATTCCTGAATACAAGCTGCTCCCTTAAAATTCTGCAGGCACTCACACCCGTGAATGGCAAATGTAGGAGAAAATCCTACGGGTGCCATTCCCCCGCATTCCCAGGCTGCTTCCGGGGTGGGGGGCTGTGTCGCTTTGCCTTCCCTCCTTCCCCCTTCTGTACGGCAGTTTGGGGGAAGCTTGGGAGCCGCGGTCGGGACGGGCGCCGTTGTGCTGCACCCCTGACAGCATGGGCGTAGGCAGGGGGGCAGGAGGGGGCAGCTGCCCCCCCCAGAAGCAAAAAAATTAATGTATTTTACAGACCATAACCAGCACTTTTCCCCTCCAAAAACTGAAGTGGAAAGGGCTTTGCTTTAGCAAGAGCAGCTAAGTCTCCGCTTGCTGGGGGGCGGGAACACAGCTGTAGCAAAAACACATCAAATAAATAAAGCAAAGTGGCTACTGGTAGTTAAGCAGTTAAGACAATGGAGCAGATATCCCCAGGCAAGATGTGATAGCTCACCACTTCACCCTATTGTTCTTCAGTGGGACTTGTTAATGAGCATTCAGGGATCGCATTAAGAGTTCTATTGGCAATTTAATGAGGGTGCAGAGGATTTAATTTGACTGAGGTGGCTCTGCAAGGCTAAAAGGAAGTGAATAAGAAAAGGGGGGGCTGTAGCTTTGATAGACACAGTGATGTTTATAAAAAGCAGTGGTGTTCCAGTCTGCCCCTCCTCCTGCATCTGTATACTGTAAATCAGGGGTGGCCATCTCCCAAGAGACTCTGATCTATTCACAGAGTTAAAACCTGGGAGTGCTCTACCCCCTTTGGGGGGGGGGTTTCAGGTCAAAGCTATTGAGTTTTTGTAAGGAAGGGAAGCCCTGTTTTTTTGGGTTTAGGTCAAACTTGTTGAGCTTCTTTTAGGAGGCAGGGAGGCCCATTTTTGTTTAGGGCATCAGGTCATAGTTCAGCTTTTTTAGGGAGGAGGAAAATTTTGGGTGAGCTTTTTTAGGGGTGCCAGTGATCTAGCAGTGATCTACCACAGACATCCAGTGAGCTACTGGTAGATCACAATCTACCTGTTGGACGTGGGGGGGGGGGGGGAGAGATAAGCCTCACATAGAAAGCCCATCAACATGGGGGGATGACTCTTTCAAATACGGTATTTACCAGTAATTGGGGGGGGGCACCTAGGCCTCTAGGAGTTGGCTGCTATGCCTAGGAGTAGGACAATTCAAGAAAGCAGAATGATGCAAATGCTATGGTAATATATCAATAGAATCATAGAATTGTAGTCGGAAGGGACCACAAGGGTCATCTAGTCCAACCCCCTGCAATGCAGGAATTTTTCCCCAAGGTGGGGCTTGAACCCACGACATGGTTGAAATATTATGCTGATATGCAGCAATGCCTTGGAGCTGTCGTAACTGCGGCCGTGCCTTGCCTCGCCCTCACCCGCCCTGCCACCCCCTCTCACCTGCCTGACTCTCTCGTCCTCTTGCTGCAGAGTTCCAGCATCACAGCGTCACGCAGAGGCACCCACAAATTTGAGTTATCCTTCTCTCTATTTTTTCCTTCCTTCCCGCCCTCTTCCATCCTTAATAAAATACGGGGGGGGGGGAGAACCCACAACATGGTTGAAATATTATGCTGATATGCAGCAACGCCTCGGAGCCGTCATGACTGCAACCGTGCCTTGCCTCGCCCGCCCTGCCACCCCCTCTCGCTTGCCCGACCCTCTCGTCCTCTCCAGCCAAGCAGGGTAGCCGCCGACGCTGCCAGCCCCAGAAGCACAAGGTGGCTACCGCCGCCACCACGATGTCATCGGCCCGCTGGCCCTGTAGCCCCGCCCACATCCCCACTTCGTGGCCCCTCCCCTCCCCCATGCCTTGGCCCCGCCCCTGAAAGAGCATGGCTTGCCCCCCCTAGTTTTGATCCTGGCTCCGCCCCTGCCTGACAGCCCTCATGGTGGCATCCTGGGAGGGGGGAGGCGCTCTACATTCCGGCCTTGGAAGGAGCTAGGGCAGCTGTTTCAACAGCGATATCGTAAGGTTGTGAATATAAGGCACACTTTAATTTTTCCCGGACAGAAATTGGAAGAAAAAAAAGTGCGGCTTATATTCCGGCCAATACGTTAAGGGTATGTGTAACAAATGTATGCATATACAAGAATTGTACAGGTACATAGATTTATTGGGGAGCTTATATTGGCTGTGGCTGCTATATAATGTGTGAAAATGCTCTAGGTCAGTGATGGGCAACCTTTTGAGCTTGGTGTGTCAAAATTCGCCAAAAAACCGAGCATAACTCTGGTGGTGTGTCACTTCAAGAAAAAACCCATAATTTCACGATATTTATAGTTTAAATAACAAAAATGTATAATTGTAATATATAACTGTATTTAATAAACCAAAAACTAATTATTTAACCAAACCAAACCAAAAACCCTTTATTTATCACAAAGTGCCCAGAGTTGTTGAGCTTTTGGGGGGGAGCTGCTGACCAAAGTTTTGTTTTGTTCCCCCCCCCATAAACAAACAAACAACACAGAAACAAAAAGCATATAAAACCTCTTATCTCCTCCTCTTACACATCGCTCTGCTGAGCTATGACTTCCCTCCCACCCGCCATTCGGCTTTATTGTTCAATCTTATATCGCAGTTCCTTATCTGACCAAAGTTTTGGAGGTTTTTTGGGGGGTGCAAAAGTTGCTTTGCTTTTTTGGGGGGGGTTGCCCCAAAGCTGCTGTGCTTTTTTTGGGGGGGGGGAAGAGAACATAAATAAATGATGAATAATACCTTTGCTGGAACTAACACACAGCACTGACATAGTCTGCCAAAGCGCCAAAAACCCAGCACAGAAAGGGTTAAAAAAGGAATGCTGTTACACCCAATCATCGTCTGCCAAAGCGCCAGAAGAACAGCACAGAAAGGGTTAAAAAAGCAATCTCTGGCTACCAGCAGCAGCAACAACAAGACAAGCTGTAGAAGGAGCAGGAGAACAAATGTGTGTGGGGACACACACACAACAACAGCAGCGTGAATGGGCCGACGGGGCGCGTGCCAGCAGTGAGGGCTCTGCGTGTCAGAGGTTCGCCATCACTGCTCTAGGTGCATGTTGGGGGTCTGAAAGCATGAATTTCTGCCTATTTGCATGATTATCTTGCTTTGGAGGCCGTAGGTTCGTGCATGGGCACACTGTTTTAAAGCAAATACTGTATGTGGGTAAATTCTGATTATCATAGGCCTGAATTTATTTTCAGGAATCAACCATGATATTAGGACCTTCGCATGTGGGATTTTTAAATGTACGTACGCTAGGGGTGGGCGCCCCCAATTCACTTCATTCAAGCTGAATGCACTGAGTACTGTACTATAACATGGACTAAATATGATATATTTAGTATCTTGTATTTGGAACAAGTGGCTTTGATGAGAAAACCAGATGCTGAAATAGCCAGAGTCGAATGACCCATTCTTGCATTTCACTGGCAGCTTTAGCAAAGCATTTGAAGCATCAAAGAAAGAAATAGTAGACACACCCTTAATTAACTGGCAGGATATTAGTAGCAATACTTATTGAAGGAGTATGGGAAGTCTCCTTTAGAAGCAATGCTGCGTCCTTATCTTACCCCAGGGATGCAACAGTTGTTAGTGTATCATTTGAACTAGTTTTAATTTCTATATTGCAATCTTGCATTGTTGTTACTGTTTCCACAACTCAAGCTAGATTCCACCCCACCCTTCCTCAACTAGTGTTTCCCAATAATTACAATCAGTGCAGGGGACGACGACGACCAATCAGTTCTTGGAGCTGAAACCCTCCCTGCCTGTTGTGCTACAGTGGCCTCTTTATTTGCTATTGCCAGCTTTGTCACCACCATGACTGCTGTGGGTCTGTCAGCCCCAGGGATTGAGGAGCAGAACTGCCAATGTTTCTGGCCCATGAGCATAGCCGGGGGGGGGGGGGAGCTGCCCCTCCAATCAGTAAAAATCAATACAAAGCTGAGGTTCTGCCCCCCCACCCATAACTAAAGCCTGCCCCTTAACAAAAGTCCTGGCCTCTACAGTTTTGTCCTTTAACATTAACTTTATCTGTACAAATAAGCAAACGATGATATTCATCTCCATGCTATGAAGTTTCACCTGCTGACTTTCACAGATCAACCCAGCGCCGTCTTAAGCGCCCCTGTCACCATGGTGCGCTGGATCTCTCCGGTGCCCTCCCGCCCCGTTTCCTAGCGCGGTGGGCAGGTGGGCGCCACACGCAGCTGCGCAGCGGACCGGCGGACCGGCCGGCCAGCGGGCGGGCGCAGCTCGCGGTGCCCTCCTGGCGGGCCGGCGCCATGGTGCCCTGCGCCACCGGGGGTCTACGAAGAGCTGGCCCTGGATCAACCTTCTGGTCAAAGGCAAAGTAGCAAACAGCCCATATTTTTTCTGGTTAGTTGACAACCCTACTGTCGAGTACTATGGATAAGTGATTAGATACCACATATTATTTCTTCTTCTTCTTCTTCTTCTTCTTCTTCTTCTTCTTCTTCTTCTTCTTCTTCTTCTTCTTCTTCTTCTTCTTCTTCTTCTTCGTCTTACCACCAACCACTTTTTCTCCTCAAGGAACTCAAGCGCATCTAACTATAAACAGAAATGCTACTGTGCTGGATTTGGACTTGGGAGACCTTCAAATCCTGGTGAGCTGCAAGGATGCTCTTGGGCCACTCTTTGCATAAGCTACACCAGAGTTGTTATGAAGCTGAAAGATGAAGACTGCTACAATTCCTGCCTCCTTTCCCAGTGCTGCTACTTCCTCACTCACTCACTCTGTAAGCCAGGTCAGGCCCTGTGATGTCCTAAGTGCTCCCTAAGCAGTAATTTACCCTGGGCTCTTGTTCAGAACATTAAGCTAGTATACAGAGAGCAACAGAGAACCTGGCAGCTTTCTATATCCCATCTCACATTATTCCTGTGCATTCCAGGAGCTTCTGCAGGGTAGGGAATGGGGAACCTGTCGCCCTCAAGTTGTTTGGACTACAGTTCCCATGCTTGGTGGCCACTGACCATCCTGGCTGGGGCTGATGGGAGATAGGAGTCCAGCAAGAGTGAGTGTAAATGAGAGAGAGGGATTATTTTTAGGTTCTCGCTCACCCATTGTATACCACATTTTAAAATGTTCAGTTATCAGCTGATACCTAATTTTTTTTTCAATCAAGGTGCCTAATCTGGCAGACAAACAGTATAAAAAATACTGCTATCAACAAAAAAATTAAGTAATGAGTTCAAAAAGTTCTTGACTAAAAGGGAGTGAGAGGTGGAGAAAGTAATTCTTGATTTGGTAGCAGAAGAGAAACTTGCAAAGTGGTCACGAGAAACTTCTCTAGGAAGGTTCTGACATGTTAGTAGTATGTGTCATTTGTTTTGATTGAAGAAAGTGCCGTGGCATAGCATGGGAGGCCACAGGGGCAGTTGCCCTGGTCACAAAATTGTTAGGGGCGCAAAATTTCAACATCCGGTGCTGCCTCAATACAGCTGTGTGCTTCCATCGCTGGGCTCTATTGAAAACAGCTTCTTCTTGTGAATGAGGAAGTGACCTCTCCAGACAACAGAATGGCTCTTCTTTTCTTATCTCTGTGGCTGTGATCTCGGGTGTCATTAGGCAGTTGAATGTGCAGGCGTATTCCGTCTGTTTTTCTGCCTCCCTCCCATCCCCACCCACCCCTCTACGTGACTCTGTGCGCTAGCAACCCACACTACGCCACTGAGAAAGTGTACACCCCATTCTTCCACCGTATTGACTGAGCTTCAGTGTTCTAGTTTTGTGGCAAAGGACATTCCAACCTGTTTGATCCCCGTTGTCTGAGTCTGAAGAAAGAAACATTAAAACCTGAGGCCTTTGAGCTGTGGAGAAACTGCATATATAGCAGCAGTAAAGTGTGAACACTCAGAATGAACATGCTGCATTCTAAAGAGTTTACACAGTTGTATGACATTTGAGTCCAGTTTTGACCTGCTCTGCAAGGCCTTTAATTTCCAGGATTGTCAGGTGTAATTACAGAGAACTATTGGGGCAGAACCCTCCCTTTGTTTTTGCTTTTTGCAGACATGCATGTGCAAACCAATAGCTTGAGGACATATTGGAGAATGGGCTTCTGCTGGTTAAAAGGACAGGGGCAGGTTGTGGTATGTTTTCCCCCGATTGGTTGGCAACCTTTTGTGGAAGAACAATAAGGAAGTAAAGACTGCATGATATACAATATATACACAGTAACCTTGAACTGAAATGCAAGTCCAGATTGCCCCTTCCCCTTCTCCTCTTAGCTCTACTTGAAAGGATAGTTGTGAAGATGAAATGTGATATGGATGCCACAGGTGCTACTGGGTCATCCTTGGGGAAAGAGTGAATCCAAACCCTATTAACCAGGGGTCAGCAAGGTTTACCTTGCCTGGGCCAGTTCACTCCAGCGGAGATCCCTCTGTGGCTTGGATCACACGCGCATGGCTGCGATTTCCAGCATCTGCACAGACACTATTTCCAGCGTTTGCGCAGATGCAATTTCCGGCGTCTGAGCATGTGCAGACACGATTTCCAGCACCGAGGAAGTTCTCGTGCTGCGCTGCGGCAGCTTAGCGCAACACGTGGGGACTCACTGAGCGGGCGACTTGGTTCGGGGGCGGCATGTGGGCCGCTTGTGGCCCATGGACTTTAGGTTGCCTACCCCTGCTATTAACACATCTGTGAAGCTTTACATGCTTTCTAATAGGCAATATGTTTGAAATTTAAATTCTAGAATGAAAGTTGCATGCCTGGTGCCTTAATTTTGTTCCTTGTAAAAGGCATGTAAAAATACTAGAAAAACCTTCCTAAACTTGGGGCTTAGTGGGACATTTTAAGTCTTTTTTTTTCTCGGATAGGAAAGTCCAAATCATTGTGGAGGAAAATTCTGTCCAGAGAAGTAGGTGTGTCAGAACAGAGTGACCTCCTAAATGGCTGAGGCCTAAAACTTTGGCCCATGATTTTATCTGACCTTTTTGTAACAATACCTTGGATGTAAAGAGACTTTACTGTTTCAGTCCTGGCATGGCTTGAGAAATGCAGTTTGCTTGTTGAAAAGGAACTTCCTTTATGAGAATATTTATGCCCTTATCAACAACCAATTTTTAACAAGCACCATGTTTTGCGTGAAGTTAGGGCCGGGGTCAGCAAACTTTTTCAGTCCACTGTCCCTCAGACCTTGTGGGGGGCCGGACTATATTTTGAAAAAAAAATATGAATGAATTCCTATGCCCCACAAATAACTCAGAGATGCATTTTAAATAAAAGCACACATTCTACTCATGTAAAAACACCAGGCAGGGCCCACAAATAACCCAGAGATGCATTTTAAATAAAAGGACACATTCTACTCATGTAAAAACATGTTGATTCCCAGACTGTCCGCAGGCCGGATTTAGAAGGTGATTGGGCCGCATCCGGCCCCCGGGCCTTAGTTTGGGGACCCTGAGTTAGGGCAACACAGCAGTGACTCTGCTGGCAAGAGCAGAGGCCAAAGAGCTGTGAACCTCTTTCATCCAGTTGTGGGCAGGAAGAGGGGCCCTGTCCTCTGCTCAGTAAGGGGAGGACTGTGCCAGCCTCCCTCTTGAGAGTCCCTTGTCTCTGTGTGTGCTTGGGCGGGAGAGAGTGGCTGAGGATTCGAATAAGGCAGGAGCAGGTGGAATGGAGGACTATATTGTGAAGACAAGATAGGAAGCTGATACAGGGCTAGATGGAGGGCTAAACTATGTTAAACTGACATGGGGGTCCCTTTGTGCTCCTGGTCTGATCACAGTTCAGATCTGCAGCCCCCTACTAGCAATTTACATAGGAAAAAAATAATTCTCCATTCACTTCAATGGGAACCACCCCAACATTCCAATTCCTGGAGTGGGTTCCCTGATCCAGAACCATAGTTGGGGCAAAGGATTACTACTAGTACTATTATTTTTGTTTAGAGTTTATTACCTGCTGGTCACCCTAAATGCCCAGGGTGGGTTACAACATTGAAACACAATATTGAAGGTTGACAGTCGGGTACCAATCCACTGGGCTCCAGTAGGGATTGGGGGGCCCATGTTGGCAATTTGTGTTTGGATCCCTGCAGAACTAAGTGGTTGCATGTATTGGGTGTGCTTTATGTAGTTGGGGCAGGGTCCTAATCGTTTGTTAGTGGAAAATATCAGGATTAGACCAGATAATAGTGGGAGTAATAATAATAATAATAATAATAATAATAATAATAATAATAATAATAATAAATTCTACCCTGCCCATCTGGCTGGGTTTCCCCTGCCACTCTGGCCGGCTTCTTCCTGTTACTTTCTGGGATTGTTTCATTGGCCTCATTTATTGAGCCGGGTGCCCCAGTGTGCTGGCCCACTTCTCAGTTTTGCCCACTTCTTACTTAACCGGTCAGGGGAAACAAACAAAGCGACTAGCTTAGCATGACCTATGAAGCGGTGCTTGTGGATTCCTTTTCTCATAAACAAGCCATGAGTGGTAAGCCAAAGTTTGGTTACTGCCCTCCAATTAAGCAATTCCTTCAATGTTGTAGGTTTGCCTAAATGTGGACCAAAACATCTGGAAGATTTGTTGTTACCTACTGCTTTTGATGGTGGTGGTGAAGCTGGAGCTAGAGGATTATTATTATTTTAGCTAAGAACTGAATTTTGTGACTATTCAGTGAAGCCCCCCCCCCTTTTACATTAAAATGTCATGGAAGGCTAGCTCAGTGATAGAACACATGCTTTCCATTCAGAAGGTCCCCGGTTCAACCTGTGCCATCTTCTGTTAAAAAGGTCAGGTTGCAGGTGGTGAGAAGGACTTCCGCCTGAGACACCTGGAAAATTGTCCGCCTCTCAGAGTAGAGTAGAGTAGAGGTTGCCAATATGGCACCTGTGCCCTTGATGTCACCTCCTGTCATTCAGAAAGCCTCTGACTCCCACCCTGTCGCTGCCCACATTGTGGTGAGGGTGGTTCATTTTTTCTTCCTTGAAAAGTATATAGAGCTTCTAAGGGGAGGGAAAAACCCAAGGGAGTGATGCGATGCCCACAGCACTTACCTGAATATCCCCATGGGCCTAAAAAGGCAATGCAGGCAGTCCAGATGGACAAACAAATGGTGTAACTTGGTGTCATCCTGCTTCCTCTGTTCCTAGCTTTGATTTGCAGAGTGTATGTGTTTCCTGGCTTTTAACTCCCAAACCTTCAGAACTGAGTGGGATAAAACTTTAAAGAAAGACCACGTTTATTGTCAGGTGTGAGTTTTATAGTAACGTAATTAATTTAAAACAGGGGTAGCTGTCATGGTCCTTGCCAAATGTTCTGGACTGCAGCTCTCATCAGCCCCATCTAGCGTGGCCAATGATCAGGGCACAAGCTTCCATGGATCACTGTCAACTTCATCATATGCATGAAGTATTATCCTGAGTTGTGGGTACATGTCTGTCTGTCTGTCTGTCTGTCTGTCTGTCTGTCTGTCTGTCTGTCATCTATCTATCTATCTATCTATCTATCTATCTATCTATCTATCTATCTATCTATCTATCTATCTATAACCTTGCTTTGCTTTTTTTCAACTAGTATTATGAATGTATGGCTCCAGCCCCTTGGCATCAGCAGCTGAAATTAGACAGGTGCCTACTGCCTTGATATTTAGGCAGCTACCAAAGACATTTTTGTTTATGAAGGCTTTTCCTGAAGTGTTACTTGGCCATATTATGGAATATTGATCGTACCATTGCAGAAATTGTTTATAGAGTCCGTATTTATTATACTTGATCTCATTTTATATTACTGTACACTACATCAATAGCTTCTGGCTATAAATCTATAAAACAAATATGCATGTCTCAGGAAAACTGTTAATACATCTGATGTAGGGTGTTCATGTAAGCTTCTGCCATAATTAATTTGTTAGCCTTTAATTTATCTACCAAACTTTCTTTTTTACCCACTCACAAGGGAGGAATTGTGAGCATCTTTACCCCTTCTCTGTTCTTAGGTTGCATACTATAATATCACCTCTGGGCAACTTAATGGGGGCCACAGACCAGTTGCGGCAAAAGTGGGCTGAGCAACCAATGTAAATTTTATAACAATAATTAAACCTGGATTCTTATCTCAACTTATGGATTATACTGAGTGGTGTATCTTCTGAGCTATATTGAGCTGAGGTTTATGATTGGCATTTTGTTGCAGACAATAACCTTGCTTTGCTTTTTTCAACTAGTATTAAGAAATTCTAATGCTTGTTTGCTTTCTGTTGTCCTGGCTCTTGACAAGAGTCTGAGGACTGAGAGAGAAAACTGCCAAAAATAAATGAAAACTGGTTCCACAACTATTGCTCAAACAAGATGAATGTCACGAGCATTCACAGAATTTTGCCAGCTTGCAACCAACATTAAAGAGAGAGTGTGTGTGTGTGTGTGTGTGTGTGTGTTAAACGAATCCTCCAGCCACATTCTGTGAACATAAAGGTACAGGTGCAACTACAAGTCTCATTATATGTCAACTCCACTGTGTCATACTGCAGTTTTATCTCTCTTGGGGGGAGGAGTGAATACCGGTAGCAATATAGCACAGGAATAATGGCCCATAGTGTATGTAGGTATACTCATGATTTGTCTTATCCATCATAAGCCGAAGTTGGATGGCCATCTGTAATGAATACTTTAGTTGAGATTCCTGCACTGCAGGGGGTTGGACTAGAGGACCCTTGGGGGTCTTTTGCAGCTCTATGATTCTATGATAAACATGGTCACTGCAAGCAGATTCAGTTGCATGCTGGCCTATGAAGTGAGAAGTCCAATTGGGAAAGGAGCAGGGCTGAAACATGGATGCTCACGGTCAAAGCAATCTCTTGAACTTGGGCTGAACCTTCAGAGTTCTGGACATCTTGTTTTCAGGAGAAAGGAGCAAAACCTTTAGAGTGAGAGGGATACAATTAAGGAGCCAGGGAATTTTGTTTCCCTGTGAGCTTCTGCTGTTGACTGTGCCCCAATGTCCACCAGGCTCTACCTTGAACTGCGTTGCCCTGCTCTTGGACCCACCAGGTGCCACCCTCTGCCTCTTCCAGGCTCTACCTTTACACAGCAGACTCCATCTGCTGGCTCCCCTTTGGCCCCCAGGCTCTATCCCTGAGCCTCAGAAATCGGGCAGACTGGAAGGATAATTGGTAGGGGTGAAAAGAAGCCAGAACATGCAGGAGCAAATTAGAGAATCACCCAAAGCTTCAACAAAGCTGAGGTGGATTTCCTTGGAGTTTTGGCCTCTCAGGTGATTTACCTGGTTGGGCTGGACTTAGAGAAACCTTTCTATCTCCCCTTGCCTCTTCCATAAGAATCTGGCCCAGAGACTCCATTCATGTTCCATGTTGGTCGTGGCATTTGGACCACACTGTTTCCTGACATGAGCTGAGACGGTTTCTTTCATCACTGAACTTTTTATACACAAAGCCTTAAGCATGCAAAAAATTCCCAGGATTCCCAGAAACACAGTCTGAAAACCACTGCCTTAGAGGAACAGTTGTGTGACTAAGAAGTTTGTTCCAATTAGTTGTTCTTTCTTTTAAGCGGGGCAGGGGGGAGCATTCAAAATCTGTTGAAGCCAGGGAAGTTGCATTTAAACCTGAATATCCTTCATCATTCACAATGGTTTGAGAGCTGTGGTGGGTGTACTTTAAGGAATTATTTTTATGTCATACCAGAGTTACAGCTCTTTGATTAAAAAGCCACTTATTATGGTGAAAAGGTGATTTATCTGTCTTTTGAAAGCTGTTGTCATTTTTTAGCATGAGTTACTCAAGGAGATCAATTTCCAAACTGGGCAGACAACTCTAAAACCCAAACCTAATGCTACTTTCACTGTTTGACTTACTTTGAGGGGTTGTAGGAGTAGGATTTAAAGACATTAACAGATTCATTAGCCGCAGTCAGATTGATGATAACACAACTGCAGAAGAGCAATGGAAACCTGGTAGAGTAAATGCTGGGGGGTTGCCATTGTGGGGAAGCTTGCACATCAAATTTACACTATCAAGTCATAAATAATACAGGGCACCTTTTTGCAGAATTTATAAATTTTATTTTTCATTCTAAAAAGATTGATAGTTAAAAAAACACATGTTCCAGCCTAATACGCCACAATTTGGAAAAAAAAATATATAATTACTGATTCAAGTGCCTGGACAATAATCATCAGCTGATATTTATGATGCAATAAAAACCTCTGACGAATATGATAAAGCTGAATGTTGTCTTCCATAATAGGAGAGAATGTTATGGTTCATGCAGCTGCTGTTGCTGGGCCTTTTATTTTGTGTTTGGTCTTTCTGTGTAATTTAACTACAATCCTATTTTTTCAAAGTTTTTTTTTAGGACCCTAAAATATGCTGTTCACTGCTTTCATGTTGTATGTTATCTCTGATTCCAAGACCTAAGAGAGAGCAAAAGTCATGCACACAGCCTGTTGCCTTACCAGCTGCTTGGGGCTCCCCCTTAGTCCTGTGACCTCTCTTCTTCATAGAACCATAGAATTGTACAGTTGGAAGGGACCACAAGGGTCATCTAGTCCTACCCCTTGCAATGCCCAATCTGGGGCTCAAACCCACATCCCTGAGATTAAGAGTCTCAAGCTCTACCAGTTGAGTTATCCCAGGAGCTCTCAGAGCTAGGAAGCAATGCCTTGAATAGGGCAAATGGGCTGGTGCAGCAGGACGGGTTGCAATTGTGTGCCTCTGGACTAGTTCTCATGGGGCTGGTAAACTTGTCTCCTCTCACATGCCAGAACAGCTCTTCTCCCCCACCCCACCCCACCCCACCCCAAGTGTGTTGTCATCCAAGTCTTTTCTACTAATCAGTCAGTTCCACACCCTTGCCCCTTAGCTGCAAATATGTGCGCATGACAAACACCATGCTCCATTCTCTGTGCACTGCATGGTGGGAATGGTGGGAGTGGCCGATACTGAGTCAATAAGTTTTTTTTTTTTTACTACACCATTTCAGGCTGCAGGTGGGAGCTCACATGACTGGATGCTCATGTGTGTAGAAATTAGCATGCCAGGGAACCTGACCTACTAATTCTCTCTGTATAGGAATTTTATTGTATTTGCATACATCGGCAGCCAAGACTGTGTAATTGGGTGGTTGTGGCCTATAGAGGAAAAGCATTAGATGACAGGGATGCTTGGACTGGTAGAATAGGGTGAGGTAGAAGATAGCCATGAGAGCTGTCAGAGGCTGTTTGCTTCAGAATACAGTGGTACCTCTGGTTAAGAACTTAATTCATTCCAGAGGTCTTAACCTGAAGCACCACTTTAGCTAATGGGGCCTCCTGCTACCGCCGCACCGCTGGAGCACAATTTCTGTTCTCATCCTGAAGCAAAGTTCTTAACCCAAGGTACTATTTCTGGGTTAGCGGAGTCTGTAACCTGAAGCGTCTGTAACCCAAGGTACCACTGTACCAGCTGCTGAGGGTTGAATTTGGGCAAGCATTCCAATGGGCATTTCACTGGCCACTGTAAGATTAGATCAGTGTTTTCCAACTGGGCCCATATTCCCCCTGCCCCCCGGATATTCCAAGAGGGCCACAGGTGAAAATCACGTGAATGGGGGGGCCACAGCACGAGGCTTGGTGGCTACAAAGGAGAAGTGAAGAAAAATAATTTTTAAAAATCTGATTGACTGGCCATCCGCTTGGCCAGTCAAAAGTGGGTAAGGCCTAATGCTCCTTTTTGCATCCGGACATGCGTAGAAGCAACTTCTGGTGCCGGCGCTGCCTGATTTCCGGTGCCCAGACATGGGCAGAGCGGCACTCAAAATGGAGCCTCCCTGGCAGGTAGGAAATCCAGGGGACTTCCGGGATTTTTTTCTATTCAGGATAACAGCGGGAAACGGATTAAAATCCGGGGGTTTCCCGCGAAAAACGGGAGACTTGGCAGCTATGCCCCCTTGGTTCCATCCATTGGGGGGGGGCTAGGTCGGAAAAAAGATTGGGAAACACTGGCTTAGATGGTCCTGATCCAGCAGGGCTCTTAAATTCTTCTGGAAGGAATGCAGCAAACTGCCTTATGCTGAGGCAGATTTTTGGTCCATCTATCTCAGTATTGTTTAATTTAACTGGCGGCAGTGGTACTATGGAGTGTCAGGCAGGATTTTACCCCCAACCCCAGCCCTACCTGGAGGTGACACATATTAAATATAGAATCTTCTGGATGTTTTCCCTTCTGAGCCTTAAGATGTTTTCAAGGCCCGAACACGTACATATTGAGAAGTGCTCTCTGGCTTAGGATCCAGCTTCAGACCAATGATATTCTGCTTCGGTTCTATAGTCCTGGATAATGCAAAAGAGCACCAAGCAAACTCCCGCTTGCATGGTGTGCAAAGTGCCGTATTTACTCAAGTCTAATGTGCACCCTTCTTTCCAAATTGCACTGAAAAAACGAGTGTGCATTAGACTCGAGTATATTTCCATTATAATTCTCATAACTCCTTCCCTGTGCCCATTGCAACTGAGATGGGAATTATTTTCCACTTCCACTTCCCAAAGAACGGTCAGCTTACACATTTTAGACTTTTGTTTTGCTCCATTCATTATAGTGCAAACCAGTTATTTTTGTCACCAAACACTCTGGCCCAGTTCTCACCGAGGTTGTAAACCTGTGTCCAGGCTGTGTCACATCAGACTGCAGGTGTCTGCTCACATGACTGAAAGCTCCTCACCAGAAATGAAACAAATTTTTCCTACACATCATAGAATGCCAGGGTAAAGCACCGTCACTGACCTGGCATCTAGTTTTCTATAAAGCAGGGGGAGGGGGGTTGCTTTTGCTTTGTATGGAGGGGCATGTTGTCATGGAAGCGTCCATATGCAGCTTGTGCATATAAAATGAGAACTTTATGCAGTGAGAACTTGGTCTCATTTGTTTATAGTTACAGGTGGGTAGCCGTGTTGGTCTGCTATAGTCGAAACAAAATAAAAAAATTCCTTCCAGTAGCACCTTAGAGACCAACTAAGTTTGTCATCAATATGAGCTTTTGTGTGCATGCACACTTCTTCAGATGAAGAAGAAGAAGAAGAGTTTGGATTTGATATCCCGCTTTATCACTACCCAAAGGAGTCTCAAAGAGGTTAACAATCTCCTTTCCCCTCCTCCCCTACGACAGACACCCTGTGAGGTGGGTGGGGCGGATAGACTTCAGAGAAGTGTGACTAGCCCAAGGTCACCCAGCAGCTGCATGTGGAGAAGTGCGGAATCGAACCCAGTTCACCAGATTATGAGTCCACCACTCTTAACCACTACACCACACTGGTGCATGCACACGAAAGCTCATATCAATAACAAACTTAGTTGGTCTCTAAGGTGCTACTGGAAGGATTTTTAAAAAATTGTTTCATTTATTTATTAAATTCATAAAATTTATATGCTGCTTGATTGTAGGAAAAAAACTTATGTCTCTCATGCTCCCCATGTATTTCTGACACAAACAGACCTTTTGTGTGTGTATGTGCACATACAAACACAACACAACACAACACAACACACATACACATACACAATTCAACTGCCATGTAAACTGTGAAAGGTCTCTAAGGAAGATCTAATCTGTGATGGCTGCAGGTTCTCCAACTGTATGCTTGTGAGCATGCCTGAAGGAAAAGGAAAAAGTTTTTGCTGCCCCAAAATGAATTGGGACACAACAATACACATTTTATGCTAGGTAAAAGGTAAAGGACCCCTGGACAGTTAAGTCCAGTCAAAGGCGACTGTGGGGTGCGGCACTCATCTCGCTTCAGGCCGAGGGTGCCGGCGTTTGTCCACAGACAGCTTTCCAGGTCATGTGGCCAGCAGGACTAAACCACTTATGGCACAACGGAACACCACGACGGAAGCCAGGGCGCACGGACGCAGCTGGCACTGTGGTCTAAACCACTGAGCCTCTTGGGCTTGCTGATCAGAAGGTTGACAGTTTGAATCTGCAGAACGGGGTGAGCTCCCATTGCTCTGTCCCAGCTTCTGCCAACCTAGCAGTCTGAAAGCATGCCAGTGCAAGTAGATAAATAGGTACCGCTGCTGCGGGAAGGTAAATGGCATTTCTGCGCTCTCAGGCTTCTATCACGGTGTCCTGTTGTGCCAGAAGCGGTTTAGTCCTGCTGGCCACATGACCTGGAAAGCTGTTAGTGGACAAACATTGATTCCCTTGGCCTGAAGCGAGATGAGTGCCACACCCGATAGTCACCTTTGACTGGACTTAACTGCCCTGGGGTCATTTACCTTTCTTTTATGCTAAGTCTGGATTCAGGCATAGTGAGTTGGAATGTATGTGGTGAGAAGCTATAAAGAACTTTGATAAAGCTTTGAAAACTCTAATAAGTAGGAATAGTGGTAGTGATGTTGGAGCTCATGGAAGTTGTCAAAAGAGCTGGTGGTTACTACCGGTAGGTAAAACCAATACTGGGGAAACCAATAATGATAGAGAAATGGGAAAAATTATGGACAAGAGATATAAATTTCACACCAAATTATGATCTAAAAGAAAACAATGAAAATGCAATACAGGTGGCATCTAACCCCGACAAAGTTGGGGAAAATATATAAAGGGAGTGATAATAAGTGTTGGAGATGTTATGAGGAGGTGGGCTCGTACATTCATATATGGTGGCACTGCAAAGTAATAAAAAAAAATTGGGGAAAGATTTATATAGAGATGATTTTTTTTTTGAAATGCTCGTTTAAAAAAGTTACAGAAATGTTCTTGCTGGGAATGTTAAGTGAGGAAATTAAGGAAAAAGACAGATGTCTAGTAATGTATGCAACCGCATCCGAGAGACTTCTTATCACAAAAAATCGGAAAAGGGATTTAATTTTAAAGGTAGAGGATTGGCAAACTAAAATGATAAGATATCAGAATATGGCGAGGAAATTAGGGATATCACAACAGAAAATTGATAAGGATTGGGAAAAAATTAACGAATACAAAGCAAAAATTGTAGAAAATGTCGATCTCTTAGCAGATAGGTGAAGGGCTCAAGAAATTGTAAACAGTAATGGAAGAGAACGAGAGAAAAAGGTATACAAAAGAATTTGGAAACAGAAACTGGAATAGAGAAAATGCTGGAAGTTATCACAAGGTGGGGGGGTGGGGGTAAGGGTAAGGGGGGTATCATTTATGTTTTTATGTTCTGTTTTGATGATTATTTTATGTTATTAATGTTTGATCATTGTTTAATTTCTTAATGTCTTGTCATTTATTTTCATTTTTTCATTTTTTCTATCTTTATTTTTATTGTATCTCAAAAGCTGAATAAAAAATTATTCAAAAAAAAGCTTGAGGTGGTAGAATTAAAAAATAAATAAAAATAAAATCTAAATGGAGGAAATGAATTGAGAAATTGAGTTTTTTTCCAATAATTTGATAAACGGTGCAAAAATGTCCGGAATATTTGGAGCAAGTTGTGATAGTGCTGATGGATTATTTGCACTAAAAAGTTGCAGACTTCCGGGTAATGGATGGGGTCATGCTATCTTGCATCCACCTTGTAGATTATTAATATTGTTTCCTTGCAAGAGTTTCTGGAGGGAAATTAACCATAGGATTAGCAGTCTTAGGAGGGAGAACACTGGAGAAAACACTGAGCAGGTTTTGCTGGAGTTGCAGAAGCAAGCTGGCATTGTTCACCCCAAAGCTAAATTGGTTGCTTGAAGTCTCTTAGAGCTGCTTTGTTCTGAACACACCAGCTATGCAAAAATACGACAGCCTTCAGCTTCCCCCCTTGCATATTCACTCTGCCTGACAACTTCTTAAGTGGCTCTTTAGAATCTTGATATCAAAGATAAGGGGAGAGCTGCTTTTGTGTTGTCAATGCAATCTGCCTGAGGATAGCCTAATCTGCCTTCTATGCTTCTGTAACCTCTAGCTTGGATTACTGCAACACATTATATGTGGGACGACCACTGAAGACGTACAACTACCTTGCTCACCAGGGCAAGATGGTTTGAGTTGATAGCACTAATCCAGGTCCAACTGCACTGGCTGCCAATGAGTAGAGCGGGGCGATGTCTGGTTTTCAGTATCACAATATATCGCCAGCTAAACATCACTGTATCTCAATATATCATGCTATATCATGCTGTATCTACAGTGGCGATGGGCTGCTGCAGCTCCCCGCAGAAGCAGAGGACTTTGCGGGCATCCCTGTGGTGGAGGAGGGTCTCATTGTGCCTATCTGCAGTGGTAGAGGGCCTCGCCGGGCATCCCCATGATGGAGGAGGGCCCTGCCACACCTATCCCCATCAGCGGAGGGCCCCATCACGCCTTTCCATGCTGGTGGAGGGTGTGCTGCACTTTCCTGGGGTGACAGAGAGCTTTGCCGCACCTCCCTGTGGTGGTGGAGGTCCTTGGTGCGCCTCCCCATGGCGGGGAGCGGGGATGAAAAAGGGGGGAAATTGAATTATAAAGACATTTTCTCTCTTTTTGACCTCAAGACTCTGTGCCCTAGGGTTGAAGAGATATGTAAAAGCAGCAAGAATTGTCTCAAAATCACATGATTGCCTCAAGATATGCAACTGGTGTGGAATTATTTGTATGTTGTGTGTATTATGAGTTACTATGTAGGAATGCTGAAATGTGCCTGGTAGTGTGTTATTTCCACAAGGGGGGACAATTTTTGTGTGCCATTGTTTTTATGTTTAATGTATAATGTCTTAATGTATAGTGTCTTATTGCTTATACACCAATGGAGGATTCTCATGCACTACATGCCTTCTAATAGATCAGGCTATTGCCTAGTCCAATATTTAGATTAGATCAATTTATGACCACATTTCTTTGTTCCACATGGCACTCTGCCAGGCTTCCCTAACTCGTTTTACCAAGGAGCTTCAGGATCCATGAAACAGCAGATCCATGAAGATGTGTATGCTTTGATTTAGCAGGAATGATCCCTTATAGAGTTAAATTGACTAATTTGGACAAGTGCCCTTTTTAGAATGGGTTTTCACAGATTGGTTTGAAAAATTGAGGCCCATGGGGCTATATAAATTTTAATTGGACTCAGTTTGAATTGGGGTGAGTGTATCCAAGGTGGGAGTAGCTTTCCTCCCTTTAAGATCAAGTGAGCAACTCCCTAGAGTGCAAGACCAGAGCCTATAGCTCCCATAGAAAGGCCAAGGCAAAGACATCTCTCTCATGACATGTCCAAACCTGTGGCGGCTGTGAGGTGACATGGTTGAAATGAAAGCCCCAAGGGGATTCACCAGGAGCGCTTGCTGTGACTATGCTGGAGGTGTGAGACCAGAGGAGAGCTAACTGTGACACCTGAAAACACACAAAAAGGAAGAAACTTAACAAACTGCATTGTTCAGTCATTACTGGACCTTCCTGTTAAGTGTAAAGCATAGACCACTATTGAGAAAATGTTTCTCCCAAAGTGCTAGAATTCCACAAGTAATTTAGTAACAAAATGCAACATGTGTTATTTTATGTGATATCCTCTGTCCAGCTATGTGCACTGCTACACTTACAAATAGCCTTAAGAGGCGTGACATGCACGTCTCTTCAGATTTACATGAAAGCACCCATTTACAACATACCAGGCTATTATTTTGTGGGGCAACAATTTTTTAGAAAACGTCCATGGCAAACCTGGCAGTACCAGAACGGGTTAGTTCTGGGTTCGCCGCTCGCACATGTTCAGAAGCGCTAAATTGCGCTGCGCGTGCAAAGACACAGCGCTTTGATGTGCATCATTTTAGGGTTGTGGCGGGGCCTCTGGAACGGATCCCCCCCCCCATAACCCAAGGTATATCTTTAAGTGCCAGACATAAACATTCCTCTGCTCTGAGGCCTTTGGCTAAGTAAACCACCTGTGGCCGTATAAACTGTGCATTTGTGGAGAGGGGGGTTATTATTATCGTTTGTTACTATGTTATGTTTTTATATTGTAAACTGCTCTGTGATACTTAGATGAAGGATGGTATAGAAATAATACAACAATATTCGTAGACTTAACATTTTATTATCTGACTGCAGTTCTCTGCCACAGAGTTCCTTTTTAATTCATCATCTTTTGCCCCCAATTTCATATTGTTCTATTTGTTCTTTCTTATCCATCACAGCAGGAAAGGATTTCATACACCCCTCCCGTGAGTCCTGTACCAACTTATACTTCCTCGTCATCACCATTACATGCCCCAGTGCCTCGAGCAATCAGGATGGAGGAAGAGGCCATCCGGCTCCCAGCCCACCTGCGTGAGTCTTCCTCCAATACTCCTATCATTGGGGTGGGAGGCGCCTTTCTTTTGTTGTTGTTGCACTTGTCGCTTTTATTTAGAACAATGGACTTTCCTCACTAATGCCATGGACACTTCTTCCTCCTTCCTCCTTCCATGGATTGGTTCTTTTTTGTCATGTGATACATATTTCTTATTTATGTATTAAATTTATATTCCACCCTTCCTCCCAAAGGAATCACCTTTAGTCCTTTAGCAAAGCACATCTGAATAAAACTCTAAGGATTTCACCACCGATTGACAGGTGCATGTTGGGCTTTGTGTTTCCCAAAGACTTGCTTTACTGGCAGGACACAGGGTGCTCTGAACTGGTCACGTAGTGTTTTCAGGTGCATTTTCTACTCCAAATAGTCCCACTTGCTAGCAATGAGCTTTGGAGATTATTCTGCGTAGGCAGAGCACACCTAATACTGTATGAACAACCTCAACTTTTCCAGCACTTGGTAAATCAGTGTCTAATGTTTACTCTATTTTGCTTTTTAGGAGATCACTTTAAAATGATTAGTGTGAGTTCCTACCATTGTGTGCCTGTCTGGCACTTGACTCAAGTGCACATGCATTTAAATGATGCCCATCGTTGCTTATAGCATGCTTATGCTCATTGCTTATGCTCATGCTTATGCTACAACCATAAGCTAACCATATGCTAACTTTGGTAGTATTTCAGATTATTTTATTTAACTATTTTATAGGCTTTTAGACCTCTTTTTAGGCAAAATTGCCTACTAAAGCTGTTTGCGGTGATATACAAATACATATGCTTAAAATCCAACAATAAAACCATTTAAAACACTTTAAATGCCCAGTTTTATCCAAAATAATTATATAGGCATCATTCCAGAGAAAGAAGTAACTCACCCAACTTCACCCAGTTTTCTAGAGTAGCACCTGAAGCCCATAATGATAAAACCTGTAAGGCCCATTTAACATTAACAAGGGGTGGGGCTTGCCTGATCCCACTTGGAAAAGAGTTCCATAATTGAGCAGACACTTCCTGGAAAGACCGTGTTCCATGTTTTCACCAACCTCATTGGTGCTACAGCTGGCATTTCCACAGGTCCCCCAGAATGGATCTTAAGGTATGGGATGGCAGGTTGATGCAGGTGCATGTGGCCCTTAAGATAAACCCATCCCAAACAATTTAGAGCTTTAAAAGTCAGCCCCAACACTTTGAATTGGCCCAGAACACACTGGCAACCAGTGTACCTGACACAATAATATGTGTAATGTGTTCCAATAGCTGGGTGGGCACATTTTGAACCAGTTGGTTTTTGAACTGTCTTCAGAAGCAGCACCAAGAATTCACTAATACAGTGGTACCTCGGTTCTCAAATGCCTTGGTACTCAAACAACTTGGAACCCAAACACTGCAAACCCAGAAGTAAGTGTTCTGGTTTACAAACTTTTTCCGGAAGCTGAACATGCTCTGTTTTGAGTGCCACACTTCCATTTTGTGTATTATGCTTCCGACTTGAGTGTTCGCTGAGGTCTATCTGTTTTTGCTATTAATTTTGCTTTTTTGTTTTTGCTACTTTTTTGTTTTGGTTATGTGACTGTGTGGAACCCAGTTCATCTTGATTGATTGATTGACTGCAGTACATTGTTTTTTGCATTCATTCTTTGGATCAAGGGTCGCGTTAGAAAGTAAAATTCATGTTAAATTGCTGTTTTAGGGGTTGTTTTTTTAAAAGTCTGGAACGGATTAATCCATTACGCATTACTTTCTATGGGAAAGCACACCTTGGTTTTAGAACGCTTTGGTTTTGGAAGGGACTTCCGGAACAGATTACGTCAGATAGGGATTCCAGCAGCCATACCAGCCATGCAGATTAAAATTATCTCTGGCTACTGCTGCCACTTGAACATCTCTTGTTTGCACCAAATCCAAGAGCTCATACAAGCTCAAACTTGGTCCTTCGTGGGGAGCACAACCCCATCTAAAAGAAGTTGAATAGAGCAATTGGTTTTCCCCTGCACAGCCTAGATTAAGATTCTGATTGTTTACCTTCATCTAGCCCAGTATTTTTTCCAGACACTGCTTCAGAAACTCAATGGGGACAATTTTATATGTTAAAATCAGTATAGGGCAGCCACTCCCAACCCAGTATCCTCCTTATGTTTTAGATTACAACTCTTATCATTCCTGAAAATTAGCCCGGCTGTTTATAGCTGATGGGAGTCCAACATTATTTGTTGGGCACCACGTGTTTGGGACAGATTGCAGGAGTGAAAGCTTGCACTTACGAAGCTATATTAATATGCCCCCTTAGTACTGTGCTTTAATCTGTTGGGTTATTTGGATTTCTAGACTTCCTCTTGTCCCTTTTCAATGTCCCATTTTAACTTTTGTAAGCTCAGTTCATTATTTGTAATGATGCCCTGAAACTGCCTCCTCTCCCCACTCAATCAGCCCAAGGGGGGAAATGATGCCAGAATTTTGGTTTCTTTGTGCTATTGTACAAGATGGTCTTACCATATATCATTAAGTGCTTTCTCACGTGGTGTGTGGAATACCCTGGGGCAATTTCTTCTTGGAAATGGCCAAAAAGTATATGAGGGCACTTTGTAGTTTTTGCCAGAAACAGGTAAGCAAAAACCCTTCCCTTAGAAGCACTGGATGTAGTGCCAAATCGCAAGTGTGTTTGAATCATTGATTTTTAACAAGTACATGGAAGACAGAGAGGATGGGGTAAAATTCCATTTTGCTCTCTTTTTCGAGGGCCTTTGCAGTAAATTTAACCCAGCATTGGAGTTACATTTAGAGTGGGAGTTTACTATAGACCCCAAAGCCAAACTGAGGACACAGATGACGCCTTCCTGGAACAGATGGTCCAGGAACAGATTCAAAAGGAAGTGAGATAGTAGTAATAGGGGATTTCAACTATCCTGATATTTGTTGGATGTCAAACTCAGCCAAGAGCATAAGGTCAAACAGATTCCTCACTGGCCTTGCAAACAACTTCATTGTCCAGAAAGTGGGAAAAGCAACAAGAGGACCAGCCATTTTAGATCTAGTCCTAACCAATAGTGATGACCTGGTTAGTGGGGTAGAAGTGGCAGGATCATTAGGTGGGAGTGACCATGCTCTTCTGGAGTTTATTATTCAGCGGAAGGGAGCAACCAAGCATACTAAGACTCAAATCCTAGACTTTAAGAAAGTCGACTTCATAAAACTTAGGGAAACACTAGGTGAGATCCCATGGACAGCAATACTAAAAGGGAAGGGAGTTCATGTTGGTTGGGAGTTTGCTAAAAGGGAGATATTAAAAGCACAACTTCAGGCAATACCAATGAGATGGAAACATGGAAGCCAGGGTGGCTATCTAAAGAACTTTAAACTGAGTTAAGATTTAAAAGGGATATGTACAAAATATGGAAAAAGGGGGAAGCCACCAGAGTGGAATTCAAACAAATAGCCAGCACATTTAGAGACAAAGTCAGAAAAGCTAAAGCACAGAATGAACTCAGGATTGCTAGAGAGGTTAAAAGCAACAAAAAGGGCTTTTATGGGTATGTCCGTAGCAAAAGGAAGAACAAGGAAACTAAAAAAGCAGCTAAAAAAAGCAGCTAAAAAGCCAATGCAATTCTGGGCTGCATCAATAGGAGTATAGCATCTAGATCAAGGGAAGTAATAGTACCACTATATTCTGCTCTGGTCAGACCTCACCTGGAGTACTGTGTTCAATTCTGGGCACCACAGTTCAAGAAGGATACTGACAAGCTGGAACATGTCCAGAGGAGGGCAACCAAAATGGTCAAAGGCCTGGAAACGATGCCTTATGAGGAACGGCTTAGGGAGCTGGGTATATTTAGCCTGGAGAAGAGAAGGTTAAGGGGTTATATGATAGCCATGTTCAAATATATAAAAGGATGTCATATAGAGGAGGGAGAAAGGTTGTTTTCTGCTACTCCAGAGAAGTGGACACGGAGCAATGGATTCAAACTACAAGAAAGAAGATTCCACCTAAACATTAGGAAGAACTTCCTGACAGTAAGAGCTGTTCGGAGTCTCCTCCTTTGGAGGTCTTTAAGCAGAGGCTTGACAGGCATATGTCAAGAATGCTTTGATGGTGTTTCCTGCTTGGCAGGGGGTTGGACTGGATGGCCCTTGTGGTCTCTTCCAACTCTACGATTCTATTTCTTTTGTTCCCATATAGTGAAACAATGTACGTGCTGAAGATCAATTACGTACTTAACTGTGTTTATGGGTTAAGGCATTTCATAGGCACATGCTTACAGGCTGGGGTTTGTTTTTTAACACAGTTCTCTACTAGTGAATGGTGGAGCTAAGGACACCTAAGAGATTCTGAAAGTGAGAACAAGTGGGGGAGGGCTGTGGGTTTTGGAGGAGAGAAAAGCAGGACAACCTTTTTGGGTGAGAGTGGAGGAGAAACCAGCCCTAGACTATAAGAGCTGTCTAGGGCAGTGGTTACCAGATTTTTTGGTGTGGTGACTTGTTGTCTTACTGGCACATGAATTTTGGACTTTAGACCTCCTCTGGTAGCCAACAGTTTTGTACAGTTTAATTTCAATACTGCCTGTTTTGCAACCATTGCTTGAGACATCCAAGCAAAAGTTTACACAATTGTAGTACCAAAGTTATTCACAGTTTTGTTTATGGGAATGTAAGAAAACCAGACATCTGATTGCAGGATATTGCTTCATAAACTACAAAAAATACTCTAAAAACATATGGTTATACAAACTCTGTTATATATTGGGAGGTGTCAGTGGGATCACTGAGCTTCTGTTTTACAACTAGTACATTTATGCAGGGGAGAGATTGTCAGGCATAGGCTCAGATTGTTATTGATAAAGATAGTATTTATTATTTTGACTAAGCAAACTTCAAATCACCCTTGGCTTATCTATTAACTAATCCTACATGCATCAGACACAAATTGTAATAGCTGCTTGAAACAACTCTCTATCCGCGCACCTTGCCGTGAACGGTCAACAGTTCTTCTGCTAGAGAGCAACTCCCCAGTGTTAAATTGTAAGACTCAAGCCTTTGCCATCAGACTCTGAAAGAACTTGAGAGGCAAGTTAAGTGTTAAAATGGTTCTATTTTATTAAATGTTATATAATGAAATGAGAAGGTCTGCAAAAAGCAATTAAACCAAATCAGTTGGTTTTTAACAACCAGTTTTAAAATTTTCTCTCACCTGCCTAGATTAAACAAACTGAATTATGTATATGCTGCTGCAAACCCAATTAGTATTTACCAGCAACATGAAGTACGAGAAAAGTAAGATCCCCAAAGGCCAATCAGGGACTTCCTGCTACCCCACCAAATTCCTACTGGGCCTTCAAAGGGCAACTAGCAAAGCCCACTCTGTGGCGGAAGGGGCTGCGAAGAAGAAAAAGAAGAGTGGTCTGAGGGCAGTGCCTGGATTATAAAGCCTATATCACCTGGCCTTTTGCTACAGGGCTAGAAAACCTCACTTGCCTTTCCTTAACCCCTCCCTGAGGATAAACCACTCAAGGCCATTTGGGGTGGGAGTGGCATTCTGATATTCAGTTATAAGTATCGACACAACATTAAGAATACACCAAGAAAACAAAAAGTTGTAAAAGGTATTCATCATTTCAGTTATGGATTAAAAGTAGTTATTATTTGGTGTTTGCTTATAAAGACTGTACTCCCATGTGCTTATGGGTCGCAAGCCACAGTTTGGGAAACAGTGATCTTTGGTAGTAGTAAGAGCGGTTTAACTAGGCCTGGTTTGGACCTCTCTGAAGTGTAAACAGATGTGCCCGAAGTCCTTCTTAAGTCAGCCATACTGAGAGGAATACATTTTAACTGTCACTGATAATTTTCTAATTGCAAAGTTGTAGTTGTTTTGATCTATTGTTTCCCGCAACTTGTAAAAAGAAAATTAGTATAATTAAAAATGGGTTTTCGTATTTGTGTTGTAATTTTCAGGATCATTAATTAGAGCTCAACTTGACTGCTAGTACCAACTTGCATATAACCCGTCACCTGTTGTGGTCGGCAAATGCTTCCAGAAGACAAGGCAGACAATTTATCTTCCAGGCTGCAGCTGTGGCAAAAATGGCCAACCCTGTTGAGTGGGGGCTGTGACAGATGGGCTAGTCATTATTTTGTTATTGTTAGCCAGTAACTCTGTGTGCTTATTTGAGAGTCTGCACCAATATTTTATTATTATTGCTGCTTTGCAAGACACTGCATATAGTCATTTGTCTATACAGGTGGCAACCCCACCAGAAGGCGGCTGGGCTGGGTTTACTCCACCGACCCACACAATGACTCGGAATGCACAAATGGGGAATAGCTTGTAATCATTTATTTCTACAGCCCCTGGATCCATCCATCCTTCCATCCATCCATCCAGGGAACTGTGGCATATCATGGCTCCAGATGTTTTCCCTTGGGCAGTTAAAGGCACACACCTTCTCTCCCCACTTCGTGTTTACTCACTGTAATCTGGTGGGACCCAGCTAAGCGTGAGCAAGCTCAGGACTTCATGTGCCAGATGCAGCCCTTTCAAGCTATAGCTGTTATTGGAGGTGGGGCAGAGCTAAGAGGGGCTGTCACAGGCATGTACATTGGTACCTCTGGTTACAAACACTTCAGGTTACAAACGCTTCAGGTTACAAACTCCGCTAACCTAGAAATAGTACCTCAGGTCAAGAACTTTGCTTCAGGATGAGAACAGAAATCTCCGGCGCTCCGGCACAGCGGCAGCAGGAGGCCCCATTAGCTAAAGTGGTGCTTCAGGTTAAGAACGGACCTCCAGAATGAATTAAGTTCTTAACCAGAGGTACCACTGTATGTGAAAAATGTGGGAGTAGGGTGGGATTCATTGGTGCTTAGGACCTGGCCTTAGAGTTGACACCATTGGGGCAACCACTGCTGAGAATCAGCAACCAGCCACCATCAATTACAATTGGACTGCCTGGGAGATTGGGCCCCCCTTGGATTGGTGGGCCTTCCTTCTCTGCATGTGTGCCAGCCCAGATGCGCATGGGTGGGGGCCAGAGCCACTGCTGCTCCTTACAGCTCTGCTGTGGCTTGTTCACATGCCTCCCTGCCAAAGCATCTGCCACTGCAGATTGTTTGCTTGCTTACCTCCGCTTGTTTGCTACCTTCTTCTTCTTCTAGGTCAGGCATCCCCCAACTTCGGCCCTCCAGATGTTTTGGCCTACAACTCCCATGATCCCTAGCTAACAGGACCAGTGGTTGGGGAAGATGGGAATTGCAGTCCAAAACATCTGGAGGGCCGAAGTTTGGGGATGCCTGTTCTAGGCGATAGTGATGAATTTGCTTTCTGAGCCCAAAGGGAGAGAGCCACTGAGCAAGTGGAGTTCACAGCAGGAAGAGCCTCCCTCCCAAACCCAGAAGTGTCCCTGTCTAGTTTTGATGGGGTGCCATTTTTGTGGGCCAAAACCATGACATTGGTTGTCTGGCTGAATATTTTTAGCTGAGGAGCTCCAGTGCTTTATAAAAATAGGCGGGGCAATAAAGTAGACAGGCTTGTGACCAATCCAGTTACTCATTCATCAGATCACTTACTGTATACTGTATGTACCTCTCATAGCAAAAGTCAACAGTAGACTCTATGTCACCACATCCAGGCACACCTCATTTTGTTATACTTTGCTTTATTGCACTTCACAGATATTGCTCCTTACAGCTGCAGGCAGACTGGCCACTTCCAGGGGAAGGAAGGCCCCCCCCACTGTTCCTCTTCTGGTCATGGGAGTGGAGCTGGCTAGGGCTGGAGCCGGGTTTTTCCCCTCCCGCCCCCTGCAGCCAGGTGGGGCCTGGCTAAATAGACTACAACATACGGTAGTATAAACATAACTTTTATACGACCTGGGAAACAAAACCCAAAAAAGTGTGACTTGTTTTATTGCAGTGGTCTGGAACCGAACTCCCAAAATCTCTTAGGTGGGCCTGTATTAATTTGCACTTGCTGCCCTGCCTCTGTCACACTATCAAGCCCTTGGGAAGTAAGAAGCAACCAAAACATTCTGGTGAAGTGGAAAGTGGCTAGGGAGAAATTCTTGCTGTTCTGGTCCAGTGCAGTGTGCTTCAGTTTCCCCATACAGTGGTCCCTCGGGTTACAGACACTTCAGGTTACAAACACCTTGGGTTACAGACTCCGCTAACCCAGAAGTAGTGCCTTGGGTTAAGAACTTAACCTCGGGATGAGAACAGAAATTGCGTGGCAGCAGCGGGAGGCCCCATTAGCTCAAGTGGTACCTCAGGTTAAGAACAGTTTCAGGTTAAGAACGGACCTCCAGAACAAATTAAGTTCTTAACCTGAGGTACCACTGTATATGGGTGATGAGTTCTTGGATCTGAAAGGAATTGATATGCTGACCCAAAGTCAAAGACCTACAGTGAGGGGGGGAAGTATTGGATCCCCTGCTAAATTTGCCCGTTTGCCCTCTGACGAAGAAATGACTCCTGAGATGTGTGCAAACCTGGTGGCCACCTACAAGAAACATCTCACCTCTGTAACTGCCAACAAGGATTTTGCCACCAAGTACTAAGTCATCTTTTGCAAAGGGATCAAATACTTATTTCACTCATTATAATGCACATCAATCTCTGACTTTTGTCTTCCGGGCTTCCGGGCTTCTGGGGTTTTTCTTGTTATTCTGCCTCTCACAGCTAAAATAAAGCTACCATTAAAATTATGGACTGGTCATTTCTTTGTCAGAGGGCAAGCGGGCAAATTTAGCAGGGGATCAAATACTCCCCCCCCCTGTACTTCAGTTGGCACTTAGAGCAGATTTGCTTCTTGTTGACATGTGTGTTAGTTTACTGCCTGCATACTGAAATGTGTGGTTGTTGAGGAACTGTTCCAAGCAGTGTGTGCAATGTTTGAGGAGCGGGGTCAGCAAAACCGCTCAAGTCCCTATGAGCGAATGGGCTATACTGTGGTACCTCTACTCACGAATAACTCTACTTATGAATGTTTCTACTTACGAACGGAGCTCCGTCCGCCATCTAGGATGCGGTTTAGATAGGATTTTTTCTACTTACGAATTTTTAGATAGGGTTGCTTCGACTTACAATTTTTTTCTCCCAATACATTCCTATGGGATTCGACTTACACATTTTTTCGACTTACAAATGTGTGTTTGGAATGCATTAAATTTGTAAGTAGAGGTACCACTGTACTGTGGTCTCCAGAGGCTGCACTCCTGAAGGCCAACCTAGGCATGGCAGAGGCACCTACAGTTGTTCATCTGCCTGCCCTTTTTGTGCCTAAAGCAAAACGTCTAAAGGGGATTGTTTCAGGCACTTTTATCCCAGCCCAGCTGGGAGGAGGACAGAGCCCTATGCAAGCATTATTGCCTATTATCATTGCATGAGGGGAAAAGAGAGGCTTCCTCTTGCTAGTCCCCCATTATAGGTTCCTGCACAATATAGAACCCTGCACAGTCAGCAAGTGCAGTCCAGCTCTTTCCCTTACACAGTGGTAGTTGCATGAGGAATGAATGCCTGTACAGCCAAACCTTGGCTCCTGAACACCTCTGTTTTGGAACATTTCAACTCCTGAATGTCAAAAACCCGAAAGTAAATGCTCCGGTTTTCAAATGTTTTTTGGAAGCTGAACGTCCAACGTGGCTTCTGCTTGAGTGCAGGAAGCTCCTACAACCAATGGGAAGCCAAGCCTCAGCTGTTAAATGTTTCAGAAGCTGAGGGGAAAGGAGAGAGTTCAGCTCCCTTCCCAAACTGTTCCCCTACAGTGCCTACACCCATTTTTAAATTCATTAGTAGGAATTTTTAAGAAGTGCCTGTCTGCAGTACATCATACAGTTCTTACAGGAGCAATGACCTCTTGGTAGCCATCATACCTAACTGAGAGGTTATTTCAAAAGCCTGCTTCCATGCCTTAACTGGATACTGTTTCAGGCTTTTTCCCTGGAGTCTGCACTGTGTTGTTTCAGTTTTACAAACCTCGGGTTACAAACGCTTCAGGTTACAGACTCCGCTAACCCAGAAATAGTACCTTGGGTTAAGAACTTTGCTTCAGGATGAGAATAGAAATCGTGCTCCGGCGGCACGGCAGCAGCAGGAGGCCCCATTAGCTAAAGTGGTGCTTCAGGTTAAGAACAGTTTCAGGTTAAGAACGGACCTCCGGAACGAATTAAGTTCTTAACCAGAGGTACCACTGTATTAGATTTATATGCTACAGGCCTTTCTGAATCTACTTTTCAGTGAGGAAAACCTTCATGCTCTGGATTGCCACTGGGTGTCATTTGAATTGCTTTTCTACATTCTGTACTAACTCCTGGATTGAAGTCCTTCTGGCATGCAGGGGCATAGGAAGCGGGGTGGGGGGCAGACCACTCCAGGTGCCCTCACTGGCAGCATTCCCCCCTTCCCCCTTTGTTTTGACAGTTTGGGGGAGGCTTGGGAGTTGCGGGCAGGTGGCACGCCGAATGTCCACCATGAGCGGCTTGCTCTGCCCCCAGGTGCAGGGCAGCACGGGTATATGTTCCGCCACTGCTGGCATGCTGATTATATCCATGATGGGTGGCATGAATACCTATGTGTGTGTGTTGAAGTAATGCTGTAAAGAGTGGAAAAAGAATTATTCCAAAAACATCCACTGTTAAGCTGATAATTTGATTTCTCGTGAATTGTTCTTAAAACACTGAAAATGTAGTGTACAATTAAACTTGATGTGGAGCCTGTCACTGGTGTAATCAAGCCAACATGAAGCATTTTAAGTACAAATTAATTTCAAAACAAGAGAGTTAGATCAGTCTCAGTTTTAAAAAGAAGAACATTTTAATGTTTTCTCTGAGCTTTGGGTCATTATATACAGCCTGGTATAAAACTCCCCCTCCCAACCCCTCTCTTCTTAAAGCCAACAGCAACAAAACCGCCACTGTATTTGAAGGGAAATTTCCCTTTTTGGGTTTCTGTGTCTCTGGAAAGAATTTTCAAGGAAGGCAGACACCAGTTCCCAGCTATATGCTTCCTGATAAGGAAGTAGCTCCGGTAAAGGCAGCTATAAATAACTCTGTGTGTGTGTGTGTGTGTGAGAGAGAGAGAGAGAGAGAGAGAGAGAGAATTTTGAAAATGAAGGGAGATTTATTTACTGATGTTCATCTAAAGAGAGATTGGCTTCGGATTAGAAGCATAGGTTTTCCTTTTACCCCAGTTCTTGTTGTAGAGCTGTTTACTCTGTTGTTTATCCTGCTAAGTCGATAAAATGAATACCGTAACACGGAATCTGATGTGCTAGACTGTTTTTGTTCGTTACAGTGCAAGTTCCAGCATAATCTCCATATTTCTTTTCTCCTCACTGCACCCTTTTTAAAGGAAACATGCAGCCTGAAGTAGAGTTCTGGTAAAATTGCTCACTCCTTTTTTCTTTTTGGTTGGTCCTAAGAAAGGCATCGTTTTACTATCTTTGTATGGACTTCTTGACAGGTTTTCCTCTACAATCCTTTTTGAGAGAACCCTTTTTGTTTTGTCCACCCTGCTCCCCCAAACCTGTGCAGAGGGCTTTCCCCACCGTGCTTCTTCATTTCCACAGATCATGCACAATTAATACAGTATTAATTAATTATGGGGAGAGGTTGTTGCTGGCACAAGACGCGAGACTTTCCTGCTTATGAAGTAAATGCTTTGATGCTGAGCTTTAAAGACCATTTCCGTCAGCTCCAGCCAGCAGAGCAGTGGAATGATATTTCGAGCAGCCTCTCCTTACCAAGTTAAGAAAGTAAGAACCACTCTGTCCTGAAGAGAATTTTCAAAGCACAACAGAACAAAAGGATTGGAGAATAGAAGAACTGCTGAGGTCTTCAGAGGAGAGATGGGGAGCTGGTGGCTGTCTAGAGGCTGCTGGACTAAAGCTTCTGTCATCCCTGACGTTTTGCCAGTACTGGTTGGGGATGAAGTGAGAAAGGGTTCAACAGCACCTGCTGCAGCACCACAGGTGCCCCACACCTGATACAAGAGCAGGGGTCAGCAAACGTTTTCAGCAGGGGGCCAGTCCACTGTCCCTCAGACCTTGTGGGGGGCCGGACTATATTTTGAAAAAAATATATAAATGAATTCCTATGCCCCACAACTAACCCAGAGATGCATTTTAAATAGAAGGGCACATTCTACTCATGTAAAAACACACTGATTCCCAGACTGTCCACGGGCCAGATGTAGAAGGAGATTGGGCTGGATCCGGCCCCCGGGCCTTGGTTTGCCTACCCATGTACAAGAGTCTTTTAAAAAAAATTAAATCAGATTTTTTAAAAAATAAAATGCTTTTTGAGGAAAATGTATTACCATTCAAAGGTTATTCCATCATGAAATAAAGATTAGTTTTTAAATTATGTAGAATAAGGCTGTATATGTTTAATTTTTTTGGTAAATGAATTCCATTAATCTATTCACAATGTCATGCTCTTCCAGAGGTTTTTGTAAGATTATTGGGCAGTTTCTCTGCCTACAAGATATTATCACAGATGCTTGGTTTACTTTTGCAGTTCTCAAAACTGAATTTGACTCAGCAAAGATCATATGCCTCTTCTTCACACCAAAAATGTTATAACATGAACAGAGTTGAGAAAAAGACCCTAATCCTATTGTTCTACAAACCTATGAATACAGAATCAACCCCTTCAGTGCTAAGTTTCAAGAAGTTCAGTGAATAGAATAGAAACAATATTTTTCTGATTGTTTGGAGTGGAAAAGATCTGCACAAGAAGAAAGTGAAACGAAGTGTGAGGAGGAAGAGGCAAGCAGACAAGCAGTACAAAATGAAAGTGAAACTTTCTGAGCACAATACTGTACTGCACAACCACAGACAGACAAGTCTTTGAATCTTTTTGTGTGTATGCCCTGAGGTTTATCACATTCTTTCCTTAGAGGAAAAAAAACCTATAATGGCAGCAGGCCGTAAAAGAGACCCAGTTTGGCAATATTTTAATGAAGTTCCTTTACCTATCGGTAAGGCAGGCATGCGTGCAAAATGCAAACACTGCAACAAAGAAATGCAAGGCCTGGGGGCCCGAATGAGGCAACATCATGAGAAGTGCTGTGATGAAGATGACCAAAGAAACACATTTGAACAGGCAGGATCTTCAGGTTGGTAAACATTATTATTGAATCATATTTCTAAAGACTGCCTTGAAGTGTCATGTTTGAGCAAAATTATATTTCTTATTATTACTGCATGTTACTGTCATTTGGAGAAAATATGAAGAAAAGCAAATATTCCTTTTGGGGCAGTGCTGTGTACAATAAGCAGAAATTGTATAAACAATAAAATAACAGCGCTGACTTTTTTGTTTAGAGGAATTCATGGATTCTGGAAACTGTCCACCTTCAAGAAGATCACCATCCTCCTGTTCTACAGTTTCAGAGTTATCCATCCAGGATAGTGCTTCATGAGCATCATCATCATCAAACACCCACAGCCACATATCACTATCACCTAAAAGAAAGAAAGAAAAACCTTCCCTCCTGGAACTACCATAGATAAACTAGCAGATTAAAAAAGAGTTAATTGATGAAAAAATTGCCCAGTTTGTTTATGCAATGAACTCTTCTTTCAATCTGACTGAGAACCCACATTTCATTAATATGGTTCAGTCACTGAGACCAGGATACAGTCCACCTAGCAGAGCAGATGTTTCAGGGAAACTGCTGGAAAAAGTGTATGACAGAGAAATGGAGTAATATGCAACAGCTCTGAAGGGTAGAATAGAGTAATGTCCACAATGAACCTGTTGTATGTGCTTGTATAACAACAGAAGAAGGGAAAGTCTTCCTTCCACAAACAATTGATACGTCAGGAAATGCACACACAGCAGAATACTTGCAAGAAGTGGCAGTAAAAGCTATAACATGTGAACAAAAATTCAAATGTATCCAAGATGAGAAGATGCAAATGTATCCAAGATGAGAAGAAATTTAGAAGAGTGGGAAGGGAATAAGCTAATAACATATGGTTGCAGTGCTCACACCTCTTAGCCAAAGATTAAGTGTTCCAGAAATAAAGACGAATGTTGTCGCTAAATACTTCCGTAACAATCATTTTGCTGCAGCAGCTCTGAAAAGGATGGATGGAACCAAGCTAACGCTCCCACAAGATGTTAGATGGAACTTTGTGGTGGACTGTTTTGAGCAATATATCTAGAAGTGACCTATTCTGATGACAGTTTGTGAACAAAATTGAGATAAAATAGATGGCACTGTCACGGCCAAAATCCTCAACATTGGTCTTAAGAGAATGTTGAACATATGCTGAGCATCCTGAAACCCATCTCTGAAGCTTTAAACAAAATACAGAAAAATAGCTGTTTTATTGCTGATGCTGTTGAAATTTGGAAGGAACTGAGTGAACACTTAAAAACAGAACTACACATGGACAGAATTAAATTACAAGCATTAAAAAAACGAATGGGACAAGTACTGTCTCCAGCTCATTTTTTGGCAAATATTGTCAATATCCAGTACCAGGGTCAAAACTTAAGTGCTGAGGAAGAGGAGTTAGCTATGACATGGGTATCCAGCAATCATCCATCTGTAATGCCAACTATAATAAACTTCAAAGCTAAGGGGGAACCATTCAAGAAATATATGTTTGCTGAAGATATTTTAAAGAAAGTCACACCAGTGAACTGGTGGAAGTCACTTAAGCACTTGGATTTAGAGACAGTTCAAGTAATGATTTCACTTTTAACAGCAGTAGCTTCTTTTGCAGGCGTTGAAAGAATATTCTCTTCCTTTGGACTCATTCATTCTAAATTGAGAAATCGTTTGGGACCCGATAAAGCAGGAAAGCTTGTTTTTCTTTTCCAGATTATGAACAGAGAAGAAGATGAAGATGATGAGTGAGCTACAGAGGACAGTTTAAGTTTTTCATGTGTAGGCTGGGCTGACAGTCTAAGTTTCTTAAAATATATATATTTTGTTTAGCCAAATTAATTAACAAACATGGATGTTTGTTTAAGCAAATAACATATGCTGTAATGTTATTGTTTCAGTTGAATAAGTCTATTAAAATTGTTATTATTAAGGTAATGATTATTTCCCTCCTTCCTAAGTACAACAGAAAAGTTGTCCAAATATGAATGATTAACCTATTAAACTGGGGATAAAAAAAACTATTATGAAAAGTTGTTATTCTAAAAATCTTCATCTACTTGCATATTAAAGTTATACCAGCAAGAATTAGTCTTTATGTAGAAAACTATGATTTAAATCAAGCCTTACTGACTAGTGATTTAAATTGTGATTTAAATCAGTTTGATTTAAATTGTGATTTAAATCAGTTTGATTTAAATCAAATCCACCCTGGTTTCTGATGATGGTAAATGAATTTCTTGATTTGCAAGAATACCAAGCTTATTCTCTCTCTTTCATTTCCTCGAAGCCAACTACCCCTTTCAGTATTTGCACTTTTTGCTGGTTTTCACTTCCCTCTAATGACTTGGCAGAGACATCTTTTCAAAATTTCCCACTCACGCCGTTACTTCTTGTTCCCTCTTTTTTCCTGCGTAAGGCACTGGAGTTATCATCCAGCTTCTTTAAAAACATCTTTGTGACCTTTTTGTGGTTTGGGCTCAGGCTTTTCATTTTATTTCTCACTGACTCTACTATGGTAATTATGATTCCATTTCATGAGAAGGCAATCCAAGCCATATATATGCTGTACTATCATACATGTGCAGGATATCCCAGATTGCAGCATTGCAGGCAGAATTCAGAGTCCTAAGGGTCTCTGCTTTAATTTTACTTAAAGCAAGTTTAAAGCCTTCATGGATACAAATATATGCTTAAAAGAAGCCTGGTATCAATCCAATATTCATTGTAATGCATGAGTACGATATGCTGAAAATCAGGTCTGGTGTGTACATTTTGAAAGAAAGAAAGCCTGCAAGATTATTAAAAGAGTTACTTTTTGGTTTTCCATAGTTGGCGAGAATAGGGACAGGGTGTTCAGAAGCATCTTAGAAGGAGACAAAGGGAGTGCATATTAGCAAGAGTGCTCTGTAAGAAAGAAGAAGTCCCCACGGTTGTGAGAGTGGGTGGAAGGAGATAGGGAACTGGAAGGAGAAAACCATGGTTCAGTCAAAGCAAAGATGTGCCAGGAGTGTGAGGCAATGAGATCATGAAAGGGGAGAAGATTTTTTGATCAACAGAATACCATATTTCACCACCACACACTGTTTTTTCAGTCCAAATAATTGGTTCATTAATAATAATAATAATAATAATAATAATAATAATAATAATAATATCTTATTTATACCCCACCCTCCCCAGTAAAAACCAGGCTCAGGGTGGGTGACAACAGTAAAATTACAATAAGACGTGAAAGAAAGAAAAACAATTAATTAAAATACAGGTTAAAATACAATTTAAATTTTAAAATTTAAAATGCAGCCTCATTTTAAAATGGCCCAGATCAAAACCATAAGGGAGGAAAACATAGAGGTCAGACTGTGTCCAGCCCAAAGGCCCTGCAGAAAGATGTCAAATTCTTCAGGGCCCTGGTCTCCTGTGAGAGAGCGTTCCACCAAGTTGGGGCCAGTACTGAAAAGGCCCTGGCCCTAGTTGAGACCAGTCTGGTCACCATATGGCTTGGGATCTCAAAAATGTTGTTATTTGTGGACCTTAAGGTCCTCCGCGGGGAATACCAGGAGAGGCGGTCCCATAGGTATGAGGGTCCTAGGCCACATAGGGCTTTAAAGGTCAAAACCAGCACCTTAAATCTGATCCTGTACTCCACTGGGAGCCAGTGCAGCTGGTAAAGCACTGGATGAATGTGATCCCGCGGCCGGGACCCCATAAGGAGCCTCGCTGCGGCATCCTGCACCCGCTGGAGTTTCTGGGTCAGCTTCAAGGGCAGCTCTCCGTAAAGCGAGTTACAATAATCAAGCCTGGAGGTAACCTTTCATTGTACAATTGTTGCATGATATCATTGTGTTCCCCCCCCCCCCCGCCACTTAAACAGAGCAACAATGTGGCATTGTGGCAATTGTGGCTATGCATTTCTCTCGCGCACATTGTGAGCTGTGAGCTTAGAAAGACAGTTTTCAGGGAGTGAAAAGTTGGTACGAGACTGGCAGAAATGAAAAGACAAGCTAAAAACAAACATTTCTAGACACGTGTTTAGAGGTCCTAAAACTGGTGTTTCCACAAATCGATGAAGTGTTTGTGTATGTGAATGAAATGTGTAACAATGGCTGCAGTGTATTGTATGAAATGTTGCAAATGAAGGCAGAAGAAATGGATAGAAACTATGAAAATTTGCAGTTTTATGGGGTTTCCTTGAGTTATCCTGTATGTTTTGCACACCGCCCCCTTCAGAATTTTCATAGTATATATATTATTTATATATATATTTATATATATATAAACCTATAGCTTATGAATAATTTCCTTATCTTTGAATCATTTACTGAATGCTGGGAGAGACACTTGTTTTCTGACTTGAAATGGGAAAATTGCAACTTACTGTAAGTCTGGCAGTAGATCTGGTTATATGGCTTGTGCTAAGGTGCTTCATAAAATATTTTCTGTTATTCATTCAGGGTAGGCTCTCACCCACTTAGTGATTCACAAGAGGTCTGTGAGAATAGTTTTTATAGGTTTGCTCCCCTCTTTTAGCTCCCCTTTCAAAAGAATCCCATTTTTAAAATAAAGTTCCTCAATGTGAAAGTTTATTTAAAATAAAGCCACACTGCATAGTACTTTACAAACACACACACACACACACACACACACACACACACACACACACATTAAAAAAAACCAAACCCCGAAAGCTGACTCCAAAATTCTGTCCTGCCAGATCTTAGGAAATCTAATGGAACAATTTGGCTCTAATCCTAAACACATTTGTCTGTCCGTAAGTTGTTTTACAATCAATTTGTCAGTGTGCTAAGCACAGGGTTCTTTGTTCCTGATTTCAAAGCAGGGGATTAGCATGGAGGATATTCTCCCTCTATCCCTGCTTCGTCATTGCTATTATTTCTCCTTTTTCACTTTCCTAAAATCCCAGCCAACACTGCTTGTGCAAAGACTTTTCCAGAGAGGGAGAGAGAGAGTTAAAAAAAAGGGCTGTCTGTGGAGGAAGGGAGAGGTTTGTGGGCGAACAATCATGGGTAAGGGGGGGCCTGCTTGCCTGTCTGAAAGAGGACCTGTTCATTCCCAAATTCTGGCTGCAGAACCAGCAGCAGCGTAGGTTGAGCATGCCAAAAAAAAAACTCTTCAAACAGCCTCCGCTCAAAGGCCACACTTCTGAGGGAAATTTCCTTTTTGGGGAAGTTGCTGCAAAGGAATTTCCTGTGTGGGCAGACATAGCTTCCTGACTTGAAGGCTTGTTGGATAGGGAAAGAGTTCATAATGGAATGACAAATTAAAGACATAGCAGTCCAATTCGCTTCAAAACAGCTCTCCAATGAGCTCAGCCCATGCACCATTCCCCTCCCGCGCAGGATGAAAATAAAATGCTTCTATCCTGACAGGATTCACTCTAAGGCTTCAAGCATATCCTTCCCACAGACTCCCCTTGACTGTGGTCTCAGTTTCTCCCTTGTTAGCAATTACCGGTACCTGCCGATGGTTCTAGTTAAATATGACTTCTTTGTCTGACTCGTTTTCAATCAAGAGCAAATGTCTTTTGTGAGAGAACCTTCTCTACAAAAGTAAAACCCACACACAAGTCAGGGTAAACCAGGAATCCCCAAACTTTGGCCCTCCAGATGTTTTGGACTACAATTCCCATCATCCTTGACCACTGGTCCTGTTAGCTAGGAATCATGGGAGTTGTAGGCCAAAACATCTGGAGGGCTGCAGTTTGGGGAAGCCTGGGGTAAACCTTTCCCTTTTTTCCCTACCAAAGAAATACTGGTTTCCTTCATGAACTGTTCTTAATTTGTTTGGATATTTCCACCATGTGACTCAAAAGTCCTAGTTTGACTCCAGCATTTATAAACTTGTTACACCAAACTTCAACCTGAGGTCAGGAACAGTCCTTCCCGTTTTGCCACCTGAGGCGATACCGGAATATGCAAGAGAAGCAGTGGGCAAAGGGGGATTCTCTCTCTCTCTCCCTCATTGATGGGCCAGTCCTGTCTGAGGCACTTGTCTAGTCCATTGCCATACATGCCTGACTTCCACACCCCACTCTCCTCACATACACCCTCCTTTTGACTATAAAAGGACTTGCTTTTGGACTAATCTGCTGACCATTGGTGATATGGAACTGCAGGCAGGCAAGTGAGCAGGCTGGCAGAGGAGGAATTGAGCAAAGTCCTGCCTGGGCAACCAGCATAAAAATGTTGTCAGCCCTGGAGGAGGGATGGATCTCCCTGTTTGTCAGTCCCCAAGGCTAGATTAGGGTTTTTGTTGTCACCGTACTTTTATGATATCTATCTATCTATCTATCTGGATATAGATATAGTGGTGCCTCGCTTAACGAATGCCCTGCTTAACGAAATTTCCGCTTAACGAAAGGTTTTTTCTAGCAGAGGTTGCCTCGCTAGACGAATTCATTTTACAAAAAATTCGTCTAGCGAATCGCGGTTTCCCATAGGAATGCATTGAAATTCAATTAATGCGTTCCTATGGGCAAAAAAATAATAATCAAAAAAATTCGATGCATTCCTATGGGATTCGCTAGATGAATTTTCCGTTATAAGAAAAGACCCGTGGAACGAATTAAATTCGTCTAGCGAGGCACCACTGTATATATAAAAAATTGTCTAGTAGCACCATCTGAAGAAGTGTACATGCACACAAAAGCTTATAACAAGAATAAACTTAGTTGGTCTCTAAGGTGCTACTAGACAATTTTTTTTATTTTTATAAATATCTTTTGACTGCATCAGACGAACACGACTACCTACCTGAATTGTACTTTTATGTTGTTCTAAAATGTTCCAACCAGTTAAATCCTGACCAATTGAAGACCAGTGACTACAGTTGTGGATATCCCTAGAACCCTTTCCACGTATGTGGAGCACAATTCAAAGTGTTGGTGCTGACCTTTAAAGTCCTAAACGGCCTCGGTCCAGTATACCTGAAGGAACGTCTCCACCCCCATCGTTCTGCCCGGACACTGAGGTCCAGTGACGAGGGCCTTCTGGCGGTTCCCTCATTGCGAGAAGCCAAGTTGCAGGGAACCAGGCAGAGGGCCTTCTCAGTAGTGGCATCCGCCCTGTGGAACGCCCTCCCATCAGATGTCAAAGAGACAAACAGCTACCAGATTTTTAGAAGACATCGGAAGGCAGCCCTGTTTAGGGAGGCTTTTAATGTTTAATAGATTATTGTATTTTATTTTTCTGTTGGAAGCAGCCCAGAGTGGCTGGGGAAACCCAGACAGATGGGCGGGGTATAAATAATAAATTATTATTACTATTATTACTATTATTATTATTGCTACCTAGCTCCTGTGCATTGCAAAGTCTGGGACTAGCCCTATATTCTGATACAGTACAGATAAACCGTGCCTCCTAGATTGTCTCTGGCCAGACGTCACTTTAAGTCAGCAATGTACAGCTATCCTGGCCTTTTCTTCCCCAGAAAACTTTCTGATGCTGCTAGTCAGAAATGGCTAGTCCTTTTAAAAAGTAATCCAGGATCATTAAGGAGGTAGACCTTGTTTATAGACCAATTTCTGATTGGTCACAGGGACACCCAATCTCATATCTCACCTTTCGATAAAACAGTAGTCTGTCACAAATTCCCATAAAATATGTTTATCTTCCTGGAACCATCAAATGAAGAATCTAGATATGTTCTCTCAGGCCATCTTCTCTGCAAGGGATTCTGCACCTGCTCTGAAATAGAAGACTCTGCTCCAGCAGCTTTCATTTAAAATCTGTGCCTGAGATTTGGTGTCTTCCTTTTTCCCCCTCCTCTCTCCCCTCATCCCACAGTTCCAAATAAATGTTTTATACTGGGATATTTGATTTCATTGAATTAAAAAGAAAATTCTCACTAGAATCCTACCCATGAGCCAGGCTGCACAGGTGTTAAGCTGCCTCTTGTGTTCTAAGGATATTTACAGATGATAGTTCTGTGAGCAGTGGGCTTTGGGGAAGTAAATGCAAAGCTCCTTACCTTGCAGTTTGTTAAGGGTGCTGGGAATTGCAGTTCTGTGAGGGGTAAACTACTCTTCCCAGGATTCTTTGAGGGAAGCTTTGAATGTGTGGTGTGGAATTCTTACACCCTTCCATTGTGAGAAATGTCCCTACTCTCTATCACTGATTCATAAGAGAAGTCTATAAGCACATCTGTGTACACACATACAGAATTTAGAACAGGACATTTCAAATGCAAAAATAGTTACCTGTATGTATGACTGGAGAAGAGAAGACTCCCTGGAAAAGACCCTGATGCTGGGAGAAGGGGACGACAGAGGACGAGATGGTTGGACAGTGTTCTCGAAGCTACGAACATGAGTCTGACCAAACTGCGGAAGGCAGTGCAAGACAGGAGTGCCTGGCGTGCTCTGGTCCATGGAGTCACGAAGAGTCGGGCATGACTAAACGACTAAACAAGAACAACAAGACTGATAAATGTAAGGAAATTTATCTGGTCTTTAGAATTTGAATTTCCTAATTATGGAAATTAGGCAAACCCACATTTGCCACCAAGTGTGAACTCATCAGCGAAGTGCAGTCAATAACAGCTATATGACAAGTTATATGTCAAGAATGCTTTGATGGTGTTTCTTGCTTGGCAGGGGGTTGGACTGGATGTCCCTTGTGGTCTCTTCCAACTCTATGATTCTATGATTCTAAGTGTCTCAGCATAATATATTTGTGTTGTATTCACACTCTGCACTATATGTGAAGTGTACACTTAAAATGCACTTAAAGTGTATTTTGAAAACTATGATGTGCAAAGCTGTCCCTAGATGTTTGAAAAATTTGTGTCTTCTTCAAATGCAAACACCATCTAAAAAACACATCTTGTTCAAATGCATCTAGCAATGCTTTCTGCAGGTATTTCTGAAAGGCCTGAAGAGAAATGGGGTCTTTCCCTCTCTCTTTTGACACATATTGCCTTGTTATGACCAGATGAACTATTCAAAGGAACAACTGGTGTTTTGCTTGAGGGAAATTTCCTTTCTGAGGAAGTTAGTCATGCAAAAATGTGAAAGAAGACTCTAATGTGGGCAGAGGGAGTGCCCTGGTTGCACATTTCCTGGAAAAGGCAGCTGTTGACATACTATTGACTAATGCAAAGTCTGTCTGTTTGAAGACAGCTCCTTTCTCGATTCTCATTCCAAAGGGCATGAAGGGGACATTGCATGGCGCTTTGTAGGTTCAACCCCCAGAACTCCCCAGTTAAAAAAAGCTTCGGCATCAGGCCTGTGAAAGACCCGCTCAGTATAAACCAACTTTATCACTTCAGTTGACCCCCTAAATTGCCTTAACAGGTAACCCTATAGGAGTAGGCATGTGAACCTGCTTCAGCAAAAACAACTTTTACTTATGGCAGTGGACTTCTTCAGGTAGCTTGCTCATGGAGATCCGTAAATGTAAAAGCCAGCACTGTGAATTGTATCTGGAAACTACCTGTAGCAGGTGACACTGCATCTCTTGAACCAGCCCTTGCTAGGAAGCTGGCCAGGACCAAGATAACCCACTGACAGCATTGTTTCCCATCATTATGGAAAAAGTGAGTCAGACCTTGAAAAATCTCGGAAATGTAGACTCTGAAAATATGAGCAAAGAAAAACTGAATAGAGAGGTAGCTGCTTGCTTTCCTTCTGCTTCTTTTAACCTTCTGCTTGTCTCCCCCAACTTATTTTTTGCATGTTTGGGGGCTAGAAAAGTTTTTAAATAAAAACACAAAAAAGAAGGTTGGCATTCTCGGTATTCTGAGTTCCAGTTGTATCTAAAGTATCAGAACTTTCACAAAGTTTGCTTTTCATCATTTCATGACATTGAGGTGAGGAAAGATGCAAACAGAGGAAAGCCCCTGTTTAGTAGGAAAACGCTACTGTCAAAATCAGGAAATACTTTGAAGAAGAAGAAACCAAAACAAGAAGCACACTAATCTGTGATTAAACTTCTGAACCCACCTCTCTTCAGTAGACTGGAAATTCTAGAAGCCTAATAATTCAGGATAGATATATCCATATGTCCCAGATATTTTGCAGAATGCTCATGCTAAGACTTTGAGATTGAAATATTATGCATGCTGGTTTAGGGCTGCATGTCTCCAATAAATGTGTACAGTCATATTTTTTTTACATTGACCCTGGTCACATGAACATATCTCAGCTTCATAAACAGATGTGAACAAGCTTCATGTACCTGCTTTGCCCTTCCTGTCACACAAGTAGGGAGATGATCCAAGATGCTACAGTTAAGCATAGCTCCCCACTATATTAGAACTGAGAACTGTCCCTAATGGCCTTCAGGCAAGCCAAGCATGGCTTCAAATGCTGGTTTATTAATACTTTCTGTAGTCTGTAATGTATCAGCATTGCAGAATGCAGTTCAGTTAAGAGTTTATTCAGAGGTATTTATTTCATAATAAGGAAGCCCTGTTTAGGGAAGCTTTTAATGTTTAATAGATTTTTGTGTTGTTGTTGTTGTTGTTATATGTCAGGCATCCCCAAACTTCGGCCCTCCAGATGTTTTGGACTACAATTCCCATATTCCCTGACCACTGGTCCTGTTAACTAGGGATCATGGGAGTTGTAGGCCAAAACATCTGGAGGGCCGCAGCCTGTTATATGTTCTTTGCTTTAATATATCTGGCATGAAACTTGTAGCATAACTATAATTCATAACAGAGATGGCTAAAGAGAGGTGTATTAAATACAGTGGACCCTCGGGACTTGCAGGTCACTGCCACTTCTCGCCACTGGGTTAAGGCCTCGTAAGCCCCACTGATTGTGTCATGGCCACCGCAAGTCCTCGCAGGCCGCCACCACTACTGCCACCACCTCCCGCCACCGCTGTGAGGACTTGCAGGCTGCTGCCACTTCTGCTGCCAAATGTGTTTACAGGAGAGAGGGTAATAATAATAATAATAATAATAATAATAATAATAATAATAATAATAATACTTTATTATTTATATCCCGCCCATCAGGCTAGGGTTCCCCAGCCACTCTGGGCATCTCCCAACAGAATAATAATAATAATAATAATAATAATAATAATAATAATAGTCAGGTAGTTGTTTATTTCCTTGACATCTGATGGGAGGGCATTCCACAGGGCAGGTGCCACTACCGAGAAGGCCCTCTGCCTGGTTCCCTGTAACTTGGCTTCTTGTAGCAAGGGAACCGCCAGAAGGCCCTCAGAGCTGGACCTCAGTGTCCGGGCTGAATGAGACGCACCTTCAGGTATACTGGACATTTGAGGCCGTTTAGGGCTTTCAAGGTCAGCAGCAATACTTTGAATTGTGCTCGGAAACATACTGAGAACCAATGTAGGTCTTTCATGTTATATGTTTCTGTTTTAACTATTTGTGCTTTTATCTTGTATTTTTATCTTGTGAGCTGCTCTGATTTCCTTTGATTAAGGATGGTATATAAATTAATAACAACAGCAATATCAAGAAAAATTTACAACCATACCTTGAAACCTAAAATACTAATCAGATTAAAATTACCCCAACTTTAAAGCATCTGTCTAGGCTTCTCTAAACAAGAACATTTTTAGCAGGAACAGAAATGAATACAGTGAAAGTGACTGCTTGATCTCAATATATTGAGCTCAATATATTAAAGAGGTATAAATGTGCTTTAAATGCATGGTGTAAATATAGAATCATAGAATTATAGAGTTGGAAGAGACCACAAGGGCCATCCAGTCAGTCAGCCAGTTACAAATCCATTGAATGGTAGCATTGACTAGCCCGCATTTTACCAGCTTCTTTACAAGAATATCATGGGGCACCTTGTCAAACGGCTTGCTGAAATCAAGATAGGCTACATCCACAGCATTCCCTTCATCTACCAGGCTTGTAATTCTGTCAAAAAATGAGATCAGATTAGTCTGACATGACCTATTTTTCAGAAACCCATGCTGACTTTTAGTGATCACAGAGTTTCTTTCTAGGTGCTCACATACCGTTTGCTTAATGATTTGCTTTAGAATCTTTCCTGGTATTGATGTCAGGCTGACTGGGCGGTAATTGTTTGGGTCCTCTCTTTCCCCCTTTTTGAAAATAGGGACAACATTTGCCCTCCTCCAGTCTGCTGGAACTTCGCCTGTTCTCCTGGAATTTTCAAAGATTATTGCCAGTGGTTCTGAAATCACCTCTGCCAGTTCTTTTAATACTCTTGGATGTAGTTCATCTGGCCCTGGAGACTTGAATACATCTAATCTGGCCAAGTATTCTTGTACTACCTCCTTACTTGTTTTGGGCGGTGTTTCCCCTGCTGAATCATCTGCTCCATATTCTTCAGGTCGGGCATTGTTTTCTTTTTTGGAGAAGACTGAGGCAAAGAAGGCATTGAGGAGTTCTGCCCTTTCTCTGTCCCCTGTTCGCATTTCACCATCTTCTCCTCTAAGTGACCCCACTGTTTCCTTGTTCTTCCTTTTGCTACAGACATACCCATAAAAGCCCTTTTTGTTGCTTTTAACCTCTCTGGCGAGCCTGAGTTCATTCTGTGCTTTAGCTTTTCTGACTTTGTCTCTACACGTGCTGGCTATTTGTTTGAATTCCTCTCTGGTGGTTTCGCCCTTTTTCCATTTTTTGTACGTATCCCTTTTAAATCTTAACTCAGTTAAATGTTCTTTAGGCACCTTCCATGTTTCCGTCTCATTGGTATTGCCTGAAGTTGTGCTTTTAATATCTCCCTTTTAACAAACTCCCAACCATCATGAACTCCCTTCCCTTTTAGTATTACTGTCCATGGGATCTCACCCAGCATTTCCCTAAGTTTTCTGAAGTCGGTTTTCTTAGTCCATAATTTGAGTCTTAGTATGCTTGGTTGCTCCTTTCCGCTGAATAATAAACTCCAGAAGAGCATGGTCACTCCCACCTAATGATCCTGCCACTTCTACCCCACTAACCAGGTCATCACTATTGGTTGGGACCAGATCTTAAATGGCTGATCCTCTTAATTCTAGGAGAGTCTGATCCAACAGACTATCCTACAATTAAGCATGACCTTCAAGGTCTCATTTTTAATTGGCAAAAAGAAAAATGCAATATTTTTCTGCCTGTATCCACCAAGTGATTCTTACTTTTCCATTGCAAACAATCCATCTACATATTTTATACATAACAACTGACCAGAGTTGTGCAAACTGGGAACTTTCCCTAGGCTAAATTACACAATCCTGAGAAGTGATCGGAGCAAATGGAGGAACTGAATCCTTTGCTACACGTTTGAATAGCTGCATATTTCTCCAGGTGTTGAGAAAGCTAAGCAAATAACTCTCTTCCTCCTCAATCAAGACAAGGGGCTTTAAGCAGGGGAAAGGGGCACACTTCCTTCTCCTGCACGTTGAAGATTTCATAATCCACACACATTACTTTCTGTTCATGAATACGAGTAACAACACGTTTGAAAACTAGGATTGGCATCTCTTACTCTGGACATGTGCCAGGGCAACCCAGCAGAAGGCAATCCCTGCTCCTCCTCCTGTATGTTTGCTTCCCGGTCCTCTTTGCCAACCCTCCCTCACCTGCTGTGTGTTGCACCTGGAGATCAACTTCCCATGGCAGGCAAAGACCAAGGATGGACAGCAGGGCTAGAGAACTGATGGATAGGAGAATCCACATCTTCCGTCCTTACTGTTTTGGCAAGAGATGTGATAGGGTGCCACATTTTGAAAAAGGCCTTCCCGGACAAATCTGCCCTTAACACGGAGGCCACAACTAAGCAGAGGTTTTTTCTCCTGTTGTTTCCCAACTCCTTTCCAGTACCTGCTCCTCGTTGCACAGTTTTCCAGGACCCTTTTTGTGTGAGGCTCCTGCTTGCTGGTGCCAGGGGGAGCCCCCCCTCAAGCCCTTGGCCTCCAAGAGGCTACCAGCAAGGGGGGCTCGTCACTCTGCAGCCTCTCTGGTCCTGTCTGGGCCTTACCCTCCAATGCAGCTTGAGCAGCCGCTGGGGGCTGGAGAAGACCCAGGCAGGAACGGAAAGGGCGCAGAGCATGAAGGGGGCAGAGAGTGACTGACCCTAAAGAGTGCCTGCCCTCTCCCACCCTTCGGTGGCATGCTTGTCCCCCTCCACCCCCCCAAATAAAATAAACAACCCCCCCCCAAAAAAAACCTGGACATCTAATGTACAATGCAAAAATCCACCCGGAGGGGCATGCTGGCCCCGCAAAAGAGGACATGTCTGGGAAATCCCAGACATATGGCAACCCTAGATATGAAGATATCATTATTATTTATTAAATTAGTATGCTGCCCTTGTTGGTACAGTTCATTTGATAATGACCAGTTATTGACATAGTTCCATTTGAAGACTGTCTCATCCCAAAAGGTCAAGAACAGATTAACACATAACTCCCCCACCCACCCAGGGACCCAGGTGGTGCTGTGGTTAAACCACTGAGCCTAGGGCTTGCTGATCAGAAGGTTGGTGGTTCGAATCCCTGTGACAGGGTGAGCTCCCGTTGCTTGGTCCCAGCTCCTGCCAACCTAGCAGTTCGAAAGCACATCAAAGTGCAAGTAGATAAATAGGAACCGCTACAGCGGGAAGGTAAACGGCGTTTCCATGTGCTGCTCTGGTTTGCCAGGAGTGGCTTTGTCATGCTGGCCACATGACCTGGAAGCTATACGCCGGCTCCCTCGGCCAATAATGCGAGATGAGCGCGCAACCCCAGAGTCGGTCACGACTGGACCTAATGGTCAGGGGTCCCTTTACCTTTACCTTTTACCCCCACCCACCCACTTTAAACTTGGTACAGTGGTACCTTGGTTGAAGTACACAATCTGTACTTAACCTGAAGTCTGTACTTAACCTGAAGCGTACTTAACCTGAAGCGAACTTTCCCATTGAAAGTAATGGAAAGTGGACTAATCCGTTCCAGACGGGTCTGCGGAGTACTTAAACTGAAAGTACTCAAACCGAAGCGTACTTAAACCGAGGTATGACTGTATAGTTACTAAGGAATAAGTATGTCCCCTTTGTCTAGTTAACTCTCTGTTTATAAAGATAAAGGTAAAGGGACCCCTGACCATTAGGTCCAGTCGTGTTATATCAAGGGCCAAATTCCTCTTTCCATCCCAGTCAGCTCTCAACAGAACTGAATGGTTGGTTTCTGAACTGAACTCTTTGCTCAGGTCCAGCCCTTGCACTGTTTCTCACTAACCTGACAGACATTCCTTTTTCTTTTCTTCTTTGAATTTTTAAATTAATTTTCTTTTCTCTCATTACAAATATACAGCTTATATATACACCTCTCTCTCTCCTTTTGGGCTTCCCTTGACTTCCATTTCTGGTTTATTAACCTCATTAATATAATCTGCTATGTTCTACAAATATCATATTTTCCCTTTTATTACATTACCTATTCCCTATCCCTAAAATTGTGAAAGTTTATTTAAATCCTACCATCAGATCAATATTCCTTTTTTGTTTCTGCAAATACAGTGGTACCTCTGTTTACAAACACAATTGGTTCCAAAAGTCTGTACTTAACCTGAAGCGTACTTAACCTGAAGCGAACTTCCCCATTGAAAGTAATGGAAAGTGGATTAATCCATTCCAGATGGGTCCGCGGAGGACTTAAACTGAAAATACTCAAATAAACCGAGGTATGACTGTACAATAAAAAGGTTCCCACTCTTTTTCAAAATCCCTATTGTCCTTTTTCCGAAGTCTGTGTGTCAGCTTCACCAGCTCCGCATAGCTCATCAGTTTTTCTTGCCATTGTTCTTTTGTTGGATTTTCTCCAGTCTTCCAATTCTGTCCTACCAATATTCTCACCGCCTCAACCTGACAGACACTCTAATGATGTCTCTGGCGGGCATCTATCTACTACTGTTTTGTTGTTAACTTTCAGCTCTCTTACCCACCAGGGAAGAGTTGTGGAGGGCTCTTCATACATTGAAGTTGCAATCCATTAATCCTACTTGACCCTTCTTCCTCTTTGCTGCTTCTCTCTGGATAGTCTTACTGCTCAAGCCGCAAATTTAGTGGTATACTAAATGATAGAGTCAGCCAGAGTGATCCTGGGCGAACAAGTGTCCATTTTCAAGGGAAAACCAACTTAGAAGAGATTGAGATAGAGTTTTTGCAGGATGAAAACCACCAATCAAGAAGGAAGCCACCCCAAAGTTAGAGGAGAAAGGCAGAGCAAAGGACCATTTATAAGGAAGTCCACATCAAGTTTCTGAAAAGGGCATTTGAAGCTAACGTGTACCCCAGATACGAGGCCAGGGAGGCACTGGCAAGGTGCATCAGAGTCAAGGAACACCTTGTGCACAGAAGAGCCAGAAGAAGGAGGACTAGTTCCAAAATAATGACCAGGAACTGAGCTAAAGGTCCTTATAGCCGCTGTGAAAGAAGAAGTCGTCCAAGAAGCAATCCGGGAAGCAGCCCAAATATCCACACACAGCAATATTACCAGCCGCACAACTTCCATTATTCCGAAAGCTATGGAGGAGGGTTCTGGCAGCCACCTCTCAGCAACACTTAACCAGGAGAGCACCTCTATGCCTTGCAGTAACAGAACTCCCAGGAACTGAACCCAGTTCATTACCAGCAAGCTGTTGTTGTTGGGACTGGGATTTTGTGAGACTCCCCAGACAAGCAAGTGCTCAGTTCCATATTACGGTGGAGAGATGGTGAGGCAGCCTCCACCATTGGCTGGTGCATTGCATCAATCAGTAATACTCCCTGGTCAATGGGAAACAGTCATGCAATGGGGAATTATCCAGCTGCAAATCCTGGATGATGGTGGTGGAAGTGGTTCAGGCTCTCTGTTCTTCTCTTTAGGTCTAGTTTCAGAACAAAGGCGCCAGACTGCCAATGGGGATTACCAAGCTGCAAACCCTGTACAAATGTTGCCTGAAGATTACCAAAGTGGGCAGCAAAGCATAGAATCATAGAGATGGAAGAGACCACAAAGGCCATCCAGTCAAACCCCCTGCCAAGCAGGAAACACCATCAAAGCATTCTTGACAGATGGCTGTCAAGCCTCCGCTTAAAGACCTCCAAAGAAGGAGACTTCACACACTCCTTGGTAGCAAATTCCACTGCTGAACAGCTCTTACTGTCAGGAAGTTTTTCCTAATGTTTAGGTGGAATCTTTTTTCTTGTAGCTTGAATCCATTGCTCCATGTCCGCTTCTCTGGAGCAGCAGAAAACAACCTTTCAAAAATATAAAAGGATGTCATATAGAGGAGGGAGAAGAGACATTCCCCCATGTCTCTTATTTAAGGATATTTTCCTCCCACCACTAGGTCTGCGTGTTGTTTGCTCCATTTGGTCCTTGACATTTGTAATGTCTTTCCTTCTCCCAACATCTTCCAGGATTACCCATACATATAAGATTTGTTTTCTATCTTTTAAATTTATTATATTTCAAAGTTTTTCAACAAAGTTTGTTCTTTTAGTGGCTTTGTCTGGGATCATCATCTGGCTTTCCATTTACTGAAGCATTTGCTACCCTTTATCCAAGGAAGCTAAAAGCACTTGGATATTGAAATCAAAAATAAAAGCTAAACAATTAATTGGCCACTTGTTCATTGCAGACAGATTGACATTACCCAAACACTGGAGAGACTTATAATGTGTGTCATTGGACTACAGATGTGATATTTAGCCTCAAAATGATATTACTTCATGGTATTAAAAAAAAATACATTTTTTACTTGGCACTCACTTTTTTGTGTTAGCAACAAGGGCCACAGTAAAAAAAACCAGTATCCTATTATGCTAGAATTTGGAATGCATGGCACTGTATTCTCTCTCTCTCTCTCTCTCTCTCTCTCTCTCTCTCTCTCTCTCTCTCTCTCACACACACACACACACACACACACACACACACACACACACACCACTTTATTGTGGTCCATAGACCCAAAATACACTGTACTTTTTTTTAAAAAAAAATACATTGTCACTGTTGTTTTAATTTCATTTTTGTATTATTCCCTTGTGTTTATGGATACATATTTGTAATTACATTCACACTGATTTGAAGCCACTTTGTGTCCTTCCTAAAAAGAGGCTCCTCGAGGCCAGAGGGTCATTGCTAGAACAACTCATGGGTTGGGGCAACTGGCTAAAATGTTTTAAACAGTTTTAAAAAGTTCTAAATTTGGTTTCTCTGTTTTGTTTTTGTCAGGTTCATATTGGTTAAATGTTTAGTTGGGGTTGGCAGTTATTTTAATTTGGGTATAACTGTAAACTGTTTATTGTTGTTGTTGGTTTCTATTGATTTATTGGTTTGCTTGTTGCTCATATAGGATATTTTGGGGTTTTTTTGGCGCTGTGGTTAAACCACTGAGCCTAGGACTTGCTGATCAGAAGGTCGGCGGTTCGAATCCCTGTGACGGGGTGAGCTCCCGTTGCTTGGTCCCAGCTCCTGCCAACCTAGCAGTTCGAAAGCACGTCAAAATGCAAGTAGATAAATAGGAACCGCTACAGCGGGAAGGTAAACGGCGTTTCCATGTGCTGCTCTGGTTTGTCAGAAGCGGCTTTGTCATGCTGGCCACATGACCTGGAAGCTATACGCCGGCTCCCTCGGCCAATAATGCGAGATGAGCGCGCAACCCCAGAGTCGGTCACGACTGGATCTAATGGTCAGGGGTCCCTTTACCTTTACCTATATGATATATATTTAATGTTTTATATATGCTGTAAGCTACCCAGGGTGGCAGAGGAAACTCAGGAAGATGGGCGTGTTATTTATTTATTTGACCTCAGATTTTTGTAAATGGATTTCAGAGCCCTTTACAAGAAAGAGGAAAGAGCCCATCTCTTACCTGGGTATGCTGCCGGAGTGCCATTGCCTTGTTTTGTTGATTGGCAGATTAAACAGTTCAAAGCTCATGCTGATGGAATTGTCTAAAGACCATGCTCATTAGCAACTCTTCGTTTGAGTTTTCATTTTTACGGGCAGTGGTCCATTTCCCCTCTCATCTTCATTCTTCCCTATGAGGAAAGAGTAAGAGGCATCCAGAAGATGCTTCTAGGTAAACCATGCTTGCACTTGGTTGGGCAGCGTTGCGTTTGTGTGCCTAGATCATGGACTCAGAGAGGCTTTCCCCAACATTCTCCAGCAATGTTCAAGAAGCAGGAGACAGCTATGCTGATAATTGCAGGGTTGGTTTTTTTAAAAAGATTGGGATTCTCAATTTTCCTATTACCACCAGTGATGTCACTAAGTGCATTCCTTGACTTTTGCCTATGGCAGCTGATGTTCATTTCTCTGTGGAAAATTGAAAAACTATGTTGCAGTAAGGGCAGGATCCCCACCCCTGGCATTGGGTCTCTCAGTCTTTATTCATAGAATAAAGGACCCAAGGGTCATCTAGTCCAACCCCCTACAATGCAGGAATCTCAGCTAAAGCATCCATAACAGATGGTCATCCAACCTCTCTTTAAAAACCTCCAAGGAAGACGAGTCCACCACCTCTCATGGGAGTCTGTTCCACTGCTGAACAGCTCTTACTGTCAGAAAGTTTTTCCGAATGTTTAGTCGGAATCTACTTTCTTGCAGTTTGAAGCCATTGGTTTGAGTCCTACGCTCCAGAGCAGGGAAAAACAAGCATGCTCCTTCCTACATGTGACAACCTGTAAGAGAGAGGGCTTGCAGAGAGCAGCCCACTCTGCTTACTTCCACCAGATGGGAGAGCAGCAGCAAGTCTGGGAGTTCAAATCAGGAACAGGAAGGGTTAAGACGGGTCCAGGGCTCTGCAGAGTCCTGGTGGCTCAGCTCCAGGTTGGTAGCAGGGAAGCAGGGGAGGAGCTGGCTTCAGCAGGGGCTGGAAAGGAGGGAGGAGAGAGAACGGCACCTCAGGAGCCTGGTTTGGGACCACGGAGGACCCATAGAGCAAGGAGGAGGGGCGTTTGGAGTCTTAAAAGGGGGGTCAGAGCCCACGAGACGCCATTGTGGGCTTCTGCTCCATGCAGAGCAGACATGATTTGAGACATCTCACCACTGTATATAGCATGCACAATAAAACTATGAAAATCCAGAGGATGTGTGGAGTGCTTACTCGGGAGTAGCCAACACCCCATCTGTGACAGCAAGCCCACAATCTTTTGATGGCTACCCCGAGGGAAGAGGGCTGCAAATGGAGCAGCCGGCATGAAGTTGGCAGCATCTAAAGCAGAAGAGAGAGATGCCAAGGGAGGATTGGCATGCGTGAGGGGTGTAGCAGAGAGCAAGCTGCAGCCAGCACCCTGCAACTATGGAACGGCTCAAGCACCAGGTAGGCACCCGGGCACAGGGGAAGCCAGGCTTAGTGAACCGAGCAGCTCTGAACACAGCCAAGCCGGAGTGGAGGCTGGACAAGCAGAGAGGACACTCGGGACGGGCCAGCACTTTGTAGGGCGACCCTCAGCACAAGCTGGCTCTAAGGCTGAGAGGCATGGTGGCGTGGAAGTGCAGGAGGCTGAGAGGCGAGTCCGGGCAGAGGGGACAGACGGAGGGGAAAGGCAGCGGCCACAAGCTCCCATACAGTCCCTGGAAGGCAGCTACAGCTCAGCACAGACCCCTCCAGCCAGATGTGATGCAGAGGGACAAAGCCCGCGCGCGGGTACTTTCAAACGCTGACGCGGGAAAACAGAGGGAAGAGAAAGGCGGGAGATGCCTTTACAATGCACCCAGCCACTGGGTGGAACACTGCCCCCAGAGGAAGGAATGGCGAGAGCAGGCAGGCACAGACACAAGCCTGGATGCCAGATCAGGAGGGGAGGGGCCAGGCAGAGCACCAACAACTGAGCCCTCCTGTAACACCCCACAGCACGACAAAGAGATGGAAGTAAGTCTGCAGCTGCCAAGAGGCCAGACCCAGGAGACAGTCGGGCTTCTCTGCAGGGGCAGCAGCAATGATTTCCTATCGGTGGACTTTGCTAGGCAGAATCAGATTCCCCTTTTCCCAAGGAAGCTTCCCATGAGCGTCTCGGCCATAGACGGCAGGGAATTGCAGGAGGGTGAGGTCACGCAACAGACCCCCTCTCGGAAGATGACAGTGAACAAGCACGCAGAAGTGCTAGCTTTGGACTTAATGGACAATGACCCTGTGGGCAGCCAGCGCCGGGGAGATCTCACCTTTGGAGATGCAGACGGCAAGGAGCACTGCAGGAAAGAAGGAGAATCCTCAGGATCGCACCACATCAGCTCCCCAGGCGGATGGAACGACGCAGAGGCGGGGATGCAGGAAGAGAAACTGAGCCAACTCACCAAAGAGGACACTTTTACCCAGAACATACGGAGGGACTTGAGGGAGAAAAAGGGGGCAGGGGAAGGGCTTGCCGAGAAAGAGGGGTTACTCTTTAGCAATGATGCCCGGTATATGCCCCAGGACTCCCTCAGAGGGAAGATTCTCAAGCAATATCATGACAACCCCACGGAGGGGCATGCAGTACATGTCTTCACGAGGCTCACACCCAGTAAGGCCAGTCTTGGGCGAAACCCCAGAGCCTTCCCAGAGCAGGGGGAGGGGGAGATTGGGGGACCTCCTATTGAGGCATGGGGTGAGAGGAGGGAGACAGTACACCAACAACTGGATGGAGACGTGGCAAGGGGCAATGAGGCTTACAAGGAGGGGGCAGACCATCACAGGGGACTGGAGAAGGTCTTCCACGGAGGGGACAGGGTCTGGCTGTGGTCAGAAGGCCTTCCCATGGGGGGAAGGGGGAAGAAGCTGGCACCCAGAAGGCTGGGGCCCTTCAAGGTTCTGACACAGATCAACCCTGTCACCTTCAGGGGGGAAGTACCTACAGCGAGGAAGGTCCATCCCGTGGGTCAAAGGTCTTTGCTCTCACACTTTAGGGAAAGCCCAAAGGTTCAGAGGACGTGACACACATCCAACACAAGACGCTGACAGGAGGGAGGGGGAGGAAATCACACAAAAGACACTAGACAGAAGGGTGGAGGGAGAAGGCAGCCAAGAGGTTCCAGAAAGAAAGGAAGAGGAGGAGGTCTACAGTGCCACAGCGAGCCCGGGCTCCCGGTGGGGGGAGGGGGGGGTTAAAATGTCTGATGGCCAGGCAGGGCACTCCTGCTTCCCAAAACGCGGAGGCAACCACGCACACCATGCAAGGGGAGGACCGCACACTGGAACTGCACGCTCCTTTCTCCCACAGACCCAAACCACCACACGTCAGTAGCACAGGGAACACAGAGGGGGAGGGCGATCCCAGGTGGGGAGCAGGGGAGACGCAGACCCAAGGAGCCCTCCGGGAATCGGAAGCAATTTTCCAGAGGGAGGAGGAGGATGACAACGGAAGGAACTACACGGACCAGCCACCCAGCACCGACGGGGAACAGGATTTTACACACACTACAGAGGAGGAAGACCTGTCAGGCTTCCAGCCCTCTTTACAGACATCAGACCAGGCAAACCAGGCCTCAGGAAGGGGGGGGGAGCCTGGAGGGGGGGTGGATGTAAGAGAGAGGGCTTGCAGAGAGCAGCCCACTCTGCTTACTTCCACCAGATGGGAGAGCAGCAGCAAGTCTGGGAGTTCAAATCAGGAACAGGAAGGGTTAAGACGGGTCCAGGGCTCTGCAGAGTCCTGGTGGCTCAGCTCCAGGTTGGTAGCAGGGAAGCAGGGGAGGAGCTGGCTTCAGCAGGGGCTGGAAAGGAGGGAGGAGAGAGAACGGCACCTCAGGAGCCTGGTTTGGGACCACGGAGGACCCATAGAGCAAGGAGGAGGGGCGTTTGGAGTCTTAAAAGGGGGGTCAGAGCCCACGAGACGCCATTGTGGGCTTCTGCCCCATGCAGAGCAGACATGATTTGAGACATCTCACCACTGTATATAGCATGCACAATAAAACTATGAAAATCCAGAGGATGTGTGGAGTGCTTACTCGGGAGTAGCCAACACCCCATCTGTGACACAACCCTTAAGATATTTTAAGATGGCTATTATATCTTCTCTCAGTCTCCTCTTTTCTAGGCTAAACATACCCATCTCCTTCAAGCACTCTTCACAAGGCTTAGTTTCCAGACCCTGGATCATATTGGTCACCCTCCTCTGCACACGTTCCAGCTTGTCAACATCCTTCTTAAATTGTGGTGCCCGGAATTGGACACAGTATTCCAGATGTAGTCTGACCAATGCAGAATAGTGGTACTATTACTTCTCTTGATCTGGACACTAGACTTTTGTTGATGCAACCTAGAATAGTCTTAGCTTTTTTTGCTGCTGCTGTTGACTCATGTTAAGCTTGTGTTGAAACACAAGACTCCTAGATCCTTTTCACGTGTATTGCTAGTAAGCCAGGTGTTCCCCATCCTATATTTGTGCATCTGGTTCTTCCTGTCTAAGTGCAGAACCTTACATTGGTTCATATTGAAATTCATTTTGTTAGTTTGGGCCCAGTTCTCCAATCTATTAAGGTCATTTTGAATTCTGATTCTGTTTTCTGCAGCATTAGCTGTGCTTCCCAGTTTGCTGTCATTTGATGAACATCCCCTCAATTCCTTCATCCAAGTCATTTATATAGATGTTGAACAACAACGGGCCCAGTTCAGAACCTTGTGGCACCCCACTTGTCACTTTTTACCAGGTTAATGAGTACTCTTTAGGTTCGGACAGTCAAGCAGCAACAAATCCACCTAACAGTTACCTCGTTCAACCCACATTTTACCAGCTTCCCTCATTGTTTGTTGAATTCTTTTCAACACTCTTTCTGCAAAAGGTTAAGTGGAACTTGTTCCATTTGAACGGATGGCATAAGAGGGGTGTGTGTATGTTTTCTAAAAACTTGCAAATGTTTGGATTTGAATGATTACTGTAAATGTAGGTTTTTTTGAATGATGATGACAAAGAGCGGGTGCAAGAAACACAAGGACAAGGTGTTCTGACACAATATTTCCTGTGTGGGATGTGGCTATTTGTTGCTCCCACTTTTGTTTGTTTAAAGGGAAATGTCCAGCCCCCACCCCAATTTTTAGCTGTATTCAGTTCTTTTTCAGGGAATATGGAGAAACCACACATTGTGCAGACACCTGGGTCTGGCAACCAAGGTCCCTGCCACATAATTGCAGTTATTACAGTTCAGTCTGCTGCAAGAAAGGGGCAGGCAAGCAGAGGTTGACAGTTGCTTCCCTTGACCATCACTCTTCTGCTGAAAAGTCTCTTTTGGGAAGGCAGAAATGCCCCCCAATTTTTTGGGTTTAACGAAATAATTAATGGGGGGGGAGGAGCGCGGCAGTGGCTTACTATAGAGGCAAGATGTCTGAAGGTTGCAGTCTTATACGGGGCAATGTTCCTCATTGCATAGAGAATGGCCCAGTTCACATATTTGGGTACTGTGGGAAACCACAAGAGTTCCCCCATATGTATGTTAAAGAGCTGTCAATAAAAAATATTAATACAAAAACACTTTCAGGGAGTTTAACCACCCTCTGACATACCTCTCTCTCTAGCATAGCTAAAGCCACTTCAGTAAATAACCATTAGGAGATTAAGCATCTTCTGTGAACAAATTGTTTGGTATGCCAAAGGGAACTTGTCTGACATTTATTTTCCACAAGCATTAAGGATCCCGATGACATCTTAATTGTCTTCACCTGGCACAGTGGCAATAAAAAATCAAAATGTGTTAGCACTTCAGTGACAAAAGGGCATTTAAAAAAATGTTCTGGGCTTTTGCTTAGCTGATATGTGGTATAATTATTTTTATCTAACATACACTAGTTCCGTTTCTGATGCAGAGACTAGACAGACAACTTATTAGTATGCTAACAAACACTTAACCTAAACTTGTTTCAGCTTCCATTTGGCTCACATGTGCAAGTGGTTAAATCTGAGAATGAAATGGAGCTAAAAGATGAGGACAGCCTGTGCGAAGAAAATAGCACTGGGCATTCTGGGCATGTTCAGAAATGCCCTGTCCCTAGTTTCATTGTTCTGGTTCCTTTCACAAAACAAGACACCTTCTCTGTGCTTAAAAGAACTTTGTCCTTTGCCCACCTTCGTGTTCAAAGGCACATGTACTGTGATGGAAAGGCAATTTGTAGACTCACTTTGAGGTGCTAACAGGGGTGCCAACTAGAATATTTGGGGCAACCAAAATGGTCAAAGGCCTGGAAACGATGCCTTATGAGGAACGGCTTAGGGAGCCGGGCATGTTTAGCCTGGAGAAGAGAAGGTTAAGGGGTGATATGATAGCCATGTTCAAATATATAAAAGGATGTCATATAGAGGAGGGAGAAAGGTTGTTTTCTGCTGCTCCAGAGAAGCGGACACGGAGAAATGGATTCAAACTTCAAGAAAGAAGATTCCACCTAAACATTAGGAAGAACTTCCTGACAGTAAGAGCTGTTCGGCAGTGGAATTTGCTACCAAGGGGTGTGGTGGAGTCTCCTTCTTTGGAGGTCTTTAAGCAGAGGCTTGACAGCCATATGTCAAGAATGCTTTGATGGTGTTTCCTGCTTGGCAGGGGGTTGGACTGGATGGCCCTTGTGGTCTCTTCCAACTCTATGATTCTATGAATAAATATTGAGGGGGCTCAGGTAAGCCCACCCCACTTAATTGATCACATGATGTAGTGACACAATTCAAATGGCAATGCCTATTAACTATTTGAATGGCCCAACCCCCTCAGCCCCTAGGAGTTGGCTCCTATGGGTGTCAACGTTTTAAAGACAATAGTTCCCGCACTTGTTCCTAGCCTTTCCAAGCCACCTTAAGACGTATTCACTAAACACGCTTAGGGTTGCCAGACTGTCAATTGTGGCAGGAATCAAAAAGTTCCATGATTATGTGTACGGTCACCATTTCTCCATTGAAACGGACCACAAACCACTGTTAGGGTTGTTCAACCCAAACAAACGCCACAAATTCTCTCCCCCAGAATGTTGCGTCGGTCGATATTCCTGAACAGGTTCCAGTACACCTTGACCCATGTGCCGGGGAAATGGTTGTGCCACACTGATGCGCTGAGTTGATTGCCCCTTCCTGGTGGGAGCGATGGGGATCCTGCTCCGGCGGAGCGCATTATGATGCTAGAAACACTTCTGGGGGCCCCTGTAACAGCTACTGATATAGCTGAGAAAATGGGGAAAGATGCCGTTCTCTCCTGTGTGCTCACTTGGGTGAGGAGGGGGTGGCCAGGTGGTCCGCATGAAGAAAAATTCTCTTATGTGACAAGGCAGCATGAGTTGTCCATGCATAAGGGTTGTCTCCTGTGGGGAGATAGGGTGATCATCCCAGCACCACTGAGAAACAGGGTTCTTGAGACGCTTCACATGGAACACCCGGGAATGGTCAGGATGAAGTCACTAGCCCGATGTTATGTGTGGTGGCCTGGAATGGACCAGAACGTAGAACAATGGGTACAAACATGCAAGGCATGCCAAGAGGTGCGGCCAGAAGTGGCCAGAGCACCGGTCCACTGGTGGGAGCAGTCCAGGACTCCCTGGAGCTGGCTGCACTTAGATTTTGTTGGGCCATTCCAAGGGAAGGTCTTTTTGGTTATTGTTGATGCATATTCCAAATTTTTAGAAGTGGCGATGGTCCCTATCATGGCATCAGCCGCCGTAATCAAGGTGTTGAGGCAGCTGTTTGCAACCCACGGGTTACCTGAGACCATCGTATCAGATAATGGGGCATGGTAAAACATGGTATGTTCCTCAGAGCCAGGCACTTAAGAGAAACAAAAGTGTGTCCATTGTAAAATGGACAAGTGGTGCCTGGTTGATGCAAATATGTGTTGAAATTTTCACTGCCTTTGTGCTTCACTGTCTGAGAATGGGAGAGGAAGAAATAGCAAATTGCCAGCAAGGAAATAATGTCTGAAAGCTCTAAAGAATGGAAAGAATTAAGAACCAAGAGAGGCCATTGGGGTGAACAAAGTCCTGCTGGAAAATAAAACAGCCCTAATGTTTTTGGAAGCAAGTGTGGAACTAGCCCTAGTGTACAAATTAGTCCCCTGGCCTGTTCCTAGTCTATCTATTCCCTTGAGTGTTGTTGATATTCTGCCTTCAGACTTAATAAGGAAGGTAATAATTACAACTGGAATGCAGAGGACAAAGGTAGGCTTCAGGCTTAAGTCTGGTATGGAAACAGGGGAAAATATCCAGGGAGTAGAATGAATGAATGAATGAATGAATGAAGTAGTTGAAGAGGCCAGGTAAGTCCGAAGTGGTATCAATGAGGGTATGAAATTATCAGGCAAAGAACTAATCTCGGTGCTTACTGATATATGGTACAATTGTGACCTGACCTTATTGAAAAGTGTAACTTCAGGTGCAATGCAAATCAATATGAAATTATTATTATTATTATTATTATTATTATTATTATTATTATTATTATCATATTGATTTACATTGCCTCAAAAGTTACACTTTTCAATGAGGTCATTTCACAATACAGTATAGACATAGTTCTGCCAGTATCTTGTGCTCTGTTTTGTTCTTCAAAGCTAGCAATAGATCCAGGTGAGTAGGGTTGCAAACTGACCAGGAAAACAACGGCCTGGATTATTTTTTGTCTTTGCCTTAGTTGCTTAAAAACCAGAATTTGACTTAGTCAAGTGGGATTTTAACACAAAGCCATGAGTTGTGTAACCTTGAGCACAGCCCAGCTTGCACCTAACACCAACCCAAGCCACAAAGGCACGAGGCAAGAGCAGCTGGAAGACAAACCAAACTTTTCAGAAACAAATCATGACTACGGTAATCTGTGAGACGACTCATATCTTGTTAAAATCAACTGTGGGTTAGGTAAAGGTAATTGTAAAGGACCCCTGGACCAGTCGAATTTGACAATGGGGTGCAGCACTCATCTCACTTCCGGCCAAAGGGAGCTGGCATTTGTCTGCAGATAGCTTTCCGGGTCATGTGACCAGCAGGACTAAACCACTTCTGGCGCAACAGAACAGAAAGGCTGGGACGGGTGGCAGAGCCAGGCCCCCAAACAAGTGTCACTTGCTGCCTCTCGCACTTGTCGCCTGCTGCCACCGTTGCCACTGCCACTGGCAACTCTGTTGCCCTACCATCGATGCCCCAAGGAGGTGGGAGAGCCATTTTCTGTTTTGGCTCATGTGGAATAGTGTCCTGGGCCAGCCCTGCTCTGAAGGTGATCTTAAGGAGGGACAGGATCATATTGGGGTTAGGGGAACAGAAGGCTTCCTTTCCCAAACTTTTTAGACAAGTCTTGAATGGTTGTTTCTGGAAAGAAACTGGAAGCCATTTAAAATGTTATTTAACACCATTGAAGTTACAAGTACAGCAAGTATTTGTAAACTGGCTGGCTGCTGTGTTCCGACTGGTTGAAGCTTCTGAAGGTATTTTCATGTATGGGAACATACATGTGGGAACATGGTATGGGTATTAACCAGAGGATAGATAATTGTAGCAAGCCTGTCTCTCCAGTGATGAAAGATGTGTCACGCCACACATATGCCACCTTGGCATCAAGAGTCGGCTGAATTTGAGCACCTCTTAGCTGCAAACATTTGAGGGGGAGCGAAACCCCATCCAAAAGAGGGACTAAGCCTCCGTTTATGAGCCTTCATTCAGTTCAATACCAGCTTGGTGCCCATTTTAATATGTAGTAAATTACATGATGTGTTGCTCACATGAAACAACTAAAAAGACATGTAGGGGACAATTAGAATCTGCCCCTGCAGTAGAAGTTTGCACATCATGGGAGAAGAAAGGCAGACCAGTTATGTAACCAACTTGCAAGCTCTCTGTTTATTCTCACTTAAGCAGATATGCACCGAAACAAATGTAAGGTGGTGATAAAAGCTAAGAGGAATGTCTGTTGGACCACAGGAAATTTCCTGTGCAGGAAGAGATCTTTGGAACTTCCTGTGGAGGAGGAGTGCATTGTGGGTCTGTTGGCAGGAGCCTCTTGACCACAGCTGCAGTTAACTGGATGGAGGGGAGGGGGTGGAGGAGAAGGTGGGAGGGAAGGATCATTATCAGATGTCTGCTATAATGCAATCCAGAAATAGAATTTGAACTATGTAGTTGTGTGTGTGTTTTAAATATATTTCCCTTCTCAGTGTTGCAGGGACAAGCATTCAATCAAAGTTGTGGATTTGTGGTGAAAGTTGCTCATATGCAGGAAGTGAAAAACTAGCTGTAGCAAGATTCTTCTGTACGTGTGAGAGATCCAAGGGCTGTAAAGGGCCATTGCAATCATGCTCTCTGGCCCCAGGAAGCAAAATGGAGCAGCAGGCAGAGATCATTTAGTGGGAAGGGTTGGCTTGGACGCTGATGGTGGGATGTAGGAAAGTGTGGCATGTGTTCCACGGATTTTTTTATTTTTATTCTACAACATTTATATTGTGCTTGATTGTAATAAAACCTCTCAGTGGCTTAAAAGGTAAAGGGACCCCTGGCCATTAGGTCCAGTCGTGACGAACTCTGGGGTTGCGGCGCTCATCTCGCTTTACTGGCTGAGGGAGCCGGCATACAGCTTCCAGGTCATGTGGCCAGCATGACAAAGCTGCTTCTGGCGAACCAGAGCAGCGCACGGAAATGCCGTTTACCTTCCCAGCGGAGCGGTACCTATTTATCTACTTGCACTTTGACGTGCTTTCGAACTGCTAGGTTGGCAGGAGCTGGGACTGAGCAACGGGAGCTCACCCCGTCACAGGGATTCAAACTGCCGACCTTCTGATCAGCAAGCCCTAGGCTCTGTGGTTTAACCCACAGCGCCACCCGCGTCCCCTCAGTGGCTTACAAAATGATGAAAATGATTAGTAAAAGACAGGTATTTTAGAAATGTTCAAAAGATTATTAAGATCAATGCTATAGTAGCAAAAAGGGATTAAAACACATATCAGTACTCTGCATGTCTGGATAGGTTTGCAAAAAAAATAAAATGTAAGTAGGCACTGAGAATAGTACAATGAAGGCACTTGCCTGATTTAAAGAGTTCCCGTGTGGCAGGTGCTGCCACAACTAACAGATCCATTTCTTACAAGCACCTGTAACAGTGTCGGTTCCACAGATTGAAGCAGTCAGTCTAGTGAGCATAAACAGAGTAAGGCAACCCTGCAAGGTGGCACATGTACACCTTCATTACTGCCTTTGAACTTCCAGGGCTAGAGTGGGCATTCTTTGAACTGGGTATGCCTTTTATAGATTTACACTGCAATCCTGTACAATTGTACTTGGAGACAGAGCTGTAGCTGGGTGATCTTGCGCCCCTGGCAAAACCATCCAGGTTGCACCCCCTAACCACGGACAAATTAGCTCTTCTTTCTGCCTGCCTCCAACCCCGCCCCCATTTCAATTCACCCTCTATTTAAAACCTTTTCTTATGAGGCAATAATCAATATTCTTATTTATAGACATATTTATGGGCATATTTTTAGCTGATTTTGTGCCCCACTTTGCCACCACCCCAGCTATGACCCTGCTTGGAGAAGAGAGCTGAATTAAATATCACTTACTTCCAAATAAGTGTGACAACCTATACCCACTTACCTGGATGTAAGACCCATTAAGCTCAATGGGACTTACTTTTGAGTAGACATTTATATATGATTGTGTTACCTGAAGGTAAAATATTTACCAGAAGGTAAAATATTAATTTCTCAATTTTTTTTATCAGTGCAGTGAGCTGCTTTGGGAATGTTTCTTTGCACTGTGTAGTTCAAACTGCACCTGCCCAACTGCCATTGCACTGGAGCACAAAAAATAAGTAGCTACCTGTTAATAATTCCAATTCCAGTTCAGTCTGGTGGGATAAAGATATAGCTATAAATTGAGTCTATGTTTCCTAAGCTATCAAGACAACTGATGCTTCCCTTCATGCCCGCCTTACCTGGGCTATCCCTGGAATAGTAAATGTTCATGTGACCAGGGTCTGATCCAATAACTTAAAACAATAATTCTTCATTTCCAAATCAATTTAATGCTGCCTCAGCCTCCTCACCAAAAGAACTTAAATGCTGTTTCAGCTTTTCACTTGCTGTTTTTGTTATACTGTGGAACTTGTTTGCCCGATAAGCACTTCCCCACAGGAAATTTCCTATGACGGAAAACGCTGGGGAAACTTCCTGTCAGAGAGGATGCTGGAGGGTGCAGATAATAGAAACATTCTAAACCTCAGACCACAGCGACTATTGGGGGGGGGGGGTCAGAATAACTTGTGGGAGGAAAGAACAAAAACTAGCTAATCTAGATAGGCATATAACAAGACTTGTTATGTTGGAAGCCAGATGTTCTGAATTCTCTTCCAGACATAGAAGAAATGAAGTGGCCCTCATAGTCAACAAAAGAGTGGCAAAAGCAGTTTCTATATACATTCTTCTTTCGATGGACTTCTTTCTTCCTTCCATCCCTGAGCATACAACATTCTTGCTGCTGTCGATGCATACATAAATAGGACCTTGGGTAATACTTCTCCTATATATATAGAAAAGCCTCTGGGTTTTTTTTAACAAAAGTTATTTTAAACATTTTAAAAATTCATTATAAATCATTTCCCAGAAGGCTTTTGCTAAATACCATTGGTACATCATTTTCATATAATTCTCTTTTAATGAACAGCAAGCAGTAAATCTTAAATACACATTCCACAACTTTTCCCTTGAATCAAGTTGTATATTATGACCCACATCTGTATCATTACAGATTTTACTTCTTCATCTTTTGTCTCCCATTCCAGCAACATTTTATATATTTTTGACAGAACCTTTTTGTTATTTTCCAATAAGTCTTTTTAATCTCGAGAGTTCTTTCCTAAATCCCACCCCTTTATCCATTTTAAAAATGTCATTTAGCTGATGATATTGGAGCCAATCAGCTAACAAATGCCTTATACAGTGGTACCTCTGGTTACGAACTTAATTCATTCCGGAGGTCCGTTCTTAAGCTGAAACCGTTCTTATCCTGAGGCGCGCTTTCGCTAGTGGGGCCTCCTGCTGCGCGCGCACCTGCAGCACACGATTTCCGTTCGCATCCTGGGACAAAGTTTGCAACCAGGAGCAGCTACTTCTGGGTTAACGGAACTCGTAACCTGAAGCGTTCATAACCAGAAGTGTTCGTAACCAGAGGTACCGCTGTATTCTCATAGTTCTTCAGTTACAGCTGATTTCCCTCCACCAATAATAATAATAATATGATTATGATGATGATGATGAAAACCTACACTATCAAATTCTCTACTGAAACACAGTACAGTACATGAATTAAAATGCCTATCAGTTGACTGGTCGGCAGTGGCGGAGCATTCCCCGCTGGCACCCAGGACAGGGTGTGCCATGGTGGCATGGCTCACCGGAGCAACCTCCGCCGAATGGAGCTTAGAAGGACACAACAGCTCATGATGCGACAGGACATCGTGAGGAATGCAAACCCCCCCCCCTCAAAAAAAAACACCTGTGCCCAGGGCAACAGGCCCCCACCGACCCACTAGGCTTCTGCTGGTTAGATACTGTCAGTTGACCACCAGTTACTTGATCACGTCAGATTTCTGTGAAGAGCACCCTCACACAAGAAGTGTCTGACTTTTTCATTGTATCTTGTTGTCATCTTATAGCAGTGGCAGGAAATATTAGGGCCCTTGCTCTCCCAGCCTGCAAGAAGCATAGTCACACATGCATAAACGTTTAGGAGGTCTCCTGCTTTCTTTATTCTCAATTAAGTCACATGGTTCTCATCCTGAGCAAGTGATGTAACTGCAGGAATCTATGAACAGAAACCAGTATGAAGCAGCAATTCTTGCTGTGGGCAACTGCAGCAGACCTTAGGCTCATGGGCTGTCCCTGCCCTTCCCCTTCTCTGGTACAGCCATAAGGAGGCAATTGGAAGTTTTCACTTCCAACATGCTGCACATTGTGATTTTGTCTGAACCCTAAAAAGGTAAAGGTAAAGGACCCCTGACATGGGACCCAGGTGGCGCTGTGGTTAAACCACAGAGCCTAGGGCTTGCTGATCAGAAGGCCGGCGGTTCGAATCCCTGTGACGGGGTGAGCTCCCGTTGCTTGGTCCCAGCTCCTGCCAACCTAGCAGTTCGAAAGCACGTCAAAATGCAAGTAGATAAATAGGAACCACTACAGCGGGAAGGTATACGGCGTTTCCATGTGCTGCTCTGGTTTGCCAGAAGCGGCTTTGTCATGCTGGCCACATGACCCGGAAGCTGTACGCTGGCTCCCTCGGCCAATAATGCGAGATGAGCGCGCAACCCCAGAGTCGGTCACGACTGGACCTAATGGTCAGGGGTCCCTTTACCTTTACCTTTAAAGGACCCCTGACAGTTAAGTCCAGTTGCAGATGACTCTGGGGTTGCGGCGCTCATCTTGCTTTACAGGCCAAGGGAGCTGGTGTTTGTCCGCAGACAGTTTTTCCTGATCATGTGGCCTGCATGACTAAGCTGCTGCTGGTGCAACGGAACACCCAAAACCAGAGCAGCGCACGGAAATGCCATTTACCTTCCCTGCCGGAGCACTACCTATTTATCTGCTTGCACTTCTTGGCATGCTTTCAAATTGCTAGGCTGGGACTGAACAACGGAAGCTCACCCCGTCATGGGGATTCGAACCACCAACCTTCTGATCGGTAAGCCCAAGAGGCTCTGGTTTAGACCACAGCACCATCTGTGTCTCTATGTCTGAACCCTAAACTGTGCCTAATAAAATATAACCCATGGTTTGAAGTAGGCATTTCAGGTATGGACAAAATGGCAAGCTAATGTTTCTTCCAAAAATGGAAGCCTTTTGCCATACCTTCATTAAAATTTGGTAGAGTTATTGGGGCCATAAAATTGCAGGCTGAATGCTGCCTGCAGACCACAAGGTGACACTGCTTTATTTTGACTAGTCTGGGGAAAAGGTTACTCACCTTTGCACTCCTAAGAAAAGGAAATAAATTTTCAGGTTCTAAGAAATACAGATAATCTGTAGTTTAATGCTGCTTTTCCTTTTTTGTACTTCGTATGCAGCATATGCAATCTGCTAACATATGGGCTTGTATGCTGACACTATGCCTTAGTTAGGGTTGCTGTATTTTGGAAAGCAAAAAAGAGGGAAAAATTGCTTCTACCACACCTGCTGAAATTCCCCTTTCCACGCCTGCACGTCCTGCTAAAGGTGCAGAAGCTCCTTTCTGCCTTCTCACCTGGCGATGCTGCTCCAGATCCTCTTGCATCCTCTAAAATCAAAGCCTTCCTATCCCTTAGCAGAAGTAATTTCCTCCAGCTCTACATGCATCGCCCTGGAAGGCCCCACAGCCCCATTTCCTCCCTGCTTTCCAGTCCTCCAGCCTCCAGACACCCTCCCCGGCACCCTCTCTCCGCACAACCCCTTGCTCTTAGCACCCAGCATCCTGCACACTCTTCCTCTTTGCAGCACCAATTGTTCCCAGCCTCTGCAGGCAGCCTTCATGCTTCAACCCTCCCTTAATGCACATTGTACATAACTTCCCCTGCTGCTAGACAGCACCATTGTTATCAAGGGGTAGTCAGTTTGTGTGGCAAAATGCACTTGTGGCCTCCTTCCCTCTCGCCCTTGGAGAATAAAGAGTGCAATGAATAAAAAACAGCTATTGCTAATTGGAGTGAAGGCAGTTGGAGGAAAGTACATTTTCATGTTGGGCTTTCATGGTAGAGAGCTGTGGGGATGGGATTCCATGCATCCCTAGATTTTTTTTCTGGTCTGTTTGGGTCTAATAATAATTCAGTGTAAACACTGTGTAAACATTGTGGGCTGTAGTTCACGAAAAGCATACACTACAAGTCTGTTGGCTTTGCTACAGTAGCCTAATGGAATTTGTCACTATTTTGTCCTTGTTATTGTAAATAAAAACTGTAGAGTGAGGATGGTCAGCCTCAGAGATTTAATAAATAAAAAAATAAATTATAATAAAGATTGGCATAAGATTTAGTAGTGAATCATAGAATCACAGAATCATAGAGTTGGAAGAGACCACAAGGCCCATCCAGTGTTTTGGGATTGATAAGCACAACAAAGGCAGAACTTGATGAGTGAGAGGTAGAGCCTGTAAAAATCTAATGGAATTTGGAGGGGATGGAAAACACTAGGAGAAACTTAAAGGTAAAGGGACCCCTGACCATTACTGGTAGGTCCAGTCGTGACCCACTCTGGGGTTGCGGCGTTCATCTCACGTTATTGACTGAGGGAGCTGGCGTACAGCTTCCAGGTCATGTGGCCAGCATGACTAAGCCGCTTCTGGAAAACCAAAGCAGCACACGGAAACGCCATTTACCTTCTCGCTGTAGCGGTTCCTATTTATCTACTTGCACTTTGACTTGCTTTCGAACTGCTAGGTTGGCAGGAACTGGGACCGAACAACGGGAGCTCACCCCGTTGCGGGGATTCGAATCGCCAACCTTCTGATCGGCAAGCCCTAGGCTCTGTGGTTTAACCCACAGCGCCACTTGGAGTAGAGCTAATGTAGAAACCTGGTAGCTTATTGCTAGAGACTAGTGGTCTAAGAGTGGAGCCTAAAAATTTGGATTTTATCAGTTTTTCAGGTCTCAGTATCTTATATAACCAGTTAATGTAGCTACATATAAACATTCAGAAATACACCAACAATCTGTGTGATTGTGTGATACATTCTGTGTGCCTGAAACCATAATTGTTCTGAATCCCTTCCAATGAAACTACTACTTTTTAATTTTTTAAAAAAAGTTTCCTAGTTGTCATGATGACTGGTAAAATCTTTGAAATGCAGCTTTGATGTGCAAGACCTGAAAGTTCAGAAACACAGAAGACCAATAGCAAAGCTTACATTTTATTTTGTTAGCAAGCCCTTACTGTAAAATGTATTCTCTTGATTGGGGATGGGGGTTGACTCATAATTTTGAGCATCTGTGGCTGGCAAAACATCCCACTTTCCTTTATCCTGATCTTCTGTTCTGAAATGCCCCCTGCCCTTTCTTCCCAGCTTCAATTTCAAGGCTGGTATGTTTTTTGCCAGGATTGCGTGGTTGGACAGAGTCTTGATGCTGTAATTAGAGATGGTTGCTCCCCCCCTTTTTTTATGATGTGCAGGACTTGCCTTTGGGTCTTCTAGTTCCTTAGCTGCTTTCCATTCCCCTACCCACTAGAAATGCATTCTACCCACCCCCTCACACAGAAGCCTTCCAGTTAAATAACTTTCTTCCCCCACCCTGTGGAAATGTCCTGCAGCACCACAGAGCAGTTGTATAGGGTGGGGTGTGGTGGGGAAGTAATCCTCTTGGAGGTACTCTTGGAATTCCTTATATTGTAACCACAAGCTTCACCTTGTAGCCCTGAACATTTAGCCTTCTCCCATTCCACCTGTGGCCATGCCCTACTTTAAAAATAAGAAGATGTGAAGTGGCAAGGAAAAGTACAGCGCATGTACAGAGCGGCCTCCACCCCCATTGGCATCTTCCTTCCAAGGAAGACACTGGCAGCATCCTCAGCACACAGCCCAATTTAAAAACAAAACAAAATTATCATCTAAAATCAACAGGAAAAGCCAGAGTTGAATGCGGAGTTTAGCATTGATGTGATCTAGAAGTAAAGCAGCAAGCTGGAGAGAGTCAGAAGAACATTTGAGAGCAATGTTTGATTTCTGTTTGAATTCAAGGTTGTGGCTATGGGAGAAGCAAGAGTCTTTTGGAGTGTTAATGCTGCAGATCCCTCCATTGTAGATTCAGGTTGTATATACCGGGTATGTGTAAATAACCCCGCGACGGGGTGAGCTCCCGTTGCTCGGTCCCAGCTCCTGCCAACCTAGCAGTTCGAAAGCACGTCAAAATGCAAGTAGATAAATAGGGACCGCTCTGGCGGGAAGGTAAACGCTGTTTCCGTGCGCTGCTCTGGTTCGCCAGAAGCGGCTTAGTCATGCTGGCCACATGACCTGGAAGCTGTACGCCGGCTCCCTCAACCAATAATGTGAGATAAGCGTCGCAACCCCAGAGTCGGTCACGACTGGACCTAATGGTCAGGGGTCCCTTTACCTTTTAAACCATATATCATAAAGATAACACAGTCTCCGCTATGCCTCATTCCCCAAAGGAAACAAGAATCCTGGGTAAAGTGCCTGGAACTGCTGGCCTCTTGCACTGCTCAGAAATTGGTGTGGGTGCAACACTGGTATTAGAAGTGGGATCTGTGGTTCCTTGAGGACGGCCTGTGAGTGAGATGTGCCTGAGTCAAGATGGAGGGAAGAATAGCAACACTCCTTGAGGGACTTAAGAAAACGAAGCAGCAAGAAACCCGGCAGTTGCATAAAATGGAACAGCTGCTAGCAGAGTGACTGAGAAGCCTCTGTGGACAGAAAACTTTCAACAGGGGATTGAAAGTGACCCAGAAACCCAGCTGCAAGGCACCCAGATGGAAACAGTGGCCAAAGAGATCCAGAGGGTGGATGGGCAGCTGAGGGGCCGGGACTGCGAAGAGAGGCAGTTGGTACCGGAGCTGAAGGCAAGGGAGAAGACAATGCTTTGTAGAAGGGGGGGAGCTGTCTGGAGCTGAGGAGCTGCTGGTGGTTGATTTCTTCACCTCTTGGGAGTCTGCTGTGGAAGACAGGGTGCAAGAGATGTGCACGCATGAGCAGGAGGAATTGGAGGTGTGGGTGAACATGTACCGTAAGAGGAGCATAAAATGGAGCCTGCCAGTGCCTTCTCTCTTATAATGGCAATGACACTCACCTGAGAGGTGCCAGAACTGAGTTCCAGCTGAAAGAAAGCCCTGGAGCCTGCTGAATTGCTGCAGGAGGAGATGCTAGAGAAGGCCATATACAGTACCTGTGGATACCAGGTGCTTGGGTACACAGAATCCACCTGTCCAGAGTGGCTGGGGAATCCTAGCCAGATGGGCAGAGTATTATTATTATTATTAATAATAATAATAATAATAATAATAATAATAATAAATGTTGTTGTTGTCACCATGCTTTGATTGTGTGTCTCCAGATGGGCTGATGTTAATAGGTTTTTATGAACTAATCCCAATGGCATTGTTGGACGTGTAAAGGGACGTGTCAGACAGACATTTTTAAGACATTGTTAATTGTTAACTCATCAGTTAATAATATACATAAATGAAGGTTCTGTAGTAAATTGGGTAGATTTCCCGGAAATGTATATAATTCATGAATATATGTAATAATCCATTTAAATCCATTTAGCTTCATTTCTGTGTGATTGATTATTTATGGTAATGGTTATCATTGCTGCATAGATATTTAGGTGTAAATATGAATGTAGATAAGGATTTCAGTCTAGGTATTGTACATGGCACATAACCTTGATGATAAAATTTTGGCATAGGAGCTGGATTGTTTCTCTCTTTTCAAAGACAATTCTTAACATAATTGGAAATATGAGCATGAAAAAAGGGAAATAAAAGGTTTATGAAAATTTATTTTAAAGTAGTAGGCAATGTCTTGTAAGAATCATAAAAAGGAAGTAAGAACAGTTGGTGAGGAATTGTATTTAGAATTGGTGGAACATTTTGAGGGGTTTCAGGAATGATTAGATATAAAAGTAGAGCATATTATAGAAAAAATGGAAGAAAATATTATTTGGAAAGGTTGCCGAAATGGGCATATATTACAATAAACAAACTAATATTACATATAGTTAATGTAATTAAAGAGATTAAAGAGATTTGGGGGAAACTAGCACAACAGATTTCAGAGAGATTATAAGGATAAAGTGCAACAATGCTTGATAGCTGAGGATAGGCAATGCATAGAAGTGTTGAAATGCAGAATAGAGGACAATTTAGGCAGGAAGACAGGAATAAAAATTAGAGCTGCACCATAGATTCCTGGGGTAAGAGCATTATTGCACTGGTGTCCTGCTTGTGGGGCTCTCCACTGTGGGAAACCGAATGCTGGACTAGGTAGGCCTTCAATCGGATGCTGCAGGTCTTTTCTTATTTTCTCCTGGTGCCATTGTTGGTGGAGGGGAAGCTTTCTTCTTTTCTTGAAAAGATATTTTCGGTACCATCATAGAAGGCACAAAATGTGATTCAGATGCCCAAGTTAGGGATATGCAGTGCTTTTTTTCTTAAAAAAATGTTTAGGGGTACTCCCATTTTGACTCAAGAAAATCACCATTTTATAGTTCAAATTGGGAAAAGTAAATACAGTAAATGGACAAAAGATTTACAAAATGTTTAGGGGTATGTGTCCCCCCCAGAAAAAAGCACCTGGGATATGTATAATCCCATAACATGACGCTCGGTGAAATCCCTGTGTCAGATTCTCCCTAGTATTTTGTGGAATATTTTTGTTTTTGTTTCAGTTTCTCAGTGTGTGATTATGCAATCATTTCTCTAGGCTTGCAGCCCATTTACTGGAGCAGAGATGATGTAGCCCATTGGCTGAAGTGGGCTGAAAAGGAGTTCTCATTAAGACCCATTGACAGCAACACTTTTGAGATGAATGGCAAAGCGCTCTTGCTTTTAACCAAAGAGGATTTTCGATACAGGTCTCCACATTCGGGTAAGTACTAAGAAAAAGAAAAGGAAATATATAATGTGGCCGCATTCATGTGGGTAATGTTGTGGTACCCAGAACTAAGCCATGGTTTGACTTGGCTATATCCAAAACTTGGTTTAGTGCTTGTGGCTTGTCTAGAGTGAGATTTGAACTTAATGCTAAACTGAAACCGGACTTAGGTATGAATAGCGCAACAGCAGCATGACAGAAGTGAAGCCCCTGTGCATTTTGCTGTGAGTACCCACACACTAGGTCATTCACGCTTAGCCAGGATTTGGCCTACCAAATTGCATAGGACTGGTACACAAAAGCCCTCTTTGTGTCTCTTGGGACATAGCAACCACACCACTTGGGATAAGGGCGAGGGGGCTGAAGTACATTCTGAGAGCAGTGGGAAGCAATGGGACCTGCAATTAGTCTTGAAGTCCTGGGCAAGTTTCTGCAGGTGAAGGTGGTCCTTCAAGTACCCTGGCCCCAAGCTGTTGAAGGGCTCTAACGTTATCACAGATGAGAGCTGCATTTCAAAAGCTAGGTGTCATGGAAAGATGTTCTTGTGTCTAATGCAGAGGTTCCAGTCCAAAGTGGCCCAAACATAGGGTAACCATATATCTTTCATTCACTTGCGTGGTCTGTTTGTCTTTTAGGTGATGTGCTATATGAGCTTCTTCAGCATATCTTGAAGCAAAGGAATTCTCATGTGCTGTTTTCGCCTTTCTTCCATCCTGGGAACTCTATCCATGCTCAGCCAGATGTCATGTTACATCAAAACCATGATGAAGGTAGCAACAAATATCTCTTTGTTTGTTTATTTGTTTACAACCAGTGTTAGCTGTCGGCTTTGTGTGGAATGAAATAGGATGCTTGGGGGGATGTGAAAATGAACCCTTACATTATGACCATGGTTGTGGCTACATATTTAGAGCACTCCTCTAAAAATGATTAGAGCCTGGATAGCTCAACTGGTTAGAGCATGGTGGGGATAATGCCAAGGTTGCAGGTTTGATCCCCCTGTGGGACAGCTGCAATGCACAACCTCAGGTGTATTTCAAGGCACCTTTCAGTTCATGTGGTAAGATGTTGAGTCCCCCAACTGGCCTGGCTAGTGCATCTTGTGAACTAGATATATGGTCTAAAAAGTAATTGGAAACATGGGGGCTTTGGGGGCATAATGCCAAATCATACTTTGGAATTGGAAGCACAAATGTACGTCTCACATGCTTCCTGTTTCCTTCATGCATTACAATGACCAACTCCTGTTCCTGGTTTTCAGCAAAATGTAGTTGTGCTGTTTCATGCAAACTGCAAGTTTCACATTTCCCTTTATGCCAAGTTTGTAAACCACTATGATTTTCTGGAAACCAGGAACAGAAGTTGCTCCTTGGGGTGCATTCTCATGACAAACAGCCACATTACGTTGGAACCATAAGGCTTGATTCTCTAAGTAACTATTCCAAAGTTCTGTTGTTCAAAATTGTGTTTTAAGTTGTGCCATCTTAGTTCTTGAAAACTTGGAGCTCCTTTCTGTGCCACAAAGGCTGGACACTCCACTGCTCCCCTGTACAGTACATCCTGTACTTGTTCAAAGAAGAGATGATCAGCTGATCCCAAGACGTATTCCCTGCCTCATCTTATTTATTACTTTTTATCCCACAGAGCTATGGACATACATGGTTCCCCCTTCCTGAATTGTATCCTCACAATAACTCTGTGAGGTGAGTTAGGCTCGAACAAGCTTCCCAAGAGAGGTCTATTTCTGAGGAAGGATGTCACTGTGGTGCCAGGTCATCCTTGTTTAAGTTCAATTCTTGTGCCCTTTGGGCTCTCTTACCAACTGGTATCTCAATCCCCTTCCCTGTTCTTTCAGGGTATGGGCTACATCGGAGATACGTGCAGGACTGGAACCTGGCATCACAATGACATTGGTAACTGTTTGCTCATGCAGTTTGTGATCAAACCATGCAGGCAAAGACAAAAAGCACCAATGATCAACAGATTGTCTGGTTTTGCAAAGTACTGTGCAGGCAATTTCACAAGAAGCTGATCTTTGAGATTGAGTACACAACACTTCATAAGACCTGATCTGATGATCATCTGAGCTTGCAAGGCCAGGTGCACAGTGCCTAATTTCAAAGCCTGTCACCTTTGATGGACACCTGATCAAGGGCACCTGCCATTGGAGTTTGCAATGTCAAGTGCAGAACACTTTGCAGAAGACTTGTAGGCACCCCACAAGCTCAGCCCAGCTGTGTCTTTACCTTCTCCATGCCTGATGTCATATATGGGCACAGCTTAGCCAACACAGTCTCACAGGCCAAATGAGGTTCCCCACCACTGCTCTACACAAAACATGTGGTGGCTGGATTTCAAGGACTGCACGTTGTTCAGCTTCTTCTATGGACACAACCCATAAGAAGGAAGACTGGTTTTTCTTCTAAGGTACAATCTACCCTGCCTGTGAGGTGTCAGACAGGAATGCCAAGACCAAGAGGTGCTGGCTAGTTCTGCAGCATCAGGTGTGCCATGGCACCTTCTGCTTCAATGGGTCTTTTTCACCTCCAGGCCCTTATATCCATACTCTACCCTTGTTTTATTGTATTCTCCAAGTGCTTGGTGAATACTTTTGGTCTTTGATCCTTTCCCCTCAGCTTTACTTCCAACCACTAAAATAAAGGCACCTCTTGGTAGAAATTAAAAGCTGAGGAGGAGCATTTTGTTTTAATTATGGATTACTTCCAGCCACAGACTCTGGGCAGTGAGGGAAGCCCTTTGTGCCAAGTCTTCGCAGGCAGGTAATGAGGGCTCCTTGTGTACTTTGAGCCACTTGTGCTGCCTCTTTCCTGTTGGTGGAAGAACTCACACAGCTAAATATAGCCCTGCACTGCCTGTTGGGTTTGTTGTTGTGTTTAATTCTTCATTGGGTTCTGTGGTATGTGTCTGCTCCAAGCAGCTCACTGTGAATGGCCATATGAGGGAAAGGGCCTGGCAATCATTCACCAGGCGATCTTTACCATTCAGTCTTGAGCGTGGTTTCTGTTTCTCTCCAGAGTGTTGTGTGCAGCAGAAAAGAACTGTTGGTGCACTGGAAGAATTAAATTGCTGGGAAACCTCAAGGGTTTTGTGCTTCTAATTCCTAGGCATGGTTTGCCATTATGTCCAAACAGCCCCAAAATCCCATCTACAAAGGAGACTGCTGGCTGCATCTCTGCACAATTTACTGCTCTGGCCTTGCCTCCTTTCCATCAGCCTCAGTGAGGCAGGGGGAATCATGTCTGTATCTGGAAAGAGCCAGTGAACCAGCCACACCTAAGATGAAGACAAATTACCTGCCCTTAAAGGAGATGTCCTGTTGCAATTTTTCCAGTCAGGAGGGGCACTCCGGGTTAGGGATTCAATGCAGAAATACAGAAAGTGGGCTCTTCTGCAGAGGAAGGGTTAACTGGGAGAGGTATTGTTTTTGTCGGTTGCTATGTTATGTGTGTCTTTTTGTGTTTTTATATACAGTGGTGCCTCACTAGATGAATTTAATTCGTTCCACGGGTCTTTTCTTATAACAAAAAATTCGTCTAGCGAATCCCATAGGAATGCATTGAATTTTTTTTTGAATTTTTTTTTGCCCATAGGAACACATTAATTGAATTTCAATGCATTCCTATGGGAAACCGCGATTCGCTAGATGAATTTTTCATAAAACGAATTCGTCTAGCGAGGCAACCTCTGCTTGAAAAATCCTTTCGTTAAGCGAAAATTTCGTTAAGCAGGGCATTCGTTAAGCGAGGCACCACTGTAATAAACCAACCTGTGATCCTTGGATGAAGGGCAGTATATAAATTTAATAAATAATAATGAAAGCTCTTACATGTGCATTTATAAATACATTTTAGGCTTATGATGGAAGAGTGTATCCAGTTTTAACTGAGGATAAAATAGTTCCTTAGCTGTTACGCAGAACCTACAGACCACAGGCTATTCCATTTCAGAGAAAGAAACACATTCTTTTGAAATGTAACCCTTGCATTGGCTTAAAGGTGTCAATGTTTCATGTTATGTCTCTCTGTTGGACTGCATGCAGGAATTGTGTCAAATGACCATGGCTTATCATGCAGTGTCTGAGCAAATGGGCTCCATGAGCCCTGGGAAGCCGTGCCTTCTAGATGACACCAACTTCATTGCAGAACCTGATTGTTCATGGCAGGAACATTTATTTGGCAAAATTCCAATGCCTTCCAGAGGTGTGAAGCACCTTTTCTTCTAACGCTGCTTATACCATCCTTATGAGAAGATTTCCTTCCAGTAGCACCTTAGAGACCAACTAAGTTTGTCATTGGTATGAGCTTTCGTGTGCATGCACACTTCTTCAGATACCAAGAAGTGTGGTATCTGATAATCTGATACTAATGACAAACTTAGTTGGTCTCTAAGGTGCTACTGGAAGGAATTTTGTTTCGACTACGGCAGACCAAGACAGCTACCTACCTGTAACTACAACTTCCTTATGAGAGCACATCAGAGAACCCTATCTTGCCATCACTTTGCTATCATTTCCTGACAGAAGGGCAGAGTTTTAAGGAGATGTGAGATCAATTGAAGTGATGTCCTATCAATCAATATTTTGCATTTATTTCCATGCACATGGCAAATAATGTGCAGTGGGTGCACGTGTATACTGCATATGGTGAAATGTTTCTTACTTGCTTATTGTGACCTTCACATGCAAAAAACTTAACCCAGATACAGAAAGTGAGAGAGAAACACAATGCAAGCCTATAACCCCACCCAGAAATAATTCTCAAAAGTAATTCACATTGAGTTCTGTATGTTCATACAACTACAGACATTTTCTTTCATCCTAATTTCTGCTGCTTTTCTAGCGTATCTCTGTAGCCATGTGTCAGAGGTTATTACGGCTACTCTTGAGTAACAACTTTCCACATCCTTGTCTTTAAAAGAGTCTTTATTGGTGCACGTTATTTACAGTGTGGTGAGCTGTCGGTTTCATGTCCGCTTATTCCGTGTCAGAATCCGGCACTGCCCCTTTTTGGGACCTGGACCAACATAACAGCCTTGGGACAGCGAATCTCCTCCCCTTTCTCCTCCTCCTTAATTCCGTTGCCGGGGGAAAGGGTCTGCGCTCCGTCTTTTCCCTCTCCCCCCTTTCCGTCTCTCTCTCTTCCCGCCTGTGGAGCAGGGGCTCTCCCATGCTGCCGGAGACCTGGCTCCCTCTCTCCGCCTCCTGACTAGCCCCTTCAGACCCCGCGCTTTCCTGGCTGCTTGGGGACGAACTGCTCCTGATGAGAGGGGGAGGTTCTCTGTAATCTCTCCCCCTTACACCATGTGAACTAGAAACTATTTTTAAAATTGAGATTTCTGGAAATCTTAATGAGATCCAGTGAACTATATGCCCAGCTCTGCTCTACACATTACAGCAACATTTTGGGGTTTGTTTGTTTTTGTTTTTTAAACTCATTTATATGCCTACTATATTTCCCATAGTCCTTATTTCCCTAAGGACTCAAAGCAGCTTCCCATTTCACTCTCATAGCCACCCTGTGGGGCAGTTTAGGCAGAGAGGCAGTACCCAAAGTCACCCAATGGGCTTCAGGGTTGGAACTTGGCAGTTCAAGCCCCACACTCTGTTGGCTGCACCTGACTCCTCCTTGGACAAAAATCATGACTTGCTGTGTTCACATCAACTAGGTAATCTGGTGGCACACATGGCTCTGAAATATGCTTAAAGGGTTATTTCTTTGCAAGTCCAGTTTTAAGACATTGTTGTTCAGCCACTGCAGACAGGACATGGCCTGGCTCTGAAGTTTCACTTGCTTGTGCCCATTTTGTTATTACCGACCTGAGTAGTCAGACAAAGACAGACCTTTCTTGTTTGTGATTTGGGGCGTGTGAATCATAAAATCCACACCAATGTCGCTTCCTCCTGAGCAGTAACAAGGAATCTGGTGGTTGCTGGCAAGATCCACTGGGAGGTGGACAGCCTGATGAGTGGGCATGGAGTCAGGCTAAGGTCACAGAGCAAGTGCGGGGGAAGCATAACTTTAGAAGTCTAAGTTCACAGGGCTTCAAAGAGGTCTTTTGCTTGCACCTCATGGCAATTGTAACCACTCTGTTCTTTTTGAACAGACCCTTTAAGCCAGGGGTGTCAAACTCAAATTCATCGGGGGCCGCATCAGTAGTTTGGTCACCCTCAAAGGGCTGGTTGTGTCTGTAGGACTATGTGTCCACTCTTTATTATCATAAATTATTGCCACTGCATTCAATTATTACTGTTTTTTGTAATAATGTAAGCTCATTCCCGCCCCCACGCGGATCACAATCCTGCGTCGTGGCGCGTGTGTGGGAGGGGATGTAAACGAGGGAAATTTGAACAAAAGGTGGGGATTAACGGCTTCCGGGGGGGGGGGGGGCTCAACTAAACCTTCGGCAGGAAGGAGAAAGCCACTGCTGGGATTAAAAACCTGCAGATGGAAAGAGGGCTTCCCTCTCCCGCCCTGCGCACACCCAAACCCCGCTAGGCAGGATGCCACATGCTGCAACCCACCCCATGCTTTGGAGAGGGGCAGGAACATGCGGTGCAGCGCCAACTCCCTGCTTTGCTTTGCTTTTGCATCCTCCCTCCTCAGCGCCAGAGTCCCTTCCCCTCGCGCTGAGGGAGGGCAGCAGATTTCCCGAGGAGGAAGGCGGCAGCCCCAGCGGACGTGCATCTTCGCCTCAGAGCTGCTCTTCCCCCCACCCGCGCTGTTGTCATCTTCGCTGCCGCCTCTCCCTACCGGGACTGCAGGCAGAGCAGGCTTGAAAACCTCCCCCCCCCAAAAAAAAATTCCCCTCCCACCTACTCAAACCGCGAGGCGACTCCATCTGGAGCCCTACATCACGAGGGGCTGAGAGGAGGAGGCGGCAGAGCGGGAAGAGCAGGAACCCGTGCCGTCATCGCCGCCTCCCTCCCGGCCGCCCCCCGGGGAGCAGCTCCGCCGGAACTGAGAAGCCAAAGGGCGGCTCGGGGGTGGGGGGCAGAGCAAAAGCCAGGCACCCTCCCGAGTGTCTATGAGGAGAAAACGGGGGAAGAGGGAAGAGAAACCCGGCTCCATCAAGAGAGCGACTGTTGCGTTTCGCCTACTTCCCCCTCAGGCTCACTCCGCGTCCCTTTCGCCCGCTCGCTCGCCCACCTCCCGGATGCAGCCGAGGAGAGGAAGGGAAGCGGCGGGCGGCGGCTCCCCAGCGCCGCCTCACTCGCTCTTGGAGACAACAGCAAAGCCCACCAAAAAAAAAAAAAGAAATCCACCGCTGCTCTGTCCCGGCACCAGCTTTGCCGGCGGCGCCTGTAGGGCTTTCCTACCTCCTCGGCGGGCTTCCTCCTCCTCCTCCTGCATCTCACTTCCCCGTCTGGCCACTGTGCCACCGCCTCCCTCAGCCTCATTCAAAATTGAAATTCCCTGGCCAAGGCCGTCAGCGCAGCTCCAGCACCCCGGCCTCCGCCTGCAGCCCCACCCCCGGTTTTGACCCTCGGCCAATCGCAGGCTCCAGAAGTACTGTCAGCGGCTATTGTCGGCGGCGGCTACGCGGGCCACATGACGAGGTCTGGCGGGCCGGATTAGGCCCCCGGGCCTTGTGTTTGACACCCGTGCTTTAAGCCAACAATGGTAGCCACAGACTGAGGAAGTGAAGGAGCAAGTATAACAACCTAATCTAGATACGTACGTCAAGGTGTGGCAGATTTGGAGTGCCATGAAAAGGCTGAAAGTGGTTTTAGCTCCATTAAGCATTTTCTCTCTCTCCAGATTTTTGGATATATATGTAGCCATATGTTTGCTTTGTACATTTTTAATGATTTCTATTAAGTGATTAATGTGGAACAGGACGTAAATAAATGGTTTTAACAGTGTACTTTCCACATCAAGACATGATGCAATTTCCACCATTGGCAAATCTCGTGCTAGTGCTGTGTATGGACGGGACATAGCATCTTTTGGGTGGTGCTTCAGGGATTTGTAATTGCAGGTATTTTAGAGCAAACATTTTTTTAAAAAAGGATGTGTTATTTTGTAATTAAGTTTTTTAAAACTTTCACAGCCATTTATTATGTAATTTTACTGATAATATAGAGCACAATTCAGTCAATATTAATTACTTTTAAATTCCATTAATTTTAATGGGAAGCATTTACCGTAAGCATATGCTTAATTGAAATAAATGGATGTGTTTTTAATCCAAATTAATTGGATAATAGCCACAATGTTCTGGGGGTGTATAACAGAAATAATTTTTTACTGAACAACATAACTTTATCGTAAGTGTATAGTGGTATAGGACTCTGTGTATGCCATAATTGCAGAGGACCACAAAAAGTATGCAACAGTCAGCTCTCCTTTCTGAGAGTCTTCACTTTCTTTCATTTTCTTTTTTTAAGCAAGTTTCCAGATCTTATAGCTACACTGCTGACATCTCAGAAGCCTGAGAGAATAGTGCTTTCAGGGTTTGGAGACAAGACACCAGTGTTATTGTCTCCACGTGTCTAGCAAAACCGGGGTAAATATTTCAGAATAATTGATGCGAAATGTGATACAATTTGCATCATGGTTGCAAGTCATACAAGACAGCTTTTCTTGGTGTAGAATTTTAACATTTTTATTGGGAGTAAACACAGTCCATATGCTCTATTTTAAAGCCTGTGATGTGCATTCAGGCAACAGTCATGGTATGAATATATTTGTCTCATCTTTTCGAAACAATGTTTTTGTCCTGGAGAGAACAAATATGGGCAGTGTTTACCTCACCTTAGTTTTTATTTGGCTGGAACCAAAGGGTCCAGTTAAAATTGTGTCTTAAGATGTGTCACCAGTGCTATTTTTCAGGTGCCAGAACTCACCATGAATCCCTCCCTTGTTTACTTGTAATGGCAATGGCACTTGCCTGAGAGGTGCCAGAACTGAGTTTTGGTGAGCTCAGGCTGAAAAAAAGCCCCGTGTGTTACCTATGAGCTCCCAGTTGGCCATTCCTGCCTATTGCAGAATACACAACTTTTTTCTTTCTTTCTTTTTCTTTTGCTATACAGACAACTTTGTCCAGAGACCTTCAAGACAATCAGCTGACACAATGCACCACAACCCACCTACCATTGAATTATTGCATCGTTCTAGATCCCCCATTGGTGCCAACCACAGGCCTTCCCCAGAACCTGAGCAGCGGTCATTGAAGTCCCCATTGGAGAACACTATCCGTCGCCTCTCACCAGCTGATAGGCTCTCAGGAATGAGGCACCACCAGGAGAACAATAGCCAGGAGTCTTACCCTCTCTCAGTGTCCCCTATTGAGAATAACCACTGCCCAACCCCTTCTGAAGTGCTTCAGAAGCCTTCCAGTCCCCGCCAGGAAAACACAAGGGTGATTCAGCTGATGCCCAGCCCCATCATGCACCCCTTGATACTGAACCCCAGGCACTCTGTGGATTTCAAAGCCTCCAGATTGTCGGAAGATGGGATGCACAGAGAGGTCAAACCCATCAACCTGTCCCATCGGGAAGAATTAGCATACATGAATCACATCATGGTCTCCGTCTCTCCGCCTGAAGAGCATGCAATGCCCATTGGAAGGATAGCAGGTTAGTATGATATATTCCAGGTCATGTATGTTTCTTGGGTATGGTTTCCCCAAGGGCTGATGCTTGGGAAATTTGTTAATTTCATTTGAAGACAAACAGAAGTCCATAGGTTGAAGGTACTATAGAAGCAAATGGGTAAACAGAGGTATTTACTTTATGGTGATCTGCCATCATCTTGTTCTCAGAACCCAAATCCCAAAAATTATGGATGGTCTTTCTGACAAAGTAATGGCCACCAACTCCTGATTAATCTTCCTTGCATTTTCCCATGAACAACATTCCTCAAAATACATTCATTTTATGTATTATTTCATGTCATGGTTTCCCAGCAAACAAATTTAATACTGCAACAGGTTGAACGAGTCAGCATGGCCCAGGTAAAACGAACTGCTGTTAAATTTGAAGGATTCCAGTGAGAGAATGCTTAATTCTATTCTATTAAATTTAACAGAGATTCACATTCCTTATTTGCTTGGATTGGCTCTAGGACGGAGGGATCTGAATTTCTCTTCTGCCAGTGCAAACAGAAAGGGGTTCTAATAAGTTATTATTAATCTTCTTTACGATTTACCTAAATGTTAATAAGCACTGTAAAACAATTTTTTAAAAAAAGCCTGCCCACAGGTTTTCCTTCCCCGTGACAGTTATACATTGTACAATGCAGGCCTGCTGTTTGAAATGGGCCATTCTGCATTTATTATACAGTAATGTGAAGCTCAGTCCGTAGGGATGTGACCACCTGCTTCATGAATCTGAGAGTCAGACTGAGTTTAATCAAGCAGTTGTTCACTTCCGCAGATATCTGCTCACATCAGCACACATACATGTGTGAGCACTGCATGTAAGGTAGAAATTAGGGTTGCCATACATCTGGAGTTTCCTGAACATACACTGAATACTGCTATCGGAAGCGGTGTCCAGGCGGAAATTGGCAAAATGTCTGGGGAAATCTGGATGTATGAGAACCCCTGTCGTCACTTACTGAACTTTATTGAAATATGGCAACCCTAGTAGAAATACAGCAACTGGTAGGTACCGTAATTGCCCATTTCCATCTCTGAACTGAAGAAACTGCAACATTCTGTATTTTGGGCTCCATGGAAGACAGCAGCATCTCCTGAGTTGGCAGTTACCACGTTGCACAGTCTGTGTAAAAAGTTTTGTATAGAAGCAAGCAGCTCTTAGCAGACACTCAAAAACAAATCAAACGAATAGACCTTCCCAATTGGCATTCAATAATGTTCTGTCCTTGCCTACTGAATTGCTATTTCTTCCTTGCATCATTACAGCAGCAACAACAAAAATGTGACAGACTGTCAAATAATCTGCTATTCCTTGAAACTCCCCCCCCCCTCGTCAAAGGATGCATGAGAGGGCAGTGAAACTATTCACTAGAAAGAGCCTCCAGAGTAGAGAAATCCAGAGTCTTATACCTACAAGGGGTTGCAATGCTTGCAGCTATTGCAAAAACAGCTTTGCTGGCTACTAGCTGTTTGGGGTTTGTTTGTTTGTTTGTTTGTTTGCTTGCTTGCTTGCTTGCTTGCTTGCTTGTTTCTCTCTTGAGCTCAATGTTGAGAATTAACTGGTGGGCTGTTTTGGGACTAAGCTGTCAATACTGCTACAGTTGTAAAGGTAAAGGTAAAGGTAAAGGGACCCCTGACCATTAGGTCCAGTCGTGACTGACTCTGGGGTTGTGGTGCTCATGTCGTGTTGTTGGCCGAGGGAGCCGGCGTACAGCTTCCAGGTCATGTGGCCAGCATGACAAAGCCACTTCTGGCGAACCAGAGCAGCGCACAGAAACGCCATTTACCTTCCCGCCATATCTATTTATCTACTTGCAGTTTGACGTGCTTTCAAACTGCTAGGTTGGCAGGAGCTGGGACCAAGCAACGGGAGCTCACCCCGTCACGGGGATTCGAACTGCCGACCTCCTGATCGGCAAGCCCTAGGCTCTGTGGTTTAACCCACAGCGCCACCCATGTCCCGCTACAGTTGTACCGTGGTTAAAAATGCCTTGTGACTCAAATGTTTTGGCTCCCGAACGTCACAAACCCGGAAGTAAGTGTTCCGATGTAAGTAAGCCGAATGTCCGATGGGGCTTCCACTTGAGTGCAGGAAGCTCCTGCACCCAATCGGAAGCTGCACCTTGGTTTTCGAACGTCTTTGGAAGTCGGACGGACTTCTGGAATGGATTCCATTCAAGAACCAAGGTACGACTGTAGATCTCTAAACCACTTTTTACCAGAAATGAGGTCTGTGATACTTTTATTTCAAGGCTGACTTCCAGATGAGTGAAGTTTACTACCGTGTTTCCCCTATTTTAAGACGTAGTCATTTTATAAGACGTAGCAGGATTTTTACACTTTTGCGGAATTAAGCCATACCCCGAAAATAAGCCATACCCCGAGCCACCTGGAACTGGTTGCTGCTGTTGCTGCTGCTGAAGCGCCGTGCAGCTCTCTATCCGTCCTCGCCCTCAACTGCTAATTTCTCACACGGGCGGGGGGGGGGGGAGAAGCAGGAGGAGGCACAAGCACCGCGCGCTCGGCCCTCTTTCGGCGTCGCCAGGCGAGCCGCGCTGGGAGCCTCCCCACTCTTCCCAGAACTTTTTTACACTCGAGCGCCCGGACGGGGAAACCCCTCGGTGTCGGGAGCCCTGCTGGCCCCTTCCGCGCTGCCGGAATGTTGTGGGGCCGCATGGCCCGAAGCAGAGCAGCGGCGGGTGACAAGCGGCGGCAGGAGCCGCGCCGCCGAAACGTTCTGGGGCCGGATGGCCCAAGGCAGAGCAGCGGCCGGAGGTGACTGACGGCGGCGGGAGCCCTGCTGGCCCCTTCCGCGCTGCCAGAACTTTGTGGGCTGCATGGTCCACGGCAGAGCGGCGGCCGGAGGTCCGCTGGCCCTTCCGCGCCGCCGGGGCGACTGACGGCAGCGGGAGCCGCGCTGCCGGAACGTTGTGGGCTGCATGGCCCAAGGCAGAGGGGCGGCGGGGCGACTGACGGCGGCGGGAGCCCTGCTGGCCCCTTCCGCGCCGCCAGAACATTGTGGGCTGCATGGCCCACGGCAGAGCGGCGGCCGGAGGTCCGCTGGCCCTTCCGCGCCGCCGGGGCGACTGACGGCAGCGGGAGCCGCGCTGCCGGAACGTTGTGGGCTGCATGGCCCAAGGCAGAGGGGCGGCGGGGCGACTGATGGTGGCGGGAGCCCTGCTGGCCCCTTCCGCCTTCCGTGAGCAACAAAAAGAAAGCGAGCCAGCCAGCCAAGAGCTTGCGATCGCTCCTCCAGACCACTCCGCCGAGAGCCTCCGGCCTCTCGAGCGGCGATGCTCGGGCACCCAAATGGGAAGAAAGACCCCCCCTCACCAGATTCTGAGCGCTCCCTGCTCCCCGACGGATCGGGCAAAACCTGGCGCGCAGCGCAGGCGCGGGACGGAAGGCGCGATCCAGCCATTTAAAGCTGTGGCCGCCGCTGCTTTTTAGCCCCCTCCAGCTGTTTGCCAGTTTTCTGCGTCTTTTTTGTGGTGTGTGAGGAGCGCTGCCATAAGGCTGCGCTCCGGCCACCTTTCTAACCTCCCCCCCCAGTTGTTTGGTAGCTTTTGTGGCGCATGAGGAGTGCTGCCATTGGGACGCGCTCCGAACTTTTTTCTACCCCACCCCCCCCAGCGGTCTGGCCGGCTTCTCCTGCCTTCGCAGAGTGCTGCCAGCCCAGCAGCAGCAACGCCGGTCGCGGCAGGAGGAGGCAGGAACCATACTAAGACACCCCCCGAAAATAAGCCATAGGCTTATTTTCTTGAGTAAAAAAATTATAAGACGGTGTCTTAAAATGTGGGAAACACGGTAGGGATGTTAAAATCGTTGAGCCAGAGAGAGATTCTTCAGCATATCTCTGTAGGCTTGTAGCAGTTTTAAAAAGGGAGGGGGGAGACTGTTGCTCATTTGTGTGTATTATTGTATTTTTCCATGCATAAGATGACCCCTAATTTTTGAACCCCAAATTAAGAAATCAATATTTATTGAGGGGAGGGGAGATTGTCCTTCAGTTGTTGAGTTTTTGAGCAGGAGGTCGCCACTGCCAATCGCTTGCCACCGATCACCCAACCACTCACCCACTCTCTGCCAATCACCTGCACACATGCACGCTTGCCACAGCCGCCAGTCACACACCCGCTCGCTGACAGCAATCACCTGCCCACTTGCCACCACAGATCACATGCACGCCTCCCTCTGCATTTACTATCCATGTATAAGATGACCCTGAATTTTTGCCTAATTTTTTAAAGCAAAAAAACCACGGTCTTATACACAGAAAAATATGGTAATTCACCTAAATACTAAATATTTCAGCTTGGAACATTAGCCCTCTTCTCACTTTCCATTCCATATATTGAACAAATGCATGGAAGTGGAGAGTGTTCTAGCTGCTGTTGCCATCGCTTGACTTCAGTGGAAGGCGAGAACTGTCCCGATGTGACTGGATGTGCACAGGGTCTCTACTAGTGGGATGAGGATTTATGGTTTATGCAGGCCCTTATTGTGTCTACTTGTACTTTCATAGCGCCCATTGACACAAGTGTTAGAACTCAGGAGAACAGTTGGAACCATGAGTCAGTGAGTGGTATAACTGGGCTCCTTCCAACATTCCCAGAGCAGCAGAGGGCCCACTACTGACAAGGGAACAATCCTTGTTTCGAATGGGGAAATGGGAACTTGCCCCAGAGCGCAAGGACCACTGAGGTGATCTCCCACTGCGTATTGGAGATCAACTGGGGCATTGAGAGATTGTACTGTGACTTTTTCTATCAATGCTGACCTGTTGTGCTGGCCTGCTCAAGAGGGAGGACTGAAAGCAGGGACCACTACTGAAGCCATGGGGGGGGGGGTTTGAAAGGAGCCTGCAGAAACCTGGGGCGGGTCATTAACTGATGATTGGGCTTGCTGTTTAACACTGCTCTTCCCTGCCCCCCAACCAACAGAATTAATCTGCAGCCCTCGGAGAAACCTTAACTAGTCCTCAAAGGCAGGCCTTTCATCCTCTAACCAGGGGTCAGCAAACTTTTTCAGCAGGGGGCCGGTCCGCTGTCCCTCAGACCTTGTGGGGGGCTGGACTATATTTTTTAAATAATATGAATGAATTCCTCAGCCCCACAAATAACCCAGAGATGCATTTTAAATAAAAGGACACATTCTACTCATGTAAAAACATGCTGATTCCCGGACCGTCCGCGGGCCTGATTTAGAAGGCGATTGGGCCGCATCCGGCCCCCGGGCCTTAGTTTGGGGACCCGTGCTCTAACCAGTTTTGCAGTGCTTGCTGAAGTCACGTCTCATTTGAGGAGACTGCTGCTCATTAGCATACATCAAATATTTTAATACGAAATCTATAAAACATTTTTCCATTGTTGAACACTCAAGCACTTTTTGCTGACTTTTTAATTAAAAAGAAACACTCAAAAGAAGTGATAAACCAAGAAGGAAATGGCAGGATTGCTTAAGTTTCCCCAGGCTAATCTGGTTAGTCTGAATGAAATGTAATCTGCCAGGAAGTCTGCTTAGCTGGACAAACAGGCAAGGTATATCAATGAAAGTTCTATCTGATGTGTAAAATAAGAATGTAGAAGCACAACCAACCTATATCACTACAGTCATACCTCGGTTTAAGTACGCCTCGGTTTGAGTACTTTCAGTTTAAGTACTCCACGGACCCGTCTGGAACGGATTAATCCACTTTCCATTACTTTCAATGGGAAAGTTCGCTTCAGGTTAAGTACGCTTCAGGTTAAGTACGGACTTCCGGAACCAATTGTGTTTGTAAACCGAGGTACCACTGTATATAATAAAGCAAAGCACCCCTTCAGTCATAAGAAACTTCCATGTAAATTTTTTCCTCTCAATTTATTTTAACAATCCAGCAAACGCTCATCAGCTGCATGAGACAGGAGAGATTTATGATTGCTTATCTCTCTTTTAATTTACTTGAAAAGCAAACATGGGTGGGGTGAAATTGGATCTGGGCCACAGCACTGAGGTGGAGGGATTAACTTCCCCTACACACGCACACACACACACACACACACACACACACACACACACACACGGAGGCTACTTGCCCTATTAGAACAAATTCAAATGTTAACTGTATAGAACTGTTGTTGTTGTTGTTGTTGTTGTTGTTGTTGTTGTTGTTGTTGTTATAATATACCACCCCTCATATGACGATCACAGAGCGATTCAGCTATGACTCAGTGTCCTACGTTTATGAATTCTGTTTTGACCAGTCCTGGATTTGTAGAAGAAACATACGCTTGAGAAAAGTCTTGCATCTGTACTGGAAATACCTGTTTGCTGTGGGAAGCTTCTTTGCTGTTTTTGGCTTCAGGGTTCCAAGCAAGTTATGAATATTTGCTTGGTGCTAGTCATAGCCAAAAAAATAAAGAACAAGGCAGCATTTAGTTACATCTGCCTTGTTCTTTAATCTTTGGTGCCTCCTGGCTGTGCATTTCAGTTCCCATGCGCTCTGATTCCTGTAGCCTTATGCAACCAACCTAGCTATGAAACTACTCTTTTATATTCTGCCATGCACTTAGGCAATTAGTTCTGTGCATCGTATTCCCATAATTCACATTCCCTAACAAGAATGGTAATTATATTAATGAATTATAACATTCAGAATGCTTCACAGCCCCTAAAAGCATCCTGCAGCCAACATTGCATAGATACAATAGAAGGAGAGAAGCCCTCTTCTGACACCACTGCTGTGGAATAAGCCCTAACATGTGCTCTGGTGGTTCCTTCACTTTCACTCCAGCTGTTTCATTTCTCCAAGTTCCCCAGAAAACTAAGGAGATAGCCAAGATATACAATGCATTAAAGGGGCCCCTGACCATCAGGTCCAGTCGTGTCCGACTCTGGGGTTGCGGCTCTCATCTCGCTCTATAGGCCGAGGGAGCCGGCGTTTGTCTGTAGACAGCTACCGGGTCATGTGGCCAGCATGACAAAGCTGCTTCTGGCGAACCAGAGCAGCGCACGGAAACAGCGTTTACCTTCCTGCCGAAGCGGTCCCTGTTTATCTACTTGCACTTTGATGTGCTTTCGAACTGCTAGGTGGGCAGGAGCTGGGAATGAGCAACGGGAGCTCACCCCGTTGCAGGGATTCGAACCACCGACCTTCTGATCAGCAAGCCCTAGACTCTGTGGTTTAACCCACAGCGCCACAATGCATTAGCAAACATTTAAGAGGTCTCATGTAAACCTTACAGCCCTTTGCTTCATTCCAAAGCTTTGAAAATACTTCCAACAGACCACCAGTCAGAGACTGAACCTAAGGCATGATCCCTGAGCAGATGCAAGCTGAAATTCTCAACACACTCAGAAGTTGGCAGGTACACCAAGGGTCATTTAGTCCAACCCCCTGCAATGCAGGGTTCTCAGCTAAAGCATCCATGGCGGATGGTCATCCAACCTCTGCTTTAAAATCCTCCAAGGAAGGAGAGTCCACCACCTCCCGAGGGGGTCTGTTCCACTGTCAGAAGAGGAGGAGGAGGAGGAGGAGGAGGAGGAGGAGTAGTTTGGATTTAATTTCCCGCTTTATCACTCCCCGAAGGAGTCTCAAAGTGGCCAACAATCTCCTTTCCCTTCCTCCCCCACAACAAACACTCTGTGAGGTGAGTGGGGCTGAGAGACTTCAGAGAAGTGTGACTAGCCCAAGGTCACCCAGCAGCTGCATGTGGAGAAGTGCGGAATCGAACCCAGTTCACCAGATTACGAGTCCACCACTCTTAACCACTACACCACACAAAACAGCTCTCACCATCAGAATGTTCTTCCTGAGGTTTAGTTTATTATTAAGGGTGTTATTCCTGCATACATTGTGTAGCATGCACACAGCTTCGGACTCCTCACTGTTTAATTGGCTTTACACTTCCTGAGGGAAATGGAATAAGTAACCTGCCAACTACCAGTTTGCAATCTTTCAGTGACCAGTTTGCAAATGCAACCTCTGTATGGAAGTACCCCAGAAAATGTCCTTACTAAGGGAGACAACATGTGTTGAATTCCTTCTAACCTTTTGTCTTGATAGAGTTAATGTCAGTACAGTATCACTTTGCTAGTACCTAAATTTAATCAAATCCTAATTGAGTACTAATGTTCAGTACTAGGGCTGTCAGTTTACATTCCTTAGTACAAAAAGTATTGATCTGATGTCTAGGGTTCTGGAAGTTTCTCTGTGTGAAATAAACAAGCAGAAGGTTCCTGATGTTTGGGTTATTCCTTCAGAGAAGCTGAGTACAGCTGGTTTAAACTGGATCTCTGTCAAGGTCATGCTGACTCTAAAAGTAAGGCCAGAAGGAGCCTGGGTTTCACTTTCACTTTCACTTTCTATCTTTTTTCCTTCTGTTGTGGTGTTTATAACAACAACAACAACAACAATTTATTTATTATTTATACCCCGTCCATCTGGCTGGGTCTCTCCCGCCACTCTGGGCGGCTTCCAACACACGTCAAAATACATTAAAATATCACAGATTAAAAACGATAGGGGTGGAGACGCTCCTTCAGGTATACATGTTCTATGTACTATGTTCTGTACATAGTATGCTTAGCGTTAAGGTTTAGACTTATTATAAGTTATTGTAAGTTTAGGTTGTCTGCTGCAACTGGATTTCTTATGGGCAGTGTCAATCCTGAATGTATTGAATTTGTGACCATTATGCTCATTTGTCTTCAGTAGCCGTAAAGCTCTGCTGGATGAAATACAATTGATTGCTGCTGGTCTATTTTTTTGGGGGGGGATCCTGTACAGGTTGTAAGTTTTTACTCTGCTAACTATATGTTGGAATCTGCTCTGAACCAATATTGAGTAGAATTCCATGACATATAGGAAGACATTCAAGAGTATAAGAATATGCTCTTCTTTATAATACAAATGATCTATTCTTCCCCTATAATAATAAATGAAATATAAATTAATTTGATTCCCATTTCTTGTCTGAGGTAAAATTTCCTGGTGCTATGAATTAGGCATTGTCACTGGTGGAATTCATTCCTGCAGGAAATTTACCAGATCTGTTCCATCAGTAGAAAATAAATGGTAGCGTTTTTCTGCCATACTTTTGTAAGCTGGTTTGAGACTGTTATTTGTGCATATTCTTTCTCAATTAATGTTTATGGTTTGTTGGCTTGTTTTAAAGTAGATTTGAATCTTTTAAATGATTTGTTGTCTGTATCTTTCCATATTGGCATGAGCTCTTTAACGACCATGTTCAGTGGAAAAGCAGTACAGAAATTTTAAAATAAATTAGGGGCTGTAAGTCCACCAGTGTAGACTTACGTATGGGGCACCTAGAAAACTAGTGCGATGAGAAAACAAACAAATACAAATAAATAAATACATTCTATGCTGCATGTTATCCCATGGGGTGTCAAATTCAACCTTCCCCTTTCAGAATATAAAAGCTGTCTTTGAAGTGTGGCAGTTTCTTAGCTTTGGTCTGCAATCAGTTTTTGAATTCTAAATTTCTCACTGAATATGCCTGTACTGTAAAATTTACTTGCATGAAGCTGAAAGAGTGGGGAGAACTAACCTTTTTGCTTAACCAATCTAAAAATACATGAAAGAAGGAGGGGGAAAGTAATCAAAATTTAAATAATCTGTTAGACCTTTAATTAGAGATCTAGCCAGGGTGAAATTTCAATCCAATTATCAAAAATGAAGGCATTTAACTACTTAATAGCTCTGAAGTAATTGCAGTGTTTTTTACAGAATATGCAAATGCTGAGTTGGAGAAAAGTGTTAAGGGACATACATGTGGAATTTTCTGTTACATTAGCAAACCAGGATCATGACAAAAACACAAAATTTCTAGAAACAAATTATTTCAAATGTGCAATATTTTTTTTAATAGAAACAATTCGACAAATACATGGTTTATCAAAGGCTAATGTACATGATAGCTAAAGCCTCCATACTGTATATAGAAACGGTATATCTTTGAATACCAAGATTCTGAGGACAATCAACAGGGAACGGTCATCTGTGTCCTGATCTTGCTTATAATTTCCCTGAGGTGTCTGACTGGCTTCTGGTGGTGGGAGGTGGAATGGATCTCTCATCTGATCTCCCAAGACAACTCTGGTGTTCTTAAGTGGAAATCTGAATTGTCAGCATCATTCCAGGTGTGGGTCTTTTTAAAACATTTGTGTCCTCTTCACAGACTGCAGACTCCTTTGGGATTATGTCTATCAGCTGCTGTCAGACAGCCGGTACGAAAACTTCATCCGATGGGAGGACAGAGAATCCAAAATATTCCGGATAGTGGATCCTAACGGACTGGCCAGGCTGTGGGGAAACCATAAGGTAAAGAGCAGCTTAGCTTTAGTACACCAAGTATTGCTGACCTAACCTAGCAATGTTGGACAGAGAAAGGGAGAGGTGTTGATCTCAAGGCAACATTGTCCCTCACAATCCACACAATCTGGCTCCATGCATGTTGCTGTTTCTTGGTCCATGACTTGGGTGTAACAGAATTGTGATAACTGCAATTTTTTTTAAATGTAGACTAGGGGCTGTATCCTTACTCACTCTGCTTGCCAACCTCCCTCCCAGCCCCCCACATCCCTAGAGCTTTCCCTTGTCAACCCCTGTGTCGGTGCATCCTCCTTTTGTGCAATGCCCTTTGCACACAATAGTAATTCCTGCATCTTCCTCCTACCACACCTTGCAGCTCCCACCCTTTTCACCTTCTGCCACTGCTCCTATTCTGAAGACATTTTCATTCCCCTGCTTTCATCTTCAACCCCATTGCATACCTCCTCCCTAATTTTCTCAACTGTCCCTTGCACACAGACCACCCCCATTTGCAGGCCTCCTCCTCTCCTATTCTGCAGCCCCTTTAGGCACACACCCCTTGCTGATATATGTCACTCTATCTCTAAGATGAATAGAATCTTAAGAGCAAGTCTGTCAGTTATCTTGTTTGGTTAGAGAAGGTTAAGTTAGGTAATGGGTGTTGTACATATGTGGGTATTTGCTTGTCAGTAAGATATCTATTCTAAGTTAGATTCTAGAACTTCTTGTTGAAGGCAATAAGTGGTACCAGGATGAGGGCTCCACATCCTTTATCTGTCACATGAGGCTGCTGAGGAATGGAGGAGCGCTGTCATGGACAGGCTGGAAGCAGAGGAGTGGTGGGAGGATCCAGCTGGGGAACCCCCAGGGGAAGGAGGCTCAGAGCCAGGGGACAGGGGTGGGACAACAGTGAGTGGTCAGAGGGAGAAGACTGGGAGGAGGACGTGTCAACAGCAGAAGAGGTGGCAGAGCTTAGTGAACAGAAAGAGGCTGTGGCAGAGCACTGTTCAGACTCTGAGGTAGAAGTGGGGGCTGGAGAGCAGTGGGACCAGAAGACAGAAGAGGCCAGGGAGTCTCCTGCTGCTGCTGCTGCTGCTGCTGCTATGACTAGCTCTCCTCCCCCCTGGTCTCCTAGAACAGAGAGAAATGAAATGTGCACAGACATAGACTAAGACTGCGTGGGAAAGACCCTGGAGAGGAGGAGTCCTAGTGGGCCCTGGGGACCTTCAGTCCTTGCAACTGCTTCATCAGGGCAAGACCTAGAAAGAGTTTCTGAGACCACTAGGCTGGAGCTGTGGATTGTTTCCTTGAATCATTCACTTTACTGGCATCACGTGATTCATTGTGTTGTGCTAACCTACGCCTGACTCCAGCGTAGGGGGATGTTTGAGTACAGCAAGAAGAGAGAGGGGACAGAACGGGAAAAAGTGGCTGTTTTAAATAGCAGCTCAGGGTTTAGTAAAGCAGGCACAGAGATACACTGAGGGGTTGCTTTCCCCCTTGCCCCCCCTCCCCCAAAACAAGCCAGTTTTAACAAGGAGAAATAGCAGAGGTGGGTAGTTAGCAGAGATGGGTACTTTGAAATGAACAGCAAAAAGCTAACATGACCAAGCCTATCCAAACTCCCTTGTACTCAACTACCACTTCTACCCCCTCAGTGTTAACCCCTGCATGCTCTATTCAAGCCTCTGCAATGTTAAAATTGCCACTCTTTTCTACTCATCCCTGCTCTACTCAAATCTCTGCTGTTGTTTAAAACCACTGTTTTCCTCTGCTTTTCTCCCACCTAGTTTTACACAAACTGTTGCTGTTGTTTAAAACAGCAGGTTTCCTCTCAATGTTTTTCCATCCCCACTTCAAACTTTGCTGTTGTTTAAAACAACCGTTCTTTCCTTTTCAGTGCTCTTCCTTCTCGCTGTACTTGTGCCTCTTCCAGGTGGGGGTGGACTTTACTTCTTTGGAGGTTTTTAAGCAGAGGTTGGCCACCTGTCATGTATGCTTAAGTTGAGATTCCTGCATTGCAGGGGGTTGGACTAGATGACCCTTGGAATCCCTTCCAATTCTATGGTTCTCAGCTGCCTCATGTGTGAGAGCTAAAGGACAAGAAGTTCATAAATAGTCCATACTTTACTCAAACCACCACCATTTTCCTCTTAGTTTACTCCATTGCTGATTTACTCAAACTTCTGCCATTATTTTAAACCCTCTCATTGTTCTTCGCTTCTTGCTCCCATGCCATGGCCACTGTTGTTGTGCACTTTGCCTTCCTTTTTTCTCCCCTATCCTGCATATCAAAGACTGGGATGAGGCAATTGGGGGCTGTGTGATGACATTATTACATTTTTATTATATTGCGAGATAGATAAAGTGATCCCTTCCCGAATTCTGTAGTCTACGAATATATGTGGGAAACAGAACAAAAGGAAAGACAGAAACATTAACCACCTTTTTCTTTATATTATTATGATTTAATTATGGCTTCATGCTTTTCTTCTTTCTTTACAGAACAGAACAAATATGACTTATGAGAAAATGTCTAGAGCCCTGCGTCACTATTATAAACTAAATATTATCAGAAAGGAGCCAGGACAACGGCTTTTGTTCAGGTGATGATACTTCCTCATTTTTCATCCTTGTTGTTTGCAAGAAATTCTTTTTCTAAATTTCCTTATGGAGGAAGCTATAAAATAGAATGGTTATTGCCTTCCAGAAATGTAGCTAACCTGACTAAAAACCAAACTTCCGAATACCTGAAGGCTGGGGGTGGGTTCACCAGTTCACAGCATTAAAACCAATATCTCAAAGACCATCAGTGTTGAAGAATTCCATGAGGCCCCTGTGCAGATTGTACGTGCAGCTCTGCATATGAAGCTGACAGTTTGGCACTTGGAGGATTAACCAAGTCAAACTGACTTATGTTCAGCAAGTGGTGAATTTGTGATATTGCATTAATGTAAGCATGAGGCAAATAATTGCATTTTTTTAAAAAAAAAAATCAGGGCTATTAAGACCAAAACAGGGGACTGGGTTTTCTTTTTCAGGACTGCATATAGTTCTTTATAACATTTGTACTAGTCCATTGTCACACTGGTGGTGCGTGCTCAAGAGTGAGGGAAGCATCCATGACAGGCACGGCAAGCGAGCGAGGCTTGCGGCAGAAGGGGAAGCAAGAGGGGCAGCCAGTGAGAGTTGAGCATCTCTCAAGGGTGTGGAAGTGGGCAGTTTGAGCAAAAGGGGTGATGTGGCACTGTGAGCAGAGGCGGAGTGGGCAGATGAGCTTGCAGTGGCAGGGCAAGTCCAGGAAGGGAGGTGATGCGCAGGCTGAGCGAAGTGCAGGTGAGTTGGAAGAGGTGTGATGATGGGTGGGGAGGGGGGCTTGGGCAATGAGAAAGGAGTAAGGAGAAGGGCAAGGGGAGGGGGCTGTGGTGAGGTAATAAAAGGAGTGTGGAATAAAAGAAATGTAGAAATAGTAAACACCTCCACTGAAATAACCATTTTGAAACAGTACCTTTGCAGGTACAAGAGGACCATTTTTTTTGTTTTTTCCATTTAAAAAGGAGTACATGATTCAGCCTTATACTGAATCAAACCACTGCCCCATCTAGGCTGGGGCTCACCAAACAATTTATTTATTTCATAAAAATTATATGCCACTAGATTGTTGGAGGGGGGGGGGCTTTAAAAAACCCAAAGAAGGGACATTTTAATGTATTTATTTCATGAAATTTATACACTGCTTGATTGCGAAAGACCTTAAAGCAGTATACAGAAGATAAAACAGTATAATCTGGAAAAAAAATGCAACTCTGCTTTAAAGCATACAAAAGTTAAAATACTAAAACAGATTAAAATTGCCTTAACTTTCTAAGCATCTGGGTAGGCTTGTCTAAACAGGAATGTTTTTAGCAGGCACCAAAGTGAAGGCAGAGGAGGCCTTCATGGGTAGGTTGACCTCTGGCTAGATCAAACTGCCTACTCTGAGACCAGGTTTTCCAAGGCCTCAGGCATCGCTCTACTCCTGTAGTAGAGGTGTCAGGGATTGAACCAGGCAAGGCATGGCATGGGCTCTGTCAATAAACTTTGTGGCCCCTTCCACCGGAAGATTTTTGCAATGCTACAGTATTTCAAACTTGCTTTGTTCTATTAATAGAGTTAATAATATATATATGGGATAGCACAGGGGTCCTCAGACTACGGCCCATGGGCCGGATACGGTCCGAAGGCCACTTTTATCTGGCCCGCGACAACCCCCGCCGCCCGCTGCCACCGCCCGCTCTTAGCTTCCAGGTTGGAGGGGGCCGTGCGCATGCACACAAGCTATTTCAGGTGCTCCTCCGATGCGGAAGTGCGCTGGAAATAGCATGTGTGCACGTGTATGGGCACGCACTCACGCGCGCTCCCCCACCCTCCGGCCCGCCGCACAATCGGCGCTGCAGGCACCAGCCCAAAGCCGGGTAAGTGGGGACCCCTGGGATAGCACTTAGTAAATGATTCTGATTTAACTAACAAGAGGTTATTTTCTGGAAATACACAAGGCCACTTCACACAATATTTTCAAAAAAGCTCAGGCAACAACCAATTAGCTTGCGTGCGAATGACGTATGATCAGCACCAAACCCAGGAGTGACCAAAATAGTCACAAAAAAGCCACCACCGGGGGGGGGGGGCGTAATGGGGCAGGGTACGCTTATATGTGCTCTGCCAACGTGCGCAGGGGCTGGGAACAGAACCTTTATGTGAAAAATGCACCTTAGAGACCAACCAAGTTTGTTCTGAGTATAAGCTTTCGTGTGCATGCACACTTCTTCAGATACCAGTAAAGTAAGAACATGCATTTCTATGTTGCTTGTGTTTTCAGGTTCATGAAGACTCCAGATGAGATTATGAGTGGTCGCACTGACCGCCTGGAGCATCTTGAATCTCAGGAACTGGATGAGCAAATATACCAGGAAGATGAGTGCTGAAGAAACCAAGTCCCCTGCTTCACTTTGGTCTGTGGAAGAGCAGTCTACATGGAGGCACAGTCAGATGGGAAATGAGACCCCAGGACTTAGCATTTACTTTGGAGACAGTGCAAGAGCCCAGAGTACCTTAGAAAAAACAAATCTATTGGCAAGGTGTTAGCAGCAAGACTTGAAAGAGAGAGGGAAAATATAGCATCACTGCACTGCTCCTTCTAGAGTCTTCCTCACCCTGGGATATTTTTGTTTAGTTTTGTCTTTTGGTTGGTTGGTTTGTTGAGGATTTTCTTTTCTAATTAATATGCCACTTGGCCTTTTTAAAGCAACGTTTGTAGAGCAAAACATCAAGTTTTTGCTTATTCTGAAGGCTTTCCTATGGAAATGTAGTGCAACTGTTTTCTGTGCAAAGTTTCACAAGATGATTCCAAGATAGGAACAAATGGTGACAAATGCCATAAAAGAAGTGAGAAAATGGCTGGAGTTCCTTACATTATTTTTATTCACTCTTGCCACAAAGGTTAAAGATTCTGGATGGTGATCCATGGTGAAAGGTATAAGAAATTGAGAGCCATGAGTATCTTGGGTGACCATTGCGACTTGAAAGTGTCTGCAAAGCACCTCAGTACCACAAGGAGAGATAAATGGAAGAGTGCAGTAGGCTTCTCCACAATTTTTCAACTCAAGGAAGCTTTAAATGAAAAACATACTAATAGGACAGGATTTTTGCTTGACTGAGTTTGTTGAGCCCTCATCAGTTTGAAGAGGGTTTTTGTTTTTTTGTGCCAGCCAACAGTCTCTAGGACAGAGGAAAGGTTTGTCATAAAAAGAGAAGGAAGGGGTTTAAGGCCCTTAAAATTGCAAAATTGCATTTCTAGAAGTTCTAGTTACAGGTAGGTAGCTGTGTTGGTCAGACGCAGTCAAAACAAAATAAAAAAATCCTTCCAGTAGCACCTTAGAGACCAACTAAGTTTATCATAGGTATGAGCTTTCGTGTGCATGCGCACTTCTTCAGATACACTGAAACAGAAGTCACCAGACCCTTATATATAGTGGGAGGGTGGGGAGGGGTATTACTCAGAAGGGTGGTGGGAATGGGTGATTGGCTGATAGGAGTGGTAAACCTGTTGATGACTGTTAACAATTGTTTATGACTGCAATTGGTCTTGCAGGAAAAAGACTTCTGTTTCAGTGTATCTGAAGAAGTGTGCATGCACACGAAAGCTCATACCTATGACAAACTTAGTTGGTCTCTAAGGTGCTACTGGAAGGATTTTTTTATTTTGTTCTAGAAGTTCTGACAGGTTGTCATCACAACTATATGTGCTGGCGGGGAAACACAAATTGCATTTCTGGGCTGATCTTTGCATTGGTTATGTTTTACTCTGTTCTATGTGAGGTTTTCTGGCTATCTTACCCATAAACATGGAATTTCATTTTAAAGGATGAGCATTCATGCCCTGTTAATTTTAAATGTTTTAGGTTCTTGCAGCTCCAGATTGGTCTGTAGCTTTTTTGCTGAGAGGAGTTTTGTATGCACCTCTGTTGGTAGGAAGTCTCAGCAGTATGCTACCCTGTGGTTCTCTACCACAAAATATCTTACTCCTCATAAAGTTCATATGTTCATCTGTACACATAATGACACAATTCTGTCTGTGCTGCAGCATCCACACTCAATGAAAGCCGTTCACAGGGCTGTATGTATCTTAAAGGCTAATGAAATCAGTATTCTGTGCCATAATGACTTAAATTCTGCATCAGGAAATGCAGAATATGAAATTGTATCACTTGGACCTGATATTCAAATTAAGCATATTTGCTGTGATTTGATTTAATTTGCATAATGAGTTCTGCGTCTATAAGTGGGATAAGGTGGAAAGGAATGGCTATGCTGATGTCTCTCCACCTCTCCATCACTGGTAATTCTGCTCAGCCAACCTTCTGGCTTCTGAAATTCATTCTGAATCTTTAAAAACATGCTCTTTAAAAAGAAGAATTAAAGTGAAATACTCAATATGTTTCTGCATTTGCAGGGTAATACACATAGCCCCGGTCATTGGCTGGTTTCTTACCAGTTTCTAGTAAAAGTCATTCACTATAAAAAATTCACAGCAGTATTCACTAAAACCTGTTCTGGGACTCTCCCCCCCCCCCCAAGAAAATGTTAAATAGTGAAATGAAACATACTACTGATAAGGGATAAAACTGTTAAATATATGATGCAACATGTGAAAATAAACAATCTTGCACATACATTTAAAGCAGCATTCATTTACACACATTTGTCCATCACTCTTCATTCCCCACAGGTAGCTCCTCTGGACCCTTAATTTATCTGTCTTTCATACCACAGCATACATTGGCCAAGAGATACTCTGCACTCAGTGTTAATTGAAAGGAGTCTCAGCGGAGCTGCTTTATGGAATTGTTTCTATTGAGTTTCAAACCCAGCTCACTGTTGACTTAAGAAGCTTCAGGTTGTCTGTTTTATATGCAAGGGGCCTCAAATTACATTTATTGTGTTTGAATTTGGCAGCTCATTTTTGTAGTTGCAGATTCTTAACATGTTTGTATGAATGGCAGACTCTTACAAGGGGGAAGCCTACTTTCTCTTCAGTCACAAAAAAGGCTGCAATTCTAAAAGCTTATGAATCCACACACACACACACCCGATGGTTTCATTGTTCCTGCATCCATGTAAGCAGCCCAGACAGTCACAGAAGCAACAGCTAGGTGGGCAGGGGGACGGGGGGGGAATTCATTGGGTGGCTGTTAATAAAACTGCAGCTGCAGCGGTGTGCTTTTTATATTCAGGAACTGAATATGAGTTCTTGTTTCTCTGGGGCCAAATGATAAGCATTACCAATTAATAAGGGGCTGCTTTTGAAAATGGCAGGTGTAGGGCCAGGTTTGCAACTGTTTACAAGATGTCCTGCACTTCCCTGTATCCCCAGCAGTAGTCAGTGATGGGCAGAACAAATAGGAATAGGAAAATGCTTAAAAGGTATTGGGGAATGGGGAACCCTACACTAAAACTCACCTACACAAAATGAACATTGCAAGGACCCCTGGGTTCACATAAGGGCAGAAATTTCTTTGACATTCTCTTTAAATGGCTGCAGCCACATGCAAATTAAGAATGAAATGCTGTTGTTGGTTTGCCTTTTTTTTAAAAAAAAAAAAACTTAAGTCAATTGTAGCCTGTTGATTATGGCTCTTCCTTTTGTTTCTTCAAGGTGTGGGGGTTAAGGGGATTGAACTGAATGAATGTAACAAAGGAAACAAGAATGCCTTTTCTCAGGGCCAGTGAGTTGCAAATAATTTTTAAATGCTTGTAATTACATCATCTCAATAAAAATTTTAATATACAAAGTTGTTTTGTTGTTTTTTCTTAAGCAAGTATATGCAGCAGGTAAGAACTCAAGGTGTTCAAGGCTTTACTTTCCCTCTCCTCTCCACCACACCCACCTTTTTCAAAAGCCATCTTTAGCAGCACATCATGTGAGAGAACACTGAAGTTGTAATGCACAGCAGACGAAGGCAATTTAGTCGGAAGCTCTATTCTGTGCTCCAAACTCATTTCTTCTGCTATAATGGTATAAACTTATAGCATGCCCCACCCCCATGAAAAAATCTTGTCTGTTTTGAGAACTTAGAGCATGGGTGTCAAACACAAGGCCCGGGGGCCAAATCCGGCCCGCCAGACCTCGTCATGTGGCCCGCCGAGCGCCCCAGCCAGCGGGACCCAGCAGCGGGACCTTGCTGCTGAAGCGCCGCGCCGACAAAGCGCCGACAAACAGCTGGGGCCTGGGGGGGGTAGAAAGGCGCTGCGTGGAGCGCCCGAGCCACAGCAGGAGAAGGAGGAGGCAGATTGCCGGGTCAGCGCCCAGCAGCGCCGCACGGAGAGTCCCGAGCCTCTGCGACGCAGCAGTGTTCTGTAGCACTTTGAATCCTCCTCCTCCTGCCACGGCTCGGCGCCTGGAAACGGCTGCTGCTGCTGCTGAAGCACAGACAAAGCACCCAGCAGCACCGCGTGGAGGAGGAGGAGGATTCAAAGTGCTACAGAGCACTGCTGCGTCCCAGAGGCTCGGCACTCTCCGTACGGCGCTGCCGGGCACCGACCCGGCAAGCCGCCTCCTCCTCTTGCCTCAGCTCCTCCTCCTCCTGCCGCGGCTCAGCCTCATGAACGTGCAACCCTGAGGCTTTACACACGTCTCCTAAAACGGACACCCGCTGCCTCACGCTGCACGGGAAATGCTTTTTGCCCCTGGGTCCCTTCGCACTCTTTTCTGGCGCTGAATCAAAGCGGCGACCCCCCCCTTCCCTTTCTTTCTTCCTCTCTCTCGTTCTTATTCTTTCTTTCCCTCTCCTTCCTTCCTTCTTTATCTCTGTCTTCCATGGGCGTACCCAGGATCAAAACTAGGGGGGGGCAAGGGGAGGGGCCAAGGCACGGAAGGGGAGGGGCCACAAAGTGGGCGGGAACAGCGAACTCGCGCTCCGCCGGGCTGTGCCCCTCCCTAGAAGCAGGGCTGGTGGGCGGAGGCGGAGCCCAGCCCAGCGGAGCGCGAGTTCAGCGTTCCCGCCCGCCGCGCCGCGCTCCCTGGTTCCCCGCCGCGCTTGGCCTTGCCTGAGGGCGCGCCGGGGAGCTGGAGGGAGGGTGCGGCGCGGTGCGGCGGGAATGGCGAACTCGCGCTCCGCCGGGCTGTGCTCCACCTCTGCCCACCAGCCCTGCTTCTAGAGTAGGGCAGCTGCCCTAACTTGCCGAATGGTGGGTACGCCCTTGCTGTCTTCTCTCCGTCTTTCTTTTTCTTTCCTTCTTTATTCCCTTCCTTATTTCCTACTCTTCTTTCTCTCCCCTCTTTCCTTCCTTCCTCTCTCCCTCCCCCTCCCACTTTCCTTCCTTCCTTCCTTCCTTCCTTCCTTCCTTCCTTCCTTCCTTCCTCCCTCCCTCCCTCCCTCCCTCCCTCCCTCCCCTCCCTCTCCCTCTCCTCAGAAACATAGGATGCTGCTTTATACTTCTGGCCCTTAAACCCTGGAACCAGGAGAGCAGCTCCAGTGAGTCAACCTCAGCCAGTCCCTTTGGTGAAGGGTGGTGGCTCACTGGCAGAACATCTGTCCTGCATGCAGAAGGACCCCAGCATCTCCAGGTACCAGTAGCTCTGCAAAGTTCCTGCATGAAACCTTAGCGAGCCTCCACCACCCAGTGCAGTTACCAAAAATCATTTTTCAATAAATTGTACAATAATTGTACATTTGAATATCTACCTGCCATCATTCTGACTATGTTTCTGCTTTCAGAGCTAGTTATTACTTACATTATTACAAAAAAACAGTAATAATTGAATGCAGTGACAATAATTTATGATAATAAAGAGTGGACACATAGTCCTACAGATACAACCGGCCCTTTGAGGGTGACCAAACTGCTGATGCGGCCCCCGATGAATTTGAGTTTGACACCCCTGACTTAGAGGGTTTCTAGTTGCCCTTGGACTACGTTCACATTTGCACCTTAGAGCACAGTAAATGTTTCCCTCCATCGCCCTCCCCCATGTTATTCAGAGCACATCACTTCCCCACTCTCTGCTCCTACCGCATGGATTCATTGATGCTGTTTAGGGTCTGATTTGTTGGCACTGAATGTTGACATCAGGTGTTGGTAATTCCTTGCCTCATCCATAGTCGAGGACTGTGTTTGTAGGTTCACTGCCATGAGCCTCCATCGTGCTCTTCCGGATATTGACATTCCTGCACTGTTCCTACATCATCAACTGGTATGCACATGTCCATCATGCCCTCTTACCTGAACACTTGCATACAACTGACTTCACAGTGTGGCCCTGAATTTTATTTTATTTTTAAAATAGTGCATGAGACTAGCACAATTCTCCCATTGAGCTTGTAAGAGGAGCACTAGGCCTTTACCTCTGAGGGTTTATTGTGTGACTGTGGAAGTGGATTTACTGTTTGCACACCGGTGATCTTTGGAACGTGAAAGTAGCTTACCTCTCCACCAACCTCTTCTCCTGGCCAATCTTTAGGTCAGCTGTGGGCATCATGAATCCTAGGCATCATTTCCTCGCATATGCTCTAGTTCCTGCTGCATCTGGGCTCTCAATAGGTCTATAGAGGTTTACCCTTCACATGAGAGGACGTTTGGGGCTGGACCCACTCCCACATAATCCCCCTTACAGCTGTGTGCTGCCGAGGTCTGAACTGGGGCCTGTAAGCGCTCCCGCATCACCATTTAGACAGCTGTAGGGATGTACAAGGATTAGCCTGAACACCTATTCCCAAACATCATAAACATAAGGCCAATGCCACGTCTGTAGTGACAGATATACTAATTTTGCCATAGGGGGCAAAAGTCTGCACTCCCTCCCCCCTTGACATAAACATCTGTCCAAGTCTTCACCTTTTACACTGCCTGATAAATTTACTGGTGATGACAGCAATATGTGATAGCGAAAGGTAATGATGTCCTGTTTCCTTCCATGTAACCAGCAGGATGTGAAAATGGAATTGAATATTATACTTCAATAAGTTTTTACTCAAAATTATAATGGTAACCATGATCAAATCTAGGCTTGCTTGCTCACTTGTTTACTATGGGCCAGAATTATATACTTAAATTTTGCTTTAGGAAGGAGTTTACACTGGCAGATTTCCAAAGATTTCCAAACAGCCCAGACTTGGGTGGATTCAATAAAAGTCTTGCTTGCATTACCGTGATAATGGACTTAAGATCTTCCTCTGTGTTTATTTGGTTGCCCACTGTCACAGAGTATGGGGGAAAGTGAGAGGAAAATATAAGCCAGGTACATTGATGGTCTGCCTTCATGATTTAAAATTTGCAAAGCAAGAAACTTGCTTTTTAGCCCAGCTGTCAGTGAGTAAGCCTCAGTTCCAGGTTTGTGGGCAATGCCACTTGGGTTTGTGGGCAATGCCACTATTTTACTACAGAAGTAAAGTAATCCAATAAAAGCTGTTCCAATAACAACTTCCTTTGGTGTGTTTGGTGTTTTGACTAGTAACTTTCAAAGTTGTTCCATAATTAATAGATTCGGCTGCTAGGTGCTATTTTTTTATAGGGTTGCCATATTTCAAAAAGTAAACTGATTTTTCGATTGAATTGCCTAAGATCCAGGACAAAGCGCTGGGACCTATGGAAGCCCTGATATTTAATATGACATTACTTCACTCTCTTGACACTTTATGTGATTTATCTTGTTCAATAAGTTCTTGGCATGAATGCATATGGCAGTCAATACAGAAACTTTGCAGTGGGGAAATTCCCTATTTGGATGTTTCCTGGAAGAAGTTTGAACAATAACTTGAATAGCAGCAATCAATATTGCTATTTGTAATACAAAATATTTAATATTTGCTCATTTATTTCTTTATTAAATTTGTATACTGCCCCATACAAATACCCACAGATATCAGGGAGGTTCACAACATTAATTTATTATGCGATAATATTGGGATTTACCTACTGTATATGGTAATGGAAGGAGAATGGAATTGCTCTTTGCTCATAGTACTGTATGAATAAAGTAATACATTGAAATCCTGCATCTTTAGGTGTATGCATATAAAGGAAAATGTGTGAAGAGGCCATAGTGCAGGCATCCCCACACTTCCGCGCAATCCACTCATGCACAACCGTGTATATGTGTGGCACAGGGAAGTAAATAATTCAATTCAAAGCCAGAAATGGTGGTAGAGAGCTGGAGAGTCCTTGGGGCTTGCGAGGAGACCTTGCCCAGAGGGTGTCAGTCAAGGTAGAGGAATCCCTGAAGAGACTCTTTACACTGTTCAGCCTCCCCACCTAACAGCTGATGTGTGGGATAGTGCAGCAGCAGCAGCAACCACTTCCCTACATGTCCCAGCTTCCTGCCAGCCTGGGGGCTACAGTATTTTGGTATGAATTGAAGAGAGAGAAGCAGAAAGGGTGTTTAGAGGGTGTGCCCCAACTTATGCATTTTTTAAAAAAATTTTTTTAATCCTTATTGATTTTAAATATTGCATCTATTCACCACAAAAAGAAAAAGGAAAAAACAAAACACATCAAATACAAAAAATGTTACATATAAAACAAAGTTCTTCCATGCATTGAGACTTCCGTCTTCCTCAGCGTGGGTCCTTCATTTTCTTGTTGACTGCACATTGTATGACATTTAACTCATCATAAATTATCTATAATCTTTGTAGCACATTGCAGAAGTTAATCAAAGCATGTCAAAGAATTCATATGGGAACAATGTTCTTTTAAATATACTTAGTTACAGGTAGGTAGCCGTGTTGGACTCCCCAGTATTTTAGCTCATTCAAGGCTATCAGTCCTGACCTCTGGCTCACCACAGACTGCTGCTCATGCTCAATGGGAAAGGCTTGAGCACAAAAATGTGTGTGCCTTTGTCAGGCATACACCAGTCCTTGGAAGCTATATTCCAGCAACTCTAGACATAAATATGCACAACAGGGTCTAAAGGAATAAACAATTTAGTGTCCTCTTCCATTCTTAAATTGTGGTCCAGAGAACTGCTGGATGTATGTGCAGATAAGGGGTAGGCAGCTGGAGGTCATAACTCATACTTACTTTTTTATTTAACAAAGAAAAACAAAGCACAATACAGGCCTCTATAACTAACATAAGGTAAAGGTAAAGGGACCCCTGACCATTAGGTCCAGTCGTGACCGACTCTGGGGCTGTGCGCTCATCTCGCATTATTGGCCAAGGGAGCCGGCATACAGCTTCCAAGTCATGTGGCCAGCATGACAAAGCTGCTTCTGGCGAACCACAGCAGCACACGGAAACGCCGTTTACCTTCCCGCCAGAGCAGTACCTATTTATCTACTTGCACTTTGACGTGCTTTTGAACTGCTAGGTTGACAGGAGCTGGGACCAAGCAACGGGAGCTCACCCCGTTGCAGGGATTCGAACCGCCGACCTTCTGATTGGCAAGCCCTAGGCTCTGTGGTTTAACCCACAGCGCCACCTGCGTCTGTGGTTGCAACCTGTGTCTGTGACATACTTAGTTGCAAAACATGCAGTGAGGAAAAACCCCTCAGACTCCAGTGCATAAGAATCTCCCAGTGTCTCAAAGTGTTGGAAGAAAGGCAGTTACCAGGGTCAATGGCAGGTGTTCAGCAGCACTAGCAGATCTTCAGTTACCTGTAGCTTATAAAGACAGTTTGCTAGCCTGAGGTAATTGATTAGCAGCCAAAGCTGTTGAGTATGTATTGTTCTTTAACAATCCCTTTTCAGTGTTTGGCAGGTGAAGGGGAAGAGGCTGAATGACAGGTGAGTCTAACAAAGCAAGCATTGTTTTACTCCTCCTACTTCCCCAAATGGTAGGAAGTTCCAGGGCAGCCGTTTGCAGGTCCAGTTTCCTTTTGAATGAAAGGGCAATTTCCAAAGACATGTGCTGACTTTGTAATATGCTTACAAATATACAGGTGAGTTGGTAGACAGCAAGCAGGCCAGCCAAGCAAGCAGTTCAAGATACACAACTACAGCAGTCAAGCATGCCTTGGCTAACATTCAAGTTAAATTATGTTGTTCTCTTGTTCTGTTGAATTTCTCTGTTCTGCATATGATGGAGTGAACTTAAGTGTACAAAAACGATGAAAATTCATTTGATTCTTCTGTACTCCTGCACTCAGGCATGTGTCATCAAAAGGCAGCTTAGTTTCAGACTCCATGTAATAACTATATATTAAAATCAGAGCAGCCATAAGAATCGTACAGAGTGAGGATTTGGGGATCCAGGTGGCGCTGTGGGTTAAACCACAGAGTCTAGGGCTTGCTGATCAGAAGGTCGGCGGTTCGAATCCCTGCAACGGGGTGAGCTCCCGTTGCTTGGTCCCAGCTCCTGCCCACCTAGCAGTTCGAAAGCACATCAAAGTGCAAGTAGATAAATAGGGACCGCTCCGGCGGGAAGGTAAACGGCGTTTCCGTGCGCTGCTCTGGTTCGCCAGAAGCAGCTTTGTCATGCTGGCCACATGACCCGGTAGCTGTCTGCAGACAAACGCCGGCTCCCTCGGCCTATAGAGCGAGATGAGCGCCACAACCCCAGAGTCGGACACGACTGGACCTGATGGTCAGGGGCCCCTTTACCCTTACCTTTAAAAGCACAGGCAGGGCGGTGTGGGGTGGTGGGGCTGAATGCTCTCCAGTCACACTTCACATCCTATAAGTGCTGCACCCAGCATCTTTTCAGAATTCTGGCACAAGCAACCTGGGTAGGAAACAGCAAGTGGGCATTTATTTATCATTTCTACATTTATATCCCATATTTTTCACCAATGAGCTAAAAGTGGCACACATAATTCTCCACTTCCTCATTCAATCCCAAAACAATCCTGTGAGGTATTTTAGGCTGGTCTAGAAGCAGCCTGGCCAGGAACAGGGAGGCCATCTCGCCCTCAGGATTGTGGGTGTCCTCTGCTGCAACGTGGACATGTGACATCACACACACACAATGTGTGGGGTGGCCAGCAGCCACAGCTCCTCTTCCTCTTCCTCTTCCTCTCTGCCGCCAGTGAGGCACCTTTTTCCATGGGGAGGGGCTCAGACTCGGAGGCAGAGAGATTCTGCCTCTGCGCCTGAGCCTCTCCAGAAAAGGGCGCCTTGCTCGCTGGCTGCGGAGGGCAGAGCTGAACTGCTTCTCTCTCAGAAGCAGCACCACAGCTGTCTGTCGACTTTTCTCATTGACTTTGTGGGTGCTCGGTCCCCACAATTATATTATTGTGGATGCCCAGGCACCCATGGCCCCCTGGAGTTGGTTCCTTTGACTGGGAAGATCTCTGCATCAGAGAGAAGAAGAATTAAACCCACTTGCTATTGAAACTTCTTCCCTCTCCTCAAGGCCTGTACAGGAGCCCTGACCTAAGAACCAAATGTTCCCTGTTGTGCAATCCTCTTGATTAATCTTGATTAATCTAACAATCTAAGAAATGCAAGCTTGCAGCCCTAGTCAGCTTATGAATTGTGGCCACAATTAACTAAGTGTTATTTGAAGAAACACTTGGTTAAGAAACAGCCGTGAGCAGAGGATCCCGGCACCATTCCCATAAGGCGCTGGAGCAGCGCCACCGGCAAACTGCTACGTGGTGTGCATGTGCAGCTACATAGCAACACCTGACCTCGGGGGCCGCTCCGGGTGCCTGAGTGGCTTCCTCCGCCACTGGCTGGATCAGGCAAATGTTCCATTTGTTCCAGCATCCAGGTGCCTGTGGGAACCCCACAAGCAGGACCTGAGCACAAGGGCCCTTGTCCCTTTTGGGGTTTCCAGCAACTGGTATTCAGAAGCATTACTGTCTCTGATTGTAAAATATCGAAGAACTTTCTTAAAGATTATAGTAAGTAAGTAAGTAAGTAAGTAAGTGTTGTGCAGAACTGAATTTCAGATTGCTGGGGGGGGGGATGAGAGAGAACCTAGATCAGGCACCCCCAAACTGTGGCCCTCCAGATGTTTTGCCCTACAACTCCCATGATCCCTAGCTAGCAGGACCAGTGGTCGGGGAAGATGGGAATTGTAGTCCAAAACATCTGGAGGGCCAAAGTTAGAATCATAGAATCATAGAGTTGGAAGAGACCATAAGGGCCATCCAGTCCAACCCCCTGCCAAGCAGGAAACACCATCGAAGCATTCCTGACAGATGCCTGTCAAGCCTCTGTTTAAAGACCTCCAAAGAAGGAGACTCCACCACACTCCTTGGCAGCAAATTCCACTGTCGAACAGCTCTTACTGTCAGGAAGTTCTTCCTAATGTTTAGGTGGAATCTTCTTTCTTGTGCAGTAGTTTGAATCCATTGCTCTGTGTCCGCTTCTCTGGAGCAGCAGAAAACAACCTTTCACCCTCCTCTATATGGCATCCTTTAATATATTTGAACATGGCTATCATATCACCCCTTAACCCACGGGTGTCAAACCCAAGGCCCGCGGGCCAAATCCGGCCCGCCAGACCTTGTCATGTGGCCCGCCCTCTAGAAGTAGGGCCGGCGCATCCACTATGGCCAGGACCCGGCGGAGCGCGCAGCCGTGGGCAAGAGGGCGAGAGCGGCGCCCGCCACTTGCTCCGGGGCTTTCAGTTCAGCATGTTTGGGATCGATCCTCCAGCGGCCTGCGCCCCCACCGCCTCCCCACAGCCCCGACGTCAGGCGCTGGGCAGCCAATGGCAAGCCGAGGCGCCCGCGGCCGCTCCTCCGGAAATCAGAAGAGGAGCTCAACAGAGTGCAAAAGGGTCAGAGCCGCCCAGGGTCCAGGCGGAGGGGAAGTCGTGAGCTGGGAAGGCAGTCAGGCGCCGCGCTCCCAGCCTCACGCCCTGCCGAGCTCGTGGGGATTTGGAGGGCGCCAAGGAAGAGGCAAGGCGCCTCCCTTAAAACAGCCTTGAATAGAGCTCCTGAGGGAGGCCAGCCTCACTACCCGAGGCGCTTGGGGCCCGGCGAGCCCACGGCGGGCAGCGGTGGCCGGAGCAGTTATTCTCCCTCGCCTCCCTCCGCCATGGCTGCGTCCGACCCACTGAGCCCCAGCCCGTGCCTGCCTGCGAGCGTGACGGGGGTGGTGGTGAAGGGAGGAGACTGCAGCGGAGAAGGGGGGTGACGGAGGGAGTGAGAGAGGGGGCGGACGGGGACCATGTCCTTTTAATAAAAGCAAATCCAAGCCGTGTAGCTGACAGACACGCGAGCCGCGTCGCCAGTGCACTGGGTCCTTTCCCTTCGGTGAGTGCCGGCCGGCGGCTCCTGAGCCCGAGGTTCTGCCTTGTGCCGGGGCTGCCGAGGAGCCCCACGAGGGAGGAAAGGAGGCGAAACCGGCTCCTCCTTCCCCCCGCCGCCACCACCTCCCCTCTCCGCTGAAGCGCCTCCCGGGTCCCGCACGCTGAAGCGCGGACAGTGCAAGGGGAAGCGGCTGTGGCGCAGCTGCTGCCGCCCGCCCTCCGGAGAGAGCGCGTGTGCAGAAAGGGACGCGGCTGGCCGCTCGGTGGGCGCCGGCATCCCGCTCGACCAGAAGCCCGCTCCGCTCCGTAAGGCGGGTTTGGCTGAGGAGGGAAGCGGCTCTCCCATCCTGCTGGCTCCAGTCGTGTCCCCACCACCACACCGCACCATTTGTGTTGCTGCGGTGTCCCTCTCCGTGCACCCCGGCGCCGAGCGCTCTCTCTCCCCACACCCCTGCTGTCACTCTAGTTTCCGTGCGCCTGCCGCGCTTGGAGAGAGAGAGAGAGAGCCCCCATCTCCGCCGAAGCAGGACCTCCCCGCCGCCCCTGGGAGAAGGGGATGAAAATAAAACACAACACAGTCCCTTGTCTGTCTTTCCCTCTTTGAGTGATTTAGAAGAAAGAATGTTGCCCTTTCTTTCCAGTTGAAAATAACAGTCCAGAAAGAACAAAGTAATCCAAGCGGAAACAAAAGTAGCACTTTCACTCTTGCAATTGTTACATCACAATGGCTTCTCGCTGTCTGACAGAGTCTCTGCTCCCAGTAGTCGAGCGGCTTTTCCCAATTCCTCTCAGTTCTAATGTTCCTCTTTTTCCAGAAAGACAAAATTAGCTAGCCTCCCCCCCTCCCGTCTCACTTCCGAAACCTTTCACGTCCACCTTCCTTGCAATCAAAAGGCCAAGGGAAGGGGAAAATGCTTCTGATGGCAAGAATTGAGATGGATCCTAATGCATGTTTACTCTGAGCTTAGTGAGTCTTAGTTGAAGTAAGCAAGGTATGTCCAGGACCGCCACCAACCAGGGAATAAGCGAACACACAACCACAATTGAACAAATGTAGATTGCTGTACTCAAAAAGGAGCAGGGGGGGGGGGCTTCTCAGAAGGAGGACAGGAAGGACTGCAAGAGCCCTTTAAAAAGCGTTAGCATGGGGGGAGGGAGGGGTGTGTGTGCAAATCTCAGGCTTGGGCCGTGGTTTTAAGAGTTTGGTCAAAGTGTGCGTGTTTCAGACTCCCTCTCCTCCTCTCTCTCCCTGCGCCTCTCCCTCTCCGGAGGTTTAGTATGCTGGCTGACAGCTACGCTCCGATCTTTCCCCCTTCTGTTTGTAGGTGATCTTTCCCCCTTCTGTTTTACCGTCTCCTCCCCCCTGCTTTGATGTCTGTTACCAAAAATCATTTTTCAATAAATTGTACAATAATTGTACATTTGAATATCTACTTGCCATTATTCTGACTATGTTTCTGCTTTCAGAGCTATTTATTACTTACATTATTACAAAAAACAGTAATAATTGAATGCAGTGACAATAATTTATGATAATAAAGAGTGGACACATAGTCCTACAGATTCCACCGGCCCTTTGAGGGTGACCAAACTGCTGATGCGGCCCCTGATGAATTTGAGTTCGACACCCCTGCCTTAACCTTCTCTTCTCCAGGCTACACATACCCAGCTCCCTAAGCCGTTCCTCATAAGGCATTGTTTCCAGGCCTTTGACCATTTTGGTTGCCCTCCCCTGGACACGTTCCAGCTTGTCAGTATCCTTCTTGAACTGTGGTGCCCAGAACTGGACACAGTACTCCAGGTGAGGTCTGACCAGAGCAGAAGTTTGGGGATGCCTGACCTAGATAGTAAGATCCTTCCATCCCTTCTCCCCACAGTACCTCACAATCCATGCTCTAAAACGAAATCCTCCCCTGCCACCAAACCTTCTTCTTCTTTCTTCTTTGGCGATCATTCGTATCCGAGTAAGATTGGCTTCCATAAACACGGTTTTAACAATGGGTCCGTAAGTGACTGTGGAGGCCAATTCTGGATCCGCACGTCCTTCCACAGTGGGGACCAACTCCCTGGCAACGACCAAGGACCAAGCTGGAGAGCCAGACCAGAAGCTCACCTTGTTTATAGCAAAGCTGCTCAGCTTGCCTGTTGCTAAAATAGCCGGGAGCAAAGTGTTCTCTCATATTCTGTTTTTCTGCCGTCATCCTTGCCAAAGCAAAGAGAAGTAAATCAGCACAAGGTGCCACCAGCTGTTGGCAAAGTGAAGGACAAGTGTTTCCTCCTTATCTTGAACTGATATGCTGACTTTGATTTAGCAGAAGTCCTGAACTAATTAATGTGGAGGGTTCCCTGTGTTATTCTGTTTTATTTGTTGTGTTTCTTAACACAAAGTTGTCTTCAGCCTTCTATTTAAAAAGTCATTAGGACTTTGGTTATACAGACCAAACCGTTCCAGTATAGAAAACAAATTATTTTTAGGTGAGCTTTAATACTGCTTTAGAATGGTTTTCTACAGCTTGTGTGTGTTTTATGGAAATAGTTGCATTGATCTTACAGGTGAAACTCAGAAAATTAGAATATCATTGAAAAGTGCATTTATTTCAGTAATGAAACTTATTATTTTTTATTTTTATTTTTTACAAATGCTTTCTTTTGGAAATCCCACAGTAATAAAACAAATACGGTAGTTACAATAGTACAAAAATAAACATCACTATTACATTTCATTAATTACATTCTAAAAAAGGTTTTCTGCTTGAACCTTCCCTATTGGAAGTTAATTTGTTACAAAGTAATCATAAAATTATTTCCAAAATGTACAATCTAATGTTAGAATGGGAGGTCAAAGATGAGGTGGTAAAAGAAACCATGACAAAATGGGCAATTGATCTGGGAAAACCTATACAATTGGAACAATGGGAAAGGCTGTGAAAAACATAGTGGAAGTTTACAGCGTTGGAAGGAATCAGAGAAAATATGATTCAGATGTTTTAGAAATGGTACCTGACACCAGTTAAAATTCATAAAATGTATAAAACCAAAGATAACCTTTGCTGGAGATGTCAAAAGGAAGTGGGGACTTTCATACACATATGGTGGCATTGTGGTGGAATAAAATCTTTTTGGAATGAGATATTTGAAGAATTGAAAAAGATATTTAAATATAATATTTTTAAAAATCCCCAATCTTTCTTATTGGGAATGGTGGACGAGGAAATAAATAAACAAGATGAGAAGGTATTTTTATATGCAATAGCGGCGGCGAGAATTTTAATTGCCAAATATTGGAAGAAACAAGAGATTCCCAAAATTGGAGAGTGGGAGGAAAAATTATTCAGTTATATAGAATTGGCTAAATTAACAAATTCAATTAGAGGATGTAGTAATCAGAAATTTAATCAGAATTGGGAAAAGTTTGGGGATTATATGAAAAGGCAATGCCCCTCTATGAAGACTTGGATTTAATTCTAATATTCCGTAGTGATTTAAAAAAAAGGAAAGGGAAGGGAAGCAGTATGGAAGTATGAGGTTCTATTAGCCCGGGATGATGACAAGTGGAAGTCTGTTTATAGGAGAGTTTATATGAAATTAAAATAAATTACTTTATTTGATATATTTGATTTAATTGATTTAGGTTATGATTTAGGTATTTATTAGTATGTTTTTGATTTGTATATTTTGTATGTTTTGTTAGATTTTTTTATATTATTTGTATGTATTTCATTTGTATGTACTGTATTTGATTTGAATTTCAATAAAGTTTTTTTAAAAAATACATTCCATTTATAATTGATCCACCTAACGACAAATATTTATAATTACAACAAATAAAGGCTTGACATATCTTGCTTTGCATGTCATGCATCTACCTCATATATTGGTTTCACCTTTTAAGTTGCGTTACTGAAATAAATGCACTTTTCGACGATATTCTAATTTTCCGAGTTTCTACTGTTTATTTTTTAAATTGCTTTTATTTGTTTGTTTACTTAAAAATTGTGACCCACCCAGAATACATTGTTAATAGTTAAATGTTAAAAATAAAAATTAAATATTTATATGTTGATTAGACTACAATCCTAACTCAAGTTCCCTGGAAGTAAGCAGCATTTAATTCAATATGTCTTACTTTTCCTGTTGTGCTGTTAGGGTTGTGCTTTAGTTTCTTTTGGCCTTGCTGATAATATGGTAATAATCACATGGTAATAATCAGAACACACTTCGGGGATGTGCTTGGCCAGAACCACACAACAATGTGTGCAGGAAGGGTCACAGATATCAGCATACTAGGTGACAGTTTGTATGTCCAGATTGTCTAAACGAGCCCTCTGTCTCCTGCTGAAATACAATTTGTGGCCGTGGGCTCTCTTTCCACCAGCCAAGTCATCAACAGAAATATGGGTCTATTTTCAATCCTTTCCATGATCTCCCATAATGGCTCAACTGAGAAATTCCTGGGTAGTGATGGTCACAGATGTCCTAATATCCAGACATTCTGTATATCCAGCATATATCAAAATGTTGATACAATCTCTATTCCAAAGGCTTTGGACTGAAAAGGCCACTGACGATGTACAGTGGTGCCTCACAAGACGAATTTAATTCGTTCTGTGAGTCAATTCATTTTGTGAAAAATTTGTCTTGCGAATCACGGTTTCTCATAGGAATGCATTGAAATTTCTTTTTTTGCCCATAGGAACACATTAATTAAATTTCAATGCATTCCTATGGAAAACCGTGATTCGTAAGGCGAATTTTTCGCAAGGCGAATGGGTCTTGCGAGTCACCATCAGATCGCAAGACCCATTCATCTTGCGAAAAATTCGTCCTGCGAGGTACCACTGTATCAATAGAATGGAGATAGAGTGCATTGCTATAGCCTGCCAACCCTTGTTTGATTCAAAGGCACTGTGTTCATTGTTTGGGAGCAGAAAGAGAGAGACGATGTTGTTGTTTTAAAAGGTATAACAATTTAAAAGGTATAACAATGAGGAAAATACTGGAGGTAAATCACTGGCTGTGCAGGTGTTGTCCTATGCCCCACAAATAACCCAGATATGTATTTAAAATAAAAGCACACATTCTACTCATGTAAAAACACCAGGCAGGCCCCACAAATAACCCAGAGATCCATCCTATATAATAAAGTCCCTGTGTCTCTGCGTCCAGATTCTCTGTGTCCCGTTTCCGCGCTACTGCGCATGTGCCCCACGGACACAGGGATTGGACCAGAGACTTGGAACGCACACGCACGTGCTCTCCCCCCAACCCCTCTGCCTACCATTTACCTACCTGCGACCGCCAACCACTCGCTTCTAAGCAGCAGTGCGAGGTGGAGGCGGCTGCGAGATAGACCCGTGCGCTTCTCTCTCTCTCTCTTTCTCTCTCTCTCTCGCACACACACACACACACAAACCGCCCGCCCGCCGCCACAGCAAACCACCTCAGGCGGTCACTGGAGGGAAACGCAGCCGCAACTTTCCCCTCTCACGGCTGCTGCTTTTTCCCTTCGCTCGCGCAGGCAGCACGTCCCGGAGAAGCCCCGCTCGCTTCTCTCTCTCTCTCTAGTGCCCGTTTATTGAATGGGCTGAAATACACTAGTTTTAAATAAAAGCATACATTCTACTCATGTAAAAAGACTCTGATTCCTGGACCATCCACGGGCCGGATTGAGAAGGCGATTGAGCCACATCCGGCCCACGGGCCTTAGGTTGCCTACCCCTGGACTAACTCTATTGGATGTTACAAGCTTCTAAACAAGGTAGTAATCGCACAGCTTCTTTTAAACTTCAGTTGTTTGTTTTCAGTTCTTACTCTTCAGTTAGAAGTTATAAATTTCTAGACTAGTTGGTAAATGCTTAGTCATAGAATCATAGAGGGCCATCCAGTCCAACCCCTTGCCAAGCAGGAAACACAATCAAAGCATTCCTCACAGGTGGCCGTCAAGCCTCCGCTTAAAGGCCTCCGAAGAAGGAGACTCCACCGCACTCCTTGGCAGCAAATTCCACTGTTGAACAGCTCTTACTGTCAGGAAGTTCTTCCTAATGTTTAGGTGGAATCTTCTTTCTTGTAGCTTGAATCCATTGCTCGGTGTCCGCTTCTTTGGAGCAGCAGAAAACAATCTTTCTCCCTCCTCTCTATGACATCCTTTTATATATTTGAACATGGCTATCATATCACCCCTTAACCTTCTCTTCTCCAGGCTAAACATACCCAGCTCCCTATGCTGTTCCTCATAAGGCATCGTTTCCAGGCCTTTGATCATTTTGGTTGCCCTCCTCTGGACACGGTCCAGCTTGTCAGTATCCTTCTTGAACTGTGGTGCCCAGAACTGGACACAGTACTCCAGGTGAGATCTGACCAGAGCAGAATACAGTGGTACTATTACTTCCCTTGATCTAGATGCTATACTCCTATTGATGCAGCCCAGAATTGCATTGGCTTTTTTAGCTGCTGCATCACACTGTTGACTCATGTCAAGTTTGTGGTCTACCAGGACTCCTAGATCCTTTTCACATGTACTGCTCTCAAGCCAGGTGTCTCCCATCCTGTATTTGTGCCTTTTATTTGGTGTCATCTGCAAACTTGCTCAGGATGCCCTCAAGCCCATCATCCAAGTCATTGATAAAGATGTTGAATAAGACTGAGCCCAAGACAGAACCCTGTGGCACCCCACTAGTCACTTCTCTCCAAAGCATTCCCTTCATCTACCAGGCTTGTAATTCTGTCAAAATAATTCTGTCAAAATAACTATTTCTAGTTATTTCATTTCAGTTGCTTAACTTAGTTGTTGCAGTGTTACAGCTTAATACTTCGGTTTCCTAAACAAGGCGATACTTTCTGTCAGTTATCCAGCCTTTCGACAAACAGTGCAGTTAAGATCCCAGAGGATCACCCCAACTCTCTTAACTGGTTTTATCTCCTTTCCTGTCTGGAATGAGACCCAAGTGGCTGTATCCTCACAGCGCTACTTCGCCTGGCTCAAACTCAGCCCTCCTACCTGAATACTCTCAGAGAACACTAAAGAACACTAATCTAAGGTCCTTTCTCTAGCTGTAGATATTTTCCTCAGGGTGGATGTTACACATACAGACCAGAAAAAACTCTCTAACTCTCCTCTCCCTTCTAAAACTATTTCCCTGTCTGAACACTACCTCAAAAATTGCTCCTTTTAATCTCTTTCTATCCATCTGTCTTTGTAGCAAATTAGACAGGGCTTCCAGCCCTCTGGTGGAATTCTGAGGAATTGCACCACCAGACTCTGGTTCTGCTGTCCATCACACCTGTCCTGAAGAAGTGTGCATGCACACGAAAGCTCATACCGATGACAAACTTAGTTGGTCTCTAAGGTGCTACTGGAATGAATTTTTTATTTTATTTTTTGTCACAAACAACGTGTTTCACTTGGTTGGGGTCATTTTACATGGTTGTTTGTTTCTTGAGTGAACATGCATATTTGCTCAAGGAAAAAGAAACCATGTGAAATAAACCCATACAACGCTTATTTGTCTTCTATCTATGCATACTGAGCCACAAACAACGTGTTTTACTTGGTTTGGGCTTATTTTACATGGTTGCTTGTTTCTTTTTCTTTTTTTCAATTAATTTTAATTCATTTTCCAATATTACAAAATCACCAAAAAAAACCCAAAACATATCAATTATTGCATTTTTTACTTAACATTGTTGACTTCCTCAATTCCCCCCTCACTGGGTCCATTCTAAAATTCCAATTAAGCAATTTTCATTTTATATCTTAAATCATTCTAAAACATTTTATCATTATCGCTCAAATATTCTATTCTAAAAGCATCACCTATTCTTCACCAATAATTAATCAATTTATCCAAATCAAAATTTATTTTCCCTTCTTCTATTTCTCCCCTTAGCCTAAAATTTATTACCAAGAATTTTCCATAAATTTAAATATTAATTCTTCTATCATGCTAACATTTAAACACTTAAAACTAATTCAGCCCCCCTTCCCCTGGACTCAGGGTCTCCCAGATACTTCAGTGAGTTCCATAAGCCGTTCCAGTTTCGGACCATCTAGATCAATCAAAAATTTACATCCATTACAGTGATACCTCTACTTACGAATTTAATGTGTTCCGAATGCACATTCTTCCATTCTTAGACATTGTTCTGCTTTTCCTCTTTGTGTTTCTAATTTTGGCCTTAATCATCATACTACACTTGCTATCAGGCCATTAATGTAGAGGCTTTCACAGTATCTGACCTGGGCTTGACAATGGGCTTCTCCAGACTGAGCAAAAGGCTAGTCAACTCTAATGCAATATTCCTCCTTTCAGCCTGAATGCCAATGTAAGGATTGCAACATATTGTAAAAAGAAGAGTGAAGAGTTGCATCCCTCATAATCCGTGATGGCACAGCATGGTTCAACGCTTTTGACATTTGTGCAATTGCACTCCACATAGCTGTCTAAATTGCCATGGCTCTGCAAATGGGGGAAAGAATCTCATTTTATCAGCAGCAGCATCCTATAGTTTGAGTTCTGGAAAAAACAATATCTGAACCCAAAAGGAATATTTGCAAATTGTTACTAGCCATATAGACCTAGGTGGTGCTGTGGGTTAAACCACAGAGTCTAGGGCTTGCTGATCAGAAGGTCGGCAGTTCGAATCCCTGCAACGGGGTGAGCTCCCGTTGCTCGTTCCCAGCTCCTGCCAACCTAGCAGTTCGAAAGCACTTCAAAGTGCAAGTAGATAAATAGGGACCGCTCCGTCGGGAAGGTAAACAGCGTTTCCGTGCGCTGCTCTGGTTCGCCAGAAGCAGCTTAGTCATGCTGGCCACATGACCCGGAAGCTGCCTGCGGACAAACGCCGGCTCCCTCGGCCTATAGAGCGAGATGAGCGCCGCAACCCCAGAGTCGGACACGACTGGACCTGATGGTCAGGGACCCCTTTACCTTTTACTATCCATATAAATGATTGTCAGGACAGGGAAAGCCCTTGAACTTCGTGATGAATTGGCCCATTTTATATGGGGACGATTTATGCTACAAATATATCTGATTTATATCAGCTTTACTATGGTGGCTTCTGCAAAGGGAAAAAGGAAAAAAGAAAAATGACATACTTTTTAGACACATCATTTTACGTCATAAAAATTAAAAAAGAATCATTGAAATTGTAGTATGTTGGGCATTTTATGGTTTAGGGGCCCATAGTTTCTTTAATCTTCCTCTGCTTCTGTCGGACGACAGAGGACGAGATGGTTGGACAGTGTTCTCAAAGCTACGAACATGAGTCTGACCAAACTGCGGGAGGCAGTGGAAGACAGGAGTGCCTGGCGTGCTCTGGTCCATGGGGGCATGACTAAACGACTAAACAACAACAATACCAGATACCTGAAGAAGTGTGCATGCACACAAAAGCTCATATTAATGACAAACTTAGTTGGTCTCTAAGGTGCTGCTGGAAGGAATTTTTTTTTTATTAAATAGTGTTTTGTATCTGAGGTGAAATAGGGCAGCTTTGGTAATCTACAGTATCCCTTCAGCAGTGGTAAGTGCTCTAAAATGACCTGTGTCCACATATTTAGTTATGGCTTTGATATGTAACCTGGTAGACCTAGAGATGGTAGATGGTGGTTTATTAAAGCATTAGGGGGGGAAATAAGCTATGAGTCTTTAATGAAATATGTTGAATGACACAGCAGCTGAGAGATACGCTGAAGCTCTGAAGCTCAAACACACCCACAGTTGTTGACTGGAGGTCCTTCCAAGAGCTGGTAGTCAATAACCGGACAGGTATGTTCAATGCCTGAGGGTGCTGGAAACTCTAAAGTAGCTAAGGAACTTGTAGCAGAGCTGTACCACAAAGTACCACATGTTTTGTGCCATTTGCGACCTTGCAATAAATACGCGCCAGATGAACACAATCAGGGTGATGTTGATGACATATTGAATATTTCTTAGCCTGGCAGAAAGAACAGAGAAACAAAACTCTTACAAAAAAAGAGGTTAACAAATTAGAAAATGAATGTTAAAAATAATTATCTTTTAAGAAAGCTTAATAGGTGTTAAACAACAACAACAACGAGACTGTATGGATGCACATAGATATAAAAAATTATCTACACCAACAACCAAAGCAAGCAAACAGAATACCTTCAAATGGGGTAACAGGTTGGTAAATTATTAGTTTAGCAATGCAAAGAACACCAACAAAAGAATATTGCTCCCCTATGGGAAAGGAAATTTTAGAATAAAACTTCAAACAAATCCTATAAATTATATGCAACAAATAAACCAGGGAAGGAAGAGAGAGTGTAAACATTAAACCATCACAGGTTTCAAATGATACCATGTTTGGGAGAAGGGAGCACCCTTAATAGTGTAAAGGGAATGACAGCCTTTTCAAAAGTAAAGATTTGGTTCTTCAGGGCACTATGATCTCTTACACAGCAATCCAGGCTGAGTTGCAAGGAAGAAATTCTCCTTGGTTTAAGTTCTCATAAGTTTAATATTGTGTTGAAAAATACTTTACATATGAGAGAAATGACTGAATTTGAACTAATAAAAAAGACCAAGAAACACACGTCGGTAGCTACTTAACAAATATGATACAAAACCAGAGCAAGTGAAAGGTTATAAGATAAAACTGGCTGAAAATATTGGGGAAAACGTATTGTTGGATATCTAGGAAAATATCTGGGAAAATGCTCACAGATCTCCCTGTGGGAATAAGGAGAAATTGTGAGTAGGTGTATATCATTCCAGATACAAAAAAATGAATAAAACAACACCCAACCACATATTGGAAATGTCTAAAAGTACACAGGTAGACTTATTTTACATGTGCTAGTACTGTGATAAGACAATTCAATACTGGGAGAAATAAAATGTCACATTAAAATGATATGAGGGTATGAAATCCCCCTCCACCCAGTATTTTCTCTACTAATTTTTGTGGAATAGTTGGTGAAATCAGTACATAAAGAGATGGCCCCTTGTATGCTGGCTGCAGCCAGAATTCTCTTTGCAAAGATGTGCCCCATCTATGAAATTCCCAATGGAGAGACTTTGAGAATTTGCTGCAATGGCCTAATTGACTCGCTAAATTAGACTTAGGGAACAAAAACAGAAGCATGGTAGCTTTGCAATAAGATGGAATAAAAGATGAAGGCTGCTACCAGAAGCAAACAACTTGTTTATAGTTACAGGTAGGTAGCCGTGTTGGTCTGAGTCGAAGCAAAATTAAAAAATTCCTTCAGTAGCACCTTAAAGACCAACTAAGTTTTTATTTTGGTATGAGCTTTTGTGTGCATGCACACTTCTTCAGACACTGTTGGTCTTTAAGGTGCTACTGAAGGAATTTTTAAAACTTGTTTATAGTGTCTTAAAGGTAAAGGTAAAGGGACCCCTGACCATTAGGTCCAGTTGTGACTGACTCTGGGGTTGCAGTGCTAATCTCGCATTATTGGCCGAGGGAGCCGGCGTACAGTTTCCAGATCATGTGGCCAGCATGGCGAACCAGAGCAGCGCACGGAAACACTGTTTACCTTCCCACCGGAGCGGTACCTATTTATCTACTTGCACTGATGTGCTTTCAAACTGCTAGGTTGGCAGGAGCAGGGACCAAGCAGCGGGAGCTCACCCTGTCACGGGGATTCAAACCTCCAACCTTCTGATTGGCAAGCCCTAGTCTCTGTGGTTTAACCCACAGCACCACCCGTGTCCCTTTTATAATGTCTTAAGTATACGTAAAAAAACCCACTCTTTATTTTATAAAAGTGAAATGAATTGTCAATAACCAAGATGCCTCCAACTGGATCACATAAATCTAACTCCTTGCATGCATGTTTATGTTTATGTTTTGCAAAATAAGTAGTTGTTTGCTCCCAGAAATGAAACATTGCTGGCATCAAAATTCCAGACTGTATTTTTCTCTAACTTAATTTGATTTGTTTGTGTGTGTGGGGGGGGGGGGGATCCACAAGTTGAAAAAACAAAAAAACTTTTCCAGGAGAACTATTTGTAATATCTCAAATACTTCTAGCTATTTCAAATAGAATTTTACTCTGTGAGTAAAATGTCCTGTTCTGTCTACTAAAAGTATACAAAAAAGATTCTGCATGCCTTACTTTCGTAAATGCTCCTTTGCTGCAGGAATGCCAGCCAAATCTTCATTCAGCACATGGGTCTTAGCTCCTAGACAGAGATATTCCATGTATTCTGACCAATTCAACTGGCGGACATCAAAGAAGAACAGCTGGAATTAGGAAAAAGAAAGAACATCAGTGCCATGTTTATTTGCGTGGCTTGAGCGAGCAGTGCAGCCTGGGGGGCTGAGTGGGGAAAGAAATAAGGCAATTAGACTAGGGAAGGAGTTAAAAAAGGTCTGAACTTTTATAGGTTCCTGCAAGTAAGCGAGGCTGGCATGGCATAGGGCAGGGTGGCGAACCTATGGCACGCGTGCCAGAGACGGCACTCAGAGCCCTCTCTGTGGGCACGCACGCAGTTGCCCCACCGTGCCAGGGGTAGGGGAGGAGTGAGGAGGAGAGGAGGGCTGGGTTAGTGTTAGGGTAAGGAGAGGTGGGGCGCCACCGCCATGGAAGCAGCAGTCTCTCCTGACAAAGGGAGGTGACTTGAGTGCCAAAAAGAAACAACAAAAACCCAAGACGAGAGAGGTGATCTGGTGTGGGAATTTGCACGTAGGGGCCTTTGAAACCTCCTGCACTTTCTTGGGAAGGAAGCATTGCTGAGAACGGCAGGGTTTACTCCTGAGTAAGGGTGTGTAGAATAAGGAGGAGGAAAGCCGGGCAGGGACTCAAAGGAGGCGAGGTGTAGGCGAGGGCATTAAGAGCAACTGGTGGGCAACACTGGGGTGTGAAGGATGGGTGTCCTCTCTGGAGGGTTGTTTCCCATTATAAAGAGTATCTGAGGGGTGGATCAACAGGACTTTAGCCAGCCAACTTCCTTTGGGACTGATAGGGGTGCATCTAAACACACTTGTGCAGGTTGCATTTTGCAATAAACAGGTGCTTAATTGTTGGCAGGCAGAAGGGCGACCCTTTTCGGGTCATGTGGTTTCTGTTTATCCTTTTATCTTGTGAATGTACGGTACATGTTTACATATAGAATAAGTATTGGAAGGGAGGAGGGCTACTGGTTCGTTCTTGTTTTCATTATGTATTTCTTGTTTTTTTATCTTGTATTTTTATGCTGCAAACTGCCCTGAGGGTGGTATGCAAATTCAATAGAAGGGGGTGTGGCTTAAGAGAGAAAGGAACTGAATGGAGAAAAAATAGCACTGAGTTATACCCTAAAATGTTATGTCAATAGAAAGATAATTTGGTGACCCAGGTGGCGCTGTGGGTTAAATCACAGAGTCTAGGGCTTGCTGATCAGAAGGTCGGCAGTTCGAATCCCTGCAATGGGGTGAGCTCCTGTTGCTTGGTCCCAGCTCCTGCCCACCTAGCAGTTCGAAAGCACATCAAAGTGCAAGTAGATAAATAGGGACCGCTCCGGCGGGAAGGTAAACGGCGTTTCCGTGCGCTGCTCTGGTTCGCCAGAAGCAGCTTTGTCATGCTGGCCACATGACCCGGAAGCTGTACATCAGCTCCCTTGGCCAGTAAAGCGAGATGAGTGCCGCAACCCCAGAGTTGGACACGACTGGACCTGATGGTCAGGGGCCCCTTTACCTTTACCTTTAGAAAGATAATTTAATGAAGAATGTAATGTAATAACTTTCATGAAGGATTATAACAGCAGTCATAAAGAAGAAACATGAAACATACACAAGTGAAATTGCCGTGTTGGAACTTTGCGATAAATAAGTGGGTTTGGGGTTGCAGTTTGGGCAGTCGGTCTCTAAAACAGTTTGCCATCACTGGCATAGGCTGCAAAAATGAAGGCAACTCATCTGCACAACATATGGTTATCCCCAGATTTTGTGAGCTGGCCCAACACATACATATAGACCACACAGACACCTGATTTTCCTTCCCCAACCCTGGCCTGGGCGAGTTGCAGATTAACAACACAATCCTATGCATGCACTGTGCTCAAAAGTGCTTCCTCGCAGGAAAATGTACATAGGATTGCAGCTTGTTGTTGCTTCTTGTGAATTTGACACTGGAGTGTGACACTCGATACTAACAGTAGGAAATTAGGGAAAGGATTGAATTTCTTATTTCAGGTCCAGATTGTATTGATCAACTCTGGTTCAGATCCAAGTTGGTTCTGGTTCACCCCAAAATCTAGACTGAATGAACCATGTATTCCCACAGCCTCCAAGCATGGACAGAAAGGCAAGCATGTCCTGTGTTGTTCATAAACTATTCTAGGCTTCACCTGTTATTTCTGTACCAATTATAGATTCAATAAAAAATGGTCAAATCATTGTATTGAAAATCAATTCAACCCATCCTGAAAGCAACCAAGATTTGGGTTGTAGTGGAATTTGGGGGCATACTTACTAGAAATTTGATGTTTTTCTTTTAGGCCACAGGAAACAATTGTTACCTTCATAGGAATCTGTAAAGATATTTTGGATTAGAACAATGCTTACTTTCTTGTCTTTTGGACTAAGTTGGTTCAGTAACATGTTCATATTGTCTGATTTCCATTCCCAGGAACGGTTGGCAAAGAAATCAAAGAACTTCATGGAATTGTGGAGGCGGTTATACATCTTCATCATTCTGAAAGACAGAACAGAGATCCCATCCAAAATGGACGGGATTACCACAGTTGGTTCACAATCCACATAGCCATGCAATAATTCAAAGCCCTCCAGAGGCTACTCCAGATCAAAGCCTGCTCCAGTGACGTTTCAGCTTGCACTTGAAATACATTTTGGAAATGATTATCAGAAGCACAGGGAATGAGTTTCTTCAGGCATTCTGCAGCCTCTTAAATATTCTTTGAAGAATCTAATACCAACCATCTGACTGGCAGGCCTTCCATTCTTAACTTGCCTTCCTTCTGTTTTCCTCTGGCAGCAGTCATGGTATATGTAGTGCTATTCATACCGCAAACCCCTTCTCTCCATGTGTAATCCACATATTCTTATTTATGCTGGTCTGTATTGTAATGCTAGAGATTTTTGAGAGGGCGATCACAAGCCTCTGGCAGTGATTGGCTGAGCTGCTCCAATGTTACAGAGAAATGGGAAAAGAAAACACAAAGGAGTTGGGCCTGGGAAATGAACAGGCAGTGGTCAAAGAAGAGGGAGAGGAGACAGGAAGGTTGGAAGATGCGGCAGCCAAAGAGAACATGAGCAAGCAGGAAAAGACCAGAAGCAAGAGCTACAGAAAACTGATCTTTAGCCAGGGATTTGAATGCAATCTGAAATCCGACTGAACTTTCACAAACCTTTTCTTGCCCATCAGGAGGGTGGACAACTAATATGGAACTAATTTTCAGGTTTGTGTTTTTTTCCAAAAAACTTTTTTTGTGTTGTTATAGGTTAGATTTACATTTTCTGTTAGCAAAGTTTCTAGCAGTGTCAATTTTCACCTTTAATTAAATTTCACCTTTAATACTAAAAATGTAGGATACAATTCAACACAGAGTTGAGAATCTTTAAGCCCATAGAAATTAAATCAGTGTGCACAACTTTTGTGTTGGAATATGAGATATGACCAGGATCCAAAGAGCAGTGCAACTAATTATGAGCACTTAAGAAATCCTTGAACTTGGGTTATTATACACCAGCCTCCATGCAAAATGGCAAACCCCTTCTTAAGTGGAGAGAACTTCTGAATGCAGTTTGAAAACGTGGGGAGTGAAAAAAGAAATCCTGCTAGGAAACCCAAGACTTTGAGTATACTCAGTGGTATAGGAAGGGGGGGCAATAGGAGCGCTCCGCCCCGGGCAGCGCAATCCCGAGGGCACCATCGTGGCTGTGCCCCCCCCCATGCTGGGCACCCCGCCTCCGCAGGTGGTGGTCCCCGCCCCCAGAACGTGCGCCATGCCCCTACGGGCGGTGCACCACGCCCCCAGAATGCATGCCAGCCCCGCCCCTGCCTGCTCTTCACCCCCGGTGCCGGAGCATGAAGCTCCGCCACTGAGTATACTTAAAGTAGTTCTTTGGGTCCTAGTGACTACATTTACTTAAATTCTACTGAAATCAATGTGTCTTCAGCTCATATCTGCTTGTAAAACTGGGTGCAGACACAAAATTTAAACAAGCTTAAAGACAGGGCACTTTTGGATTTTTCAACTGTAACCCACTCTTCAATTTATAAACTACCTATTATTTTTAATAGTTATGTTTTCCAATATAATCTTGACAATTCTCTATAAACTGGTGCAACATTGCTGCACACCCTTGTAGATGCAATGACCAGAACAAACGTCCCACACCCTTTCTGGGTGGTTCCACACACTGTTGCTTCAGTGCTGAACTCATTAACAGCAATAAAGAAAGAACTACAGACAATAAGGTTGCTTTTTTCTTTTCGTTCATGTATATAGCAAGTCAAATTCCCTACAGTGCTTGCCAGTACAGGCAATGGCCATTTGGGGCAGGGGCTGCCTGTTTACCCCCCCCCCCAAACACACACTTTGTTTCCTGGCCACTTCCGGGTTGCTGCAATGCATGTGTTCATGGTCAAACACCAATTGGTTGTTGCCTGTACAGGTAACTCTCAATTTAGGCAGGGGTTATGTTCCAAGGCATCACATATTTAAGTAAAATTGCATATATTTGAAATGGCATTAGAAAACCCTGCAAACACCCCATTCAGCCCTGCCCAGTTCCACCCCTTTTTGTGACGTTTTCATGTCCCTTCCAGGTTTGATGTGATGCACATGGTCGTGGTTGCACACACATTAGACGCACCTAAAATGGTCACTGCCTGTTTAACCATTTAGCAGTTTTCCCTCACCTTGGCTTCCTTCCAGTTAGTCTTAAATACAAATCATAGAGAAAGGCGGGGAACTTGTGACTAACTGTTCTCCAATACTCATACGTAAAGTCACTTTTGGTCATGTAAACACTAGGGATTCTGAAGGCTTTCTCCAGGGGCATCCTCTCCAATATGTCCATGACAGCATTCTCTGTAAAATAACAGGGGACACGGTTGTTGTTTCCGCTTTTATCAAAAGAGTAATTGCATTGAAGTCATACTTGCAAGAGCATACAGATAGGCCTGAATTAATTTAGTATTGTTTGATTACAGAAAAGCAATGAAAAAAGGCTGCAATTAACTTTTGCACTCTGTAGAAAATCATCTGGGAAAGTGAGAGATCTTTTGCGGTAGGATTCTTTCCATCCTTTGTCTACATACCTAAGAAAGTTAATAGGATTACAAACAGAAAGCCACCTCTCTGATTAGTTCAACATAACTTCAGCTGTCGTGCATTTTTTCCCTTTAAAATGTCCACAAGAAATAATGTGTTTCTACCTTTCACTCAAGGGACGCGGGTGGCGCTGTGCTTTAAACCACTGTGCCACTTGGACTTGTCGATCAGAAGGTTGGCGGTTCGAGGCCCCGCGATGGGGTGAGCTCCCGTCATTCGGTCCCAGCTCCTGCCAACCTAACAGTTCGAAAGCACACAGTGCAAGTAGATAAATAGGTACCGCTCTGGCAGGAAGGTAAACGGCGTTTCCGTGTGCTGCTCTAGCTTCTCCAGAAGCGGCTTAGTCATGCTGGCCACATGTCCCGGAAAAACTGTCTGAGGAAGCGGACAAACACCGGCTCCCTTGGCCTGTAAAGCGAGATGAGCGCCGCTACCCCAGAGTGCAACCCCAGAGTCATTCGCAACTGGACTTAACTGTCAGGGGTCCCTTTACCTTTTACCTTTCACTCTGCCTTGAACAGGAAGATGATGACAAGACCAAAGGGACCTTCCTGCCCTTCCTTACTCTTTCAATGAAGGCAGTGATGCAGGGGAATTAGAAATTCTGTCTAGAGGAGGAAAGGCCATCTGGGGATCCAGGAGACTAACTTTTGGCTGAGTTGTGAACCCTTCATGGCACTACTACTCACAGAACTACTTGTATCTGTAACTGCTGATCTACACTATCCCCTTTAGGGATAAACTACATTAAGGAAACTTAAAAATCACCACATCACATTTTCCCAGAGCATGTAGCTTCAGGGGATTCAGCACCCTAAGACTTCAATTCACAAAACATTAAATCTTCTAAGATTCTTACATTTCAGTGGTTTTAGCCACATGGCTAAATGCCAACTGACATAAGTCACTGTGTGAAATAGCTTCAGAGCAGTTTTGCCAAAGAACCTTGATTCTATTCTGTTCCCCTGCTTCTGTTTTTCGATGCACAGTGTTCATTTCAGCTGCATACTCTGCATTTCATCTCCATACAGAATTCCTGCTGACCTTAATACTGTAAGTCCTTTGTGCATATGTGCAACAAGGGAGGAGATTTACTGAGTGGAGCAGAGAAAATGTACAGAAGCTGAATTGCATAAGCCCTATAATTATTTCAGACCTCAGCAGGGCCGTCTTAAACGCCCCTGCCGCTGTGGTGCGCTGGATCTCTCCGGCACCCTCCCGCCCCGTTTCCCAGCGCGGTGGGCGGGTGGGCGCAGCGGTGGGCGGGCAGGCGCAGCGCGATCTCTCTGGCGCCCTCCCGCCCCGTTCTCCAGCGCGGTGGGTGGGTGGGCGCAGCTGCGCGGCGGATCGGCCGGCCAGCGGGCGGGCGCAGGTCGCGGCACCTTTCTGGCGGGCCGGCGCCATGGTGCCCTGCGCCACCGGGGGTCTACCTAGAGCCGGGCCTGGACCTCAGAAAGGATAAGATCTACAAACAAGAACAAAGACTGAGAGAGGCAACATAGAGAAAAAATGATGAGCAGAGGAAGGGTTAAGCCATGGACGTTGTTCTTGTTTAGTCGTTTAGTTGTGTCCGACTCTTCGTGACCCCATGGACCAGAGCACGCCAGGCACTCCTGTCTTGCACTGCCTCCCGCAGTTTGGTCAAACTCATGTTCGTAGCTTCGAGAACACTGTCCAACCATCTCGTCCTCTGTCATCCCCTTCTCCTTGTGCCCTCAATCTTTCCCAACATCAGGGTATTTTCCAGGGAGTCTTCTCTTTTCATGAGGTGGCCAAAGTATTGGAGCCTCAGCATCAGGATTTGTCCTTCCAGTGAGCACTTAGGGCTGATTTCCATCAGAATAGATAGGTTTGATCTTCTTGCAGTCCATGGGACTCTCAAGAGTCTCCTCCAGCACCATAATTCTTCAGCGATCAGCCTTCTTGATGGTCCAGCTCTCACTTCCATACATCACTACTGGGGAAACCATAGTTTTAACTATACGGAGCTTTGCCGGCAAGGTGATATCTCTGCTTTTTAATATGCTGTAAAGGTTTGTCATCACTTTTTTCTCAGATGTCTTTTAATTTCATGTTACCATCTGCTGTGATCATGGAGCCCAAGAAAGTGAAATCTCTCACTGTTTTTACTGACTGTATAGAGCTTCTCGATCTTTGGCTGCAGGGAATATAATCAACCTGATTTCGATGCTGCCCATCTGGTGATATCCATGTGTAGAGTCGTCTCTTGTGTTGTTGGAAAAGAGTGTTTGTGATGACCAGCTTGTTTTCTTAACAAAACTCTATTAGCCTTTGCCCTGCTTCGTTTTGAACTCCAAGGCCAAACTTGTCAGTTGTTCCTTTTATCTCTTGACTCCCTACTTTAGCATTCCAATCCCCTATAATGAGAAGAACATCCTTCTTTGGAGTCATTTCTAGAAGGTGTTGTGAGTCTTCATAGAATTGGTCAATTTCAGTTTCTTCAGCACCGGTAGTTGGTGCATAAATGTGGATTACTGTGGTGATGTTAAAAGGTCTGCCTTGGATTTGTATTGAGATCATTCTGTCATTTTTGAGATTGCATCCCAGTACAGCTTTTGCCACTCTTTTGTTGACTATGAGGGCCACTCCATTTCTTCTATGGGATTCTTGCCCACAGTAGTAGATATGATGGTCATCTATCATATAGTTTCGGACTATCTTATTAAATCAGAAAATAACCCATTGTTGCTCCTCACCCTATTCCCACTCTTTTGCCACCTATCCACCACTCTCCCTTCTTTGTCCCCTGCTGCCCCCCCTTTCTAACTGTAGCACAGTACCATCCAGCTATGCTCCCATTTTCCAGCCCTATCTCAATTTTTATTCCAGTTGAGCTCAGGCCCCAGCATAGATCCTGCCCTCCCTGTCTCACTGGGAGGACATTATTCCATGCTGGTTCTTCTTTGAGGACTCCTTGAATCGAGCATTAGTCTTGTTCCCCCTCTCCCACTGGGGGAACAATATTCCATACTTCTTCTTCCTCTTTTTTAAGTTCAATTATATTGTCCAGGACTGATGGATCTTCCTCCTCTTCTATAAAGACATTTACATTGTCCCCGGCTGGTGCTTGTTCATCTTGCTTCTCTTCATTCTCTACCAAAACCAATCCACCTTCACTTTCCACACAGTTCTGACTTATTTTGCGAATCTGTATATTATTCTGCCTCAATTCATCTCTCACATCCAAAATCAGTTCCAGAAGTTTTTGAAAGTCCACAAAGTCTAAAGAGCCAGATGGTGTTGTGTCTACTGACATCCTGCTCGTCTCAAATTCCATGGGAACTGCACAGATTACAATGCAGGAAGTGATGCTGTTCGTATTTCCAAACCTCTGAAACAAAGTTTACGTCCGATCTGGTTATCAACTCTCATTTTTAATTCTTGTTCATATTTTAAAAATCTTATGTCCATTTCTGAAAAGAGCATTATCAAACTTCTTGTACACAGCCTTATATTTGCGCTCTCTTCAAAGTTAACAGTTCTCAGCCCCAAAGAGGTAAACAAATTCCTTTCTATTGTGATGTCATAATGGCGGCTGGCTAATCCCTCCAGGGACCCGACTCCACTTCCCAGGGGGCTTTCCCCAGTCCAACTTAAAATTTTTGCAGGGATTTTAATATAGTCAATCCTTCTCCCCTTTACCCTGCCTCAAGGGGAAGGTTTTAAGTCCAATCCTTGGAAGTTATTAAATTCCTGTCAAACTCTCCGGCTGCAGGCAAGTTAACTGCATCAGTGTTCTCTCAATGGGGGAGACCGACTTCCTGTTTAAATTTCCTCCTGTGGCCAATTCTTTTCAATTGAATTTTTTTAAAAAATTTCTTTCTGTACTCACGGTGTCCAATGTCTTCAAATCCTTTTTTTTGGGGGGGGGGGAGAATCCACCGCTCCTCTGCTGGCTTGCAGCTTCACTCTGTGAGGGTAGCGGTATACTAAAAAATGGCACCCGCGACTCTGACTCCGCTCTCTCTCTCTCAGGGATCTTAAAAAGAGCTTGCTGGGGAACAGAGGAGTCACTTTGGGGCGCAGCCAAGCTCTCACGCCCCCAGAAAGCTCAATCTGGGGTTCTTTTGGGGGGCCGCATTGCTCTCGTGGCTCCCCCCTCCCTCACAGCGCCAGGAACCTCGGAGCTCAAGGATTCCTCGCTGATCAGCACTGGCGGTCCTCTATTCTTGCCATCTCATTTTTGACCACATCCAGCTTACCAAGGTTCATGGTTCTTACATTCCAGGTTCCTATGCGATATTTTTCTTTACAACACTGGACTTTCCTTTTGCTTCCAGGCACATCCACAACTGAGCGACCTTTCAGCTTTGGCCCAGCCGCTTCATCAGCTCTGAATCTACTCTTCCTCAGTAGCATGTCGGACGCCTTCTGACCTGAGGGGCTCATCTTCCATCATCATAATTTTTATATTCCTGTTGTCATAGAATCATAGAGTTGGAAGAGACCACAAGGGCCATCCAGTCCAACCCCCTGCCAAGCAGGAAACACCATCAAAGCATTCCTCACAGGTGGCTGTCAAGCCTCTGTTTAAAGACCTCCAAAGAAGGAGACTCCACCACACTCCTTGGTAGCAAATTCCACTGCCGAACAGCTCTTACTGTCAGGAAGTTCTTCCTAATGTTTAGGTGGAATCTTCTTTCTTGTAGCTTGAATCCATTGCTCCGTGTCCGCTTCTCTGGAGCAGCAGAAAACAACCTTTTCCCCTCCTCTATATGGCATCCTTTAATATATTTGAACATGGCTATCATATCACCCCTTAACCTTCTCTTCTCCAGGCTAAACATACCCAGCTCCCTAAGCCGTTCCTCATAAGGCATCGTTTCCAGGCCTTTGACCATTTTGGTTGCCCTCTTCTGGACACGTTCCAGCTTGTCAGTATCCTTCTTGAACTGTGGTGCCCAGAACTGGACACAGTACTCCAGGTGAGGTCTGACCAGAGCAGAATACAGTGGTACTATTACTTCCCTTGATCTAGATACTATACTCCTATTGATGCAGCCCAGAATTGCATTGGCTTTTTTAGCTGCTGCATCACACTGTTGACTCATATCAAGTTTGTGGTCTACCAAGACTCCTAGATCCTTTGCACATGTAGCCAGGTGTCCCCCATCCTGTATTTGTGCCTTTCATTCCCCCCCCCAAGTGTAGTACTTTACATTTCTCCCTGTTAAAATTCATCTTGTTTGCTTTGGCCCAGTTCCCTAATCTGTTAAGGTCATTTTGAAGAGTGTGTTTGTCTCTCTCCATGGAGTTTTCTTGGCAGAGATACTGGAGTGGCTTGCCGGTTCCTGCTTCAGGTGGATCACGTTTAGTCAAAACCAGGGTGGATTTGATTTAAATCAAACTGATTTAAATCACGATTTAAATCACGATTTAAATCACTAGTCAGTAAGGCTTGATTTAAATCATAGTTTTCTACATAAAGACTAATTCTTTCTAATCTACTTTAATATGCAAGTAGATAAAGATTTTTAGAATAACAAGTTTTCATATTAGTTTTTTAATAGGTTAATCATTCATATTTGGACAACTTTACTGTTGTACTTAGGAAGGAGAAAAATAATCATTACCTTAATAATAACAATTTAAATAGATTTATTCAACAGAAACAGTAACATTACAGCATATGTTATTTGCTTAAACAAACATCCATGTTTGTTAACTAATTTGGCTAAACAAAAACAAAATATATATATTTTAAGAAACTTAGACTGTCAGCCCAGCCTACACATGAAAAACTTAAATACTGTCCACTCCAAACAATCAGAAAAATATTGTTTCTATTCTATTCACTGAACTTCTTGAAACTTTGCACTGAAGGAGTTGTTTCTGTATTCATAGGTTTGTAGAACAATAGGATTAAGGTCTTTTTCTCAACTCTGTTCATGTTATAACATTTTTGTTGGGAAGAAGAGGCATGTGATCTCTGTTGAGTCAAATTCAGTTTTGAGAACTGCAAAAGTAAACCAAGCATCTGTGATAATATCTTGTAGGCAGAGAAACTGCCCAATAATCTTACAAAAACCTCTGGAAGAGCATGACATTGTGAATGGATTAATGGAATTCATTTACCCCAAAAATTAAACATATACAACCTTATTCTACATAATAAAAAAACTAATCTTTATTTCATGATGGAATAACCTTTGGGTGGTAATATATTTTCCTCAAAAAGCATTTTATTTTAAAAAAAATCCAATTTAAATCAAAAAAATCGATTTAAATCAAAAAATCTGATTTAAATAAAAAAAAATCCGATTTTTTTTGATTTTTTTAAAAAAATCATTGATTTTTATCCACCCTGGTCAAAACTCTCCACTATGGCCCTGCACGGCATAGCTCATAGCTTCTCTGAGCTATTCAAGCCCCTTCGGTATGACGAGGCAGTGATCCATGAAGGAGAAGCCATTGATGTAGCAATGTAGCAACTGCCAAAGTGACACCCTGTTCTACTGCAGATGATGAGCCAGGCAGAAAGATATTGTGTGTGTGTGTGTCCCATAGCAAGTAACAACAGGCAACTCTTAAGTTGAGCTGCACCTCGATTTCAATGGCTAGCTCCCCAGATGACTCCTTTGTTAAAGAGACCTTGCCTATTTTAACAGTCAGTGGCTTCAATGGAGCTTCTGCACTGGAGCCATCAAGAACCAAAGGGCAGCAAAGCAACCTCCTCAGGCCACAGAGGTGCTGGCAGAATGGGCTCCTCCTGTTTCGGAGCAGGAGGGTCTTCCAAGGCAGGCTCTGAGGGCAATTCCCTCTCACCTTCTGATGCTTCCTCCAAAGTCATTGCCTTGTTCCCTAAGAAGGCAGCCATGACACCCCAGTGATGGTCGGGCTTGGCTTGTTTGGTATCACTGGTGTGAACTGCTTACAAGATGAGGGGAATGGATGCAGGACCAGATAATATCGCCAACCCCTTTGGTAATGGGAACCTACAATATATTTTGGACTTTGAGTTCTCTCTCACCACTGGTTTGTGACTGTGCTGTAGGTGAGTGCTCTGGAGTCAATGGAACAAGCAGCCAAAATATTGGGGTTTTTGCTTTTAATTTAATAAAGGAAGAGGCAGAAGGCCACAGGGTTAATCAGAGTAATTCATAATGGTGCCTTTAACTGTGGATGTACCCGGGCAAGCATTCAGGGTTGCATTGGCAGAATCGACCAAATATGTGCCATGTCTGAAACCTGTGATTTTCATGGAGTCCACCCTGCACTTTAAAAAAATGAACTTACGCATTTCTCCCCAGGAAAATGGGTTGATGGTACTTGTTATACAATTGTATACCAACAGTGACTTGGGCCTGAAAAATAAGCAAGTAGGGAAAGAATGAAATGGAGAAATAAAACAAAACACAGTATTGTTTTGTTTAGAATGGCTATCATTCTAAATTTTCTAAATTTCTAACAGCTGAGTCATGCTTCTCTCCTGAATTAAAAAGGGAGGTTTAAAATTAGAGGAACTTTTACATCCCAAAAGGTTTACTTTTAAAAAGCAAATACCCATGCACTTCTGTATAAATCACCAATCTTGCAGCTTAGGAGGAGACCAGCCCAGAGCAGTGACTCATGCAGAAATGTGGCATGTTGCACATTTGTGCTGGGGCTGATTCCATCCCACACCTGATGCAATGGACATGCCTCTTACATTGGTACAATAGCTTAAATTGTAGTAAAACCAGAGGTTTCCACACACACACTCACACTCCATCCAACAACCAGGAAGCATAACTGCAATTCAAAGACACTTTCCACCCAGGCAAAAGTGATGAAGGGCCTGAGCCATGACTGGTGGGGTGTGTGATATGCGGGTGGATTAGTCAGAAAATATTGCTCATTTTTTATTTCTGTCCAACTGAGTATTTCTCACACATTTTACTCTTGAATAATCTAATAAATGTCTCAAATTAGAAACCTGGCTCTGAGTAATGAGGCTTTATTTGCAGATCTCATCCCAGTTGAACGACATGGCCCAGGGAGAGAGAGAAAAATAGGGGAAGTGAACAACTGGCTTCGCAAATGGTGCAAACAGGAACGGTTTGGATTCTTAGATCATGGTCTGCAGTTTCTTGAAGAAGGACTTCTGGCAAGTGATGGGCTGCACCTCACAAAAGTTGGGAGGAATGTTTTTGCCATGAAACTCAAAAACCTCATCAGTAGGGCTTTAAACTGACTTATGTGGGGGAGGGAGACAGTGGTCCTGAAGGTAGGAGTCTATCAAGTTCTGAAGATGATCATCCAAATGTCAAGGACCAAATAGAGCAAAAAGCACGCAGACTTAGTGGTGGGAGGAAAATATCCTTAAATAAGAGACATGGGGGGGATGATCAATGGTCTTCAATGTCTGTATACTAATGCACAGAGCATGGGAAATAAACAAGATGAACTTGAGCTCTTGGTACAGCAAACTAAATACGACATAATAGGCATCACTGAAACCTGGTGGGATGAGTCTCATGATTGGAATGTAGAAATAGAGGGATACAATCTATTTCAGAGAAATAGACCAAACAGGAAAGGAGGAGTAGTAGCGTTATATGTCAGGGATGTGTATACCTGTGAAGAGATCCAGGATTTAAAACTTCAAAGCCAAGTTGAGAGTATCTGGGTCAAAATTAAGGGAGAGAAAAATAACAGTGATCTCATTGTGGGAGTTTACTACAGACCCCCAAGCCAAAGTGAGGACACAGATGATGCCTTCCAGGAACAGATGACCAGGCATTCAAAAGGAGGTGAGATAGTAGTAATGGGGGATTTCAACTATCCTGATATTTGTTGGATGTCAAACTCAGCCAAGAGCATAAGGTCGAACAGATTCCTCACTGGCCTTGCAGACAATTTCATTGTCCAGAAAGTGGGAGAAGCAACAAGAGGATCAGCCATTTTAGATCTGGTCCTAACCAATAGTGATGACCTGGTTAGTGGGGTAGAAGTGGCAGGATCATTAGGTGGGAGTGACCATGCTCTTCTGGAGTTTATTATACAGCGGAAAGGAGCAACCAAGCATACTAAGACTCAAATTCTAGACTTTAAGAAAGCCGACTTCAGAAAACTTAGGGAAACGCTGGGTGAAATCCCATGGACAGTAATACTAAAAAGGAAGGGAGTTCATGATGGTTGGGAGTTTGTTAAAAGGGAAATATTAAAAGCACAACTTCAGGCAATACCAATGAGACGGAAACATGGAAGGTGCCTAAAGAAGCCAGGGTGGCTATCTAAAGAACTTTTAACTGAGTTAAGATTCATAAGGGATATGTACAAAAAATGGAAAAGGGGGGAAATCACCAGAGAGGAATTCAAACAAATAGCCAGCACATGTAGAGACAAAGTCAGAAAAGCTAAAGCACAGAATGAACTCAGGCTCGCCAGAGAGGTTAAAAGCAACAAAAAGGGCTTTTATGGGTATGTCTGTAGCAAAAGGAAGAACAAGGAAACAGTGGGGTCACTTAGAGGAGAAGATGGTGAAATGCAAACAGGGGACAGATAAAGGGCAGAACTCCTCAATGCCTTCTTTGCCTCAGTCTTCTCCAAAAAAGAAAACAATGCCCGACCTGAAGAATATGGAGCAGATGATTCAGCAGGGGAAACACAGACCAGAATAAGTAAGGAGGTAGTACAAGAATACTTGGCTAGTTTAGATGTATTCAAGTCTCCAGGGCCAGATGAACTACATCCAAGAGTATTAAAAGAACTGGCAGAGGTGATTTCAGAACCACTGGCAATAATCTTTGAAAATTCCTGGAGAACAGGCGAAGTTCCAGCAGACTGGAGGAGGGCAAATGTTGTCCCTATTTTCAAAAAGGGGGAAAGAGAGGACCCAAACAATTACTGCCCAGTCAGCCTGACATCAATACCAGGAAAGATTCTAGAACAGATAATTAAGCAAACGGTCTGTGAGCACGTAGAAAGAAACTCTGTGATCACTAAAAGTCAGCATGGGTTTCTGAAAAATAAGTCACGTCAGACTAATCTGATCTCATTTTTTGACAGAATTACAAGCCTGGTAGATGAAGGGAAGGCTGTGGATGTAGCCTATCTTGATTTCAGCAAGGCCTTTGACAAGGTGCCCCATGATATTCTTGTAAAGAAGCTGGTAAAACGCGGGCTAGACAATGCTACCATTCAGTGGATTTGTAACTGGCTTACTGACCGAACCCAAAGGGTGCTCATCAATGGCTCTTCCTCATCCTGGAGAGTAGTGACTAGTGGGGTGCCACAGGGTTCTGTCTTGGGCCCAGTCTTATTCAACATCTTTATCAATGACTTGGATGATGGGCTTGAGGGCATCCTGAACAGGTTTGCAGACGACACCAAATTGGGAGCGGTGGCTAATACCCCAGAGGACAGGATCACACTTCAAAATGACCTTAACAGATTAGACAACAGGGCCAAAGCAAACAAGAAGAATTTTAACAAGGAGAAATGTAAGGTACTACACTTGGGCAGAAAAAATGAAAGGCACAAATACAGGATGGGTGACACCTGGCTTGAGAGCAGTACACGTGAAAAGGATCTAGGAGTCTTGGTAGACCACAAACTCGATATGAGTCAGCAGTGTGATGCAGCAGCTAAAAAAGCCAATGCAATTCTGGGTTGCATAAATAGGAGTATAGCATCTAGATCTAGGGAAGTAATAGTACCATTGTATTCTGCTTTGGTCAGACCTCACCTGGAGTACTGTGTCCAGTTCTGGGCACCACAGTTCAAGAAGGATACTGACAAGCTGGAACGTGTCCAGAAGAGGGCAACCAAAATGGTCAAAGGCCTGGAAACGATGCCTTATGAGGAACGACTTAGGGAGCTGGGTATGTTTAGCCTGGAGAAGAGAAGGTTAAGGGGTGATATGATAGCCATGTTCAAATATATGAAAGGATGTCATATGGAGGAGGGAGAAAGGTTGTTTTCTGCTGCTCCAGAGAAGCGGACACGGAGCAATGAATTCAAACTTCAAGAAAGAAGATTCCACCTAAACATTAGGAAGAACTTCCTGACAGTAAGAGCTGTTCGGCAGTGGAATTTGCTACCAAGGAGTGTGGTGGAGTCTCCTTCTTTGGAGGTCTTTAAGCAGAGGCTTGACAGCCATCTGTCAGGAATGCTTTGATGGTGTTTCCTGCTTGGCAGGTGGTTGGACTGGATGGCCCTTGTGGTCTCTTCCAACTCTATGATTCTATGATTCTATCTCACAATGGCTGTAAATGCTGGAAGAACAGCTGATTAGGTCTCTCTTCTTCCCCTTTAAATTTTGTAATTCTTTCGCTTGCTTTTTTATGATGTTATTTTATTTGCATGGTACTGTTTAAAGGCTGCTGTGTTAGCCGCCCTGGACTCCTCTGACAGGAAGGCTGAGATATATATATATATATATATATATATATATATAAATGAATGAATGAATGAATGAGAAGTTTGAATTTGCACATGTTCATATTAAAATGTGGTGGCGGCGATACCATAAGCGAGCGAGCTACACAAAAGGCATATCTCAGCATTCCTACCTCACAAGGGAAGGTAGAAAGTAGAATGCATGTTCATAACATCAGTCCTTAAAAAAAAACTATTTTATTAAAGGTTTTCAACCTAATAAACCATAAAATTCCAACTAAAATAAGGGGAATAATAGAAAACAATATTAGAAAACAGAAAGAACTAACGAGAAAAAGAAAATACGGCACATTAATAATCCTCATAGGATATTCAGAAGACACAAAACTTTAAATATAGCCCTTGGCCACCCTTTTATCCTGATCTTCACACATACAGAGAGTTAAATCCCCCCACCTGGGAGAGCTTCCTCTTCCTTCGTTTCACACCCTGAGAAAACCACTTTCATACAGGCCCCTTCCTTTTCTCTGTCAGCTCCCTGTACATGTCTTCATCTATCAAAATATATATTTTTAGATGTTAAGACATACATCTAGTTAGTACTAATCAAGAGCCATCCAAAATCAAAGATCATATAAGAGACCAAATCCAGAAAAAGAAAAAGAAAGACAAGAAAGAAGAGAGAAAGAAAGAAGGAAGGAAGGAAGGAAGGAAGGAAGGAAGGAAGGAAGGAAGGAAGGGGAATCTCAGTAACCCATTTGTCCATGTAAGTCCATCACAAAACATCAGTCCTACCTCTGAACTGCAGTGTACCATCCAGCAGCAAGGATCAAATTGATGGCAATATCTACAGGAATCATATCTGCAACTGAATCTTTGTTGCATTTTATGATCCGTGCAATCCCCTTTCCAGCCTGTGGGATGGAGAAGAGGCTAGTTAGCACCTGAAATAAGATCGAGATTTCAGTAAAACGGGGAACTACTTTCATCACCTGAAAGGTGATAGTTATGGGTAAATTATATTTGCCTCACCTTGAAAATCATTCTGATTTTGTTTTTGTTTTTGTTTTCCAAATCATCCATGGTTACGTGCAAAGGAACTGTGTGCCCACACCCCAGCATATTCTTGAGGAAAGCAAAAAAGACCCACATGAAGTATGGCCACCCTCTCCTCATTCTCGCCGCTACCTTCCCAAGCAGCAAAAACCAACCAATCAACCAATTTAAAGAGGGTGGGGAAAAACTGGCAACAGGCAAGGCCTGCTTTCTGGCCTCTCTTCAACTAAAAATAAGGGAGGCTACAAAGACCTCCCCTGTATATAAATTTTACTACTACTACTACTAATACCTCCCCTGTATATAAATTTTACTACTGCTACTACTAATAGTAATTTGCACCAATTGTTGCTGCTTCATTGTTTGTTCAAAGTACAGGTGAAACTCGAAAAATTAGAATATCATTGAAAAGTTCATTTGTTTCAGTAATGCAACTTAAAAGGTGAAAAGGAGATACAGGTATACCACCAACTCCACTTGCAAGGACACGGTGTTAAGCCACATTAAATATATTCTGTTTCTTAAGGACATTAAGTATTAATTATCAGAGGTTACATATGACTGAAACACCAGCTCCACATCTACCAGGCCCTGGTCCTGCATCTCAGGAGTTCTACTAAGTGACACATACCGCGATCAAGTAAATGCATGGTCCATTGAACTGATCAATCCACCCCTGGAAAAAAAATAAGGGAAACAATTATGGAGAGGGAGATTTTGAGTGTGTCTATTGGGGGGGGGGGTGAGATTATGCATAACACATTTCCCATATTCCAATCTATGACTCTGAAGCCTAGCACACATTTTTTTTCTGCCTGAGATTGATGGTTTTTATTGATGTGAGTCTGCAAACAAAAGTGGGTTAAAATGTGGTAAAAAAATAAATAAACATGGATCCGGGTCATAGACCACTTTTTTAAGAGTGTTGAAAATGGTTTTTGAGAGGTTTTGCTTTCTGTGGCATTCACATATTTTGTCTAAGCAAGCTACTGCTCACATAGGTTTTGTAGATTTTAGAAATACAAAACTTTTCCAAATCCATTTACCAGAGGCAAAAGTGGAATGAGTGGACACAATATGGTGAGATATCCCTCTTTCAAATTGTCTCCAAATTCTTTCTCTCTCTCTCAAAAGGATGTTGTGGCAATACTGGGATAAGGTGACTACATGACTCAATCCACCACCTAAATCCAATTCACTAAAAAAACCCACCTAGTTTTTTGGTTTCTTTAGAAGAAAAGGTGCCGGTACTCACCATGAAGTGCCACACTTTTAACCTTTGGAGGACATTGAGTACCCCCAGAAAAGAAACCCTGCAAAAAGTCATCCTCATCGGTTTATGTTATCAATCACCACTTGCCCAAAAGATTCTGCCCAAAGCAGTTCACCACATTCTAAGTAATGTAGTAATCCAAAAAGCATGATAGGAATAAGCATAGTGTTAGGGAGTAACCTCGAGTCTTAAATCACAGTATCAGTTGTAGGTGCTTTATAAACGAGTAATGAAAAGTGGTTATCTACAGTATTCCCCGCAGGATGCATTCATCCCCACACAAAATTGGACCTGAATTCCCCCAAAGCGGCATGGAGGAGAAATCCATAGTCCAGGATCCATATGGTTCCCCTTCCTTTCTCCCCTCGTTGCCAAGAAGCATGACAGTCCAAGGAATGGATGCCATTGAGATTTTTAGCAAATGTATTTGTAGCAACAATTTCCAGAGAGACAAAATGCTGGGAGCAAAGCAACAGCTGCAGTGGAAATTTTCAGAGTACTCAGCAGAAATGGAAGAGCAGTCATGCTTACGGGGAAAGGTTCTTGCCAGCTGCAGCTCACGATGGATGGGCGAATGATGGCAGTATTTAGGTTACCTTTCTCTTGCTGAATTACATACTCTGCCAAGGCTTTGCTGAATGTGTAGGTGTTGGGCCAATCCCCAATCAGTTTGGGTGTGATCTCTTGAATGAGGGACTCATCCATCCACCTAACAGGATAAAAAAACACCAATTGAAATGTAGCCATGAAAAGAAAAGATGCAAAGGAGGAAAAGGGGAATTAGATTTGTAGAACAGCTGTCAAAATAAGATGGACAAGCATAGCTGCCAAGTTTTCCCTTTTCTCGCGAGGAAGCCTATTCAGCATAAGGGAAAATCCCTGTAAAAAAGGGATAACTTGGCAGCTATGTGGACAAGATTTCAGCACTCCCAATGGCAAGTTGAGATATTATTATTTATTTATTACTACTACTACTATTTATTAAATGTGTATACCACCCTTCATCCGTAGATCTCAGGGCAGTTGACAGGTTAAACTGCAAAATAAAAATACAAAATGCATAATAAAATCAAGAACAAGAACAAAACAAGCCCATAATCTCCCCTCCCACAAACACATTTAAAGGAACATAGAAAGAAGGCAGGAGTAGGCGTCTTTTCCTGCTGCCTGACTCCCCTCCCCCTTTCTACCTGCTAGAAAAGGAATGGTAGGAGTTGGATGGAACCTCAAGCATAGGAGCCAACTCTTAGGGGCCATGGGGTCTTCACCCCCAATAAAATATTAGAGGGGGCAGCCCCCCAAGTTGATGTCTGTTGCCATTCAAATTAATAATAATAATAATAAATAATAATAATAATAATAGACTGGGTTTCAAATGGTGTGCACGCCCTGCATCATGTGATTATGTGGGACGGGGCTTACCTGGGGCCCCCAATTCAAGTTGGCACCCCTGACCTCAAGGGTCATCCAGTCCAGCCTCCTGAACTGCAAGGATCTTAAATATAATATCCAAGACAGATGGCTGTCCAACCTCTGCTTAAAAACCTCCAAGTCCACCACCTCTTGTGGAAGTCCCCTCCAATATCAAACAGCTCTTACTGTCAGAAAGTTGTTCATAATGTTTAGTCAGAATCTCCTTCCTTGTAACTTGAATCCAATCCATCCTTTTGTTCGGTCTGGGAGATTATAAATGGTGACATGGGAAGGTAGAGAGACGAATTTGTGGCAGAGGAAGGAGAGTGAGGGTTTCAAGTAACAAGAGGGGAAAGATGGGTCTAGTCTTACAAAACTTACAATAATAATAATAATAATAATAATAATAATTTATTATTTATACCCCGCCCATCTGGCTGGGTTTCCCCAGCCACTCTGGGCGGCTTCCAACAGAAACATTAAAATACACTAATTTGTTAAACATTAAAAGCCTCCCTAAACAGGGCTGCCTTCAAAAACAGCATTTAGCAGGGGAATGGGTGGGTCATATTTTTAAAAGCATTTTCAAAGCTCTGCTGCTTAAATTTTAAATCTAAAAAAAAAAAAAAATAGGCAAAACTGCTAAATGATGAAATAACATAAGTTTTTACCAGGGATCCCACAAGGGAGGCAAAGAAAGAATGTAGTTGGTCAAGGAAGCCGTGGACTCAAAAGGGTTGAAAACCTCTGGCACAGAAAAAATAATTTGAAAAGATGCAGCCCTGTGTGACATGCTGTAGCAGCTACTGAAATTTCCTCTTCTATGCAATATTAAAAGTACAGAGTCTTTTTACTTCTTGTATCTACTACGGTAAATCCAATCTCCCTCTTCTCTGCTTAGCCCTCTCCCCCCCCCCCCCCAGCACAGAAAGTAAACAAAGAAATAAATCTTTCCACATCACTTTTCATACCAAGCCAGGAAAAGCAAATGGCACAGGTTGGGACAGGGCCTCTAATAAGTTGACAACCCTAATTATTACTTGAACATATATTATTGAAAGTTTACAACCAAGAAACCTAGACTGCTTGGATGCAAACATTTTTCTCTAGTTCCTTTTAATATGGAATTCAGCATTAACTTCTGATCTGGATACAATTTTATTTACCTATTCTTAAAAGACAGCCGTGTTCCCCTTTTAGCTTCCTTGTTAATGAAATGTGACAATTAATCTCTGCAAATCAGAAGTCACAACATGCATCTCAGGGCCTCAGAGCAGCCAGGGTGACAAGTAATCTGCCGTATCCAAAGAGGTTTTTCTTAATCTATTGCTCAGGACAATCAGCTTTAAAGGGAATGCTGAGGCAAAAGAGCAGTGCAGGACATAAAGGTAATACCCTGGCATACCCTGGCAAAGCCGGCAGAATGTCTCCAAGCAGAAGTTCACATTCACACCAGAAAGCTGCTTCTTGGTGTTACACTTAAAATACTTTTTGGACCAGAACTGCAAGATATGCTAGTAAAGGTGGATTCCCAATCCCATACTCGAAGAGTAAGCTGAATACAGCAATAGGGGAGCTTTGGAGGAGAGATGTGGTATGGGCAGTAGAGCTCCTTAACTTGCCTGCCATCTTCTTTCCACCTGCAACCTCCCTCTTCCTGGCCGTTCCCCCTGGCCTCCTGCTGAGCCTCTTGCCCGCCTTGGAGCTAACTGGGGAAATAGACTGAAGGAGTTGTGGGGGGAAGTATCCGGGGTGTGTGTGTGTTAAGCAGCCACCATGCTGCTGCTCCCCACAAATGTTTCCTGTTTCCCTACAAGCACCTGGTTCACCAGCATGGAAACAGGATGCTGGACTAGATGGGACATTGGCCTGACCCACCAAGCCTCTCCTTATGTTCATAGTTTCCTCATCTCTACATTTACATTCTTTGGCAAATAGCTTAGAATGTGCTCAAGGTACTGTAGTTGGCGATTTGCACGTTGGTTATATTTTTGGGAAAGCTTTCCCACTTAATCATGGAGGGAGGTGATGAAGATGGGGAAAGCCTGCACAACTGGTATTTGGGTTTAGCACAACAGAGTGGCTTCCATGTGCCCAGGAGGAAGCACTTAGTGTTCCAAAATCATGTTTACATCAGCAGCAGAAGAGAAGTTGTGTTTCCATCACTTACTCTACAAGATCAATAAGTTTCTGGGGATCCACAGGAGGAGGATAAATGACTTCATCTATGTAACTCCGATCACAGTATGCAAAGGCAGTTGAAATGTGGACGAAGGCCTCCAGATTCTGCATCTGGTGGGCCAACTTCAGGAGCTGCTTTGTTCCTATGACGTTTAACAGAAGGGCTTGCCTGGTCAAGAAAGCATTAAAAGGTTATTAAGAAGTCCTGTTGGCATGATAAAGTAACCATTAATAGAGCTACTTCAGATGTTTAAGGGGAACACGAAGAAAAGTAAGCAAGGCAGCCTGCACTCCCTTCCATGTTTCTGGGTCTTGGGTGAGTTCTGGAAGTCACTGGTGCTGCTCCTTTTCTTGTAACTTAGGATGTGCCTATATCTCTGTGGTATTCTACAACCTTGTCTGCAGAACACCCTGGGTTCAATCCATGCCACCATATTGAAGGATCTCAGCTATCAGAGCAGGGTGCGACCACTTTTGAGCTAGTGAGGAGATGCTGCAAATCAAACATTGGGCAACATGGTCCTACATAAAAGGTTGTCTGCTCAAGACTGCCCCAAAGAAACACTGCTTTGGGTTAGGTACAAAGTTGGAATTGTCTTTGTACCTCATGATCTGAAGTACTGTGATATCAGTTCATTGAGAATGCTTAGTGGAAAGTTTGGATGAAAAGCTAACAGAATGAAAACATGTACCTTCCATTCCATTTTCGATGGAAAACTGTTCAGATATTTTTTAAAAATTCTGTGGACTAAGTTTATGTTTATAACTGAGCAGGAATTACTTATGTTGCTATTTGTAATGTGTGGCTATTTTTATTTATTGCAACTCATTGCTCCCGGAAGGAAGGAAGGAAGGAAGGAGGGAGGGAAGGGGTAATTTTCTTGATACAAGAAGCCTTTTGTTAGAAGATCAGGAGTGTTTTCAATCACCAAGCACTGTCCACTCTTTAATGTTCAGTGTCTGAGTGTGGAACTCCCAAACTGATGTTTTAAAAAAATTCCTTCAGTAGCACCTTAAAGACCAACTAAGTTTTTATTTTGGTATGAGCTTTCGTGTGCATGCACACTTCTTCAGATACACTGAAACAGAAGTAGCCAGACCCTTACATATATTCAGAGGGTGGGGGGTGGGGGTGATGGGAATGGGTGATGGGCTGATATGAGTGGTAAACCTGTTGATGACTGTTAACGACTCTTAATGACTGCAATCCATTCTTAAGGAAATCAGCCCTGAGTGCACCCTGGAAGGACAGATCGTGAAGCTGAGCCTCCAATACTTTGGCCACCTCATGAGAAGAGAAGAATCCTTGGAAAAGACCCTGATGTTGGGAAAGATTGAGGGCACCAGGAGAAGGGGACGACAGAGGATGAGATGGTTGGACAGTGTTCTCGAAGCTACGAACATGAGTTTGACCAAACTGCGGGAGGCAGTGCAAGACAGGAGTGCCTGGCGTGCTATGGTCCATGGGGTCACGAAGAGTCGGACACGACTAAACGACTTAACAACAACAATGACTGCAATTGGTCTTGCAGTTTTAAAGTTTTCACAGGGAAAGCTCGGGACAAAAGAAGAAGAAGAAAAGAGAAGAAACTCAGACATGGAGTGTTAAAGCACAACAAAAGGTAAGTGTGGATAATCCCTAAGTGAATGTATGGAACTGTATTTAGCAGGCAAAATACTCTCGTAACTCTTTTCAAAGTGAAATTCACTATAGTACTGCAGTCACACATACTAGGAAAGTGTCCCACTGAGCTAAGTAGTTTTACTTCTAGGTAAACCTGAGTAGGACTGTGGGGTGAGTAACACAAAGGAAAAGCAAGCATAACATACCCCAGTGGCTCATTAAAGCGAACTGATGCAGCACAATGGAAGACAATGTTAACTTCGGAGAGGAGCTCCTCGGCATCCTCAGGAGCAATGGCCAGATTTGGCTGGGCAAGTTCAGCATTGATTGGTTTAATCTTCTCATAGAAGTTTGGCCACACTTTTCTGACTCTATCAAACACCTAAACACAAACACAAAACACAGATAAGTGAGGAGGAGGAGGAAAGGCAACCAGGCAGGGCGGCCTTTTTGGTAGTAGTGCCCGCCCTGTGGAACACCCTCCATCAGGTGTCAAGGAAATAAACAATTATCTGACTTTTAGAAGACATCTGAAGGCAGCCCTGTTTAAGGAAATTTTTAATGTTTGATGTTTTATTACGCTTTTATATTTGTTGGAAGCCACCCAGAGTGGCTGGGGCCAACCAGTAAGATGAGTGGGGTACAAAAAAATAAAATTATTATTTTATTCCAAACAATGAGACTCACACAAATGATTTCTCCATATATTTATCCACAAAAATGTTACATATAAAACCATTCTTTTCTGAGCCCAATAAAACATTTTTCTACAGACAAGCCTACCCAGATTCTTAGGAAGTTGAGGGAATACCATCAAGAGGTGTATAAATTTTTATGAAATAAATAAATAATAAGAACATGAGAGGACGAATTCAACTCAAATCACATAATGAGGCCACATATCAGTGGAAGTTCAGAGGCATTGTAGGGAATTAAAGATGGTGGGTGGGTGCGAATGGAGCTTTGTCCAGATTGCACCCCCCTCTGAGTTGCAGTGCTTAGCGTGTTAGACTAGGGCCTGGGAGAGACCAGAATTCAATCCATCACTCGAGCATGAAGCTCACTGGGTGACCCTGGGCCAGTCTGTCTCTCAACCTAGCTGACCTCACAGGATGGTTGTGAGGATAAAATTGGGGGGGGGGAGAACCTTTTAGGTCCTTGGAGAAAAAGGGAGGATATAATTGCAATAAGAACAACAACAACACACCTGCTCTGTTAAAACTTACATGACAGGTTTCCCGAATACAAAGTTGCTGACTATTCCCATGTGTATTCTGAGATGAAAATTGAAAATAAAAATCGGCACCCAGCCAATCTGCACCAACAAAAACTGAATGATGCATATGCCATTTTGCATAATTTATTCTAGTTTTACCAGTCTGGGCAGAGGGACACACTAAAAGCTATGCATAGCACCCACCAGAAATGTTACCCAGTCACATCTCTGTCTTCAGACATTTCAGCAAATATTCAAATGAAGGTACGGTAGAGATTCTCAGGATAAATTCCGTCCATTGCAGGCAACAACAACTGTGGATAGCCTATGGGCACGTCCAGGTAGCAGCTCAATATTGCAATTGGATTGTTTTCAACAAGTTTTTTTTAAAAAAAAACTTACTGGATTAAAAAAATACTGGTGATTAAATGGTGCTTGTGTGTAGAAAATGGGCTAGCATTTTTATGACAACATCATGTAGAGCAGTGTTTCCCAACCAGTGTGCCTCCAGATGTTTTGGGACTACAACTCCCATCATTCCTGACCACTGGTCTTGCTAGCTAGGGATGATGGGAGTTGTAGTCCCAAAACATCTGGAGGCACACTGGTTGGGAAACACTGATGTAGAGGCTGCAAAAAACGTGCATGAGGAGTGCTCCTTCCACAATAACGCCCATCTTGAAACACTTCATACATGAAAAATCAGCTTCAACACTCTATGCAAGCTTCAGGCAGTTATGCAAACTCAGCTTTCCCCTATGCCTCTTTGCTATCTCGTTTCTCTTGCCCTCTCTTTTCCACTTAAGCAAACATAGCAGAAATTTATTATGCCTGCTTAGAATAAATCATTGCTGCTTCTGCATAACTGAGCTACAAACAGGTTTTGATTAGATTTTGTGTTAGGGTGTGCTTGTTCAAAAAGGTAGAGATGCCACTTCCAGGAAACAAAAAGCTGATTATTCCTAAGGCGGAAAGAACAGCAGTAAGGAGCATGAGGCAATGACACAGTTTCAGTGCTGTCTGGGGTCAGCATCATAAGTTATCCTGTTCAAGCAGGTACTTAGACTCTGCTTTTAAATGCATACAATTATTATTATTATTATTATTATTATTATTATTATTATTATTATTATTATTATACCACCCTATACCTGCAGGTCTCAGGGTGGTTCACAGAATAATATGAATATAAAACCACAAAATACATAATCAAAATAAAAACAACAACCCAATAACCCCCCCCCAACACATTTTAAGCCATTTTCCTTATTGGATGCCAGTACTATGACTTAATCACACAGTTCTGAATTAGAAATGTACACCATTTGCTTTTTAAGCAGAGCTGAATATCTGTTTCAAGCACATATTTAAAGCTCTGGTCCTAGGAAAACTTCCTGTGCCATAAAAGGGGTGGGGGTGTTTGTAAGTCCCAGAATCAGATTAAGTAGAACTGATCCTTTCAAAAGGACATATTTTTTCACTACTCTGCCCTCCCCACCTACAATCAAATCACAAGTCACATCAGTCTCTCATGATTAACCAGCACTGCCAAAAGAAAAACATGAATCTGCCGCACAGATCCTTTGGGATCCCTTCATCATCATCATTAAATCATAAGTCACCTTTGCAACCACAGTGAATTGAAGGAGGATTTGTTTTGTAGAGAGAGAGAGAGGTTTGAAAGAAAGGTTCTTGATCTCTCATAGCAGAGTTAAACACAATGGTGATTGCTTCAAGCACACTAAAACTTGGTTAGATTTTACATCTGCTCTCATCCACCTTTAAACAAATGTTCCCCATGAAAATACTTAGGCTAGAATAAATCACAGACACTTGGCTTTGCAAACAGGTGAATATTTTACTCACATAGTTTCCAGAGGTTTCCGCAAACAAAGCTTTACTGCAGTAAAGCAAAGAAAAATGGTTTCAAATTACTTAAAAAGAAAAGGAATTGCTTTCCTTACAAAAAAAAGAATCGTGCAACTTTGGTTAGCAAATATGCAGCCTGTAAAATCTCCTTTTTGGAGAGATTCAGTTCACTTGGTTTTTTCTTGAGTTGGGAGCTACAGCCACATGGCTTCTTGTTTGTTCGGAAAAGGAGGAAGAGAAAGAAAAAGAAAATGGGGAGGAGAAAAAAATAGGCTGCAGGGAATCTGCTAAGCTCCACCCCTGCTGGGACCCTCAGGTTAACCGTTTCATGCATGCAAATATGAGTCACTAACTGTATATTACAACAATTTCCCTTCTCTGACAAGTGCGTGCATACATGCAAAGAACATACAAAAATACAGTGGTACCTCTACTTATGAATAACTCTACTTACGAATGTTTCTACTTACGAATGGAGCTCTGTCTGCCATCTTGGATGCGGTTTAGATAGGATTTTTTCTACTTACGAATTTTTAGATAGGGTTGCTTCTACTTACGAATTTTTTCTCCCAATGCATTCCTATGGGATTCGACTTACAATTTTTTTCGACTTACAAATGAGCGTTCGGAACGCATTAAATTCGTAAGTAGAGGTACCACTGTATAGCATGTCAAGAACCCCCTGAGAGTCCCATCTTGACCCAAAGGTTCTTGAAGCTATCTCTAGGTAGAGGTATGGTCAGTATGTCAGCTGTTAGTTGGGGCAATAACTGATTCCCTAGGCTCCGTTCTGGATAAGTTCACAAATGTAGTGATATCTCACCCCAATGTGTTTCATGTGTGCCATGAATTTATCAGTTCTTGACAGCTTCATTATTATTATTTATTGATTTTATTACCCTGCATAAAAATCATAAAGGTCCATGTCTTGGATCCACTTTTTTGTGCCATGATGATATGTTCCAAGTGATTTGTGATTTTTACTGTGTAGTGTATAGACATCAAAAGAAGCTTTTATTTGATCTCACACACACACACACACACACACACACACACACACACATGGAAATCCTATGGGGGAAAGCCATGTAAATTCATGATTATCTGCTTTTATTTATGAGATCCAACTTTTACCTTCATTTCATTTTGCATGCAAAACATGGTGGTGCCTAAGCAATTTTTCTCAAAATTCTCTTTGGGTATGAATTTAAAAGCCCTTAAAAATAAATAAATCTGTAAACATCTATAAGAACACATTCTACAGAATAAATTATAGTGGCACACCAGGTGATATACAAAGAATAAGATGAAAACATACTGTATTAAATAGCTTGTAGTTGATCTGGAAATTTCATTCAGGTAATGAGCATTCAGGTATGAAGAAAGAAAGAAAGAAAGAAAGAAAGAAAGAAAGAAAGAAAGAAAGAAAGAAAGAAAGAAAGACTAACTATTTTGAAGCAGTGTTAAATTTCATTATGGAAAGATGCAACTTACAAAACAATGTGGTTAGGGTCCAAAGAACTCAACATCTTGCCTATTTCAGCTAAAACACAGCATGTGGCCACAGCAAGAGTTTGCTTGCAAATAAATGTTTCCAGAACAATTATTAACTCAATTAAAATCTGTTAAGACAGAAATGCATCAAATGAATAATCTGCTCAATTTTTTCCCCCCTAATTACAGTGGTACCTCTACTTACAAATAACTCGACTTACAATTTTTTCTACTTACAAATGGAGCTCCGTCCGCCATCTTGGATGCGGTTTAGATAGGATTTTTTCTACTTACGAATTTTTAGATAGGGTTGCTTCGACCTACGAATTTTTTCTCCCAATGCATTCCTATGGGATTCGACTTACAAATTTTTTCGACTTACAAATGTGTGTTCGGAACGCATTAAATTTGTAAGTAGAGGTACCACTGTATTGCTGCTTCTTAAACTTCTCTTTCAAGGAAAGCGGCAAAGACATAAGGAAGTATTAAGCATATGGCCTAGAGGCCTCATCAGTGCTGTTTGGTAATTCTGAAAAACCTTTGCACTTGACCGGAGGGTCTTACGAAGTTGTCCACAGTTTAACAAATATGCATGTCACTCTAAACCTAACGGAAATCCCTGAAGTCAGTCTTTGCATGTTTCTCTGGCCCTTGTCTGCTTTCTTTTGCTATGTAAACTCCCTGAAATGACCTCCTGCAGAAGTTATCTTAGGAAAGCACTACAGGGATCTGCAGAACTGTAAACTTAGAGAACAGTGGGGCTCTCCCTGGATACAGCAACTGGGGCCCTGAAAGAGCAGGCAAGGGAGTTTCTTTTGTTTTGGCTGCTTCTTGAACTGCTGAGCTGAGAGCCCAGCGAAAAGAGTGTTGGCCAATGTACTAAGAGGCCTTGATTTCCAGGGAGAGAGATCCTTCGGCAGGCAGCATTTTCTCACATCCCTAGACAGCTAATTAATTTTATTTGCAGAAATATCCATACAACCAACATTAAGAACAAATATGGTGGCCAGGAGCATAAGATCAACAATAAAGGTGCATTAATGAAACCACATAGGAAACCTCTCTGTTGCAGAGCAGGACCAGTGGGGTTGCATCTGATGGTGGGTCTCAAAAATAGATTAGGAAGCTGTTGGCATGCTGCCCACCCTGCGGCACAGCATCCTCCCTGACTGAGGTAGTTTCAAGCTTGGTGTTGGAGGAACCCTACATGATTATGCTGTGTGACTCCAACTTCCAAGCCAAGGCTGTTCTTGAACCAGCTCAGGATTTCATGGCCTCCATGGTCACCATGGGACTGTCTCAGGTTGTTACCAGCCTGATGCACAAAGCAGGAGATATCTTTGGTTTTTGCTCCCAGTGGAGTGAGTAGTCTGTAACTAACAGGCTGGCTAGCTGCGGTACCTCACTGTCATGGTCCCAGCATATTCTGGTTAAGTCTGGGCTTATGGTAGCTATGCCCCTTGGCAGAGGTGGGTGACTCACTAAGATAGTCCGTCCCCAAAGACTTTCCAGAAGAGAAAAGGCAAGTGTCAAGGCCCTTGTCTTGTAGGGGCTCCTTAGTTCCCCCTCCGGTGCTGCAGAGCCCATAAAGCTCCCTGGTATTTTAGTGAGCTGTGGGTAATGAAGAATCTTGGAGTACTGGTGGTATTGATCCCGCTCTGAAACTGACCAAGCACGAGGCAGATAATATAATTGCAATTATGGTGGTGCCTTGTTAGACGAAATTAATTCGTTTCACGGGTCAATTTGTGTAACAAATTTTTCGTCTAGGGAGTCCCAGTTTCCCATAGGAATGCATTGAAACTTAATCAATGCGTTCCTATAGGCTCTGGGGGACTGGTGGCGGCATGCAACGGGGCTTCGGAGAAGGTCTCCGAAGCCCCGTCCGATGCTGGCTGTGTGCAAGGCGGCGGGGGGAGAAGCTCTCTTCTCCCAGCCACCGCCTTGCCTGCCTCCCCCGACATGGAGCACAGCTTTGGAGACCTCCGAAGTTGCACTCCGTGCCGGATGTGCGCAGCGAAAGGCAGCGGTGGGGAAAGAGCTTCTCCCGTCGCCGCCTCCCGCCTGCCTCCCCTGACAAGAGACGGTGCTTCGGAGACCTTCTCCGAAGCGCCGTATCATGCCGCTGGTGCGCAGCAAGGCAGCGGGGGAGAGAAGCGCTTGCCCCCCCGCCGCCACCCGCCTGTCTTCTCCGGTGGTGCGGGGCGGTGCAATGGCTCTGGGGGATGGAGCCGAATCACAGCAGGCGCTGCTTGCCCCCGCCTGTCTTCCCCAAGCCAAGGGGAAGACAGGCAGGGGCAGCCGCTGCACCGCCGCGTTTCGGCTCTGTCCCCCCTGGCAAAGGAAGATTAGCTATCAGCTTCCCGCGCTGAGAGCTGATCTTCCTTTGCTGCTTTCTATGGCCGCGCTTCGTAAGACGAAGCGGCGGTCATAGAAAATTTTGTCGTCTTACGAATGCCTCTCGCAATGCAAAAGTAAGTGAGTTTAAAATCCCAAGTTTGCTATAGTAATGGGTGCATATTGTCCGGGTATGTCAGCTAAAAAGGATGTGTACTGCACTTTAGAAAACAAATACAGTGGTACTATTTCAACTAAAGTTTGATTAAGCTACAGCTAAATCCGCATGAACATTTTAACAAATTAGAAAGGGTGATTTTGTTTTTTGTGCAATAGTGCTAAAAAATATTCAGGAATTATTTTCAATGTTAAGGTAAAATTATGCTTTATTACATATTTTCTCTGGATGATCTTAATTAAAACATGTATTTTTGTTTCGTTTTTTACCCTCTGAAGAGAACAAAACCTCACCAGCTCAAAATGAACTGGGTGGTTAGGTCAGTCTTAAGCAGGCTCTCAAGCAGTTACTGGAAAAATAAGGAGCAATATATCCGAAACCAAAGGACTTAACCATTACTTCATTGCCTTCCAGACATTTGTGGTTGCCTTCCTGCCACTGGCATCACTGCAGCTTCTCTGGGCAGAACTGGGCTGGTCCTGAGTGGGCACCAGATTTGGAGTGAGTGCCAATCCAGATAAGATGCAGCTGCGATTCATGCTGCCACCCAGAAAGAAGCTTGTGAGGCTGACAGCTGAAAAGAAGATCCCTCATTCGTAGACCCCTGTCAGCTAACTCTCTAAACAACTGAGGTGCTAAATTTCCAGCTCCTGCTGCCTGCCATCCTCTTTCCCAGTGCTTTGCAACTCTTATTCTCACAGCTGCAAGCATGAAAATTATTACCTCCTCATGTAAAATCTGAGCCTGAGTAGCTGGAAATAAAGATAATGAAGCCAACTGAAGATAGGGGATTATTACTTGTCCTGTTTGGTATTATATGGCGGAGAAAGGCGGCAGGGGGAGGGGAGCCAGGTGCACCAAGTTGCCTCCAACATTGTGTCACACACGTGCTGCTCCCCGCAACCTGGCCAGGCCAACTTGGCCCGCCATCACCCACCTCCCCACTTCCAGCCACCTGACCTTTGCTGCATCCCTGGTGGAGGATGTCCCAGTGAGAAGACACTTCCTGCTGGTGCATCTTTGACAGAGATCACCAGAGCGCTTTCCTGGAAGGTGCTCTGGCGTTCCTCAAAGGGACGTTGCAGGTGAAGATGACCCCCCCCCCCGACAGGTCCTTTGGAGGATTGCAGGGGAATCGGGGGGGGGGACCTCTTTGAAAATATTGGGGGCCCTGGCCTCCATGGCCCCTCAAAGATGGTGTTGTGACAGGACTCACCAGAACAGAGCACCAGCAACTCTTTTGTACTGACACCCTTGATCAATACTGTATATGAACACCAGCACCTTTTTTTTTTACAAAACCCCCCACTCACCACTATTTGATACATTCAGATATAAAATATATTCAATAGAAACCAATATTGAAATAACAAATGCTAAAGTGAAAAAAAAATCCCCACCACATATTGTACAGTTAGTCTTTTCATTCACAGCCTCCAATTTCTTGGAGAGAGGCTGTTACAAACAAGCTGAAGTTTCACACCTGAGAATAAGGCTAAGGATACATTTGCTGCTACTGAAACTGACACAAGCCGTTGTTGAGTCCATCCATACACTGTCTTAAATGGATTCTCATGCCACTTTAAAAATTCGTATTGCCATTGTTTTCTGACGCTGGCATATTTGAGAAGTAAGGAGAACTCACCTACAGATTGATATTGCTTTTAAAATAAAATACCATCCCACCAGTCCTGTATATTCTGGGTTCTCTGTGAGGAGATGCCAGATAGACATTGCATGCAAGGTGCTAAAATGAGATGAGCAGAGGGCCATGGAGATTCAATCCAGCTCCCTCACCACCTGCTGCCTTTACAGACTTCGGCTTTCCATGTGTATGTGAGTAAGTCTAGTATCAGACCATGGGCAAAAGCAAGACTCCTATTGGGGATTTCAATGACTAATGACCAACCTATCTATGGTGAAATGATGTAGATTACATGGGAAATAGGGACATGGTAACCCTGAGGTGCCGAGGCACAAGACACTGCTGCCATAGATTCCCATATAGAGTTAAATGTCTTACCTTACACTTCACCATATCCTGCACCCTCTCTTGTGTTGATTGTCCAGACTTGGGTCTCACAAGAATATAAATACTTTTCACATCAGGGCTGCAGTGCAACAGCTTTTCCACTAGCACTTTGCCCATAAAACCTGTGGCTCCGGTAACAAGCACTGACTTTCCATTGTAGTAGGATGCAATTGATGACATGTTGCTTTCAGTTTCCAGCTTCATTGTGGAGGTACCTAGCAGAAAGATGGAATAATGCAAGGTGTTAGATGTTTGAAAATTCTGGATCATGATCATTGGCCAAACTTGGCCCTCCCGCTGTTTTGGGACTATAACTCCCATCATCCCTAGCTAACAGGACCAGTGGTCAGGGATCAGGGCCGTCTCAAGGTCATCGGGCGCCCTGGTGCAGGGATCCCTTGGGCTCCCCCCCTCTTAAAAAAGGGGAAATTCTTACCTGGCGTGCCGGGCGGCGGGAGCCTCACGGCGGCCCCCGCACCTCACAGCAGGGCCGCGCTGCGCCGGAGGCCGCCTGCCTGTCCGATGCCGCCGGATTGAGTCGGGGAGGGGGCGCCACTGCTCCACGTGGCCTTCCTCCCTTCTCCCAGCGGAGCGGGGTACCTGGGCAGGCCGGGCCACGCCGGGTTCCTTCCCGCCAACAGGGCGCTGCGTTTCATTGGTAGAGGTGCTGCCATGTGGCATCATCTCTACCAATGAAACGCAGTGCTGGGGTGCCCCTGTTCCGCTCGCTTCCCACCCTGCTCTCGCGGCATGGCTGGTGGAGGGAAAAGGGAGGCCGCCACGAAGCTCCCCCACTTGCTGGGGCGCCCCTCAGCGCCCCCTGATCGCCCAGGCGCCATGGTGCAATGCGCCACTAGAGTCAATGGGCGAGCCGGGCCTGTCAGGGATGGTGGGAACTGTAGTCCCAAAACAGCTGGAGGGCCAAGTTTGGCCATCACTGGTTTAGGCTGTACCTTCTGCTAAAATGAGAGGACTGGGAGGAAGAAAATTCTATATTAACGGAAGAGCAGGCTGGTTTTAAGAGATGAAGATCAACTACAGAGAACCATTTTACCTTCCTCCAGATGATAAGGAAATCTACAGCCTATGGTGGGCAGTTGTGACTGAGGAAAAAGCACTCCATAACTTAACTCAAAGGCGCAAAAATACAACTGCTCACCATCTTGCTTTTGAGCTGTTTCAGAGCCTCTTTTTACCTTACCACCATCACCACCAAACAAGCCACAATGAAAATGTTGCAACAGGAAGCTAGATTCCTAGTCTTAACAGAGAGGATTTAAAAAGAAGAAAATAGAACTCCGGTATGTATGTATTATTAATGTTGATTTGTTCACTGTCTTCTAAACCACTTTCTCAAGGCAATATTCATTTAAAATGATTAAAAACAGAAAGAAAAACACCCAACCCCAAAAACATTTTAAACAAGACTAGAACAAAGGGTTTCTCTTTCTAAAACAATACAGAGCTTGACACAGGTGCCCTGCAGGTCAATCACTAACCCCCCCACCCACCCACAAGGTCAGGGGTGGGGGCTGGTTTCAGCCCGTCCTGCTCCAACACCCCTGGAAGCAATGTCACTGGCCGCAGGGCACGGTGAGAGTTCCTGCCGACCACCAATTTGAGTTATGGCTAATTAGGCCATGCCTGGGGGGCGGGAACGGACCAGAGGGTAGCAGTCTTCACTCCGGTCCGCTCCCAGCCCTTAGGGCTCATCCACACTTATCTATTGTCCCACACTTTCTAGGCACAGGTCAGCACATCAAAGCACCATGTCCAAGCATTTTTTTGGCAAGTATTGGCACTTTCCCCGCAAAAACCCACTCTTTATTGCCGAATCAGAGGAAATGGTTCTGATTGAGGGGTAAAGAGTGGGGTTTTGTGGGGAAAGTTCTGTGCTCTTACATGGTGCTTTGAAGTGCTTAGAAAAGTGGCACAAAAGGAAGTCTGGATGAGCCCTTAGAATGGCAAGGTAGGGAATGTTTAGGGAAGCTTTTAATGTTTAATAGATTATTGTATTTTAATATTCTGTTGGAAGTTGCCCAGAGTGGCTGAGAAAACCCAGCCAGATGGGCAGGGTATAAATAAAATTATTATTATTATTATTATTATTATTATTATTATTATTATTATTATTATTATCTTCCACTCACACTAGTTTGCATGGCCAACTTGTGTGGGCAGAGAAAGGTACATTCACCCAAGCATTATACATTTTACCTTTAGGTAAAAAAAACCAATTTTGAAAAATCAGTTGTACAGTACTTAAAATGATTTTTAGATTCCAGTGTTAAAAAAATGGGGCAAGGAAAAAACACAAAATGGAATAAAATATGATTGTATAAATGGAACAGCATACACACACAGACACACACACACACGTGCACACATATAAAAATTGTAAGATTGATTTTAAAATGTACTGTAGCTAAAATGAGTCTGACTGGAAAGGTAACAGCTGAAGAGATTCAGGCTAAGCGCTAATGCCTAATAAATCACTGCACACCATCAAAATCTAGTCTCTTGAGAAGAAAATTATAGTGCAAAGACAACCTGACTGCTCAAGATCCTTGTATGAAGTTAGAAAGCCCTGAAGAACTTCGGTCCAGGGCACCTTAGGAACCCCCTGAGGTGATGGCTTCAGAAGAGGACTGGGTGAATTCATGGAGAGCCAGGCTATCTGTGGCTCCTAGTCATGACAGCTGTGCCCTGTCTCCACAGTCAGAGGCGCTCTTGTTTCTAAAGCCTCAGGAGGGGAGAGGGCTCTTGTCCTGGAGGGTTTCCCACAATGGGCATCTGCGTGGTCACTGTGAGAACAGGAGGCTGGACTAGATGGGCCATTGGACTGATCCAGCAGGATCTTCTTTTGAACACTTATATCCTAGTTTGACCACTGAGGTCACCTGTAGGAGTAGGGCGGGTCATTTAAGGACCTTTTTTTTGCGAATTTGCTCAATGAGGGGTTCTAAAAATATGTTATTGCACATGAGGAATCCAAATCTGCAATTATTTTTATGATTGGTTGATGATTAGCTTGGTAAATTGAGATCTGTTTGAAATACACTAAAAAAAGCCAAAAACTCGCATTTTGAAGCGAAGTTAAAGTTTTTACCGGTAATCATTTTATAATATAAAGAAATTTTGTTTCCAGCTGTAACAACACATCATTACTTTATCTTATAATGTCCTGTTATAGTGAAAAAAGAAAAATAAATGAACAACTTAAAGGGCTGGTGTCACATGATCATGTATCTGCTGAGGGCCCACATCTGAGCAGGAGAGCCACTGGCAGAAGCCCCCTGGACCATGCTCTTCAAAAGAAGTGTACACTGTTAAATTTTGATTCCTCAGGGGTGTCAAACGCAAATTCATCGGGGGCCGCATCAGCAGTTTGGTCACCCTCAAAGGGCCGGTTGTATCTGTAGGACTATGTGTCCACTCTTTATTATCATAAATTATTGTCACTGCATTCAATTATTACTGTTTTTTGTAATAATGTAAGTAATAACTAGCTCTGAAGGCAGAAACATAGTCAGAATAATGGCAAGTAGATATGCCAACATCTTCATGGCAGATTTAGAACATCGTTTCCTAGACTCCTACCCACTCAAACCTCTCTTGTACCTACGATACATTGATGATATTTTTATTATCTGGACACATGGACAACAGACCCTGGAAACCTTCCACCAGACATTCAATGACTTTCACCCCACCATCAACCTAACAATGAACCAATCCATGCAAGAAATACATTTTTTGGACACTACTATAAAAATACAGGATGGACGTATAGACACCACCTTATACAGAAAACCAACTGACCAACAAACATATCTACATGCTTCTAGCTACCATCCCAAACATACCAAACAATCCATCGTATACAGCCAGGCCCTACGTTACAACCGTATCTGTTCCAACTCTACAGACAGAGAATCTCACCTAAGAGATCTACAGCAAACCTTTTTAGAACTAAAATATCCACCTGATGAAGTTAAACAACAGATCAACAGAGCCACACTGATACCTAGGGAGAACCTGCTGCAAGACAGACCCAAAAAAGAAAATAACAGAACACCACTAGTCATCACATACAGCTCCCAAGTTAAAACAGTACAACGCATCATCAGAGATCTACAGCCTCTCCTGGACAATGACAGCTCCCTTTCTCAAGCTCTGGGAGGAAGACCTTTCATTGCCTACAGACAGCCACCCAATCTTAAACAACTCCTCACCCACAATAATACAACCACCAGACTTAACATGGACACTGGTACCAGAGCCTGCAATAAACCCAGATGCTAACTTTGCTGCCACATACACCCGGACAACATCATTACTGGCCCCAACAACATCCAACATACCATCTCAGGACTATTTAATTGCTCATCTTCTAACATTGTGTATGCCATCAAATGCCAACGGTGCCCTTCAGCTCTCTATATTGGACAAACAGGCCAAACCCTACGCCAAAGGATAAATGGACATAAATCTGACATCAGGAACCATAAGACTGAAAAACCAGTAGGAGAACACTTCAATCTCCCAGGACATTCTATACAAGATCTCAAAGCAGCTGTTTTATTACAGAGAAATTTCAGGAACAGACTGGAAAGAGAAGTTGCTGAATTGGAAATCATTACCAAGCTTAAAACCATGGAAGCACCTGGGATGAATAGAGACATCGGATTCTTATCTCATTATGCATGATCAAGCTTTCTTTAGCACCTCAGCCCAGGACTAATTGCAGCCATCAGCAGCCATTAACACCCATCTACAGGTTTACCACTCCCATCAGCCCATCACCCATTCCCACCCACCCCCACCACCCTCTGTATATATATAGGGTCTGACACTTCTGTTTCTAGTGTATCTGAAGAAGTGTGCATGCACACGAAAGCTCATACCAAAATATAAACTTAGTTGGTCTTTAAGGTGCTACTGAAGGAATTTTTTTATTTTGCTTCGACTCAGACCAACACGGCTACCTACCTGTAACTAGAATTATTGTACAATTTATTGAAAAATGATTTTTGGTAACTGCACTGGGTGGTGGAGGCTCGCTAGGGTTTCATGCAGGACCTTTGCAGAGCTACTAGTACCTGGAGATGCTGGGGTTATGTCATCATACCACAACTTTTTAACACCCCTCAAATCAGGAATTTTAAAGATGGAAAATTCAACACGCCCTACTGCAGGAGTGCTGAGCTGGTGAAACTGGTTTGTCAGCAACATGAAACTGACACCTGTGGAATGCTCTTCCAATAGTTAATGCCTTCCGTATTAACCTTTTAATGATTGCTGAAAACTTTTCTATGATACCAGACCTATGCAAACAATTAAGAAAGATGGTTTCTGTAATAGTTAACTGGTGATCTGCAATTCAAATTTTTTAATGTGGCTTTTATATATATATATTTTTTAAAAAGTTACATAACTTTATTGAAATTCATAAATAACAAATAATATACATAATATACACACTCTTAATTCAACAAAAATGAAAGCAACCATGTACTATGGTAATATTATTCTTTGAATTCACAAAAATTAAACTTAGTTTAAATTTATACACTCTTTTTTCCTGTCTTTTTACTAACATAAAATTGACTTCCTATCATTTCCCGATGCAAACTTTCTTTCTAGTGCTGAATGTACTTAACATTATTACTTTACTCTTTCTGTATTTTCTAATACCTTCTTAGTTTGTACTCATTACCTTATTTCTTAACATAAACATTATCTGAATTAGGTATCTGAAGAAGTGTGCATGCACACGAAAGCTCATACCTATGACAAACTTACGTTGGTCTCTAAGGTGCTACTGGAAGGAATTTTTATTTTTATTTTGTCTGCGTCAGACCAACACGGCTACCTACCTGTAATTATTTCTTAACAATTACTTTAAACAAGGGTCATTCAAATGCTGCCATAGATATTATACCACTATTATATTTCTGTAAGTAACTCTTATACATATCCCATTTTTGAATAAATTATTGTCTTGTATTGCCTCTCAGTCTATTGGTCAATTGCGCCAATTTGCCTTGCCAATCTGATAAAGTTGGAACTTTCCCCCCCTTTCCAATTCATTGCAACCAGTGTTCGGGCTGCAGCCGTGGCATATAAAAAGATTTCTCTTAATTTTTTGGGAATGTCTTTACCCAGTAAAATACCCAGTAGGAAGGCCTCTGGCTTTTTAAAGAATGTTTACTTAAATATCTTTTTCAGCTCATCATAAATAAGATTCCAAAACTCTCTGATCTTTCTGCATGTCCACCACATGTGGTACATATCTCCATTACTTTCACCGCACTGCCAACAGTTATTCAATATATTTTTGTACATCTTTGAAAGCTTTGATGGGGTGAGATATCATCTGTATTGCATCTTTGGCATGTTTTCTTTAACGGTGTAACATGCCATAAATTTCCAGAGGGTTTCCCACTCACTCATCAATATAGGGCGTCCGATGTCTTGAGCCCATCTTAGAAGAAAAATATGAAAGGAAGCTGTCTGATATATAATTCCTTATTGATAGATGACTGTAACCAAGTAAATCTTAGAAGCTATGAGGAAATAAAAGATCTGCTCTCAGGATGGCTAGAATATCATCAACTCCATGAGATGTTTAAGCAAGATAAAAAAAATGGGTTTGCCATCGAGCCCTCTAAATTTGAAAAAGAATTACTAAATAACAAAGTTAAGATAATATCAAAGATGTACCGACTCCTCCTTGACTGGGAAGTCAAGGAGGAGTAGGTGAAGGCGGTTTTTATATAAAAATGTAGTCCAACTGCATAATGCACAAACAGCTTTCTGAAATATATTGTAGATTTTATGTATGGCTTTTGATTTATTGTAGCATGCCATGTTCATTGATGGTCATCCAACCTCTGCTTAAAAACTCTTCTTCATTGGAGGTTTTAAAGCAGAGGTTGGATGGCCCTCTGCCATGGATGCATTGCAGGGGGTTGAACTAGATGACCCTCAGGGCTCCTTCCAACCCTTCAATTATATTATTCTATTACTACTTTGAGTGCTTGCCTGGCAGGTCAATCAGTATTTGAAGTAACTAAATAAACTTAAGAGACATTCATTCATAATCATTTTGGACTAGATGGTCCTTCAGGTCCCTTTCAACTCGACAATTATATGATCGTATGAACATATACGATCTGAAGGTCGGCGGTTTGAATCCCTGCGACGGAGTGAGCTCCCGTTGTTCGGTCCCAGCTCCTGCCAACCTAGCAGTTCGAAAGCACATCAAAGTGCAAGTAGATAAATAGGGGAGGTAATGGCGTTTCCATGTGCTGCTCTGGTTAGCCAGAAGCGGCTTTTCCATGCTGGCCACATGACCTGGAGGCAGGGGCGTAGGGAGACGCCACAACACCCGGGGGTGACAAATTGCCATGCACCCGGGGGCGCGGTGTCACTACGTAACGACGCATGCGTGTTACATAATGGCGCATGCCTTGTTACGTAGTTCCGGATCCAGAGCATGTGCAGTCAGCACGGGGTCACGTAAGGGCCGCCGAGCATGTGCGGAACACCGTGGCTCCGCTGCACACCAACGGCACCCCGATTGGACTGCACAAGCACCGGATCCAGCACATGCTGACTGCGCACGTGCTAGATCCAGCGCTTGCACAGTCCGATTGGGGTACCGCTGGCCTGCGGCGGATACACGAAGCGCCGCCCGCGCACGCCAGCGGCACCCCGAACGGACTGCGCATTTGCGGGCAGAGGCGAGGGGCGGGCCAGGAAGGCCGAGTGTCTGTCACCCCCAGGGCGTCGCTTGGGACGGACTGCCCCCCGCTTGCTCCGCCTCTTCCTGGAAGCTGTACTCCGGCTCCCTCGGCCAATAACGCGAGATGAGTGCTGCAACCCGAGAGTCGGACACGACTGGACCTAATGGTCAGGGGTCCCTTTATGAACATTTTATTGAAGAAATCTGAGCTCTGTATTCAGTGGTAAATCTCAGAGAATTCTGCATTCTGTACTGAGCTTCTTTACAGTATATCACACTGTATCTAAAGATAATTTTTTTTATCATTACTAGTAAACTGCAAAATCTATTTGCCCTATGATCACTGTACATTGAGGATTAATATACAGGCTGCTAGGAGCACACAGACTTATTTTCCCCACAATGGTATTTTCTCAAATTAAACTAGGGATTTTGGATTATGGAGGAAGTATAAAGGTGTAATCGCTTAACTTTGTGTGCAACTTTGAAGGCTAATCTTAATCTAAATTATAGAAAGAAGGACTGCAGGACTGAATTCCCCAAGCAATCATGTGCTGCAGGTGTGTGCCTGTTATGTATTGTGCCTGTTATGTATTAGTGTATATAGTTTTCCCTCAGGTCCTTGACAGCTGTTTTAGGAGGGAACATTAGGAGGGAACTTTGAATTATGTTTGATACATTGTTTGAGCCAGCCTCTATAAACGCAGGCCAGCTCGGTAATGCAGTTCAGTTCAGTTCTGTTCTGGCTTCCAAATAAAGAGCTTCTTGAAGAATCGCTAAGTGCCCATTTTAGAGTGAACTTCTCTAAACTTATATTTCAGTGTTGGCAGTGCTTTTTTCCTTAAAATTTTTCCTACTCATATTGAAATGGAGAATATGGAGCAGATGATTCAGCAGGGGAAACACAGCCCAGAATAAGTAAGGAGGTAGTACAAGAATACTTGTCTAGTTTAGATGTGTTCAAGTCTCCAGGGCCAGATGAACTACATCCAAGAGTATTGAAAGAACTAGCAGAGGTGATTTCAGAACCACTGGCAATAATCTTTCAAAATTCCTGGAGAACAGGCGAAGTTCCAGCAGACTGGAGGAGGGCAAATGTTGTCCCTATTTTCCAAAAGGGGGAAAGAGAGGACCCAAACAATTACCGCCCAGTCAGCCTGACATCAATACTAGGAAAGATTCTAGAGCAGATCATTAAGCAAACAGTCTGTGAGCACCTTGAAAGAAACTCTATGATCACTAAAAGTCAGCATGGGTTTCTGAAAAATAAGTCATGTCAGACTAATCTGATCTCATTTTTTGACAGAATTACAAGCCTGGTAGATGAAGGGAACGCTGTGGATATAGCCTATCTTGATTTCAGCAAGGCCTTTGACAAGGTGCCCCATGATATTCTTGTAAAGAAGCTGGTAAAATGCGGGCTAGACAATGCTACCATTCAGTGGATTTGTAACTGGCTGACTGACCGAACCCAAAGGGTGCTCATCAATGGCTCCTCTTCATCCTGGAGAGTAGTGACTAGTGGGGTGCCACAGGGTTCTGTCTTGGGCCCAGTCTTATTCAACATTTTTATCAATGACTTGGATGATGGGCTTGAGAGCATCCTGAGCAAGTTTTCAGACAACACCAAATTGGGAGGGGTGGCTAATACCCCAGAGTACAGGATCACACTTCAGAATTACCTTAACAGATTAGACAACTGGGCCAAAGCAAACAAGATGAATTTTAACAAGGAGAAATGTAAGATACTACACTTGGGCAAAAAAAAAAAATGAAAGGCACAAATACAGGATGGGTGACATCTGGCTTGAGAGCAGTACATGTGAAAAGGATTTAGGAGTCTTGGTAGATCACAAACTTGACATGAGTCAACAGTGTGATGCAGCAGCTAAAAAAGCCAATGCAATTCTGGGCTGCATCAATAGGAGCATCTAGATCTAGGTAAGTAGCATCTAGATCTAGGGAAGTAATATACCACTGTATTCTGCTCTGGTCAGACCTCACCTGGAGTACTGTATCCAGTTCTGGGCACCACAGTTCAAGAAGGATACTGACAAGCTGGAACATGTCCAGAAGAGGGCAACCAAAATGGTCAAAGGCCTGGAAACGATGCCTTATGAGGAACGGCTTAGGGAGCTGGGTATGTTTAGCCTGGAGAAGAGAAGGTTAAGGGGGGATATGATAGCCATGTCCAATTATATTAAAGGATGCCATATAGAGGAGGGGAAAAGGTTGTTTTCTGCTGCTCCAGAGAAACGGACACAGAGCAACGGATTCAAGCTACAGGAAAGAAGATTCCACCTAAACATTAGGAAGAACTTCCTCACAGTAAGAGCTGTTCGGCAGTGGAATTTGCTACCAAGGAGTGTGCTGGAGTCTGCTTCTTTGGAGGTCTTTAAGCAGAGGCTTGACAGGCATATGTCAAGAATGCTTTGATGGTGTTTCCTGCTTGGCAGGAGGTTGGACTGGATGGCCCTTGTGGTCTCTTCCAACTCTATGATTCTATGATTCTATTCTATGAAATACTGCTCCTCAATGAGGCCAAACTTAGATTCAAAAAATGTTTAGGGGTATGCATACCCCCAGAAATAAAGCACTGACTCTGTAATAAATTACAACTATATGTTTTAAATCCATATTTTTAAAAAGTGATTTAAGCTTTTGTAATGAAAATGAAGACAAGCACAAAATATAAACTTATTTTTGAAAAGTCAGATTTCCTTCTTTTAATGTGCTCTTAAACCAGTGCCCCCCCCCATCTGCAGAAAACAAGAACGTGCATTATTTTGGATGAGGTGCAGCACACAGGGGTCTAAGGCTCTGGCTCAGTTCACATAATCAGCAGAATCAATACAAAAAGTTTTTCATAGATGCAATATTTGAACATTCCCTCACAAAGAAAACCACTACCCTGCACGTTGAAAAGCTGCATATGAGGGAGAAGGCTAGGCTGAAACATAATCATAGCATGCTAGTTTTCTGTGTGCATGGAGTTTCTTGGGAGGGAATATTCAAAACACCACTCTATCCTCCCCTCCCCACCCCCAAAGTTCAGGGGAAAGCTTATTTTGTGATGAAGTGCCAATTCACATCATGTGTGATTGTTTATTTTTATTTATAAAATATAATTATACTTCAATTTCATTTTTTTAAAAAAATCAAATCAGTTTAAAACCATGGTTGTTCTGGTTGACATCTGTTTGACCTGAGAGACAATGGAGTGTGCCTCTGAAGGTGAAGTGAATCACTGCTTTGGCAGCACCAATGTGCTGGGTACTCTCCAGGATACTAGTTGGGCTGCCCAGACAACCAGACCCCCCTCTCAGCCTCACTGATGCAGTCCATAGGAAACCAAAGCAATACATTTGGCACCAGCTTGGCTGCAGCAGTTGCTGAAAGGTGGCGTACAAAGTGCCACCCAACCGTCTTAGGGGCTACACTCTGGATTTGTATAGGCCTTACTCCTTAGCCTTTATCTCGTTATATCCCGCAAGGCAGCAGAAATTTAGGATCAGAGTTTTCCTTCTGCTAGATGGGCTCCCTTCCCAGGTGGATGAGCCCCATCTGCCCCTCACTTCACTCTACTGTATGTGTAGAAACCACCTTCTTGATGGCTGGACTCACTGTTGGTCTTGTTCACTCAATCTGCCAGAGCCTGTCTTCGCATGCAGGGGAACTCCCTAACTCACCGAGGTTTGAGACTCAACAGCTGCCCTCACATGGTTTAGCTGACCAGTCGAAGCCATATCCTGGGGTGTGGTCACTGTGGCACGCAGAAAGCATATTCCATCAACATCTCTTTTTCTTGGGTGATCAGGTGCAAAAGGGCTTCTGCCCTTTTAAAGAGGAAATAGGATGTTTCAGCAGCTGCAGTTTCCATGACAAACTATACCTTCCAGAAGTTCCCTCTTCTATGTAACTATCAAAGTCACAGGGAGCGTGACCTCTTTTGCATCTGAGCATTGTGCATTTCTGAGAGGGGGGGGGAATAGGCAGATGCAAAACAAGGTCTGCCTCCAGCAAGTTTTGCATAGGTATAGGTCTGAATGAACATATAGCTCAGGCAATATGGTCCTTCTGTCACTTCAGTTCTGTCAGACAGGAGAAAATGATTTACCAAAGATTGCCCATCGCTGAACAGGGATTTTAACCCAGACCCCCCCCCCCCCAACCAAATCCAACAGCCTCTCAGCTGAAGGACTCCAGGCTTACAAATAAATCCACAAAATTTACAAGCCCACAAAAATCTTTAGTAGCTCAACTGTCCATACCTTGGGGGTGGGGGGAGGACCCATTCCCATCCATTTTAGGAAAAAAAACTCCCCAGCCTGCTCACCTGGAAGCATTCTTTACTCACCAGAGGTAAGTGGCTATTTGTAGGCTTGTAGTACCGTGTCTTGCATACATGCCCAGGCTCTAAGGAACTGCCACGCCACTTCCTCTGGATCAAGTTGGGTGGTAATTGCTGAAGTTTCTTTTAAATTCTTCATAATCTCCCAAAGCCTGCATCATTGTCTCTGTCATCAGGATCAACCTATGGAATGGTTCTGGCAAATGATGCAAGCAGCTTTTGCATAATTCACCCTAGCCCAACTGTAATTTATAGGGATAGGTTTCATAATTGTACAATTCTAATTTCACCCTCCTACACTTAGAAACACACTTGACTACTGGGAAGTTGCCAAATCCCACTTGAGTATGCAATCCATCAGAGAGAAGGTATCATTTAGGGAAGGGCAAGAAATCCAAGGATGCATTTAAATCTCAGTCTATCAAATTTGCAGTTTCCAAAACAGTGTCACCTGAAATAGGTCAATTGCTGGAGCATAAGACTCTTAATCTCAGGGTCATAGGTGTGAGTCCCACACTGGGCAAAAAGATTCTCGCACTGCAGAGGGTTGGACTGCATGAGCCTCGCAGTCCCTTCTGACTCTACAGTTCTATGAAATCACAGCTATCCTTTGAAATCCACACTTATTTGAATTTTGTGATGCAGGTTGACAATCAACATTTATTTCAGGGAAAGTGTGCATAAAAGTGAGGATATTTGTGAAAATAACATACAAAATGCATTACATTAGGGACATTGCTTGCAAAAATGTGTACATTAGTAAAAATTGGTAAAACATCTCATTAAATTGCTGTTGAATCTTCCTTAGGATTAAAACCAACAACACCAAATTGCTACAAAATGGAAAACTAAATTTAAGATTGGAAAAATGAGAAACAATGAACTTAAACTGCCAAATACCGTGTTTCCCCCTTTTTAAGACACCGTCTTATTCTTTTTTTTACTCAAAAAAACCCACGGTGTCTTATTTTCAGGGGATGTCTTGTACCTTAAGGCCTCCTCAGAGGGGCCAGGCAGCTGGCTCGGGGTGCTGCTGGGCGCTCTGTGCGGTGCTGCTGCAGCAGCCGGTTCCAAGCACCAAGGCAGCAGGCTGCTGGCTCAGTGCTCCGCCTGGTGCTGCTGGGCGTTTCGAGCGCTCGGCGCTGCGGAGCGCTCCGCTCTGCAGCCGCCGGTTCCGGTGGCGGGGCGGCCGGCAAAAAAAAAAAATTAAAGAGGCCAGGCCGCTGTGCTCCTGTAAAAAAAAACCCATGCTCCTGTAATAAGGGATCAAAGTAGGAACGAGAAGCACATAAGGAGCTGGAAAACGCGTGGGACAAAGATCCTGACTTGATCACAGCATCCCCCCGGTGAAATCAGGCTGGGGGAGAGGGGATCCCATCAGGAGGATCGAGAGATCCTAGGGAACCTGATCGAAGCGGCAGGAAAAGGAAGGCAGGATCCATCGGGCGGGAAGTGAGGCGGCGCTAGGACCCGGCGGCTCCTTTGTTTGGGGCGGGCGGGGTGAGGGAGGGGGCGAGGGAGGAGGAGGGGAGGCGAGGGAGGGAGGGAGGAAGCTCGATGGCGGCGGCGGCGGCAGCAGAAACGGCGACGGAGGGTCCCCTGCTTCCCGCCGCCGCCTGCCGCCACCTCCGGGCCCGCGGGCAGGGCGGGCGCGCTCACCTGTCTCGGCTGCGGTCGGCCCGGCCCTCTCCACCCAGGCGCTCCAGCTCTGCCCCGCGAAGTCATCGAGATTCGGCAGCCGCCGATCCACAGCAGCCATTGCTGCTGCTGCTACCACCGCCGCGCGTCCACGCACCGCCATCACCGCACGGGAACGCGCAGCCCTCCCCGCTGGCCGCGCTCCGCTCTGCAGCCGCCGGTTCCGGTGGCGGGGCGGCCGGCAAATAAATAATAATAAAGAGGCCAGGCCGCTGCGCTCTGCCCGGCGCTGCGGAGCGCTCTGCTCTGCAGCCGCCGGTTCCGGTGGCGGGGCGGCAGGCTGCCTCGGGCAGGCAAAAAAAAGAGGGGCCAGGCTGCTGGCGCGGGCGCTCCAGGCGTTCGCTGCTGCAGCAGCAGCCGGTTCCAGGCCCCTCTGGCTGGCTGGGTCCCGCTGGCTGGCTGGGGCGCTCGACGGTCTCGTTCTACAAGGCATGGAGGTATGCCTTATTTTCGGGGGGTGTCTTATGTTTCACTAATGCTAAAAAATGCTGCCATGGCTTACTCTCTGACTACGTATTAAAAAAGGGGAAACACGGTACTTCCACCCCTTAAAGGTTATTCAGGTCAATGCAAATACAGTTGTAAAGGCATTGGAACACAAAGGAATGCTGCAGGTTTCCTTTGCAGTTGTTACAAAACATTTCCTTGCCTTGTTCTGTTTTGTGATTATAATCAAAATGTCAAATTAACCCTAATTACTTCACCTGCGAAGTTCTTGCCTCACATTCCTGCAATCCTATGCACTTTAATAGAAGTAAACCCCAATGAACACAGCAGGGCTTCCTTCGGGGTAAACTTTCATAGTATTGCATTGTAACTCAGTTTTCAGAAATTAAGTATCTTTGACAATTGTCCCAATTTTAAATAAAATATATGAAGGATTATTGTGAAGAGATTCAGCTATATAGCATTGGTATATGAGGTCTTTAACGATCCTGGAGAGTACTCGTTTACCCATTCAAAGCCAAACCTTCTTGAAGTGTGAATAAAGAAACAGATTATAAACTCTACCTATCTCAACTGCAGCATCAATATAGCATCACACTGTTCAAGGATATTGTGCTGAGTTCCCATCAATTAATTTCTATCTGACTCCAATGCATTGTCTTGTGCTTTTTATAAACAAACATTACATTGGTTTTATTCATATATATATATTTGAGAAAATATACAGAAATGAAGAGCCAACAAATGTCTATATAAAGGACAGACTAGGTAAAAAACACCTTTCCTGTTATTTGATTAAAAAGTCACTGCAATTACAAATGTAAGAACAACATATATTGTTACGTTAGGAGATATGCCATGTTTCTAATATCTTCCAAGTATATTAATATATGTTTTGAATGCTATTTTTTTCAAGCTCATGTCTAACCAGGGCCGGCTCTAGGGGTAGGCTGGGTGGCGCGGGGCCAGCAGGGGGGCACTGCACGGCGAAGCCGCATGGAAACCACACTGCGCCCGCCCACCAGCCGCGGGAAGAAACGGGGCGGGAGCGCCCGGGCGCCCGACCCACTTAAGACGGCCCTGTGTCTAACCTCAATATTCTGTCATGAAGCATTAACAGACTGAGTTCTAGCTTTAAATTCAAAAAGGTACAAAATTATATGTCTTCAAGAAACCAATGAAAGGAAAAAATGCCGAACATTCTTTGCTGCTGTGTATAATTAAAAAGTATATGATGTGATCTATTTATGCCCCAAATTATGTCCAGATAACTTTTAAAATCTGATTTACTGCTTCAATTAATAATTTTTCAAGAGGGGTATTTAATTTTAGAGGGGGGGTAATATTACTTTTAATAAGCAATTGGATAAAAAAATACATAAATCCAACAAATCAGTTTATTTTAATTCAGCATATTCTCAATTAATTGATAAACAAAGTTTGATTCCTAGAGATTCCAGCATCCTAATGAATGAGAGTATACCCAAAAACAGATATAATATATTATATAACAAATAGTATTTTAATTTCAGATTACCTTATCCCCACCCTTATACTGTATTAGTTATAATTGATGACTTGTGTTTTTCTGATCATAGCCCTGTATTTCTGACCAACATACCTTTACCTGGAAGCAAAACCAAGTATTGCTCCAAAAACCCCAATCCCCTGAAAAAATAGCGTTCATTCTCCTGCTGGGAAACTTTAACATTAGTAATTAGATTAACAATGATCAGTGAAACTGCAAAATGAAACAGCTTAGAAATGTAGAGAACAAATTTACTAAGATCTATATAGGAATTAGAATAGAACATCAGCATGAATCAACAATTAATCATTTTACCCTCACAAAATAAAAAAGAGATGTATATTACTCTTAATATCTATTTAAATACTGTTAAACTTTCAGGTGAATGATAATACATTAAATCAATCATTTTATGAATTTGAAAATAAACATTCAACAATTCTGGCAAATAAATTGAGGAAGAACATAAAGAAGGAATAAAATTTGAACTCTTAAAAGAAACTGAAAGAAACAAGAAAAGATTCAATACTGAATACATACTAACCAAATTCCAATCTTTTTATTCTGCTTGTATCCATAAAAAACTCAGGAGACACACATACCAAATGTGTGAAACTGGTAATAAAGTGATATATATACACCTTCAATATAAATAAATAAACGATTGAGTCCTAGCCCAGACTTAGATGTATTGCGAGTCTTTTACAATCTCTAGCCATTCTCTCGAAAGCATCATCAATCCCAGCTTTGGGAGTTTGAGCTATTCCAGTTAAGCCAGGCCATTTGAGGACAACTATGTCAATCAACATGGTTGTTTTCCCCATTCCACAAGCCAATCAGGGCTTCATCAGAACCACAAGACAGGCATCCACCTAAATCCCCGCATGCAAAGGCTACATCAGTCTATGTCAATGAAGTTATTGCTACCTCCCCCAATCACCGAGGCTTTAATCTCATTTAAATAAGGGCTGAGCACCTTCATTGCCAAACACAATATATGCAAGATTCTTATATTCATTGCAGCACCCTGATTAAGCCAGTAAATCACAGCCTTCCAGTTGCATCACAGAATTGTTGATTTGGAAGGGACCCTGAGGGTCTTCTAGTCCAGCCCCCTACAATGCAGGAATCTCAACTAAATAATCCATGACAGATGCCACCCAACTTCTGCTTAAACACCTCCAAGGAAGGACAGTCCACCACCTCCAGAGGGAGACCATTCCACTGTCAAACAGTTCTTGCTGCCAGAAAGTTCTTCATCCAAGGATCACAGGGTGATTTACAGTATAAAAACACATACATACGGTACCATAGTAAGGAACAAAAACAATACCCTCACAGTTTAAAAGGCCATAGGTTTTTTAAATAGCCAAAGGCCTATTGTACTTAAATAATCCTGCAATTGAGTTACTCTTGGTACAATACATAATTATAGTACAGTGGTACCTCGGTTTATGAACACAATTGGTTCCGGAAGTCTGTTCATAAACTGAAGCGTTCATAAACTGAAGCGAACTTTCCCATTGAAAGTGATGGAAAGTGGATTAATCCGTTCCAGACGGGTCTGCAGAGTACTCAACCTGAAGCGTACTTAACCCAAAGCATGGGTGTAATTGGTTCCGGAAGTCTGTTCATAAACTGAAGTGTTCATAAACTGAAGCAAACTTTCCCATTGAAAGTAATGGAAAGTGAATTAATCCGTTCCAGATGGGTCTGCGGCGTTCGTAAACTGAAAATCCGTAAACCGAGGTGTTCATTGACCGAGGTTCCACTGTACCTGGAAATATCCTCATTTCTCAGATTTTTCTCCGTGCTCCATTATTTTCAATACCCTCTGCTAACAAACTCCTAGCCCATGCACAGGAGAGCATTCCCATTAGTAAGAGATCACAGTCTTGGGTAACAGGAGGATGACCTAAACAAGGGCCAGATTTCCTCCAATATGACCCCAATAAAGGAATATAACTCAGCAGACTGTCACCCACATAACCTCCAGGTAAAAGCAGAGATAAACCTGCCTTCAATTATGAAAGCACAACACATTGTCAGGAGTATGGGCAGGAGTCAGGCTCTGGGGCCTGTAGTGCTTTGCAGGACTGGGGCCTGCCTCAGCTTGTGCTGGAGAAGCAAGGAGTGGCCACTCGGGTGAAGATCTCAGCTTGTGCTGGAGAGGCAAGGAGTGGTCACTCAGGTGAGGCCACTTGTTATCTCACTGCACCTGGTGGCAGGAGCTGGGAGGGATAAAAGCTCAGCATTTCCCTTCAGCTCTTGGCCACAGCAACGCTATCCCTGCCTGGTTGCCTCTGGCCTCTTGCTCCTTGGACCCTTGCCTTGCCGACGCCTTGTTCCTTGGACCTCTGCCTTGCCGACGCTTTGCTCCTTGACTCCCAGACCTTCGTCTCTGCCTTGCTCCTTGACCCTGCGACTGCCTGCTGCTGGACCCTCAGCCCTGCACCTGTTCCTGCTTCTACATCACCATCTTGCCTCTGGTCCTGACGTCCTCAGTCAGGGCTTCAACCGCCCGCCAACCGGACCGTGACACACATAAGGGAGGGCAGTATATCACCCCCTAAAAGGAAAATCACGCCCAAGGAGACCTTGCCAGGCTTTTGGACCAAAATGAGACACCTAGACAAGGAGGAACTAGGTCTCAATCAGGAAGAACACCTTCCGAAGGAGGCCTCGCAAAATAAAGGTCCTATGACTACTGTGAGCATCTTACATCCACCGCCTGAAACCACTGAACACCTGGGCAGCTCCTCATATCAGAAAACGGGACATGAAGACTCCCTGATGATGTCTGAATTTACATCTCTGACGTGTCCAACGGAAACACCCACAGAAAACCTTGTTGTGCCCCTCATCCCGACATCAAATAATTTACTACCTAATGGATGTATCCACCACGACTATGAGAAGACCTTGGACACTATTGACAAGATGAATTGACTCTCACCCTTCCTTCTATCCTGGAATGTTGCTGGATGGCAATCTAAAACAGTGGACAAAGATTTCATTAACTATGTGTCATAGTTTAAGATCATCCTCCTCCAAGAAACTTGGATGCAAACCCCGTTTGAACTCCATAACTATTTTACCTTCCACTCCTGTGCTTCAGTTGGACCAAAAGGGGGGAGACCCTCTGGAGGTTTGAGTACCTTCATGTCAACAGCCTTAATGTCCCACCCCAGGCAATTAGAAATTGTCAAAAAATGGGTTCTGGCTGTCAAGATATTTTCTACCCATTTTAAGATCATATGTATTAATGTTTATATCCATCCACTCATGAAACAATCTGACCTTAAAAATGTGTGGGATGTCACAGATAAATTTCCTTCAGCTTCCTTAATTATTGGCGGGGATTTCAATGCAAGATTAGGTCACTCTGACGAACAGCTGATCAATGAATGTGGAATAGGTGGCCTAAATGTGAATGCTGAAACCTGGCCTCTTTCTAGACGACGATCACTAGATCCAGTTGCTAACTTTGCTGGTGCATGCCTCTTTCAAATGGCACTTAGGCTAGATCTTGTCATTTTAAATGGCATTTCACTGGGAGACTGCCCTGGTCAATTTACTTATTGGTCGGGTCTAAGGCACTCCGTTATCGATTACATCCTCATTTCACAAGCTCTCTTTGACGAATACATTGGCTTTATGGTAGATATAAGAACGGAAAGTGACCATTTGCCTTTAAACCTTAAGAGGATTGAACTATCAAGATCACCCAGACGCTGGTTCAGCCTGCAGGTAGCCAAATCCAACGATCTAAAACAAAGAGGCAGATCTAGAATTAAATGGTCCTCTCATGTTAATGATAACTTTAGCCTTTGGACACAGTCAGCAGACAGACAGCTTCTCAAAGATAATTTGACCTGTAACAATATCAATGGGACCTCCCCAATCGATCAATATAATCTATTAATCTTAAAGCTTCAACCACTGTTTTCGAGAATCAGAAGCCCCAAACGGGACGGGTGCCCTATTAATAAAAAATGGTTTGACCATGAATGCATCCAAGCAAAACTTGCCCTCAGAGAATGTTTTAGGGCCTTCCATCAAAACCATAATCTAACCACCAAAATCGAACTACAATCCAAAAAAAGAAAGAAATATAAAGCGCTGTTAAAAATCAAAAAAAGAGCTGCAGACTCCCTTATTTGGCAGGCGCTCATTAAAGCCTCCATAGAAAAAGATAATGTTAATTTCTGGAAGATTATCTCTAACCAAACCAAAGCATACAATGCGCCTATAACAATCCCTGCAGATGTATGGGAAGAGCACTATAGTGCATTGTTTAGGGATCACGAGCACCCCACACTGTTTGCTATCTCTTTGGATAACTCTCCATTGTGGCCCCCAATTTCTGAATCCTCTTCTCTAATATTACAAATGAAATCTGGTAAAGCTCCAGGAAGTGATTTCATTGTTGCTGAAATTCTAAAATCACAAATAAATTGGTGGGCTCCGGTCCTTGCAAATCTGTTCGCATATATAGACGCCTCAGCCCATATCCCTAAAGATTGGGGATTGGCCATAATTGTTCCTATATTTAAAAAGGGTAACCCCTCTGATCCATGTAATTATAGACCAATTAGTCTCTTGAACGTGATCTGCAAATTATACACAAAACACCTGGGCCTAAAATTGTGCAAATGGTTGGACCATAATGACTTATTAGAGATTGAACAAGCCGGCTTTACACCTGGCCACTCTACTATTGATCATTGTCTAGTGCTTGACTATTTCATCTACAAATATGTGAAACACTGGAAAAAGTCACTGTATGCGGCCTTTGTGGACCTAAAGGCAGCATTTGACTCCGTGTCTAGGGGAAGCCTTTGGGCTAAACTGGCAGATATGGGCATCAACAGAAGGCTATTACTCCTGTTAATTAAATTACATGAAAATAATACCCTTCAGATAAGACTTGCACAGGATGGCAGACTTTCCAATGGAATTCCAGTTCAAAAAGGGGTTAGACAAGGATGTTTACTGGCCCCATTTTTATTTAACATCTATGTTAATTCCTTAATCACATGTTTGCATGTAATTGATACTCACCCGCCTGTGTTTTCTAGTGGCAGAAAAGTTCCAATTTTAATGTACGCGGATGATGCTGTACTTCTTTCTCAAACCAAAGTTGGCTTGAAACGAGCGTTAGAGAAATTCAATGATCAATGTAACACCGAACTGCTAACAATTAATTTTGCTAAAACTAAAATTGTCCGCTTTGGCCGCTACTTTAGGAAATACAATTGGAATATGAAGGAAAATGCCATAGATCAAACTAAGAACTTCCAATATTTAGGCATCACCTTCTCTTACAACGCTAAATTCTCAGCACATTTGACCGCATCTGCCACCTCAGCAGAAAGAAGTGCTAACGCCATTCTTAGACTATTTAAAAGGAAAGGTGCTGGCTTCCTTCCTATGGCTTTAAAAGTCTTTCAGGCAAAATCTCTGGCCCAACTTTTTTATGGTTCACAAATTGGACTCTCTGCCAATCTCAAAACAGTTCAATCAAAATTTCTTAGATCCCTATTCGGCACCCCTAAAAGCACATCTAATGTAATATTAAGACAAGAGGCAGGAATGCCCAGAGTTGAATTAAAAGTCTGGGAACAAGCAATATCCCTCTGGTTGAAAATTCATTATAACCCAAAGGGAATGTTATCTCATTTCTTGGCCGCAGCCCCTTATCCACCTTGGCTTTCGCAAATTACTAACAAGATCAAACAAATTGGCCTAAACCCAGAAGATCTCTTTAACGGTACTTTGAATAAGGCAAAAACAATTATAACTCAGAGGCTTTTTGACATTGAACTGCAAAAAGAAGATGCCTTACTTCCTAAGAACTACAGGTGTCTAAAATCTTGGCCTAATCTGGCAGCTGCCCTGTACCTATCCAATATTATCTATGAATCTGTCAGGAGTATGGGCTGGAGTCAGGCTCTGGGGCCTGTAGTGCCTTGCAGGACTGGGGCCTGCCTCAGCATGTGCTGGGGAAGCAAGGCGTGGCCACACAGGTGAAGACCTCAGCTTGTGCTAGAGAGGCAAGGAGTAGTCACTCAGGTGAGGCCACTTGAGATCTCACTGCACCTGGTGGCAGGAGCTGGGAGGGATAAAAGCCCAGCATTTTCCCTTCAGCTCTTTGCCACAGCAACGCTATCCCTGCCTGGTTGCATCTGGCCTCCTGCTCCTTGGACCCTTGCCTTGTTGCCGCCGTGCTTCTTGGACCCTTGCTTCGCCTTCGCCTTGCTCTCGACCCTTGGACCTTCACCTTGCTTCCTGTTCCCTGGACCTCCGCCTTGCTTCTTGTTCCTGGATCCTTCGCCTTGCTCCTTGCTCCTTGGACCCTTGCTTCACCTTCGCCTTGTTCTTGCCCCGTGGACCTTCGCCTTGCTTCTTGTTCCTGGATCCTTCGCCTTGCTTGCTCCTTGCTCCTTGGACCCTTGCTTCGCCTTCGCCTTGCTTCGTGCCCCGTGGACCTTCGCCTCTGCCTTGCTCCTCGACCCTGCTTCTTCACCACCATCTTGCCTCTGGTCCTGACGCCCGCCGACCGGACCGTGACAGAATCTTATAGATGGGCCTTTTCCAGAGCCCGATTTGATGCAATGCCTTCAGCTGTCTTACACGGCAAATTCTTGTGTATACCAATCGAAGAGCGCCTCTGTCCATGCATGTCCAACAAGGTGGAATCTATTATTCACATTCTTCTATTCTGTGAATTCTATAATGAAGAACGATCACTACTCATTTTACCCCTATTTTCAAAATTCACACCCTTGCAATATTATCTGGAATTTCCCCCCGAAACGTTACGCAAATTCCTTCTGGAAGACTCTTTGAGTTCAGTATCCTATGCTGTGGCCAAATTCTGCACCTTAGCTATTAAAAAACATAAATCTCTTTTATTGAATAACATATTATAACAATTTGTCCTGCCCTCCGATGATGATATTGCGGCTACAGTTCTTAGTTAAATTTCTTATTCTTTTATGGTGTTTTATTCCGCTGGACCTGTATTTTAAGTATTGTATATTGACTGTTAAAACCCCATATCAGTTGCTTTTGTTGTTCATGTAATATGCTGGCTGTTTGCCATAATAAACATTGACTTGATTAGTCTTGGGCAGGCATCCCCAGACTTCGGCCCTCCAGATGTTTTGGACTACAATTCCCATCTTCCCAACCACTGGTCCTGTTAGTTAGGGATCATGGGAGTTGTAGGCCAAAACATCTGGAGGGCCGCAGTTTGGGGATGCCTGGTCTTGGGTAACTAGCTACACAGAGAGGCAAACACACACAGGATTCCCACTACTTTCATTAGTGTTACAACAGAGTTAAGCAAGCAATAATAACACCTACTCAGTCATGTTCCATTAACTTGGATATGCATTGAACGAAGCCATGTAGGCCTCAGAGAGTGTCATATTAATGAGGTATTGACGGCTTTAGAAATTTCTAGGTTGCAAAATGGGCCTTACTGGTTGCTGCCCAAGTACCGGTAGTGTTGCTTCTAAACTAAGACTACTTTAAAGAGAAGCCGACCTTCTGTTCTGTCTCTCTGTCTTACAAAGCTTGTGTGTGTCACAAGATTCTTTTCCCACCATCCCTAGACTCTGTTGTCTTGGTACCAGAGCTGGTTTCTGTGAAGCAGGATCTTGCTGTTATGTGACCTCTCTACAACCTGAAGAAGCTGAACTGTCATATTGTTTGGCAACCCATTCAGGCGTGCCCCATTCCTACATCTGCGTTTTGCTGAGGGAAGGGTTTTTATTATTATTTGCATTTTCAAAAACAGGAATGGAGAGCATATTTAACCCCCTCCCTCCCCCGTCCCACTTACGACTTCATACCAAATACAGCCATGTCTACATACCATATGGATTTCCTTCCACACTTTTCCTGGTTCCTTTACTACTCCGCATAATCTGCATCTTTTTTAATCAGCCAATTCGTTATCTATTAAATACTCTTGTCTATTTCAACTCTGCTGGATTTACTCGAGACCTGCTAAGCTATGTTTCTGTCTATACTGGTTCTTGAAATAAACATTATCCATTCCTCCTTATATTCCTTATCTTCATTTTTCCTTATCCTGTTTGTCAGATCAGCCAATTCAGCATATTCGAACATTTTACACTGTCATTCTTCTTTGGTGGGTACTAGACTTGTTCTTGTCAGAGACTGGGCAGGGGAGGAATGGTGGAGACTACCTCCTCAACCTGACCCTTGCAGAGAAGAGGAAGACAGTTCAGAATTATAGCAAGAGTTTGAGGGAGGGTCACAACTCAGAGGAAGATGAGGGGAAAAGTTGGGAAATAATGGAAGAGGAGGAGGGAGAGGAGGCAGGGCCAGAGCAGCTGGCTGACACATTATCACTAGAAAGCATTCCAGACCCACCATCTCCCAGAACCTGGCGAGCCTTGAAAGTAGGGGAGCAAAGAGCTCAAAGACAGAGGGCACTTGTCAGTACCCGTAGAGGAGGTGATGAGGATGATGAATGAAGATGCGAGTGAAGAACGCCATTATTCCAAGAGGCTGCATTCCAAGCCTCTCTCTGTAAATATTGAATAAAAAGCAGATGGCAAGGATTTTTCCTTGTCTTATCCATTTCTGGCAAAGGTTCTCCACCTTTGTGCCAATAAGATTCTAGCTGCAACAGTGCCATATAGTAGTAAACTCTTTTTTTTGGGGGGGGGAGGGATCTCCATTGTTACCATCCCCAAAAGGAAAATATCAGGTGTTTTGGGGAAAGCTTTTTAAAGTATTTTCTAATTCATTATATATAGTTTCCCAATATTCCTTAATTATTTTACAGGACAATATTTTTATATTTAAGGGGACGCGGGTTGCGTTGCGGGCTTGCCGATCAGAAGGTCGGCGGTTCAAATCCCCGTGATGGGGTGAGCTCCCGTTGACCGGTCCCAGCTCCTGCCAACTAGCAGTTCGAAAGCACGTCAAAATGCAAGTAGATAAATAGGTACCGCTACAGTGAGAAGGTAAATGGCATTTCCGTGCACTGCTCTGGTTCGCCAGAAGCGGCTTTGTCATGCTGGCCACATGACCTGGAAGTTGTATACAGCTCCCTTGGCCAATAACGCGAGATGAGCGCCGCAACCCCAGAGGTGGTAACGACTGGACCTAATGGTCAGGGGTCCCTTTGCCTTTAACTTTTATATTTGTGTTGTTGTTGTTGTTGTTTAGTCGTTTAGTCGTGTCCGACTCTGCGTGACCCCATGGACCATAGCACGCCAGGCACTCCTGTCTTCCACTGCCTCCCACAGTTTGGTCAAACTCATGTTCGTAGCTTCGAGAACACTGTCCAACCATCTCATCCTCTGTCGTCCCCTTCTCCTAGTGCCCTCCATCTTTCCCAACATCAAGGTCTTTCCCAAGGATTCTTCTCTTCTCATGAGGTGGCCAAAGTATTGGAGCCTCAGCTTCACGATCTGTCCTTCCAGTGAGCACCCAGAGTTGATTTCCTTCAGAATGGAGAGGTTTGATCTTCTTGCAGTCCATGGGACTCTCAAGAGTCTCCTCCAGCACCATAATTCAAAAGCATCAATTCTTCAGCGATCAGCCTTCTTTATGGTCCAGCTCTCACTTCCATACATCACTACTGGGAAAACCATAGCTTTAACTATACGGACCTTTGTTGGCAAGGTGATGTCTCTGCTTTTTAAGATGCTGTCTAGGTTTGTCATTGCTTTTCTCCCAAGAAGCAGGCGTCTTTTAATTTCATGACTGCTGTCACCATCTGCAGTGATCAAGGAGCCCAAGAAAGTAAAATCTCTCACTGCCTCCATTTCTTCCCCTCCTTTTTTCCAGGAGGTGATGGGACCAGTGGCCATGATCTTGGTTTTTTTGATGTTGAGCTTCAGACCATATTTTGCGCTCTCCTCTTTCACCCTCATTAAAAGGTTCTTTAATTCCTCCTCACTTTCTGCCATCAAGGTTGTGTCATCAGCATATCTGAGGTTGTTGATATCTCTTCCGGCAATCTTAATTCCGGCTTGGGATTCATCTAGTCCAGCCTTTCGCATGATGAATTCTGCATATAAGTTAAATAAGCAGGGAGACAATATACAACCTTGTCGTACTCCTTTCCCAATTTTGAACCAATCAGTTGTTCCATATCCAGTTCTAACTGTAGCTTCTTGTCCCACATAGAGATTTCTCAGGAGACAGATGAGGTGATCAGGCACTCCCATTTCTTTAAGAACTTGCCATAGTTTGCTGTGGTCGACACAGTCAAAGGCTTTTGCATAGTCAATGAAGCAGAAGTAGACGTTTTTTCTGGAACTCTCTAGCTTTCTCCATAATCCAGCGCATGTTTGCTATTTGGTCTCTGGTTCCTCTGCCCCTTCGAAATCCAGCTTGCACTTCTGGGAGTTCTCGGTCCACATACTGCCTAAGCCTGCCTTGTAGAATTTTAAGCATAACCTTGCTAGCGTGTGAAATGAGCGCAATTGTGCGGTAGTTGGAGCATTCTTTGGCACTGCCCTTCTTTGGAATTGGGATGTAGACTGATCTTCTCCAATCCTCTGGCCATTGCTGAGTTTTCCAAACTTGCTGGCATATTGGGTGTAGCACCTTAACAGCATCATCTTTTAAAATTTTAAATAGTTCAGCTGGAATATCATCACTTCCACTGGCCTTGTTATTAGCAATGCTTTCTAAGGCCCACTTGACTTCACTCTCCCAGTGGAAGCTGCGACCAGGAAAAGAACAAATACGGATAAGCAGTGGTTATCTTACAGTGAAATTATAGATCTTACAGGACAGGAACGAAAACTGAGAAATGTGGAAGAATTAAGAAATCTAGTTATGGATTGGCTATAAAAGGTAAAGGGACCCCTGACCATTTTGGACTCACAGCTGTCCATGGAGGCACAGGTTAATTCTGTATCCAGGGCAGCTGTCTACCAGCTCCATCTGGTACACAGGCTGAGACCCTACCTCCCCGCAGACTGTCTCGCCGGAGTGGTGCATGCTCTAGTTATCTGCCGTTTGAATTACTGCAATGCGCTCTATGTGGGGCTACCTTTAAAGGTGACCCGGAAACTACAATTAATCCAGAATGCGGCAGCGAGACTGGTGACTGGGAGTGGCCGCCGAGACCACATAACACCTACATTGGCTCCCAGTACGTTTCCGAGCACAATTCAAAATGTTGGTGCTGACCTTTAAAGCCCTAAATGGCCTTGGTCCAGTATACCTGAAGGAGCATCTCCACCCCCATCGTTCTGCCAGGACACTGAGATCCAGCACCAAGGGCCTTCTGGCGGTTCCCTCACTACGAGAAGCCAAGTTACAGGGAACCAGGCAGAGGGCCTTCTTGGTAGTGGAACCCACCCTGTGGAACGCCCTCCCACCAAAGGTCAAAGAGAAAAACAACTACCAATGTTTTAGAAGACATCTGAAGTCAGCCCTGTTTAGGGAAGCTTTTAACGTTTCATAGATTATTGCATTTTAATGTTCTGTTGGAAGCTGCCCAGAGTGGCTGGGTTTCACTGCTTTTGATCAGAAAGAATTATTTTGTTTCTATTCAGATACCACCCAACAATAGTTTTCTGGGTAGTTTACACCACAAAGAAGGCAGTATAACATAAAACTATAGCAATGTGTAAGCCTAAAATCTAAAATAGTATATAATTAGCAACAGAATAAAACAACAGATTAAAATCAGATTAAAAATCAGCAATGCGTTTAAGCATGTGCTGAACTCCCTGGTTAATATCAGAGTGTTAAGTTTAAGAAATCTAGACAAACATGTTTCTCACTAAGGTGTGTCCAGAAGCAATAAGCTATGGGAGCATCACAAATCTCTTGGAGTTCAGAGAACTGAATGCCAGTTGTGTAAGTGAACAGTAAGAACTCGGGCCAGGAGGAAGATGAATTTCAAGTGAATCTTCAAAAGGTTTCATTTATGAAATGAAGAATTCAAATAGGAACCAATTCCAGTATAATAGGCAAATAAAAATAAATTCCAGTGAAAACATCCCAGGACAAGGCCCTGTTTCGACAATTCTTCGTCAGCAATGCAAGGCAAACATACTTGGTACACTCTGACCATTAAAACATTGCTGACGAAGAATTGTCGAAACAGGGCCTTTAAACCCTATTACAGGGCAGTGATATGCTGCCTTGTAATAGAGTTTAAAGGCCAGTAGAGCAAAACCATCTCTTTCCTTCACATCCATTAGAATTTAATACATGGTTTCTTCCCTTGCCAGATAAATTTCATTATGTCTTTCTTCCAATGTTTGAAACAATTTACTTATCGCCAGTAATGTTTGGAATCTTTGGAATAAAGAACACCATTTTGGGAAGAATATTCATCTTAACCACTGAAATTCTTGTTGATAGATTTTTGGCAGCTGGAACCCCTATGCATACATTCTTGGTCCTGTGTTGGTCAAAATGCTCCATCACTACAGATGGAGATAAGGCTACCTGGTGCATTGCCATCCCCTATGCTGAACCAGACCATAAGCTGCCAACCCTCCTGTTTTTGGCGGGAAACCCACTTATTCCAAGTCGTTTCCCGATGCTGCCCCAGATTATTTGATACCCCTAAAATTCCCGGATTTCAGGAAGCAGCTCCTCTCAAATGAGCAAAGAACCGCCTCTTTCTTTCAGCGGAAGCATTTGAGCGTGCGAGCGAGAGAAACGAGGCTCTGCGAAAGACATTGCGCGCAAACGGCCCAGCAGGCCAAAGAGAAAGGCTGCTGCTGCTGCACGGGGCTCGTTCCTCAATCTTCCCGCTCTTGCCCGGAAAGAAGTCCCCAGTTGCAGCTTCCTCTCATTTCTCTGTGTGCCCGAAGGAGGCGGCTCCTTGTGAGGGGAGGTGGGAAAGGCGGCAATTTTGTTCGCCTGCCGACGCTGTTTGCCGCCCCCAGCCGGTGGAGGGGTTATGTGGCAGGATGGCCTCGGCCGTGTTTGAGGGCACCTCTCTGGTGAACATGTTCGTGCTACTCAGATCTGGGCCGCCTCTTCAAGCGCCTACTTGACTCCAAAGTTGGCAAGGGTTTCCCCGCTCTCCCTCTCCCCCCCTCCACCTTCTATCTCTCTCCCTCGTCTCTGTCTCTATTAACTCGGAAGGGAGTTCTAAACCTTCTAATTTCTAAACTTTCCAATCTTAAAGTATAGTTCCAATGATGTTGGAACTTCAACATTCGCAAGGCTCCCGGGGAAGGGAGTCAGACAGCTGTGGTACAGTGCCTGGAAAAACCTCTCTCCGTTTTTGATAGACCTAGGGCAATCTATGCACATAATGAAAAGCACGTAATCAACACTTTCTGGAATTGTACCACTTTAGAATGCAAGGGAGCAGAGCGTAATAATAATAATAATAATAATAATAATAATAATAATAATAATAGTTTGTTTGCGCTCACCACGTTAAACAGCAGCAACTGACTATGCAAAAAATCGGCACACATGAAAAATGACACTTGCTTAGATTCCCTTTTGCTGACATTATCACTTTTTATGCACTGAAAGTTTGGGATGTAGAAAAGGACTCCCATGTGTTTTCTGAAATTCACTCCCACTGCAAGCTTTCCTAGATTTGTGGGTTGTCTTTTTAGCATTGCTTTCTGTGAGAAATAGCTGCTTGCCCATAACCGCAAACTCAGTACTCCAAGGAGAATGTTTTGCTTTAGTATTTTTTTAATTGTTTTTACTATTCTTGGCAATTGTTTTAGGGGAGTCAAAAAGCATAGCTGTGCCTTACATCTCAGTTTACGGCTGTGTGTGCACACCATACATTTCAAATACATTTTAAGCACATGCACCTCCCAAGAACCCTAAGAGCTGTAGCTTATTAATGGTGCTGGGAACTGTAGCTCTGTGAAGTTCTACTCTAAAACTGTAGTGTGGTGTAGTACTTAGAGTGTTGGACTAGGACCTGGTTGGGAAGACCTTGCCTCCTTGCAGAGAAAAGCCTCAAAGCGAGCGGGAGCCGTTTCCCACGCTTGCAGGGAGGGGGGTGTTTTGGCCCCCTGCATCAGCCCCTGTCCGCTTCCGGGACAGGTGAGGGTGCTGATCCCTTATTTTCAAATCCGAAACTTGACAGCTATGAACCAGACGAGTACAATAATTGGTGAATAGGACTCTTGTCTAGGAGCAAACTGCAAGTATGCAGAATAAAGTGATAAGATGTCTCAGGGCTGTTTTGGTTTGTGGATAAAAAAAAAAGACTTTGGGGCTGAGCGGGTTAAACACATGTTTGGAACTTTACAGGGAAGTAAACAACTTCTAGGGGCAGAGTTGGAGCATGGAAATGGGGCAAAGGTGATGCACCCATTCCCTGCCACATCTCCACTTGCAATCACTTCCCTTCTGAAGCAGCTTTTTATCCAAAAGAGGGATCAGTGGGCTTGTGCACAAGTATGCATAAATCTGAACTTATGATATGGTTTATCTCTGTAGATCATGGCATGAGTATAAGATTGACATAACAGACCCTCCATGAGGAACTTTGGTGACCCTGGAACTTCCAGCTTCCTGAAAGGCATTTGGGCATATATTGAGTTCACCCACCTCTGACCTAAAGGTTAACATATGCAAATTTAGAGACCATGTACAGGGTGCTGGGCTCCAATGGGATCTATCCCCCCAAGGGTAAGGTAATCACTGAAAGCAGAGAGCAGACGAAGAGATGGCAAAGTTCAGTTAATCTTTTCACTATCACAAGTCTTTCATCCATTTGGTATGGATGGCCAGTTTTCAGTCCTTTTCTCAAGGTGAGAAATGGGCAGGAACACTCTGGATTTGCTAATCTCAAATCCCCTCCCTTCCCTACTAGTAGGCATTAGCAATGAATATTATTAAAACTCCATATTTTCCAGTAGTTAGCTAGCTCTTCTAGCTCCAACTGGACGACACTTATCCAGCACTCCCCAAGACTCAGCACACTTCTGGTATGCTTTAAGGACACATATAGTATACTCCCCCCCCCACACACTTCTAGTCTGGGTTTACAGCAAAATTGCCGTGCCCATATTTCTGTAGGCCTTTTTAAATGGTTTAGGGAATCTTTTATTATTTAATCAAGGCATGTATGTATTGTAGAATTTGCTACCTGCTTAGATTATAACTTTGCTGTCTGAAGTAGCATTTATATATAGTCTGTTATTTCTATTTCATATAATAAACAAAGCTTTCTTTATTCCTTCGTGTGAGAGCGTTTTCTGGGCATTAGGTAAAGGGTTAACACACACCCATAGCAAGCACACACAGTAACTGTTAAGTCTCCTCCTAATGAGTACAGTAATTTAGTTAGCTCATTAGGGGCTTTGCCAAACATCACAGCAGTCCAGACCGCTTCCTTAGTAGCTGTGGACCTTGGCAAAAATAGCAAAGTAAATCATCTTCTTGCGCAGTTAGAAGCGTGTGTGAACTACAAGAAGCAGCACACATTAATCACACAGATAGCGTCCGTCTTCTAAACTAATTGTTTTATTATTTACAGAGCAATAAACATCAGCCTCCCGGCGAGAGACAAGCCATGACTGCTCTCTTCGCCAGGCAAAAACGAAAGTGATTTTACACACAGTCAGAGAACAAAGAGTGTAACATGACCCCCCTTTGCTCCCTCCTTCCCAGTGGTCAGGCGACACACAGACCCAGGCTGCTTTTAACTCTTGCCAGCCTGAAACTCCTCACAGTAACTTCAGCAAAAGACCCTTGACCTCTCAGCAGTGGGTATATGAACACGCATGAGTATTGGCTGCCCACTTGTAACAGACCCTTGTGTGCGCCCTTGTGTGTAATGGGTAGCTCAGCACACAAGAGACCATGAAGAGAGCTAATCAAAGGCCATCTACCATCAACTACCCTGTCAATGCTCTGGTGCGGCTGTTCTCTGATTGCAGCCACACAGCTGTTGCAATCCGGTCTCTCCCCACCCAGGCAAAATTGTAAACCGGGGAGGCACCAGGCTAGATGCTCTTGACCCAGTGCTCCTAAAGTCAATCCTCCTGCTGTTCCTGTTGCTGTTTGTGCCCAGCCAGTTTGGGAGGAGGGAGAGAGAATGCAGCAACATTGGGAGAGGCAATAACATCCCTGCCGCAGGAATGTTGCTTGCTGAGCAAGCCTTCATCCTCCTGGCAGCTGTTCTGTTTGCTGCAAGTGGTGAGACAGGGCACGTAGCAGAGGCCCTGCCCCCAAAATCTCCATTCATCCTTACTCAACATTCATCCTTACACATCCTTGTTAGGGATTACCCCTAAGAAGTGTGGTGCTTTTGGGGGCCATGTCCTACATGTCAAGTTCAATGTGTGTACTTAGGGTTGCCAGATTCAATAGAGGACAGGACTTCTGTGCCTTTAATTGCCCTGCTCTCTTTTGAGTCTGAAAATCTTAAAGAGAAATCAGCAGACCCTTTGCTTGGAAATTAAACAAAGGGTCTGCTGGTTTCTCTTTAAGGTTTCCAGACTCAAAAGAGAGCAGGGCAATTAAAGGCACAGAAGTCCTGTCCACTATTGCAGCATTTCTCAACTGCTGTTCCGCGGCACACTAGTGTGCCGCGAGACGCTGGCTGGTGTGCGGCGACGTGCGGCGACGAGAAGGGCGATTTACATTGTCACGTGCCTGGCGGCCGCCAATTAATATCGCTAACCCGCCGGAAAGCAATATTTCTCCTCCTCTTTCCCAAAGCTCAGTGCAAACGAGCCTGGCAGCCGCCAATACACAGCGCTAACCCGCCGGAAAGCAATATTTGGCAAGTGTTTCTTACAGTCATAATTATAATATAGGGCGGCACAGAGTTAAATTTTTTAACCTTTTTAATGGTGGTGTGCCTCGTGATTTTTTTCACGGAACAAGTGTGCCATGGCCCAAAAAAGGTTGAGAAACACTGCACTATTGGGTCTGGCAACCCTATGTGTACTTCGTTGTCACATAAAACAGCATCACACATTACAAGGAAAAGTGAAAGCATCTAGAGCTTTTTGTTTTCCAAGAGATGACTAATAAGGAAAGTGATAAAAGTTCATGAAATTGTGACTGGTTTGCTGAAATTGAAGCTATAAGTTCCTCCCTCTTTCATTATAATATTAAAATTTTAAGTGCCTTTAGGGGACCCCTTTTGGGCCATATAATAATAATTTATTATTTATACCATGCCCATCTGGCTGGGTTTCCCCAGCCCCTCTGGATGGCTTCCAACAAAATATTAAAAATACAATAAAACAATAAACATTAAAAACTTCCCTAAACAGGGCTGTCTTCAGATATCATCTAAACATCAGATAGTTGTTTAATCCTTTGACATCTGATGGGTGGGCATTCCACAGGGTGGGTGCTACTACCGAGAAGGCCCTCTGCCTGGTTCCCTGTAACCTCACATCTCGCAGTGAGGAAACCGGCAAAAGGCCCTCGGAGCTGGACCTCAGTGTCCGGGCTGAACGATGAGGGGTGGAGACTGGCCCGAGGCTGTTTAGGACTTTAAAGGTCAGCACCAATACTTCGAATTGTGCTTGAAAACATACTGGGAGCCAATGCAGATCTTTTAGGACCAGTGTTATGTGGTCTTGGTGGCCACTCTCAGTTACCAGTCTAGCTGCCTCATTCTGGATTAGTTGTAGTTTCCGGATCACCTTCAAAGGTAGCTCCATGTAGAGCACATTGCAATAGTCCAAGTGGGAGATAACTAGAGCATGCACCACTCTGGCTAGACAGCTGCCCTGGACACAGAATTAACCTGCACCTCCATAGACACCTGTAAGTCCAAAATGACTTCAGGGTCACAGTTACCCCATTCAGGACCAAGGAGTCCTCCACACCTGCCTGCTCCCTGTCCCCCCAAAACAGTACTTCTGTCTTGTCAGGATTCAACCTCAATTTGTTAGCCACCATCCATCCTCCAACCACCTCCAGGCACTCACACAGGACCTTCACCGCCTTCACTGGTTCTGATTTGAAAGAGAGGTAGAGCTGGGTATCATCCACCTACTGATGAACACCCAGCCCAAACCCCCTGATGATCTCTCCCAGCGGCTGCATGTAGATGTAACCCTGAGGCAACCCACAGGAACCGGCAGCGTGAGGCAAGCCTCTTCTGAGACAGAAAGGGGAAGAAGCTGTGTGGAGACACTGAGTAAACTGAGCTGCCTAAAAGAGAAAGTAAAGGTTGCCGGACTGTTTGTGCCGCTGCCAAGAAGCTCGCACAGAGAAACTTTGGTTTATGACTGCGTCTGAGTGTTCCTGACTATGTTTAATCTCTGGGACAGAGACTGAGCAGGAATGGATCCCATTCCCTAAGTTTACATGGAGGGAACTGGGAGGAATGAATCTCCCAACAGACCCATCCCCTGAGTTAGGGAAATGGGGGAGATGTGACCTGCCACTGTAGGCAGAACTGTAGCTGTTGATTTCTGAGCTACTGGGGAGGGAGCAATTTCCCCTGATGCTGGGTAGAAGTAGCAGGCATGGACTTTGAGAAGATAGGATTCTTCTGATGCATTCCCTGTGCGTTTGGGAATGTGGGCGAGCAGTGTTTTTGTTCCCTAAGCTGCAAAAGTAGTTTGATGCTGTGCCTGAGGCCAACAGCCAGAGTGTGTTCAGCAGGAATTTTATCTGCGACACACTTGGACATTCTAAGATGGCGTCAGGCTATCTAGGATGCCAGAGAAGTTCAGAGGGCTGGACTTTGCTCTCTCCGACACCCACATGCAGTGGGAGGCAATGACTCAGCAGACTGCCAAAAGGGGAGGCTGATACCGTATCCCAGGTGTCAGAGGGTCGTAGTAGCTACTCTAGAGTAACTCCACTTGAGTCCAGTTTCTCTTTTGTTGTTCAAGATATTTACAGTGCAGAGACAGCTTAAAACAGGGGTCCCCAAACTACGGCCCCCGGGCCGGATGCGGCCCAATCGGCCTTCCAATCCGGCCCGCGACGACCCCCGCCGCCCGCTGCCGCTGCCCGCTCTCACGGCGCGCGGCGCAGCGACGATCTAAAAAATCGGCAAAAATTTGCCGAAAATCCTTTGTGCGCATGCGTATGGGCCTCTCCCGACCCGGAAGAGGTCATTTCTGGTGCACTTCCGGGTCGGGGGAGGCCCATACGCATGCGCGCAAGCGATTTTCGGCGATTTTTTTCCCGCCCGTGTGCGTGTGCGCATGCGCACGGGCGCACACTCCCCCGCCCTCCGGCCCGCTGCGCGCGCACTCCCCTGCCCTCCGGCCCACCGCGCGGTCGGCGCGGCGGGCACCGGCCCGCCGCACGGTAAGTCTGGGGACCCCTGGCTTAAAACATGACCTCTCATTCCGAATCAGAATCTGGCAATGGCGTACGTCTGTTCTTACGCCAGCAAAGTAGTCAGGGCACCCCAAAACTCCTCCCCCTTGACCTGCATCGCGTTGCTTTCCTTAACTCATGCATCGGAAGGAGCGATGCCCTCTCAGTCTCCTCCCTGTCAGGGCAGTGGAAGGGCTCTCCAGCATCCTTGAGCCCTTGCCTGCATCTTTCCTCCCCTGAGCCTTCCCATCGTTCCACACGCTGGTTTCTCTCTCCCTCCGAGTCTTTCCCCTCCCCCCGGCTGCTTCAGACCCACTGCTGCTCCCTGTGCTTGGCGAGGTGGACGTTAGGATGGTGGGGGCTGGCTCCCTGTAGGGAGTCACCCTTACACCAGGTGACCGTGCAAAGTTGTGTTCCTGAAACTGAAAGCTCCACAGAAGAGAGTCTTTTGGAGGAAAAATGCACACAAGGACCAAATGGAGCAAGCAGCATGCAGACCTAGTGGTGGGACGAAAATATCCTTAAATAAGAGACATGGGGGAATGATCAACGGTCTTCAATGTCTGTATACTAATGCACAGAGCATGGGAAATAAACAAGATGAACTTGAGCTCTTGGTACAGCAAACTAAATATGACATAATAGGCATCACTGAAACCTGGTGGGATGAGTCTCATGACTGGAATGTAGTAATAGAGGGATACAATCTATTTAAGAGAAATAGACCAAACAGGAAAGGAGGAGGAGTAGCTTTATATGTTAGGGATATGTATACCTGTGAAGAGATCCAGGATTTAAAACTTCAAAGCCAAATTGAGAGTATCTGGGTTAAAATTAAGGGAGAGAAAAACAACAGTGATCTCATTGTGGGAGTTTACTATAGATCCCCAAGCCAAACTGAGGACACAGATGATGCCTTCCTGGAACAGATGGCCAAGCATTCCAAAGGAAGTGAGATAGTAGTAATGGGGGATTTCAACTATCCTGATATTTGTTGGATGTCAAACTCAGCCAAGAGCATAAGGTCGAACAGATTCCTCACTGGCCTTGCAGACAACTTCATTGTCCAGAAAGTGGGAGAAGCAACAAGAGGATCAGCCATTTTAGATCTGGTCCTAACCAATAGTGATGACTTGGTTAGTGGGGTAGAAGTGGCAGGATCATTAGGTGGGAGTGACCATGCTCTTCTGGAGTTTATTATCCAGCGGAAAGGAGCAACCAAGCATACTAAGGTCCAAATTCTAGACTTTAAGAAAGCCGACTTCAGAAAACTTAGGGAAACGCTGGGTGAAATCCCATGGACAGTAATACTAAAAGGGAAGGGAGTTCATGATGGTTGGGAGTTTGTTAAAAGGGAGATATTAAAAGCACAACTTCAGGCAATACCAATGAGACGGAAACATGGAAGGTGCCTAAAGAAGCCAGGCTGGCTATCTAAAGAACTTTTGACTGAGTTAAGATTTAAAAGGGATATGTACAAAAAATGGAAAAGGGGGGAAATCTCCAGAGAGGAATTCAAACATATAGCCAGCACGTGTAGAGACAAAGTCAGAAAAGCTAAAGCACAGAATGAACTCAGGCTCGCCAGAGAGGTTAAAAGCAACAAAAAGGGCTTTTATGGGTATGTCCGTAGCAAAAGGAAAAACAAGGAAACAGTGGGGTCACTCAGAGGAGAAGATGGTGAAATGCAAACAGGGGACAGAGAAAGGGCAGAACTCCTCAATGCCTTCTTTGCCTCAGTCTTCTCCAAGAAAGAAAACAACGCCCGACCTGAAGAATATGGAGCAGATGATTCAGCAGGGGAAACACAGCCCAGAATAAGTAAGGAGGTAGTACAAGAATACTTGGTTAGTTTAGATGTATTCAAGTCTCCAGGGCCAGATGAAATACATCCAAGAGTATTAAAAGAACTGGCAGAGGTGATTTCAGAACCACTGGCAATAATCTTTGAAAATTCCTGGAGAACAGGCGAAGTTCCAGCAGACTGGAGGAGGGCAAATGTTGTCCCTATTTTCAAAAAGGGGAAAAGAGAGGACCCAAACAATTACCGCCCAGTCAGCCTGACATCAATACCAGGAAAGATTCTAGAGCAGATCACTAAGCAAACAGTCTGTGAGCACCTAGAAAGAAACTCTGTGATCACTAAAAGTCAGCATGGGTTCCTGAAAAATAAGTCATGTCAGACTAATCTGATCTCATTTTTTGACAGAATTACAAGCCTGGTAGATGAAGGGAACGCTGTGGATGTAGCCTATCTTGATTTCAGCAAGGCCTTTGACAAGGTGCCCCATGATATTCTTGTAAAGAAGCTGGTAAAACGTGGGCTAGACAATGCTACCATTCAGTGGATTTGTAACTGGCTTACTGACCGAACCCAAAGGGTGCTCATCAATGGCTCCTCCTCATCCTGGAGAGTAGTGACTAGTGGGGTGCCACAGGGTTCTGTCTTGGGCCCAGTCTTGTTCAACATCTTTATCAATGACTTGGATGATGGGCTTGAGGGAATCCTGAGCAAGTTTGCAGATGACACCAAATTGGGAGGGGTGGCTAACACCCCAGAGGACAGGATCACACTTCAGAATGACCTTAACAGATTAGACAACTGGGCCAAAGCAAACAAGATGAATTTTAACAAGGAGAAATGTAAAGTACTACACTTGGGCAAAAAAAATGAAAGGCACAAATATAGGATGGGAGACACCTGGCTTGAGAGCAGTACATGTGAAAAGGATCTAGGAGTCTTGATAGACCACAAACTTGACATGAGTCAGCAGTGTGATGCAGCAGCTAAAAAAGCCAATGCAATTCTGGGCTGCATCAATAGGAGTATAGCATCTAGATCAAGGGAAGTAATAGTACCACTGTATTCTGCTCTGGTCAGACCTCACCTGGAGTACTGTGTCCAGTTCTGGGCACCACAGTTCAAGAAGGATATTGACAAGCTGGAACGTGTCCAGAAGAGGGCAACCAAAATGGTCAAAGGCCTGGAAACGATGCCTTATGAGGAACGGCTTAGGGAGCCGGGTATGTTTAGCCTGGAGAAGAGAAGGTTAAGGGGTGATATGATAGCCATGTTCAAATATATAAAAGGATGTCATATAGAGGAGGGAGAAAGATTGTTTTCTGCTGCTCCAGAGAAGCGGACACGGAGCAACGGATTCAAACTACAAGAACGAAAATTCCACCTAAACATTAGGAAGAACTTCCTGACAGTAAGAGCTGTTCGGCAGTGGAATTTGCTGCCAAGGAGTGTGGTGGAGTCTCCTTCTTTGGAGGTCTTTAAGCAGAGGCTTGACAGCCATCTGTCAGGAATGCTTTGATGGTGTTTCCTGCTTGGCAGGGGGTTGGACTGGATGGCCCTTGTGGTCTCTTCCAATGCTATGATTCTATGATTCTATGATTCTAGGGGGTGTTTCCCGTTCAGGGGGAGAAATTTCCAAAGCAGGAGGAGCAAGGAGAGTTGGTGACATCATCTCAATCGTCACTGCAACCAGCAGGTGGCACTGCTAAGGTCGAAGCAGTGGAAAGTTTGTCCTGTGAGAAGTTTGGACAGGATCCAAATGTCAGGAACATTTGCAGCATTTCCGACAGGCGACATGAAGCAAGGCCAGAGATGCAGAGCTTCAGCGCAGAGATGATGATCAGCTGTTCCAGTGCAGAGGTGCAAGAATCTTTGGTGCAAGATTCTGAGGCACACCTTTGTGGAAGATGGAACTGGTTCACCACTTGTACACCAGAGAGGAACTGGTCCACCAGTGGGGTGAAGATTCTTTGGGGGTGCATAGCACCGGGATCGTGGAACTGAAAAGCTGTGACGTTGTGATGTTTAACGTGTTTTTCATTCCAGGTCGGAATTCCAGCTGATGCAGCGTGACTGTTCTGTTTCAGGCTGTAAACAGAATGCAACGGCTGACATTCTCCTTTCCCTTCCTCACCCACAACAAACACTCTGTGAGGTGAGTGGGGCTGAGAGACTTCAAAGAAGTGTGACTAGCTAAAGGTCACCCAGCAGCTGCTTGTGGAGGAGCGGAGACGTGAACCCGGTTCACCAGATTATGAGTCTACCACTCTTAATCACTACATCACACTGTTTCTCAATCGTCAACAGGTCTACCACTTCTCCTATTCTTCTTCTTTGGTGATCACTTGTAGCCGAGAAAGATTGTCTTCCATAAACAAGATTTTAACAATGGGTCCGTAAGTGACTGTGGAGGCCATTTCTGGATCCACACGTCCTTCCACAGTGGGGACATTGGTTTCCAGGCAGGAGTTGATCACGGTGTGGATTTGCCAAGCGTGCCTTCCTCTTAGCATGTTTCTCGAGTCTCTTCAAAGACCATGACACCTTTGGTAAAGGCTGTTCTCCAACTGGAGTGCTCACAGGCCAGGGTTTCCCAGTTGTCAGTGTTTATACTACATTTTAAAAGATTTGCCTTGAGACAGTCTTTAAACCTCTTTTGTTGACCACCAGCATTACGCTTTCCATTGTTCAGTTCGGAATAGAGTAGTTGCTTTGGAAGACGATCATCAGGCATCCACACAACATGACCAGTCCAACGAAGTTGATGTTGAAGAATCATTGCTTCAACACTGGTGATCTTTGCTTCTTCCAGTACACTGATATTAGTTTGCCTGTCTTCCCAAGTGATGTGTACAATTTTTCGGAGACACCGTTGATGGAATCTTTCAAGGACTTGGAGATGGCGTTTATAAGTGGTCCATCTTCCACAAGCATATAGTAAGGGTTGGTAGTACAATAGCTTTGTAAACAAACACTTGGGTTTCCCTGCGAATGTCCCGGTCCTCAAACACTCTGCACTTCAATCGGGAGAAAGCCGCACTTGCAGAGCTCTGGCGATGCTGGATGTCGGCATCAATGTTGGGACTTGTGGAAAGGTAACTGCCTAGGTAGTAGAAGTTATCAACATTTCCCAACGTTACACCACTGAGTTGGATTTGTGGCATTGCAGAGGAGTTATCTTAGGATCATAGGATCATTGAGTTGGAAGAGACCACAAGGGCCATCCAGTCCAACCCCCTGCCAAGCAGGAAACACCATCAAAGCATTCTTGACATATGCCTGTCAAGCCTCTGCTTAAAGACCTCCAAAGAAGGAGACTCCCCCACACTCCTTGGTAGCAAATTCCACTGCCGAACAGCTCTTACTGTCAGGAAGTTCTTCCTAATGTTTACGTGGAATCTTCTTTCTTGTAGTTTGAATCCATTGCTCCGTGTCCACTGCTCTGGGGCAGCAGAAAACAACCTTTCTCCCTCCTCTATATGACATCCTTTTACCGTATATATTTGAACATAAATAAAAAAATTCCTTCAGTAGCACCTTAAAGGCCAACTAGTAATAGTTGGTCTTTAAGGTGCTACTGAAGGAATTTTTTTATTTTGCTTCGACTCAGACCACCTATATTTGAACATGGCTATCATATCACCCCTAAACCTTCTCTTCTCCAGGCTAAACATACCCAGCTCCCTAAGCCGTTCCTCATAAGGCATCGTTTCCAGGCCTTTGACATTTTGGTTGCCCTCTGGACACGTTCCAGCTTATCAGTATCCTTCTTGAACTGTGGTGCCCAGAACTGGACACAGTACTCCAGGTGAGGTCTGACCGGAGCAGAATACAGTGGTACTATTACTTCCCTTGATCTAGATGCTATTCTCCTATTGATGCAGCCCAGAATTGCATTGGCTTTTTTAGTTGCTGCATCACACTGTTGACTCGTGTCAAGGATGTGGTCTACCAAGACCCCTAGATCCTTTTCACATGTACTGCTCTCAAGCCAGGTGTCTCCCATCCTATATTTGTGCCTTTCATTTTTTTTTGCCCAAGTGTAGTACTTTACATTTCTCCTTGTTAAAATTCATCCTGTTTGCTTTGGCCCAGTTGTCTTATCTGTTAAGGTCATTTTGAAGTGTGATCCTGTCCTCTGGGGTATTAGCCACCCCTCCCAATTTGGTGTCGTCTGCAAACTTGCTCAGGATGCCCTCAAGCCCATCATCCAAGTCATTGATAAAGATCTTGTACTTGTTGGTGCAACACTTTGGTTTTTATGGATGTTGAGTGATAGGCCAAGCTTTTCGTAACCTTCTGCAAAGATATTTAGGATGATTTGGAGGTCATCCTCTGAGTGTGCGCACACTATGTTGTCATCAGCATACTGAAGCTCCATGACGGAAGTTACAGTAAACTTTTTGCTTTCAGTCTGTTCAGATTGAAGAGCTTTCCATCTGTTCGATATATGATTTCTACTCCGGTGGGGAGTTTCCCACTGACAAAGTGTAGGATCATGGCAATGAAAATAATGAATAGAGTTGGGGCAATAACACAACCCTGTTTAACACCTGGTCCCATTGTGAATGGTTCACTTTGAGAGCCATTGTTATTTGCTATTGTTGCTGTCATATTATCATGGAGGAGCCGAATGATGTTTACAAATTCATCTGGGCAGCCAACTTTCAGGAGGACAGTCCACAGGGCATTACGATTTACAGTGTCGAAAGCCTTAGTCAGGTCAATAAATGCCATATACAGGGGTTGGTTTTGCTCTCTGCATTTATCTTGAAGCTGTCGAGTGGTGAAAATCATGTCCACTGTCCCCCTAGGACGCCAAAAACTGTTTTGGGAGTCAGGAAGGGTCACCTCAGATATTGTTACCAGATGGTTTGCTAAGATCCTTGCAAGAATTTTGCTGGCCGCAGCTAATAGAGAGATGCCTCAATAGTTTCCACAATCGGTTCTGTCACCTTTTTTTTTTAAGAGAGTGATAATTTTGACATCTCTAAAGTCTGCTGGGATTTCTTTTCCCCCCCCAGATTTTTTCGATGAGCTTGTGAAGTTGTTGTGTAAGTTCAATTCCACCCACAGTGCAATAGCTTCTTTATCTTTTAGAAGTGTGTTACCATCTGCTGAGCATAGGGGGCATATGCCATGATTTATTGGCCCATAGATGGTCTTTGTGGCTTTAAAGAAACTCTGTGCATCATGAGTGTTGGCTAAGTGATGGATCTCTTGAGCTTTTTTTAATCCACCAGGTGTTTTTTTAGTTCTCTGGTTCTTCTTTGAACCTCAGCCTTAGCATTGGCATAGGTTTTTTTCTTAGTGGCACAGTGTCTATCTCTTTGCCAGATCTGAAAGGCCTTCCTTTTCTTGTCAATCATGTGCTCAATCTCACTGTCATTCTCATCAAACCAGTCCTGGTGTTTCTTGGTTTGGTATCCAATAGTTTGTTCACAGGCTGCAATAATGGATGTTTTTAGCTTGCTCCAGTGTTCCTCGATGTTATCAGGGAATTCTGAAAGCAGATGGTCCTTAAGAGTCATTTGGAAGCAATCCCCCTTAATGGGATTTTGAAGGGCTTGAGTGTTCATTTTGCGCCTTGGTTTCCTTCCTTGAAGCCTGCGTTGAGGTATAATCTTGATAGCCATTGTGGAGCGTATTAGTCGGTGATCTGTCCAGCAGTCGTCAGCACTCGTCATAGCTCTGGTAAGGAGCACATCACAGCGATCTTTAGCACGGACAATAACATAGTCTAAGAGATGCCAGTGCTTTGACCGAGGATGCCTCCATGAAGTTTTAAATTTATTTTTCTGTCGAAAGAGTGTGTTGGTAATAACAAGGTTGTGCGCTGATATCATCAAAAGCAAGATTCCATTCTGGTTGCTGTTGCCAACTCCTTGTTTCCCAATAGTCCCAGGCCACAGATTGAACTCTCACCCAAGTCTTGCATTAAAATCACCCAGGAGGATAATTTTATCTTCCTTAGGGGTCTCTGATAGGACGGTATCCAGCTGAGAGTAACATTTTTTCTTTAATGTCTTCATCAGCATCCAGTGTTGGTGCATACGCGCTTATAATAGTAGCCTGTTGGTTTTTGGAGAGCTTTATTTGAAGGGTTGAGAGTTGCTCATTAATGCCAGTAGGGACTTCTGACAGGAGCTTCACAAGGTCGTTTTTGATAGCGAAGCCTACCCCATGTATTCAATGTTCTTGTTCAGATAGACCTTTCCAGAAGAATGTGTAGCCTCCTTTTTCTTCCTTCAGTTGTCCCTCGCCTGCTCTTCAAGTCTCTTGAAGCGCTGCAATTTCAATGTTAAAACGTCGCAGCTCTCTTGCAATGATGGCAGTTCTGCGTTCAGGGCGCTCCCTGTCTGGGTTATCTGACAAAGTCCGTATATTCCATGTTCCAAAGTTCAATTGTCTTTTACGACCGCTAGCCCCTCCCCCTTCTCGGGTTGAGCAGAGTGGATCCTAAAAAGGGCTGCTCAGTCATGGATACAGCTGCCAAGCTGCTCAACTGCTTCATTCCTTGAGTCAGAATGACTGAATCTGTATCCACCGCCCATGTGCCGGTTCATGACTAGGGACTTCCAGATTTCATGATCCTGCCCCCGTTCCATTTGCCAATCACCATGGGACTTTTGGGGTTTGGGTTGGGTTTTTGGAAGATGCCTGTGCGTGATTTTGTTTTATGTGTGTAGATCAGGGCACGCTGACGAACGCACAGTCTTCGCAGTAGGGTTCTGTTCCAATGGCATGAAGTAGTCACGGCAAACCGGTAGATTCTATCTGCTGCAGCCTTCATCCACCTTCACAGCCGTTGTAACATACCGCTTGTTATCACCCGCCTGTTCTGCCGTTGAGGACTTCTTGGGTCATTCTTTGTCTAGCTCCTTCCCTTTGACCTTACCGCCTTGGGTGGCCCTGCTGGGAGTATGAGATTCCCGACGGCTTTGCTCACAAGGGTCATAGGAACATGCAAGCCCACTCACCACGACAAGGGGATGATCCAGCGAGTAGGAAGATTATTATTATTATTATTATTATTATTATTATTATTATTATTATTACTACTACTACTACTACCATATACCACCCTATACCCCAGGGTCTTAGGGCAGTTCACAGAATAAAATCAAGATATAAAAGCACAAAATACATAATAAAAACAAAAACAAAAACCCAATAGCCCCCCCCCAAAAAAAACCACTTAAAAAGGATGCAAATCAGATCAACCAAAGGCTTGGTTAAAAAGAAATTTGATGAGGAGTATGCAAGATTCTAGTCCTTATTTGATACCCCAAGATTCCGGAGTACCGATTCTAGCCAATAACCCAAGATTCTAGTCCAAACTTTGGCATAAATTCAGCTTAAGGACATAAAATGGCCTGGATGAAGCCCATCTAGTCCAGCATCCTGTTCTCACAGTGGGAAGCCCCCAAGCAGATCGCAAGCGGAAGAGCTCTCTGGACTCCTGCGGTTTCCAGCAACAGGTAATTGCTTCTCCCAAAGAATCCTGGGAACTGTAGTTTGCTAAGGGTGTGCTGGGATTGCAGATTGTAAGCTATAGTTCCCAGGATTCTTTGGGGGGGGTGCTTTAAATGTATGGCCACTCAGTAGCAGATACTGACTTTCAGAGCCATTCCCTACCTTAGAATCATAGCAGCGTAGAGTTGGAAGGGACCCAGTGCGGTCATATAGTCAAACCCCACTGTGATGCAGGAATACCAGCAAAGAAGATCGCTTTGTTTAATTCTCCTGTTGCTTTAACTTTCCTGTTGCTGGATTGGCCTTGGGTTTAAAGCATGGGTAGGCAAACTAAGACCTGGGGGCCAGATCCTGCGCAATCGCCTTCTTAATCTGGCCTGCAGATTATCCAGGAATCAGCATGTTTTTACATAAGTAGAATGTGTGCTTTTATTTAAAATGCACCTCTGGGTTATTTGTGGGGCATAGGAATCCGTTCAAACCCCCACCACCACCACCAATATAGTCCGGCCCCCCACAAGGTCTGAGGGACAGTGGAACAGCCACCTGCTGAAAAAGTTTGCTGGCCTCTGGTTTAAAAGGATGACACAGGTGTGGAAGACCTGGACAGGATGCCGAGAGACAGGAAGAAAGAAAACATCCCTCCTTTTCTGAGCAGCTATGTGGCGTCTGGTAAGCTGAGGCTTCCCTGGAGTCCACTAGGGTGGGGTGGCCTTGACTGTCTTACTACGCCTCTACTTATTGCCCCCTGCATCACGGGAGCCCTGGGCCCACGTCATGCTACCCCGCCAGCCAAAAGGTTGACAACTCTGGGAAAGGGGGTGGGGCGCTGGAGAGATCTTTGCACCACGGTGCTGGATATGCTTAAGGCGGCCCTGAAGAAAATCTATCCAAGGGCATACCGTAGATAATTTGTGTGCCTAACCAATTCTATTTGTTTGCTTACACACACACACACACACACACACAGAGAGAGAGAGAGAGAGAGAGAGAGAGAGAGAGAGAGAGAGAGAGAGGAGAGGAGAAAACATCATGCAGCTCAGGCAGAAGAATTCTGAAAGACTAACCTCTGAAAGACTAACCTACGGCTTGCTCAAGTGTAACACCACAGTTACTTCTGGAAACTTTCCCTTGTTCCTTAAAATAGCACTTTTAATCCCTTACCCCTACGGTTATGATTCATGGGTTCCCACTTAATTTTATTTTGATTTTAAATGTGATTCGAATTGTATTTTAAATCTAATTGGTTCCTTTTGTGTTTTTAATGTATTATATATTTGGTGTTAGCTGCCCTGAGCCCGGTCTCGGCTGGGGAGGGTGGGGTATAAATTAAATTTATCATCATAATCATCCTTCCAAATAGCCCCAATTAATGTGTACCCCTATAAAAGCTTCCAGGTCAGTCTCTGTTCTGTCTGAGTATAGTGTGGCTGATCATTCATACTTATCTGCTTTGGAATTTCATAGAATCATGGAATTCTAGAATTGGAAGGGACCCCAAGAGTCATCTATTCCTCTACCCCCCCCCCCACCAGCTAAAGCATCCATGACAGATGGTCATTCAACCTCAGCTTTGAAACCTTCAAGGAAGAAGAGTCCACAAGTCCTACCCTCCAGAGCAGGAGAAAACAAGCTTGCGGAAGCAAAGTACAGAGCCAACCACAGCGCAGCTCCAGTGGCCAGCTGGAGGGGAGGGGAAGGAGGGTCAAAGCAGCTTGGTGGCACAAGCGGAGCCACCAGATATTGAAGCCGCGTGGCTGCCATGTTCAGCTCCCCTCTGGTTCCTCCTGACATCACACATGCAACATTGGCCCTCCACAATTGCCCTTGCAAACAGGCACCTTTGTAAGTAATCATCAAAAAAGTTACACAGTAATGGAAAACAATGACTTTTTTATAATAAATTTTTATTAATTTTGCAAAATAAACACAGAAGATACATAATCATAATCAACCACCCTCTTCCACCCCCCCCCATGAGCCCCCTCCTGCCACAAGAGAGATCCATGCGGGGCGAATAGTTGAAGGTGGACCATTTTATAGCTGGGTTTCTCCCTCCTCCTCCTCCCCCCCCAGAGCCCACTCCTGCTACCAGTGGGCCTCGGGCTAACAAGGGAAGATAGGGCTGGGTGTCCGCCCAGCTAACCTCCATACACTTCTTACCAAAAAAAAATTAAAAAGAAAAAGGAGGGGGGAAAAGAAGAAACAATAAAAAGGAAAAACTATTCATAAATTCAATCCTTAATTACTTAACATTGTTTTGGTGACTTCCCCGAATCTCTCCCTCTTGATTTTCATAATTTCTCATCATTATTCACAGCAGTTTTATTATGGAAAACAATTACTTTAACACAAAACTCATCTCTCTTTACACACTGACCTGCTTTCCAAGGGATCTCTGGTGTTGCCCTGTGCTCTACAGCACACCCAGTTGTGATTCTACATCACACCCAGCAAGAGTGGGCTTGCTAATTTTCAAGTAATCTTCCTCTTATATTAGCAGTTTAACGGGCATTTCAAGCAGTATGATTTAGCCAACAGGAGCAGGTGTGGTTTTTCTTTTTTCCATTAGAGGGCAATCTTGTCTCAGGAATCCTTCATTCTTGTAAATCATTGTCTAAGAATTTCTCTTAAAGTTGATATTCTAGCTAGGTGGTCCAGCTACCTAAATCTAAGCAAGGTAAGCAGCACATAGTCCAACAAGGTAACATTTCTTATATCCATCACCCTGCAAGGCAGAGGAACAGTAGACAGTCAATATTGAGAAACATAAACTATGAATAGGGTGGGGGGGGAGTCTCATTTCACAGACCCCGCACAGAGCCTCAACACTGCTTGAATGATGAATTTTACTAATTTTACTTAAGGGAGGTGGCACCACACAGCCATCCAATGATGTCAAAATAAAAGGCTGGCATGGTCCTTTAAAAAGAGATTGCAAATGAAAAAGCTTTTCAATCAAGCAAAACCATATTGAATATATTTAGGAGAAACAGAAAGGAGACATGGGGCACCATGAAGATTGAAACATACAGGTGAAACTCAGAAAATTAGAATATCATCGAAAAGTGCATTTCTTTCAGTAACGCAACTTAAAAGGTGAAACCAATGTATGAGATAGATGCATGACATGCAAAGCAAGATATGTCAAGCCTTTATTTGTTGTAACTGTAATTATTTGTCTTTGGGCGGGTTAATTATATGTAATTAATGAAATGTAATAGCGATGTTTATTTTTGTATTATTGTAGCTATTTGTTTTATTACTGTGGAATTTCCAAAAGAAAGCATTTGTAAAAATTAAAAGAAAAATAAATAATAATAAGTTGCATTACTGATATAAATGCACTTTTCGACGATATTCTAATATTCTGAGTTTCACCTCTATATTGCTGTTTAATCAATTTGTTAGTCTTTTAAGGTTCCACAGGGCACAGCACCTGGGAATTGGGGGACCCTCCCATGAAGATTAATAAGCGTAGTTTCTCTGCTTTGAATAACATTTTAAAAGATAATCCCTTTCCCCCTTTTTTTTCCAAAGAAGCAAACACATCTAAATGTAAAGCCACCCTTTCCAAAGAGGATACCTCTAACAGAGTGACTAGCTCCAATGAACTAGAAATGGTGTTTAAAAGGGGGGGAGAGAAAGCCCCCCTTAATTAAAAACTGCCTAATTAAAAACAAAAGATGTAAGAAGAAGTGGACCCCATTTGGGAAGGTTCATAAACATGTGATCACATGTCAACATTTCAGTTCAAGCATGATCAGGGAGGTGGGAAGCAGAGCCAGTGAGGTGTGTGGCATGGAGAGGGTTTCAAGGGCCAGAAAGAGATCAGGAGGCCCACATTTGCAGGCCCTCCATTTTCCAGGGACAGTCCTGGATTTATAAAAAGCCATACTGGTTTCTGATTTGATCCTGGAAGGTCCCACTTTTCATTAGGATGTCCCTATTTTCATCAGAGAAATGTTGGAGGGTATGCATTTGGCCCTTGCGACTGAGGTTGCCCATCCCTGCAATAAATGTAGAACTGGACCTTGAATTTTAAGTCTGGGGGAAAAAAGTATTCCTCAGGAAATTGTTGGCTTCGTCTTTGCATATCCTAGCTAAGGTCTATCACTGGAGACATCCACCTTTGATCAGCGTCTCCAGACTGTACAAAGCATGAAACTACAGCTGTTTCAATATGTTGCTGAGTAGATTTGCATTATTAAAACTGAATGGTGAGTTGAGGTTCCATATGTTCCTGATTTCACAGATTTTAAAAATAGAAAGTGAAAGCTCCCAGCTGGGGCATGCAGCTGTTGCTTAAGCACTTGTGAAAAACAGGGCCAAAAGTTTCAGTTCATAAATGCAACAGGTTTTCAACTACAGCCAAAAGAGGAACTCCACTCGTCCCTATTTGGAGGGAAATCAAGGGATGAGTGAGAGCAATCCATTATACCCCTCCTCCCACCACATTTGCTTTAAGAGAGAGCCAGTGTGGTGTAGTGGTTAAGAGCGGTAGACTCGTAATCTGGGGAACCGGGTTCGCGTCTCCGCTCCTCCACATGCAGCTGCTGGGTGACCTTGGGCTAGTCACACTTCTCTGAAGTCTATCCGCCCCACCCACCTCACAGGGTGTCTGTCGTAGGGGAGGAGGGGAAAGGAGATTGTTAGCCTCTTTGAGACTCCTTTGGGTAGTGATAAAGCGGGATATCAAATCCAAACTCTTCTCTTCTTCTTCTTGCTGTACCTTCTGATAAGGTAAAAGGTAAAGGTAAAGGGACCCCTGACCATTAGGTCCAGTCGTGACCGACTCTGGGGTTGCACGCTCATCTCGCATTATTGGCCGAGGGAGCCAGCGTACAGCTTCCAGGTCATGTGGCCAGCATGACAAACCAGAGCAGCACATGGAAACGCTGTTTACCTTCCCGTTGTAGCAATACCTATTTATCTACTTGCACTTTGACGTGCTTTCGAACTGCTAGGTTGGCAGGAGCTGGGACCGAGCAACAGGAGCTCACCCCGTCGTGGGGATTCGAACCGCCGACCTTCTGATCGGCAAGCCCTAGGCTCTGTGGTTTAACCCACAGCGCCACCTGTATAACTTACTCCTGGGTAAATGAGTAGAGCAGGGTGGGGAGCCTGGTGCCCTCTCATGCTTGCTTGACTACAGCTCCCATCATCCCTGCTTGGAGGTGGCGATGGGCTTGATGTTATCCAGCAAACTGAAGGTGTTCTGAGTTCCTGAGTTTGGTAGGTGGGCAGAATGCCTGTTTTTGACAGAGCTGCACCCCCCTGAGAAGAGGTCCATAGGCTGGGGCTGCTCCTGGTTTCAATGCTATCACTGGAGACTCAGGTCATTTCAGCAGCTAGGAGTGGATATTTCCAGCTCAAGACGGCTTGCCAGCTATGGTCCCTCTTGCACAGAGATGACCACTGTGCTTCACACACTGGTTACACCCTGGCTGGACTCTGCCATTGAAAACAATTTGGAAACTTCAACTGGTCCAAAAAGCAGCGGCCAGATTACTGCTCTGTGTTTCATTTAGAGTTCATGGAAGCCCTGTTGTAAAACAGCTGCACTGGTTGCCAGTTTGTCTTCAAGCCCAATTTGAGGGACTTGCACTTGTGTTTAAAGCCCTAAATGACTTAGGTCCCAAACATCTAAAATACCACCTCTGTATCTACTGATCTTGTCGTGTTTTAAAATTGGCAGAGCAGAGGGACACTTCTTGGTAGTGCTACCACCCAAGAAGTGAAGGATATACTGGTCCAGTAGCCCCTTTCTCCTCCTTCTTTTTATTTGCTTTTCCATTACAGTTTTTCATTGGTATATCAACATTAGTACAACAACTGTTGCATTTAAAAAAACAAATGAAAAAAGGAATGAAAAGGGGGGTGGGAGAAGAAAACTTCTTTTCATATACTTCCCTTCCACTCCTTCCCTGGTTTCCTCTCTGTTCCCAACCTATCCATGTCTTCTTGTTCTTCTAAATTTTCTTCTCTCCTTCTCTTTATCTCATGTTATAACTTATGCTACTGAATCATGCTCATCCTGCTAGATTGATTGTCTTATTATAATGTTTCATATGTTCTATATACAGTATAACATCCAATCCTCAAGTTTCTCCCCATCTCTGTTTCTTATTTAATTAGTCATACTCACTAATTCTGCATATTCCAGCAGTTTAGGATGGCACTCCTCTTTTGTTTGAACTGCATCTGTTCTCCACTTTTGTGCAAGAAAAATCCGTGCAGCTGTTGTCACATACATGAATAGACACACTTGTTTTTCTGGGACTTCTGTTATACGCAGAAGGTAAGCCTCTAGGTTTTTAGGAAATGATCCTTTAGACATTTTTTTCAGTTCATTATGAATTAATTCCCAATAGTCTTTAATAACCCTACAAGACCACCACATATGGTAGAATGTTCCTACTGTCTCTTTACATTCCCAACATTTATCACTTTCTAATTGGAACATCTTTGCCAATTTGTTGGGAGTTAAATACTACCTATGAATCATCTTTACATAGTTTTCTTTTAAACAGCAAAAGGCCTCCCAGTTGAACGACGTGGCCCAGGGAGAGAGGGAAAAATAGGGGAAGTGAACAACTGGCTTCACAAATGGTGCAAGAAGGAACAGTTTGGATTCTTAGTTCACGGTCTGCAGTTTCTTAAAGATGGACTTCTGGCAAGTGATGGGCTGCACCTCACAAGGGTTGGGAGGAATGTTTTTGCCATGAAACTCAAAAACCTCATCAGGAGAGCTTTAAACTGACTTATGTGGGAGAGGGAGACAGTGGTCCTGAAGGTAGGAGTCTACCAAGTGCTGAAGATGATCACCCAAATGTCAAGGACCAAATGGAGCAAACAGCACGCAGACTTAGTGGTGGGAGGAAAATATCCTTAAATAAGAGACATGGGGGAATGATAAATGGTCTTCAATGTCTGTATACTAATGCACAGAGCATGGGAAATAAACAAGATGAACTTGAGCTCTTGGTACAGCAAACTAAATACGACACAATAGGCATCACTGAAACCTGGTGGGATGAGTCTCATGATTGGAATGCAGTAATAGAGGGGTACAATCTATTTTGCAGAAATAGACCAAACAGGAAAGGAGGAGGAGTAGTGTTATATGTCAGGGATGTGTATACCTGTGAAGAGATTCAGGATTTAAAACTTCAAAGCCATATTGAGAGTATCTGGGTCAAAATTAAGGGAGAGAAAAATAACAGTGATCACATTGTGGGAGTTTACTATAGATCCCCAAGCCAAACTGAGGACACAGATGAGGCCTTCCTGGAACAGATGACCAAGCATTCAAAAGGAAGTGAGGTAGTAGTAATGGGGGATTTCAACTATCCTGATATTTGTTGGATGTCAAACTCAGCCAAGAGCATAAGGTCGAACAGATTCCTCACTGGCCTTGCAGACAATTTCATTGTCCAGAAAGTGGGAGAAGCAACAAGAGGATCAGCCATTTTAGATCTGGTCCTAACCAATAGTGATGACCTGGTTAGTGGGGTAGAAGTGGCAGGATCATTAGGTGGGAGTGATCATGCTCTTCTGGAGTTTGTTATTCAGCGGAAAGGAGCAACCAAGCATACTAAGACTCAAATCTTAGACTTTAAGAAAGCCGATTTCAGAAAACTTAGGGAAACGCTGGGTGAGATCCAATGGACAGAAATACTAAAAGGGAAAGGAGTTCATGATCATTGGGAGTCAGACCTCACCTGGAATACTGTGTCCAGTTCTGGGCACCACAGTTCAAGAAGGATACTGACAAGCTGGAACGTGTCCAGAAGAGGGCAACCAAAATGATCAAAGGCCTGGAAACAATGCCTTGTGAGGAACGGCTTAGGGAGCTGGGTATGTTTAGCCTGGAGAAGAGAAGGTTAAAGGGTGATATGATGTTCAAATATATAAAAGAATGTCATATAGAAGAGGGTGGAAGGTTGTTTTCTGTTGCTCCAGAGAAGCGGACACGGAGCAATGGATTCAAGCTACAAGAAAGAAGATTCCACCTAAACATTAGGAAGAACTTCCTGACAGTAAGAGCTGTTCGACAGTGGAACTTGCTGCCAAGGAGTGTGGTGGAGTCTCCTTCTTTGGAGGTCTTTAAGCGGGCGGCTTGACAGCCATCTGTCAGGAATTCTTTGATGATGTTTCCTGCCTGGCAGGGGGTTGGACTGGATGGCCCTTGTGGTCTCTTCCAACTCTATGATTCTATGATAGGCAGTAAACTTCAAGTTGTTTTCCCCACAATTGTTCCCACAACAAGCTTAGGTCAATATTACGCCCCACATCCCTAGCCCAGTTGATCTCATTTCTCCACATTTCAGAAGCAATTTGAGGATTTCTTTTTTAAAAAAATATCCCCATTAAAATTGACCTGGTCTGAATCACAGAATTGTAGAGTTGGTTGAGACCCAAGGGTCATCTAGTCCAACCCTCTGCAATTCAGGAATCTCAACTAAAGCATCCCTGACAGATGGCCATCCAACCTTTGTTTAAAAACCTCCAAGGAAGGAGAGTTCACTGCTTTCTGTTTCATTGTCAAATAGCTCTTACCATCAGAAAGTTATTCCTGATATTTAGTCTTGGTTTGTGGAACCCACATATTTTCTGTCCCCCCCCCCCCCCGTTACTAATCTTTTTTTTGTTGGAACAGTTAGTGTTTTACTTTTTAAAATAAGTATAATTGCTTTCCTTTTTTATAATTGTACATTGTATTGCCAGTGCTTTTCTCTCTCTGGGGGTACTCAAGGGTATGCAGTATGGGCACCTTTTTTTCCTAGAAGAAAAGCACTGTTATTTCTAACCCAATCTGGGACTTTGGGGTGAAGGGGCAGGTAAGAAATCAAATAAATAAATAAACATATAGCAACTATATGCACCATGATGGTGACCTCGCTTATGTTGAATATAATGTTCAATTATATATTGGCGACAGAATCGAGTCTCACAAGGTCTCAGAAGGAAATTTGGTCCCACTCAGCAGAGGATAGACATTGTTTTCAGCTGAATAACCCTTAATCAAGAAGAAATTATTTGATATAAAGAGAAGACAGCACACTTTGCCATAATCAAAATCTTCTGTTTGTGTCTTATTTTTCCCTTGCTCCGCAGCCATGATTTCTGACTTCATTCTGTTTCGGCTTCATTTTTCTAAGGGGTGTTCTCCAGTTTCCATGCTAAGCCAGTTATCTTCAAAAGTCACATTGGAAATTACTACTGACTAGGTCAACACCCAGGCCAAGCCCATCAGCCACAGCCTCTCCATCTGTGAGACAAAGCCCAAAGGCCTCTGGTGACCTCGACAGAATGTCTGCTTTGGCTCTGAGGCTTCTTAGGCAGCTCCTTCAGAGGAGGGTCCAGCACCACACATGCCATCTGTGTGCTTGTGTTTGAACCTCTTCTGGCAGGAGAAAGGAGCAGATGAGCTAGTGGGGTTTTCCAGCTGTACTTCATGGGAGCTGTTGGTCTGAGCCAGCAAGTTACCTCAGATATTTGTGTTTGCCTTTTCTACTGGGTTCGTTGTTATACTGATTCTATTACCAAGAAAGAAGTCTTTATGATCCAAATAATGAGGTCAAAACACAGCTTTCCATAATGCAATCTAGTTCAACAACAACAACAACAACAACAACAACAACAACAACAACAACTGACCCAGGGGGACATCTAAACTCAGGTGGTGCTTTGTTCCCTGAAGGAAAAGAAAGAAAAGTTATGAAACATTCCAAATATCAAAAACAAGAGTTGTTGCAGTCATAATATATATTTTAAAGGAACCCCAATGTTCTGAAAAAGGGACATAAATTACATTTTGTTGGGCTGTTAAGAATGCATTTATTGATTAATTTATTTATTTCATAAAATTTATACACCGCTTGATTGCAAAAAAACAACAACCTTCAAGCTGTTTACAAAAAGATAAAACAATAAAATCAAGTAACATTTACAACCCTGCTTTAAAACATACAAAAATAAAAATACTAAAAGAGATTTAAAATTACCACAACTTCCTAAGTATCTGGGTGGGTAGGCTTGACTAAACAAGAATGTTTCTAGCAGGCACCATAAAGAGTACACTGAAGGTTCCTGCTTCATCTCAAAAGCCAGGGAGTTTCACAGTGTAGGTCAGGCATCCCAAACTGCGGCCCTCCAGATGTTTTGGCCTACAACTCCCATGATCCCTAGCTAACAGGACCAATGATCGGGGAAGATGGGAATTGTAGTCCAAAACCTATGGAGGGCCAAAGTTTGGGGATGCCTGGTGTAGGTGCTGCCACACAAAACTATCAAGTCCTTACAAATATGGAACAGGTGTCACTGTATTGGCTTGAATATAAGCCTCACCCCCCCACCCCCAAATTCCACTTATATTTGTGACCTTACAGTCTGCAGCCCTTGCATAGTCTTCTCCCCCAAGGGCCGGAAGGGAGAAAGCAAAGAAGGGCAAAGGGCGCAGGAGTATTATCATGCAAAGGAGCCACACTGCAGCAACATCTACATTAGTATCATAAGGTAAGAAAATGCCCAGAACAAAATTAGAAGTGAACCTGGAGGTTTGTCCTTGGGCAAAACATCCCAGACATTTTAAAGGGAGTCTCATGAGTCTAGTGAAGTTTATTAAGGGAGGTCCACACATCACAAGTTTTTAGCTGAAATGAACCTCGAAGTGAGCTAGCAAGCAAGATATAAGGAGGAGGACAATCGAGTCAAAAGAGTTTGGATTATTTCACACGACGACTTCATATACCCTTATTCAACTCCAGGGTTCACGTGCTTTGCAGATTACAGATGTGATCCAAAACAAAGGCAGCACAACTGGTGAGCCACCAAACGGGATGCAGCTTCTGACCAAAGCATAGCATTCCTTCCACTAAGGGAACTGATAAGCGTTCCATGTTTTCCTGCCACCCACCCCAGGGGGTTGCCAACTTCCTGGCAGGCCACAGTCCAAGGCTGGTGGCCTATGTTTAGCACAATGAGTCACAAGTTATGTAGCACTGACTGGACTAAGGCAACATAAAGGATACCTTCTCCTTTCTACTTTTATATGGCCACATATGGCTCTAATTGCAGTTCTAATCACATAGCAATTTCAGTCCACAAGAACCCAGCAGGCAGCAATCAGCTAAACAGAGAGTTGTTTAAGAAATAGGAGTCGGTGGGAGGTGCTCCGTGTCTAAAAATGCCTGCTTTGAAAGACGAAAAGGTATTACTTTACAAGGCAGGATATTTGCCCTCCCGCTTCCCTTCATACAGGTGAATATGATCCAAACTATTCCTGACAGTAGACCTGAAGTTACCACTCGCCAGAAGGAGACCCTTCCAAATAAGAAGGCTGTTAATATAAGCTGTCAGAATTACCCTTTTAAGAGATAAAGGCAGGAGAAGGGACAGAGGATATAATTGTGCCCTGCAGCCAGTTTGAAGGAGGGGAGCTGAGCTGAGCTTGGCCCCCTGCCAATACACACACTTGGTTTTCACCTGTAAAGCCCCACAGACACTAGAAAAGCATTCATTATCCACAAGGACACAAAAACTCATTTCTGCTCAGCCCCCATCCTTCAATTGTGGCAATGTAGCTCAAAGTAGCCCCACTGGGAGACAGACTTAACCTTATTTCCTTAAAGTTCTTTTCTAGTTGCAGAAACAGGGGAGGGACTGTTTTCAGTTTAGTACCTGATGGTAAGGTAGATGAAGAAGAGGGTGGGGTAGTGGGGAGATGGCTTGCCTCAGTTTCCAGTCAGTACCCATTTGGCTCTTCCTTTCCCTAAACCCCAGGTAGTCATCATAACAACCATTTTAATAATAATAATAATAATAATAATAATAATAATAATAATAATAATATTAATAATAATTTATTTATACCCCGCCCATTTGGCTGGGTTTCCCTAGCCACTCTGGGCAGCTTCCAACACAAAAATGAAATAAAATAATCTATTAAACATTAAAAAGCCTCCCTAAACAGGGCTGCCTTCAGATGTCTTCTAAAAATCTGGTAGCTGTTTTTTCTCTTTGACATCTGATGGGAGGGCGTTCCACAGGGCGGGTGCCACCACCGAGAAGGCCCTCTGCCTGGTTCACTGCAACTTGGCTTCTCGCAACGAGGGAACCGCCAGAAGGCCCTCGGTACTGGACCTCAGTGTCCGGGCAGAACGATGGGGCTGGAGACGCTCCTTCAGGTATACTGGACCGAGGCCATTTAGGGATTTAAAGGCTACTCAGCACCAACACTTTGAATTGTGCTCGGAAACGTACTGGGAGCCAATGTAGATCTTTCAAGACCGGTGTTATGTGGTCTCGGCGGCCGCTCCCAGTCACCAGCCCAATCCCCACACATTCTGGATAACCCTGAAGTCTCCCAGATCCCCGGGATAAATGCCCAATGCCTGAGCCAAGGTCTCCCTACATCTGAATCTTAATAAAGTTGTGGCCAATTTTAATCCCATAGCAAGTTGTCTGGAGTCATTATTCCGCTCAGGGGTCGCCTGGGGTTTGGGGGACTCCACCTGTCCACGCAAAAGACCATTCAAACATGTTGGGGACTTTCACAAGGAGTGGACTGAGGCTGGAGTTAGTGCAAGAGCCACCACACACAGACGGATCCTGGAGATGGGCTTAAAGGTCGTATTCCTCTTGTCAACCCACTCCTGAACAAGAAACGTCAGAAGCATCTTACCTGGGCTAAAGAAAAGTAAGAACTGGTCTGTTGTTCAGTGGTCCCAAGTCCTCTTTTCTGATGAGAGCAACTTTTGCATCTCATTTGGAAACCAAGGACCCAGAGTCTGGAGGAAGAATGGAGAGGCACACAATGCCAGGTGCTTGAAGTCCAGTGCAAAGTTCCCACAGTCTGTGTTCATTTGCAGAGCCATGTCATCTGCTGGTGTTGGTCCACTGCGCTTCATTAAGTCCAGGGTCAACGCAGCCGTCTACCAGGAGATTTTGGAACACTTCATGCATCCCTTCTGCTTTATGGGGATGCTGACCTCATTTTCCAGCAGGACTTGGCACCTGCCCACACTGCCAAAAGTACCAAAACCTGGTTCAATGCCCATGGGATTCCTGTGCTTGATTGGCCAGCGAACTCGCCTGACCTGAACCCCAAAGAGAATCTATGGGGCATTGCCAAGAGAAAGATGAGAGACATGAGACCGAGCAAAGCAGAAGAGCTGAAGGCCGCTATTGAAGCATCCTGGTCTTCCCTAACACCTCAGCAGTGCCACAGGCTGATAGCATCTGTGCCACGCCGCATTGAGGCAGTAATTGCTGCAAATGGGTCCCAAACCAAGTACTGAGTACATATGCATGCTTCTACTTTTCAGAGGTCCAATATTGTTCTATTTGCAATCCTTGTTTTATTGATTTCATTTAATATTCTAATTTTCTGAGATTGTAAATTTGGGGTTTTCTTCAGCTGTACGCCATAATCATCACAATTACAGCAAATCAAGACTTGACATATCTCGCTTTGCATGTCATGAGTCTATTGCCTATATTGGTTTCACCTTTTAAGTTGCATTACTGAAATAAATGAACTTTTCAATGATATTCTAATTTTTCGAGTTTCATCTGTATTGGAAAATACCTGCTGTTACTCAGACAGACAGACAGACACAGACAGAAAGCTAAGTAACTAATATTTTGAATCTTAATTCTAAGGCTAAGGTATTCACATAAACACCTTAATCTGGTTCAGCTTTCTGGGTTGCTCCCAAAGAATCCTAGAAATTGTAGTTTTTTGATACTGCTGAACAGGGCCAGCCCACTGATGTGACAAGGTGAGGTGACTGCCTCAGGCAGCAGGATCCACAGGGGCAGCAGATCTTGATGTAGACCTTTATCCCCTGCCCCTGCTCCTGCTCAATGTAGATCTTCACTCACCCTTTTTCCATGACAGGGAGTGGGGGAACCATTTTGTGGTTTGCCTCAGGCGCCAAAATATCTTGGGCTGGCCCTATCGCTGAAAATTTTCCGTTACAATATTGTTGGCCCAGTCCTACTAGAAGTATAATTCTCAGCCTTTTTTTTCTTTTTAGTGATAACTGCAGATTAATCACAGGTAGCTAGCCATGTTGGTCTGGTATAGAAAAAAAAATTAATTGTTTTCTTCCAGTAGCACCTTAGAGACCAACTAAGTTTGTCATCGGTATGAGCTTTTGTGTGCATGTATCCAGGTGTACCCAGGTGGCGCTGTGGTTAAACCACAAAGCCTAGGGCTTGCTGACCAGAAGGTCAGCGGTTCGAATCCCTGTGACGGGGTGAGCTCCCGTTGCTTGGTCCCAGCTCCTGCCAACCTAGCAGTTCGAAAGCACATCAAAATGCAAGTAGATAAATAGGAACCGCTACAGCGGGAAGCTAAACGGCGTTTCCGTGTGCTGCTCTGGTTTGCCAGAAGCGGCTTTGTCATGCTGGCCACATGACCTGGAAGCTGTACGCCGGCTCCCTCGGCCAATAATGCGAGATGAGCGCGCAACCCTAGAGTCGGTCACGACTGGACCTAATGGTCAGGGGTCCCTTTACCTTTACTATCTGAAGAAGTGTGCATGCATATGAAAGCTCATACCAATGACAAACTTAGTTGGTCTCTAAGGTTCTACTGGAAGAATTTATTTATTTTTGCAGATTAATCAGTTTAAGTCTAGAGTGTTTATATCCCTCTAATATATGGCCTTCCTTGAGTAGAAATGATCCATACCTTGGGAAACAGCTGTAGCCCATGTTTTTCTCGCACAAGGTCCTGTGCATCTCCAGGAGGTCTGAGAAAGATTCTTGTGGAAAACTGAAAGCCTAGAAAGTTGTTGCCCGTCTGTGTACACCAGGGGTCCCCAAACGTTTTAAACAGGGGGCCGGTTCACCGTCCCTCAGACACTGCTGGGGGCCGGACTATAATTTGAAAAAAATATGAACAAATTCCTATGCACACAGCACATACTTTATTTGTAGTGCACAAAGAACCAGAAAAACAATACAATATTTAAAATGAAGAATAATTTTAATCAACATAAACTTATAAGTATTTCAATGGGAAGTATGGGCCTGCTTTTGGCTAATGAGATAGTCATTCAATATCACTGATGCTTGTCCCTACAACCCAGTCTACACATGGATCTCCCTCACCCCCATGTCCCAGTCTACATGCAGGCCTTCCATGCCCCCATCCCCACATGTGTCTGCCTGCACACACCCAGCCCCACAACCCAGTTTATACATGTCTCCCTAACCTGCTTCCCCATGGCCCCTAACCCAGATCCCCACGACCCAGCCCGCACCCATGTCTCCTTAAGTGCCAGCAAAGCTCAGGTGCTGACAGGAGGAGGAGAAGCAGACATAGAGTGAGAACAGTTAACAGCGGAAGGCAGAGAGGAGGAGGAGGAGGAGGAGGAGGAGGAGGAGGAGGAGGAGGAGGAGGAGGAGGAGGAGGAGGAGGAGGAGAGCAGCTGTAATCTGAGCTCTGAACAAAGGGGGGATGAAAGACAGGGCCAGTGTGACAGGCTGTTGCAAGAGAGCTCCAATGATGAGTCAGCCGTTGGAATGCAGGAAGCATTCTCTCCCAAATCTCGTAGGATCTCAAAAGTGGCCGAGACACATGAAAGATACCAGAAAAGAAGGTGGGGGCTTCCGTGTTGGGGAAGCGGGAGGAGCTCAGTCCGGGCAACTCCATCTTCTGAAGAGGAGGATGAGTAGAGGGGCTCCATCCTAGTTTGTGGTTTTAGCAATAAATCTGAAAAAATTAACAGCCAGAGTCATCTCCCGTTTGTGGGATAGACAAAGCCATTAAGCCCCATTCTCATGACCCAACTTTCCCGCGTGTCTCCCTAACCCCCATCAACCCCCCAGCTTGCACACCTGTCCTCAAACCCCAAATCCCCCCACGCCAGGCTGCAGGGGGCCTTTTCCTCTGCATGCAGCTGGGATCCCCTCCCTCTCCCACCTGGCTGTGGTGGCCGGGCTGGGCTGCCCCGATGGGAGGAGCGAGTGAGATGGGGAACACGCTCAACCAGTCCCTGCATGGCGAGGCTTCTACAGCTTCTGATTGGCTGCAGGAGCTTCCTGCAGCCAATCGGAAGCTGCAGAAGCCTCGTTGTGTGCTGAGGTAAATCCGACAAGGCGACAAGGCGAGGCATTTCCACTGAAGAAGAAGAAGAAAAGGAGGAGGAGGAGGAGTTTGGATTTGATATCCCTTTTTATCACTACCCTAAGGAGTCTCAAAGCAGCTAATCTCCTCCTTTCCCTTCCTCCCCCACAACAAACACTCTGTGAGGTGAGTGGGGATAAGAGACTTCAAAGAAGTGTGATTAGCCCGAGGCAGAGGCATGTGGAGGAGCAGAGATGCGAACCCAGTTCCCCAGATTACGAGTCTACCACTCTTAACCACTACACGTCACACTGGCATGCATGCAAGCGTTCTTTTCAAGTAAACACCTCACCTCACCAGGTTTACCTCAGCTCGCAGGGAGTCGCGCACTGAGGTAAACTCAGCACAGTGTTTCAGCTGGTGGGCTGGATTTACAAGCCTGGTGGGCCAGATCCAACCCGCGAGCCATAGTTTGGAGACCCCTGGTGTAGACAATAGATGGATCATAGAATCATAGAGTTGGAAGAGACCACAAGGGCCATCCAGTCCAACCCCCTTCCAAGCAGGAAACACAATCAAAGCATTCCTGACAGAGCCTAGGGCTTGCCGATCAGAAGGTCGGCGGTTCGAATCTCTGTGACGGGGTGAGCTCCCGTTGCTCAGTCCCAGCTCCTGCCAACCTAGCAGTTTGAAAGCACGTCAAAGTGCAAGTAGATAAATAGGTACCGCTTGAGACGGACACAATTGCAAAGCAACCCCCAATGCTTAAGTGGGGATCTTAAGTGTCAACAGTTCCAGGGGGTTTCCCAAGTACTCCGGCAAGAACTAAAAAGTGAGGAGGAAGGGAGAATCTCATGCGCTCAGAAATGCCTCAAGACTCAATCCGGTAGCGCTGCACTACTCTGAGACAAGAAATTAAATCAAAGCATTGCTTTCCAAACGACCACAAATACATAAGAAAGGAGGTATGTAAAAGGGAAAGCATATATTTGGAATACCAACAAAGGCGTGAGGGATGAAACTAAGGGGGTCTACCTCGGCGCAGTTTTAAAAATTGTGGAGGATAAATTTGTGAAAGTAAACACTGAAGGAAAAAACTGACTGCATGCCCAGAATGCAATAAGGAATCATTTTATTATTTGTTGGACACGAGGATGGTCAGGTGTACTGTACCAGTGCACAGGACAAAGCAAAAGGGGGAGGCAATATGGGTATCTCACAGAGGCACCCTATTGGTAAGGGAGATGGTGATGATGACTGTGACAAGGCAAACCCAGAAAAAGCCAAGATGCCAATGATTGGATCTGACATGTGGGTTCCAAAGTCACAGAGTGTATATGCTCGGCAAACATAGTTTGCAAGGTCTTTCCCTGGATTCAGACAAAGCTTCTGATGGGGACTGTGACAAGATAAACTTGGAAAAAGCCAGGATGCCAATGGATGGTTCTGACATGTGCATTGAGACGTCACGAGGCAGGGAGCATAGATTCTTCCCGTGGTATGGAGGCATGTACAGAGTACTAAGGCCTCATACCGAGCTGGTTTTACTCACTAGGGTTGCTGAGTGCAGTGCAGAATGGGTGAAAAGTAAGGGAATTTCCAAGGCTACCCCACTGTGGAAAACTCTGATACAGACTCTACTGCTGATGCTAACACCAAGGTGAGTCCCACTGATACAGCGGAAGAGATGTGTGAGATGCGCAGATCAGGAGGAACTACAAAGGGTGAAATGCCCACCAGGTATGCTCAGGTTTTGCTAACACAGCTGTTATAGATTTAGCTGTGGTTAGTGGTTCGACACAGGTCTTGAAACCCGGAGTCTTGAAAGGGGTACAGGGTTTGTCCTCAAAGACGGGAAACCACGCCCAAAGGCTGTAAGGGTAGACACTGTTTCCTTGGAGAAGGAAGCTGGACCACGTCCAAAGGCTGTGTGCGCCAACATTAATTCCTCAGGGAGGAATGTGGCTAGGGTTTGAGTCCCAACAAAGCCAAGCATGAGACTTCTTGATAGTCAAAAGGGCTATGATGCCAAGACTAGTCAGAAGTGCAAGATGGTGAGGCCCAAGGCTAATCCAGTTGCAGGTAGTTCCATCTGTGTATGACATCTGTATGGTTGTTGCAGTTACACTGATGACTGCAACACAGTTCATGAATTGGAGGAGGTTGTTAGAGATTCATTCCCCGTGTTTGCATTCATGGGATTATTGTCTATCACATGACTGTGTATGTTTACATTCCACAGAATGGGAAGTGATGGGAACAGGATGCTTGTGTTACTGTGTTTCCTGGAGTGGGACTATTGTCCTTTGTTCATTCTCTTTGCTGCCTGATGCTAGGGAGAGTGGGAGTCATGTTGCAGTCCTCCATGTGTGTTTATATGTAAATAAACGTAGATTAGCCAAATGCTGTGCTACTGAGTTCTGTTACGCAGTTGCGCGAACTCTGCAGATCCCTGAGGGTGCTGATGTCAATTGGCATCAGTCACTGTGATGTTCGGGCTGGAGAAAGCTTTTGAAACTCCCGAATGGTCGACCAGAAGGGAGAGAACATACCAGGCGGGCATGTGTCTCTGCCAGGGTCCTACTCGTGTGTAAGGGATCCTAACACTTACACAGCCCCTAGATGTGTGTTTAAATAAACCTTTCAAAGGCCATGTATGAAAGATGTGGCATGAATGGATGTCATCTGGTCAAGTTCAACTGACAAAAGTTGGAAATCTGATGAAGTTAAAAGTTGGGTTTATTTCCCCCTTGCCTCACTCCCCCCCCCCAACAGCTCTGTGATGTTGACTGGCCTCAAAAACAGTGACTGGACCACGGCTACTTGAACCCAACTCTCCCCAAGCCGAAGTTTCTAGTCATCCGGTTGCTTCCCTGCCCCCTCACCCAAAATAAACAAGGATTGGCTGCAAAATTATGCATTTGCCCGCTTGGGCTGAATTTTAGGACCCACCTTATTTTTGTGACAATAAGTTCTTTTAAATTGCGTTTAAATACCACATTTTAATTGCTGTAGCCCACCCTTGGGGTAAGGAGCAAATTAATAACAATAACAATAACAACAACAATAACAATAACAACAACAATAACAATCATATCTCCTCTCAGTCTCATTTTTTCCAGCTAAATAGACAGTCCCTCATCAGGCTTAGTTTTCAGCCCCCTGATCATCTTGGTTGCCCTCCTCTGCACACCTTCCAGTTTGTCAATATCCTTCTTAAACTGTGGCACCCAGAACTGGACACAGGACTCCAGGTGTGGTTTGACCAAAGCAAAACAGAGTGTACTATGATTTCCCTTGATCTGGACACTAGACTTCTGTTGATGCTGTCTAGAATGGGATTAGCTTTTTTTGCTGCTGCATCACACGGTTGACTCATGGTAAGTTTGTGATCTCCTAAGACCCCTCGACCATTTTCACAGGTACTACTGGCAAGATGCTTATTTTACCTTACCTGTGATGATGTGCTCAGAAGCTTTTAGCCTTATTGATTTTTCTTTAAACATCAACTTTTCATATCATTTCAGCTTTGAAACTCCATTCGGTTTCAAATGTGTGATTTGCCACTTTACATGTGGAATGGGTCGGGGGCCACTGCTGCTTGAGAAACAGAAGCCCCAATTTCATTGGCCATATGCTTACAATCATAATAAAACATTTCAAAAAATGAATATAGTTACAAAACAGGACTGAGTGTGTCCGTGACCATCCTGATAATTCCAGGAGCACTTTCCTTAAAAGTGAAAGGAAGATTGAAAGAACAGAAACAAGGGGTGGGGTGGGGATGGGGAGATATGTAACCCGTTTCATGCAAATTTCATTTTTCTCTTTAATCAATTCATTGTTGGCAACAGCATATCCTGAAAAGAACAGAACGCCCAAAGGAAAATATTTTAGGGATAGTAAACACTACGCTCCCTGTTTGCCAATCAGAGCGCGCTGCTTCAAGCCTGGCTTCGTCACGACTCCCTCACCACTAGCCAGCCTGCCTCAGACCCACCTCAGAGAGCTCTGTTTGCCTTGGCAGGGCCTTCAACGCTGGGCAACCCAGCCTTAGGTTTGAGCCATGCCCAATGCTTTTACAGAAATGAGAACACATGCTTTTTGTTTTAAGAAACATTGCTTAAAATAACTACATTTCTAGAAAGTAGGAGCTAAAACCCCATTCCCCACCCCCACCCCCTGCACCAGCCTTACTCTCCCTCTTGCACTATCCTGGGTAGATTTTAGCAGAAATATTCAAATCAAGCATGCCATGAAATTGGGATTCTTGTCCTTCCTTCTAATATATACCTTTCTTTATTGGCATCTCTGATGCATGTCTCCTTTGCACATAGCGGGAAAAGGAAGGACTGGGTGGGAAAACATCCCCATTTTTTTCTTTTGGGAAAACAATGTTTTAAATATATTGGGTTTGGGACTGGGTGGCACTTCTCTGTGTCTAGCTGGCCTCTGTCAATCACTGCTTGAGACAGGGTAGAATTGAGGTTTTAGAGGAGATAGATTTTTTCCCCTATTTTGATGAAACAGCCAAACACCTGCTGGGACATCCAGAGAAAAGACCCAAGACACACTGAACAACTTTCCATCTTACAGCTGAAGCGTCAGCCATAGAAGTGTCAGCCACAGGGCAACGTGAGTCACAGGCTTCTTGAGCCACCCCATCCCTGTGGGGAAACATGATATCCACATAGCTTTTCTCTTGCTCCACAGCTCTCCCTGCAGCACTTTCCTTGCATTTTATCTACTTCCTCTCCCTGTTAGCAGACTCAGGCCAAATTTTCACCAGTTTCAAGCAAGATGCTCTCATAAGATGGAATTTTTCTTTGCACACACATTCACATACTCCTTGCACACAGAAAACAAGCGTGCCAGGAAAAAGGTATCCCACTAACTTGGGGGCAAGTCTCATTGAATTCAATAGGATTTACATGGGTTGATACAATTAAGTTTGTGTGGTTAAGAAAGCAATGCTTTCCCATCTCGCCTAGGAGTAAAACCTGAGTTCTGAGAAGACATGTATAGAATTGCACCGTCAAGGACACACAGAAGAGTTTCAATGACAGCTTTGTTTTATGAGGTGGAGGGAATTAAAGTGCCTGCCCAGTGAGAATCTCAAAAGGGAACAGTTGGCTGCCACTGCAGGAAGGTCCTGGAATTTATTCAAAACTGGCACAAGATCTGTTCAGATATTCTTAGCCTTGCTGATACACTTTTGCTTTTGCTACATTAATGCATGGGTGAGAAACAAGAAGGTGCTCTGAGCCCTGGATCCTGTTCCAGGGAACTGCTAATTTGTTTTAAGAAAAGGCACATCCAATAAAGTCCTACTTTATAGCACATGCAAGAGGGACAGATGTTTATTTCTAGAACCTGGGACTGCAGCCATGGTGCTCAGATGCCAACAGGCATGCAACATGAGATGATAAAAGCTCTGATTGCAGGTGTTTTGCATTTCTGAATGCTCCCCATGCAAAAAGCTCACTTCTTTTGTTCTGGTGTGCTAATTTATTCTATGCACATAACTACTAGGCATGAGCTGGCTAGCGCACCACGATCCCTCGATAAGTTGGCACCAGAGGTCACTCACGAGCATTGCATGCAGAGACAGCAGGGAGAGGGACCGCCTCTAGTCACAGTGGCAACAATGCAGGTGCAAGGGGGGGGCGCATCCCGAAGCCGTACTGGGACCTGCAGGAAGTGTTCAGCGAAATGGAGTCAGACCACCTGCCCCCACACCAGCCATTTGACTGTCAGATTGATTCGGTGCCGGGGGCTTGACTGCCACCGGGAAAGCTGTACTGCATGTCTGACCAGGAGATGGCAGACTTGCGGGAGTTCACCGACAAGAACCTCAAGCGTGGTTTCATAAGGGAAAGCAAAGCAGCAGGGGGCAGTCCCGTGTTCTGGGTAGACAAAAAGGATGCACCCCAAAAACGTTTGGTCGTGGATTTCAGGCTCTTGAACAGCATGACGGAACCAGTGGCTTCCCCGATGCCCAGGGTGGATTATTTGCTGAAAGCAGTACGATGCGGCAAAATTTTCACCAAGCTGGACCTGAGAGGGGCGTACAACCTGATCCGGATCAGAGAAGTGGATGAATGGAAGACCACCATGTACATCCCCCTGGGAGCCTTCGAGTACTTGGTCATGCCTTTTGGACTGCAGGGGGGGGGGGCTCTGCCTGCTTCCAAGCCTTCATGCACCACGTCCTGGGGTCCCTGCTCTTCAAGAACTGTGTCATCTTTTTGGACACTCATTCACCCATCTGCCAAAAAAAGACCAGTATATTCTAACTTCTTTTATTTTTCTTATGGTACATCAACCATAACTATGGCCCCAAATAAGTTACTACCCAGTTATATTTCAACCATTAAGGAAACAATATTTTCAACAAATCCTTTCTACATGAAGAATACCATTGCATTTTCTCCTAAGATTATCCACAACAGGGGATAGCAAAAGCCTGGATGAAAGATACCCGACAGCTAATTCCAGTTCTGATGTGCTGCTGGTAATGGTGCCATTACTGCCTTTGGCAAGATATAATTTTCCACCACCAATTGCCAAACTGTAAACTTAGCAGGAAGAGAGTGATCATTTCATTTTGCTTGAAGAACTGAGGAATTACAACATCAGCACAAACCTATACCTCACGTGCGAGATAATCTGTAATTATAAACAAGATCCTGAATGTTTTCTGCATTAACACTTGATGGAATAATCCTCCTAATTTCAGCTGTAGGAGAAGGCTGTATTGACATTTTTAGCTTTCTTTTTGAGTGGAATGGATTGTATCAATGTAAAAGTTCTAAAAACGGAAAAGTAATATAGCATGCATAGTTATAGGATATTTCAGTCTCCAGTGTTGTCACAGTCTGCTAGATTTTTAATAGCACCAGACTCACTTTGAAAGCGCCATAAATATTAGGAAACATCATTTCTGATCAAGCAAGTTTGTTCTAGTGCCAGAGATACTGGGATTGACCATGTAACTGCAGGAAGAAAGGGGAAGTCAGTGGACTATATCCATTGTTTTCTTTTCATTCACAGAGGAATCTATTCATCTTGTGAGGAGAAAGTGAAGGAGAGTGAGTGATTTTTGCAAATTTCCCTTTTCTTCTGCAGCCCCTTGTACCACCTCATACTTGTTTGAGAGAATCCTAGCCCTCCTCTGGGCAGAGGTTGTGCATCAAAAGGAGGAACCCACCCCCCACCCCATTCACCTCTGCCATTCACAGAAGGGGTTCAAAGAGCCTTCCATGAAACAACATATTTTTCTGCCCAATTCTGAGGTTTCTTGACCTAGGATTTTTAAATATAAAGGGCAGCAAGGGAAGATTGCAATATACTAAGAGACTGTAGTAGATTGTGACACTGGTTCTATAAGAGTAGTCCTATCACTCCTAGAGAGGGGCTGCCTACTTCTTGTAGGCAAGGAGAGAGTGGGGGAGCTCAGGAAGGAGAGCTTGTAGGCAGCAGGCACCGTTTTGTGTGTGTGTGCTGAGCATGATGAAGCACATGGGCATCCATTGGAGTCATCCTTGGAGAGTCACCCACACCCCTGAGGTGCTGTGTCTGCTCAACACTGCTGAGCTGCCTGGGTGGGTGGGACTGGGGGCAAGGAGGAGTCTCATATTTTAAACGGCACATGCTCAGCTGTTTATCAAGGTTGGCATGTATGTTTGTGTACAGTATGCGTTTTGCTGGGAGTTGTAAGCCTCCACTACCTCAGAGTATTTTTGCGGTCCACAAAAAACATTTTTTTTAGTCTTTAAGATACTAAAAGACCTAGAGGTGTTCCATTTGGGGCGGGGAGTGGGGATTGTTTTGGGAACTGCATCTAACCACCTTTATTTCCTGCAACTGGAGGTTCCAGGACAGGATCCCAACCATGTAGGTAATGGAAGTGGGCAACCATGGTGTAACATGTAACTGCTGCAAATGTTTCTTGACTCTTCACACTCTTTGTTGCGTGCATTTACTGCACTTTCAGCCATTCATCTGAGCAAGCAGAGTCTCAAAACATGGGTGGAGGCAGACAGACAAGCCTCCCTGCCAACATTCCTGGGCATGTGGGCTCCTTCTTACACCTTTGCACAGTTTGTTCTTGGTCTGCAAAAAAATTGTATGTTTTGTTGAAGGATTGCATAATAATACATTGAAGTGCTATGAGGGACGTGGGTGGATCTGTGGATTAAACCACAGAGCCTAGGGCTTGCCGATCAGAAGGTCGGTGGTTCGAATCCCCACGACGGGGTGAGCTCCCGTTGCTCGGTCCCAGCTCCTGCCAACCTAGCAGTTCAAAAGCATGTCAAAGTGCAAGTAGATAAATAGGTACCGCTCCGGTGGGAAGGTAAACGGAATTTCTGTGTGCTGCTCTGGTTTCACCAGAAGCAGCTTAGTCATGCTGGTCACATGGCCGGCTCCCTCGGCCAATAGAGCGAGCTGACAGCAGCAACCCCAGAGTCGTCCGCGACCGGACCTAATGGTCAGGGGTCCCTTTACCTTTACATTGAAGTGCTATGTAGTTTTTGTTGTTGCTGCTGTTGCCATTTATTATCTGCATTGTTTTTCTCATCGAGTTCCCACTGGACGTGACGTGTGTCCGTCCCCATCCAAAACCACATGCGCCTATTTGTGAACTACTAAGTCTTTATATTTGATTAATGCCAATGCCAAACAGTATAACCGTTTATAAAATTGTAATAATAAGTATGGAGATGAGGAAATAGAAAGAATAATACACCTTTTGTTGGCCTCTTTGGTGGTTGGGGAGTCCTGTGAACTCTGACACGTCCATGTATGTCAACAAGAAATATTGCCTTAATTAAAGGTTTCACAATCATTTATTCAAACTGCTGTTCTACTCCTTATGCTTTGTTGGGGACATACAGCCTTTATCCTGAGAACATAAATATAATACTGATAATACTGAGGGACACAGAGAAATATATTTATTGCCCAGATTTAAAATGCCTCTCTTGAATTCAGGAAAATATCTGAAGATCTTAGTGGGAAACGTGTATGCAGAAAGAGAGGAAATAGTTTTTCCCTTTGCCAACAAGCATACCAGCATGGCAGGCATTTTAGTGAGAGGTACATCTAACTGTACTAATATATGAGATTGGCTAGTGATTTATAATTTATTGTAAGGCTTAAAGCAACTAGTTATTTTTATTCTTGGCTGAGTTAATTTAAAAATGGTGACTGGTTTATGTTTCAATTTGCAAAACTCTTTAACTTGCATCTCTGATTTTCCCCCCGTTACTGCTAGATCACTAACACATTTAAAGGCAGAAGTTGTCATTTTAAATAACACTGCTGGGCGATTTTGAAAATCTCTATCATGGTGCTCACACTTGCAAGACAAGTATTAGGCCTTCTTGACTTAAGGTTGTAAGTTATTTATACTTCCAAAAACTCTAGTGAAGATGCCAAATGCACCTCTGTAGGGAGAGAGTGTAATAACTGCCACAGAGAATGTCCTCTCCTGGATACCTGCCTCGTTAAACTTCTGAGGGTGACAGAACTACCAAGAGGACCTCTCTGCTGATTTTTAAAAAAAGGATCCTGTGTGGAGTGGGGATCCTAGAAATTACAGGCTAATTAGTTTAACACGTCCTGGGAATACTGGTATAACATAAAGAACAAGCCTTGCTGAAGCAGAGCCAGCATGGCTTCTGCAAGGGGAAGTCATGTCTCACCAAGATTCACTCAGGTGGAAAGCAGTGGAACAAGAGGAAGTCTGGATGAGCCCATAGAGAGGGGCAAGCAGGACCTGCATTTAGCCCCCATCCCCCATATAGAGCAATGTACTGGCTGTCAAAATGCAGAGGTGTGGGGTTTCTTTTTTAATGGGATAAACTTGAAGATAACAACTGATCTGACACAGTGGCAAAAAATATTCACAAATTTTGTTTGTCAATTGAAAAGACCAAGACTTGCAAAGAACCCAAAGTAAACGCAATTAGAAGGGGATGAGGACAATCCCCAACCCCAAAATAATATCAAGCAAACCTCAGCAACCAAGAATTGTGCATGCTGTTATAGTTAAAGGGCACTTCAGAAAAGCTACAGGTAGGCATCAAAGCAAAAAGGGAAACACGTGCAGTTAATAGTACAAGTCACATCTGTGTGCTGTATGTGCAGGAGCAGGAGAGCTGAAAACCCTTCTTATGTACCATGTTTAAAAATGTGTGTATGGGGGGGGGTGAATTTTAGAAAAATTATTATGAAAAAATCCATGTTCCCATTCCTCTCACATCCAAATTTATCTCATTTTCTAAAGAAGAGAACGGCATAAGATGAAAACAAAAATAATGTAGAACGAGTTACTTCTATGAAAATACAGGAAAACTATGTCACTGATTGGGCTGTGGGGAAGTCAGCCCTAGTAGGAAAGTACTGTAATCTGTCCCTAGATGGGCAGAGAATAATGGGGGGGGGTTGAGAGGAGACAGTGGTACACTGCACACGTGCAGTTTCATAAATAGGTGTTGTACAGGTCTCATTGCACTGACAAAAGTGTGGGATGTAATCCATTGGTGCAGTCAAATGCAACATTCCTTATTTCCCTAGAGTGGGCACAGGCAGGGGGACATCCAGTCAGGGTAACTTCCTCTTCCACTGGTCTGGAGCTTCCTCCCCCTGCATGTGACCTGGAAGATGGAGGTGGCTCTGGCTGACTCCACAAAAGAGCCGAGTCACGCAGCCATTTTCTCAGTCTTGAAGTTGTCTTGTTCCAGTGTTCTCTTATTCTATCTTTTGCTGCCATGCTGCTCTCCTGCAGCCATTTTGTTGTATTAATGTTGTTATGTATCAAGATTGGCTGCAGTTCTCACTCTGGGTCACCAGTATGCAAATGAAGGATTGACAGTTGCTGTTACCGATTGGGTAGTTAGTTGGAATTCATTGCTGTTACAAGTTAGTTAGCACGTATAAGTATAAGCATAAGTAAGTATAAGGCAGGCAGCCATGCTGTTGTTCAGAGAGACTTGGAGCAGGCTAACTGCTGTAATAAATTTATGTCCATGAAAATGCCAGAGGCTCCAGAGTCGATCATTGCCTCCAGGGTCAGCATGCCCCTCTGGTGATGGAGGAAGCAAACAGGGAGCAGGAAGTGGGGTGCATGAGGACTGGGTCCCGGCTGAACCCCTCCTAGTTCAGCCAGGGCCTGGTGTTTCCTGGCGCGGACCTCTTCACCAGGCACTCTGCTGCGAAATGGCCCCTTTCCCCACAATACAAGCATAGTCCCAGGGTCCGCCTCCGCCTCTTCTCTTGGCTAGAGAGGGAACGGCAGGCTGCGCCTAGTTGCATGGGCTCCTCTTCCAACCCCACCGCAGCGCTAGCCCCCGGTGGATCCCTTGACCTGCATTCGGAATCCCTCTCAGACAGGCGGGTGTCAATATTAATTAATACACAATGTGATAAAGTCTGTCAGGGCTGCCGGGGAGGTCACCTGTGCCAGTTCGTCTTTGATGCAGGAATGAAATCCCTGACGAAAATGGAACTGGCGAGCTGCCTCATTCCACTGAGTGTCCGCAGCCCAGCGCTGGAACTCGGCGGCATATTCAGTAACCGGGTGGGCCCCCTGCCGGAGTTTCTGCAGGGCCATCTCAGCACGATTCGGCTCTCTGAACATGCCTTCCAGGATGGCAATGAAATTGTCCAAATGCCCCAGCCTCAAGGTATGGCGTAACCCAAGCAAGTGCCGGGACCACGAGCAGACTAACCATAAAGCATACCTGGCTCCGTGGCATGGGAAAATCCATAGCACAGGTGGCAAACAACAACCGGCACTGGCTTACAAAGCCCCACAGGGCGCCACACTCCCCCCTGAACCGCTCCGGCGATGGGACGGGGGGGGAGTGCATCGGGCTGGAACCGCAGCAGGGTCCACTCGAAGTGCTCGAACGTCCCCCTGGAGTGTAGCTACCTGCGTGTGGAGGCTCTGCAGCACAGCGGTGAGGTCTATAGGCCGGGCTCCGTCCTGGCCGGGACGGGGTTTGGCCACAGCAAACTGTCACGGTCCGGGCTGTTTACGAGCGAAGTCCCAGCAAGGAGCGTCAGGACCGGGGGCAAGATGGTAGGCACAAGCGTCCGAAGAGCAGAGGTCCAAGGGTCAAGAAGCACAAGGGAAGAAGTCACAGTCTGAAGGTCAAAGCACAAAGTCACAGTCCGAGGGTCTAAGCACAAAGTCACAGACCAAGGGTCTAAGCACAAATTCACAGTCCGAGGGTCAGAGAAGAAGAAGAAGAAGAAGAGTTTGGATTTGATATCCCGCTTCATCACTACCCGAAGGAGTCTCAAAGCGGCTAACAATCTCCTTTCCCCTCCTCCCCCACAACAGACACCCTGTGAGATGAGTGGGGCTGAGAGACTTCAAAGAAGTGTGATTAGCCCAAGGTCACCCAGCAGCTGCAAGTGGAGGAGCGGAGACACGAACCCGGTTCCCCAGATTACGAGTCTATCGCTCTTAACCACTACACCACACTGGCACAAAGTCACAGTCCAATGGTCAAGCCACAAAGTCACAGTCAAAATGTAAGGAGGCACATGGTGAGGCAGAGAGTGTGTTGCTGTGGCAAAGAGCTGAGGGGAAATGCTGGCCTTATATCCCCTGCTGGCTCTTGCCACCAGGTGCAGCGAGTACCAAGTGGCCTCACCTATGCCCTGCCTCTCCGGAACAAGCCGAAGAGGATCCCAGTCCTGCAAAGCCCTGCTGGTCCCAGGGCCCAGCTCCTGCACAAACTCCTGACAATTGCTAAAACACAAAACAACCCCCAATTGGTCTTTCAGATTTATTTCCATAGTAATAAAGAAGAAATACCATGAGAAACACACGTCCGCCTCCATCAAGATTTAGTTTATTTCACTGAAAACACTGTGGCACTGCAACTCAAAGTTCCTGCCACATCAGCACACGGCAGCACGTTACAAGATAGCATACTGACACCTTGTACATTCAGCATGTACTAGTGTGGTTGTGCATTTGTATTCTTTGAGCATGTGAATATGCCCACCTTTTGATTCTTTTTCGCACCATTGTTTTAGCCACCTGTTGCTTTTTTCTTAGTAAAATTTTTTCTTCCAGTAGCACCTTAGGGACCAGCTACCAATAAGTTTGTCATTGGTAAAAAGCTTTCATGTGCACACACACTTCTTCAGATACTTTCACCCAGTTCGGGATCATACAGAAAGTTAAAGTTGTGATCATGAAGTCATCCACATTGCCAGCCAGATACAGCTACATGGTGAGATCACCAAGGGCAAGCGAGGACAGTACAAATAAATAAGCAAACTCAGCTCCATTGAAAACTACAGCCCTTTAACCTATTAGTCTGCACATTTTAAGCAGCTGTTGAGTTTTGTTTTGTTTTTTTAGAGTGGAGTCACACAGAACCAGATCACGCAGAACTCCAGTATACAATGTGTTTCCATGGCTGCAAACCATGGAGCCATGGGAGCAAATTTCAGCTTCCTGAGAATGAGATTTTGTGTGTGGTTTTTAAAAGCAAGTTTCTAATAATTGTGGTTGAGGGGAGATATGCTTGAAAGTAGATGAGCAATGCCTGCCAAAGTCTCAGAGGTCAGATTCCCACTGGTTAGGGGTGGGGTTTCAATTTCCTGCATAGCTTTTTGCAATATCAAAACTGAATACTGTATGTAAGATGGTAAACAGTTGCATAATAAATTATTAAAATAAGAACAATTGTACAAATATATAATATAGTTAACTAAACTCTGCACCCTAAGTATATTATGCTATGTATAAATGCAACTTTAAAAAATGTATTATTTTGCTGTTTGTCACCCAAGGCTATTTTGGGAGAAAGGATAGGATAGAAAATTTTTATTATAATGCTGATGATTATCTATTTTTAGCATAGGCTTTGGATTTCTTAGGTCAATAATTTCTTTATTAATTTTTGTTGTTGTTGTTTAGTCATTTATTCATGTCCGACTCTTCGTGACCCCATGGACCAGAGCACACCAGGCACTCCTGTCTTCCACTGCCTCCCGCAGTTTGGTCAGACTCATGTTGGTAGGTTCAAGTACACTGTCCAACCATCTCACCCTCTGTCGTCCCCTTCTCCTTGTGCCCTCAATCTTTCCCAACATCACGGTCTTTTCCAGGGAGTCTTCTCTTCTCATGAGGTGACCAAAGTATTGGACCCTCAGCTTTAGGATCTGTCCTTCCAGTGAGCACTCAGGGCTGATTTCCTTAAGAATGGATAGGTTTGATCTTCTTGCAGTCCATGGGACTCTCAAGAGTCTCCTCCAGCACCATAATTCAAAAGCATCAATTCTTTGGTCTTCTTTATGGTCCAACTCACTTCTATACATCACTACTGGGGAAACCATAGCTTTAACTATAACGGACCTTTGTCGGCAAGGTGATGTCTCTGCTTTTTAATATGCTGTCTAGGTTTGCCATTGCTTTTCTCGCAAGAAGCAGGCATCTTTTAATTTCATGACTGCTGCCACCATCTGCAGTGATCATGGAGCCCAAGAAAGTAAAATTTCTCACTGCCTCCATTTCTTCCCCTCCTTTTTTCCAGGAGGTGATGGGACCAGTGGCCATGATCTTGGTTTTTTTGATGTTGAGCTTCAGACCATATTTTGTGCTCTCCTCTTTCACCCTCATTAAGAGGTTCTTTAATTCCTCCTCACTTTCTGCCATTAAAGTTGTGTCATCTGCATATCTGAGGTTGTTGATATTTAGTCCAGCAATCTTAATTTTATAAGTGTTCAGGCACTCCCATTACTTTAAGAACTTGCCATAGTTTGCTGTGGTCAACGCAGTCAAGGCTTTTGTTACTTGACATGTCCATGAAGCAGAAGTAGATGTTTTTCTAGAACTCTCTAGCTTGCTCCATAACCCAGCGCATGTTCGCAATTTGGTCTCTGGTTCCTCTGCCTCTTCAAAATCCAGCTTGCACTTCTGGGAGTTCTCGTTCCACATACTGCTTAAGCCTGCCTTGTAGGATTCTAAGCATAACCTTGCTACCGTAGCATGTGAAATGAGCGCAATTGTGCGGTAGCTGGAGCATTCTTTGGCACTGTCCTTCCTTGGGATTGGGATGTAGACTGATCTTCTCCAATCCTCTGGCCACTGCTGAGTTTTCCAAACTTGCTGGCATATTGAGTGTAGCACCTTAACAGCATCATCTTTTAAAATTTTAAATAATTCAGCTGGAATATAATCACTTCCACTGGCCTTGTTATTAGCAGTGCTTTCTAAGGCCCATTTGACTTCACTCTCCAGGATGTCTGGCTCAAGGTCAGCAACCACACTACCTGGGGTGTACGAGACATCCATATCTTTCTGGTATAATTCCTCTGTGTATTCTTGCCACCTCTTCTTGCTGTCTTCTGCTTCTGTTAGGTCCTTTCCACTTTTGTCCTTTATTATGGTGATCTTTGTACAAAATGTTCCTTTCATATCTTCAATTTTCTTGAACAGATCTCTGGTTTTTCCCATTCTTGTTGTTTGCCTCTACAGTCATACCTCGGTTTAAGTATGCCTCGGTTTGAGTATTTTCAGTTTAAGTACTCCGCGGACCTGTCTGGAACGGATCAATCCACTTTCCATTACTTTCAATGGGAAAGTTCGCTTCAGGTTAAATATGGACTTCCGGAACCAATTGTGTTTGTAAACCGAGGTACCACTGTATTTCTTTGCATTGCTCGTTTAAGAAGGCCCTCTTGTCTCTCCTTGCTATTTTTTGGAAATCTGCAATTTCCTGTATCTTTCACTATCTTCCTCGCATTTTGCCTGCCTTCTCTCCCCCACTATTTGTAAGGCCTCATTGGACAGCCATTTTGCTTTATTGAATTTCCTTTTCATTGGGATGGTTTTCGTTGCTGTCTCCTGTATAATGTTACAAGCCTCCATCCATAGTTCTTCAGGCACACTGTCCACCAAATCTAAACCCTTAAATTTGTTCCTCACTTCCACTGTGTATTCATAAGGGATTTGATTTAGATTGTGTCCAGCGCCGTCTTAAGCGCCCCCGGAGCCGTGGTGCGCCGGATCACTCCGGCGCCCTCCCGCCCCGTTCCAGCGCCCTCCCGCCCCGTTTCCCAGCGCGGTGGGCGGGTGGGCGCCGCGTGCAGCGCGGGTGCAACAGGCGCTGCTGCGTGGCAGGCGGGCGGGCAGGCGCAGCTGCGTGGCGGACCAGTCAGCCAGCGGGTGGGCGCAGCTCGCAGCGCCCTCCTGGCGGGTCGGCGCCATGGTGCCCTGCGCCACCGGGGGTCTACCATGAGCCGGCCCTGATTGTGTCTTACTGGCCCAGTGGCTTTTCCTACTTTCTTCAGTTTAAGCTGGAATTTTGCTATAAGATGCTATAAGATGACTGGAATTTTGTTTGTGATAACCAGCTTGTTCTCTTGACAGAACTCTATTAGCCTTTGCCCTGCTTCGTTTTGAACTCCAAGGCCAAACTTGCCAGTTGTTCCTTTTATCTCTTGATTCCCTACTCTAGCATTCCAATCCCCTATAATGAGAAGAACATCCTTCTTTGGAGTCATTTCTAGAAGGTGTTGCAAGTCTTCATAGAATTGGTCGATTTCACTTTCTTCAGCATCAGTAGCTGGTGCATAAACTTGGATTACTGTGATGTTAAAAGGTCTGCCTTGGATTCGTATTGAGATCATTCTATCATTTTTGAGATTGCCTCCCAGTACAGCTTTTGCCACTCTTTTGTTGACTATGAGGGCCACTCCATTTCTTTTATGGGATTCTTGCCCACAGTAGCATAGCTGCCAAGTTTTCCCTTTTCTCACGAGGAAGCCTATTCAGCATAAGGGAATTTCCCTTAAAAAAAGGGATAACTTGGCAGCTATGCAGTAGTAGATATGACGGTCATCTGAACTGAATTCGCCCATTCCCGTCCATTTTAATTCACTGATGCCCAGGATGTCAATATTTATTCTTGCCATCTCCTTTTTGACCACATCCAGCTTACCAAGGTTCATGGTTCTTACATTCCAGGTTCCTATGCAATATTTTTCTTTACAGCTATCTGAAGAAGTGTGCATGCACACGAAAGCTCATACCAAAATAAAAACTTAGTTGGTCTTTAAGGTGCTACTGAAGGAATTTTTTTTATTTTACTTCGATCCAGACCAACACGGCTACCTACCTGTAACCAGAACTATGGAAGGCACCACATTGAGCCGCATGAAATGGAAGTCCATCAGGTATCTGAAGAAGTGTGCATGCACACGAAAGCTCATACCAAAACAAAAACTTAGTTGGTCTTTAAGGTGCTACTGAAGGAATTTTTTTTATTTTCTTTACAGCATTGGACTTTCCTTTCCCTTCCAGGCTTATCCGCAACTGAGCAACCTTTCGGCTTTGGCCCAGCCGCTTCATCAGCTCTGAATCTACTTGTACTTGTCCTCCGCTCTTCCTCAGTAGCATGTTGGACGCCTTCCGACCTGAGGGGCTCATCTTCCAGCGTCATAACTTTTATATGTCTGTTGTCTTTTTCCATGGAGTTTTCTTGGCAGGGATACTGGAGTGGCTTGCCAGTTCCTGCTCCAGGTGGATCACATTTAGTCTAAACTCTCCACTATGACCTGTCCATCTTGGGTGTCCCTGCATGGCATAGCTCATAGCTTCTCTGAGTTATTCAAGCCCCTTCGCCACAACAAGGCAGTGATCCATGAAGCATTCTTTCCCAAAAAATGTCAACAACTTTTTGGGCTAAACTAAATTTGCCACTGGGCGGATCTTTGCACCCCGGTGGCACATATGCTAAAGACAGCCCTGAACGTCTCTTCATACAGACACTCACATGCATCATGGGAGCACATCTTGTCAGCTAAGGTGGTCCAATTGCATCTTTTAAAAATACATGAATAAACCCACAGCCACCACGATTTTCAGGAAAACGATTTCACTCTTGTTTATCTCCTGGAAATATGCCTCCCATTTATAGCTGATGAAATCCTATCAACATCCTTAGAGAATTGTTCTGACTCAAGTGTTGTGGTCAGAAAAACTTAAAACCTGCCTACAGTCCAACACATGCCTTCCTGTGGTGCTCCCATATTTGCTGCCACTGGAGCTGCCCCATTTCTAAATGAATGGGTGCCAGAATCCTCTGGGCACACACCCAGGCACTCTGCTTCAATTATGCAAGCTTCCAATGTGCCACTGGCATGGGTTCCACATATTCCCAAGGGCAATTGGTGTCTTGTGAGCACAGTACGCCAGTTTGTACATACAAGCAGCTGTTTGGCTGCCTGCCTGCCTACCTCTCTGCTCCTCTTTTGCTGTCAAGCCAGTGCTTGCATGCAACCCCCCACTTGACACCCCACTGCTCTGGCTACCTCCTTGCCTGCCACGCCTATGCAAGAAGGCCCTGCAACTATTTCCAGCATAGCAGGGATTAATATAATAATCTTGCATCCATAAAAACAAATCCTATTAAAGTTTTCCTTTTCCCATCTTTGTTGCGGTTGTCCCAGATAGCCCATGATGCCAATGTGGGCACTGGGAACAAGTCCTGAGCTGCTGTTTCATTCATTTCACTGAAACAGATTCCCAAACACAGGCTGCCTTGGGGCATTCCCACCACAGAAAGAAATATGTTTCCTTATACTTCCCACATCTTGTAACATTTTGGAGAGGATGTTTTGAATATACAGTAAGGGCTGATTTTCCTGGTGTGGAGTGCCACCAAAAATGCTATTTTTGTTTTCGGCATGGCTTCTTTTGACTGTACTGAGATTATATCTCAGATTTTACTCTGACCAGATACTTCAATGGTATTCTATCATGAACCTTCTGCTTGCCTTTCAGTGCAGTCCTTCCATTATAAAAGACACACTGCGCCTCACACAAACTACTAAGGGGAGTGCTGTGCTCACCTGGCAAAACTGTCTTCCTAGGACTCAGTCACCTGCTGCTGCTTTGCCTGCCTGCCTGCCTGCCTTTCAGGGTATAAATTCAATTCTGCACTTAAGAGATGCTCTTAGTGCCTGCTCCTCAGCTGTTTGTTTTTCTTTTTCTTTTCTTTTTTTCCCCTTAGCTGCCTGGGAAATGAAAGTGAATGAAGACAGAATCACCCGTCCTTGTTAACTTCATAGCTGCCACTATCTTTCAAGCAAAATATCCCCTGAAACTTAACTTTTGTTTGAATTTTTGATCCTCTTATGCAGGACTTATGCAGGACTTATGCAGGAAGAACTTCCTGACAGTAAGAGCTGTTCGACAGTGGAATTTGCTGCCAAGAAGTGTGGTGGAGTCTCCTTCTTTGGAGGTCTTTAAGCAGAGGCTTGACAGGCATATCTCAAGAATGCTTTGATGGTGTTTCCTGCTTGGCAGGGGGTTGGACTGGATGGCCCTTGTGGTCTCTTCCAACTCTATGATTCTATGCCTTCTTTAAAGCAAAAAGCAACCATTATGCAACCAAAACGCAAGCACAAAATGGCTGGAATTCCTTTTCCTTCATACCAGGGCATAATTTTATGCACTTAGAATCATAGAATCATAGAATCATAGAGTTGGAAGAGACCACAAGGGCCATCCAGTCCAACCCCCTGCCAAGCAGGAAACACCATCAAAGCATTCCTGACAGATGGCTGTCAAGCCTCTGCTTAAAGACCTCCAAAGAAGGAGACTCCACCACACTCCTTGGCAGCAAATTCCACTGCCGAACAGCTCTTACTGTCAGGAAGTTCTTCCTAATGTTTAGGTGGAATTTTCTTCCTTGTAGTTTGAATCCATTGCTCCGTGTCCGCTTCTCTGGAGCAGCAGAAAACAACCTTTCTCCCTCCTCTATATGACATCCTTTTATATATTTGAACATGGTTATCATATCACCCCTTAACCTTCTCTTCTCCAGGCTAAACATACCCAGCTCCCTAAGCCGTTCCTCATAAGGCATCGTTTCCAGGCCTTTGACCATTTTGGTTGCCCTCTTCTGGACACGTTCCAGCTTGTCAGTATCCTTCTTGAACTGTGGTGCCCAGAACTGGACACAGTACTCCAGGTGAGGTCTGACCAGAGCAGAATACAGTGGTACTATTACTTCCCTTGATCTAGATGCTATACTCCTATTGATGCAGCCCAGAATTGCATTGGCTTTTTTAGCTGCTGCATCACACTGCTGACTCATGTCAAGTTTGTGGTCTACCAAGACTCCTAGATCCTTTTCACATGTACTGCTCTCAAGCCAGGTGTCTCCCATCCTGTATTTGTGCCTTTCATTTTTTTTGCCCAAGTGTAGTACTTTACATTTCTCCTTGTTAAAATTAATCTTGTTTGCTTTGGCCCAGTTGTCTAATCTGTTAAGATCATTTTGAAGTGTGATCCTGTCCTCTGGGGTGTTAGCCACCCCTCCCAATTTGGTGTTATCTGCAAACTTGCTCAGGATGCCCTCAAGCCCATCATCCAAGTCATTGATAAAGATGTTGAACAAGACTGGGCCCAAGACAGAACCCTGTGGCACCCCACTAGTCACTACTCTCCAGGATGAGGAGGAGCCATTGATGAGCACCCTTTGGGTTCGGTCAGTAAGCCAGTTACAAATCCACTGAATGGTAGCATTGTCTAGCCCACATTTTACCAGCTTCTTTACAAGAATATCATGGGGCACCTTGTCAAAGGCCTTGCTGAAATCAAGATAGGCTACATCCACAGCGTTCCCTTCATCTACCAGGCTTGTAATTCTGTCAAAAAATGAGATCAGATTAGTCTGACATGACTTATTTTTCAGGAACCCATGCTGACTTTTAGTGATCACAGAGTTTCTTTCTAGGTGCTCACAGACTGTTTGCTTAATGATCTGCTCTAGAATCTTTCCTGGTATTGATGTCAGGCTGACTGGGCGGTAATTGTTTGGGTCCTCTCTTTTCCCCTTTTTGAAAATAGGGACAACATTTGCCCTCCTCCAGTCTGCTGGAACTTCACCTGTTCTCCAGGAATTCTCAAAGATTATTGCCAGTGGTTCTGAAATCACCTCTGCCAGTTCTTTTAATACTCTTGGATGTAGTTCATCTGGCCCTGGAGACTTGAATACATCTAAACTAGCCAAGTATTCTTGTACTACCTCCTTACTTATTCTGGGCTGTGTTTCCCCTGCTGAATCATCTGCTCCACTTCAATAACCCCTGCCCCCTGGTTGAGATGGGTCATTGTGGGGTGCATTCTAGTTTGCACATTTCCTCATTAATTGGGTGTGTTAACAGTTTATAATGTCTTGAGATAAATAGTTATATTCACTAGATTCCTGAGTTATGGCCAATCTCTCCCTCCTCATCTTGATTACAGCTACTTGAAGCATTCTAAACCTATCACCAGGATGAATGACATTCACTCCTGTCTCCCTCAGGAGGTGGTGGACTCTCCTTCCTTGGAGGTTTTTAAGCAGAGATTAGATGGCCCCCTGCCATGAATGCTTTAGCTGAGATTCCGGCAATGGCAGGGTGTCCCTTCCAACTCTATAATTCTAAGTATACCCTTGAATACCAGTTGAAGGGGAACACAAATGGAGAGGCTGCTTGTGGGCTTCCCATAGGCAATGTCAGAACAGGGTGGTCTGATTCAGCAGGCCTCATCTGAGATTCTTTTGAATCTGCTCAGCCAGACAATTGCTGGTGTGGACACAAAGTTTTATGAATTCACCAAATGCTGTGGAAGGTGCCATTTGTGCCAGCTCATCCATGAGGAAGGGATTAAATAATGTGAGAAATCATTTCTGAGAGAATGCAAAAAAGGTTTGTGTCCACAAAAATTGAGTGCAGAAAAGTATTTCAATCAAACTGTATCAGGTCCCTCAAAAAAGAACTGATGTTCATGTCAGTGTATCAGATTGATCTACCATGACCTGAGTAATTGATGAATTAGTTGTTTTAAACTCTCCTTCTCTCGTTCCCCCTTCACACATTCCATTGTGAACTTTTAACCTCAAAAGGTCATTTTTTCCAAGAAGTCTCTGAGCTAACAGAGGAAAAATAACTTTTCTTCCCCTAGGACAGCATTTTTACTGGCCAAAGAAAACTTAACCAAAACACTTTTGTTTCTCTTGCAATCTTCCTTCCCAAGAAAAATACACCTGCATTGATCAGTCTTTTATGAAAGCCTACCCACTTTTCTCATGATGAACAATGCTTAGAGGGCTTCTTTGTTGTAACATGTTTAACTTGCAGATATAGGAAGAGGAAGTCCACTGATAAGCCATGCAAATTACTGTGTTTGGGAAGCATTCTGGCTCATGTATAGCAAAGAGGTTTCTTAACTATCCCAAACTGACATTCTGACATGATCAGGCACACAGCCAGTGCGGAAATGTTAATGTTAAAAGCTTCTCACTTGGCTTTTGGGAAAGTTGGTGGTTGCTTGACTTGCACATTGCTGTTGCTGTTGTCAATTAATACTGTTCATCATCATACAAGCTTTAATGGGTCAAGGAAAAGTTCCTACTCCATAGATGCAGCACTTTCTTTTCAGCCAGAGCGCAGTTCTGGCACATCTCAGGTGGGTGCTATTGCAGGCTGGTGCTTCCCCTGCCCACTTCTTGCCTTTACATACTTCTGAAAAGCCCAAAACGAATATTTCAAGTCAAAATGGAAGCTGGCTAGCATGTGCGAGTCTACTTTTTTTTTTTAGATCTATGACTCAACCTAGCTCCTAGTCGCAACTGGTCAAGCTATGGTGCAGGCCCATTAATATTTCCTTTTCTTCAGTCCATCTCCCAAGTAGTGGTGGCAAGCTTTAAGCTATCCAGCCAAGCCTCTACCATTGCATGCACAAGCGTTTGTGCGAGGGCCCTTCCAAGCTGCCCTAGCCATCTGCCTAAACCTAAGAGAACGAGGGAGGGAGGGGTGCATTTATTTGACTTGCAGCAGAACCAGGAGCAACCTCCAAACCAGCTAGGGAGATAGCTTACGCTTACTGTAGTTTTTAACACTTCCACGGGTGGTGAACGTGGCTGTTGTCAAACCAGCACCTGTTCAGGGATGCCACGAGTCGCCCGGCAACTTACTGTAACAACTTCATGGTGAGTTCTAGCACCTATTTTTCTTTTTCTTTTTGTTAATATTTTTTATTATTTTATACACTAACAACAAACAAGACATACACACAAATAACACAAAATAGTTCCACAATTCATCACATTTTCATTTTCCTAATGTGGGGACTTCCCTCAGTCCCCCCCCTCTGAACTGCATTGTCCATTTTTGCTTTTAGCAGGTTCCTCGCCCAAAATCTTCCACATTATTAAAATGCATTTAAAATAAACCATTCTACCTTGTTTTCTATCTTACATCTAACACACAGCCAGAAACCTGATTGTGCTTCCTTAAAGGTATATTAAATATTACAATATTCAAGTTCAAGTTCAATTTTTATTACAGCAAAAGCCAGCAATACAGAATATCATAATTCTAAACAAAGAAAATCAGCAATAACATTACCAGAAATAGAACAATTACACAAAAGCAATTTGCAATGTGTCATTCAATAGAAGGGATTTACGTTTCTTAATACCGGTAGCTAAAGTGCAGAATTTGGCCACGTCATATGACACTGGGCTTGAGGAATCTTCCAGAAGGAATTTTCGTAAGATTTCGGGGGGGGGGATTCCAAATAATATTGTAAGGGTGTAAATTTTGATAAAAGGGGTAAAATAAGTCGAGCTTGTTCTTCACTATATGTGGATGTGAGGGCGATCTGGCTGCGACATCTGTCACCCCATTGATCGCCAGGGTTGATTCGGCTGATCTGGCTGGCTAGGTGGATGTCCCCTTCCTCCCTCACCACTCCATGTGCATCCCCTCCCAAAGCTGCACACTCGGTGGAAGAGGACGACCATCCCAGATAGAAGGAGTGTAGCGTTCTTCGGTCAAGGGTAATTACAATATTTCTTCAAATAGTCTCTAAATTTCTTCCAATCTTCTTCCACCTTCTCCTCCTTCTGGTCGCGGATCCTTCCGGTCATCTCGGCGAGTTCCATATAGTACATCATCTTTGCCTGCCAATCGTTTATTGTAGGCATCTCTTGCGATTTCCAAAACTAATAGTCTAGCTGCTGTTGTGGCTTACAAAAAGAGTACAGTCTTTCTTTGGGATCTCATCTCCAACAATTCCAAGCAAAAAGGCTTCTAGTTTTTTTTTATAAAGGTATTCCTAAACACCTTTTTCAATTCATTATAAATTTTCCCCCAGAAGTCTTTTATCTTGGGGCAGGTCCACCACATTGTGGGAAAATGTTCCTTCTTTCTCTTTACATTTCCAACACTTATTATCAGATGCATGGTGCATTTTTGCTAATTTCACAGGTGTCAAATACCATCTATACATCATTTTAAACATATTCTCTTTCAATACATTACATGCAGTGAACTTCATACTTTTTTCCACGATCTCTCCCAGTCATTTAACATAATATTATGCCCCACATCTTTAGCCCATTCAATCATCACTGATTTAACTTGTTCATCTTTTGTATGCCATTCCAACAGCAAATTGTACATCTTAGATAAGTTTTTTGACTTTGTATCTAATAATTCTGTTTCCAATCATGACTTTTCAGGTGAGAAACCAGCCTTTTTCATATCCATTTTAAACATTTCATTAATCTGATGATATTGTAACCAATAATTTAACTTATCTTTAAGGTGTTCATATGACTTTAATTTATATTGGTCTCTATATAACAAATCTCTATATTTTGGCCACTTAACTTCCATATTTAACTTCTTATGAGCCTTCGCTTCCAGCAGTGAAATCCACTAGGGTGTTTTCCTTTCCAGCAAATCTTTATACAGTGGTGCCTAAGTCAAAAAACGCCATTGGAAATGCAATTTCCCATAGGAATGCATTGAAAAAGGAAAAATTCGTAAGTCGAAGCAACCCTATCTAAAAATTCGTAAGTCGAAGCAACCCTATCTAAAAATTCGTAAGTCGAAAAATCCCTATCTAAAACCGCCGCGCTTTTTCCCCAGATGTCAAGACATTCATAAGCGTGCGGCCATTACCCCCATTCATAAGTCGAAAAATTCGGTTGTTGAGTCGTTTGTAAGTCGAGGTACCACCTAATCCATACATTAAACAATGATTTTCTAGTTATATGATTTTTAAAACCTCTGTGAGCCTTTATCTTATCATACCATACATATGCATGCCAGCCAAACACATTTTCAAAACCTTCTAAATCCAAGAGATCTGCATCTTCTAGAGTAAACCATTCTCTTAACCAGCAAAATGCCGCAGCTTCATAGTAGATTTTTAAATCTGGCAGGGAGAATCCACCTCTTTCTTTGGTATCAGTTAGCAATTTATATTTAATTCTATTACATTTATATTTAATTTATATTTAATTCTAGGCTTCTTTCCCCGCCAGATAAACTTAGACAAAACCTTATTTCATTCACTGAAACATTTCACCTTGTCTATCACTGGTATCACTTGGAACAAAAAATAACATTCTTGGCAATACATTCATTTTAATTGTAGCAATTCTGCCCATCAGAGACAATTTCAAATTTGTCCATATATCCATTTCTCTCTTTGTTCCACAATTTTTCATAATTATCTTTATACAAATTCAATTTATTTATTTTTTGCTGTTAAATTTACACCCAGGTACTTCACCTTTTTCACAAAACTCAAACCAGTAATTTCTTCCAATCTGATTATCTCTTCATTTTTAAGGTTTTTACTTAAAACTTTAGTTTTACTTTTATTTAGCTTGAAGCCGGCATAACAACCAAATTCCTGAACCAGATCCAGTGCTTTTACTGCACTGGTCTCTGGTTCTCGTAACGTCAAAACCAAATCATCAACAGTTTCGACCCTACTCCAATACCTTTTACTTCCTTGTTTTTCCTTATCATGTTCAGCAGAACTTCCAGAACCATTATGAATAAGAGAGGGGAGAGTGGGCACCCTTGCCTGGTACCCTTTTCAATTCTTAATTCTTCTGACACCACATTATTAACGATTACTTTTGCTTTTTGTTCTGAATAAATCACATTAACACCATTAAAAATTTTTTGACCAACTTCCATCTAATACAAATTTCTTTTCATAAAACTCCAAGAAATATTATCGAAAGCTTTCTCTGCATCAATAAACATCAAAATTGCTTTATAATTCTTTTTAGCTTCCAATAATTCTAAAATATCCACAATATTTCTAACATTATCTTTCATAGGTCTATTAGGCAGGAACCTGCCTGATCTTTGTGGATAAATTCACTCAGAACCTTCTTCAATCTTCTTGCTAGAATATTTGCAAAAATTTTGTAATCCACATTCAACAACAAGATTCTTCGATAGTTTTTCACCTGCGTTTTGTCTACCTCCGATTTGGGAATCAGGGTTATAAAAGCTTCTTTCCAGGTCTTGGGTGCTTCATGATTTTATTACAAACGTCTGTTAGTGGTTGAGTTAACCATTCTTTTAACATCTTATAGTATTTTGCCATTAATCCATCTGGTCCTGGTGCTTTGCCTATTTCCATCTGGCTTTTTGCCATCTCAACTTCTTGCGTTGTAATCTTATCATTTAGTAGTGTCTTCTTTTCCAAGGGAATTTTCTGCAAACCTTGTGAATCAACAAACTGATTTAATTTATCTATTTTCCTCCTTCTTTCTTTTATATAGCTGTTTATAATACTTCTGAAAAGATTTTCTAATCTCTCCAAAAAATTTTCCTTCATCCACAATAAATGTAATTGTATTCAATTCCTGTCTCTTTTTCAACTGCCAGGCAAGTAACTTGCCACATTTGTTTGCTGATTCAAATGTCTTCTGTTTCATCATTTATATCTTCCACACAATCTCTAGGTTGACAATTTGAGGAAATTGTATCTGCAAAGCTTTAATCTATTTTTGTACCTGTTGGTTTTTTGGTTTTTTCCTTAAATTTCTTTCTTTTTCTTTCAATTGCGACAGAATATTTTCCTTCTTTTCATTTATGGCCTTCTTTCTAATTGCATTTTGTTGTATAAAGAATCCTTACCTTGTGCCTTGATTTCTACTGCAATTATTCTTCCTTGTTCATCTTTAAAAATTAATTTTGGGTCCAGCTTCTCTTTCTATGCAAAATAACAATCTTGCTGTTTCAGGATAATGGAGTTTGCTTGGGTTCTTGAAGAGATGAGCTGTGCTCACAGGTTAGTAAAAACCTGGACTCAGCCAACCAGAAATAAACAATAATGTTTTAAAGGTCACAGCAGAAACCAGGCTGATTGAAGCCATAAGTCCACCTATTCAAGCATCCTGCTTCCCACAAGAGCAGTGAGAGGCACCACGAAGCCTAAAAGCAGGCTGTGAGGCCAATGACCCTCTTTTTGTTCTTTGTCTCTCCTCTTTCATCCTATTCAGAGGTAGACCATTTCCCAACCTGGAGAATGCAAAGTGCCCATCCAAGAGAATTTAGCCAAGATTACTATATGGAGTGAAATATTACATGGAGCCTCCAGACTCCCAGGCTGAAGCGGGGGTGTTGGGCAAACAGGAAAGGGTTTTTGGTCTCAAACCCTACTTTGTCTTATCACCTTCCAAAGGGTGTGTGAGCCAGTGGTCTACAACACATGGTATGTGCTATTTGAAGAAGTCTGTTTTATTCAGAATCTACTGGTTCCTTTCAATTTCATAGGCGGATCCTGAGTTCTGGTATTTCATAAATTATGAAAACCTAAGCATATCATGCAAACATTTGCACAAAGCAGTGCTTGGAAAAATATCCAAAATACAATGTATAAACTTTTATATACTTAGATCTGTGCCATGCAATTGTTTGTACATTTACTCAGAATGAAGTCCCAGTATGTTAAATGTAAAGGTCTTGCTCCATTGTAATTGTGTTTTCAATGTTCAGTGATTCAATCTGATAGTTTGAATATCCTTGAATAAACACAATGACACAAACACAGCATCATCAGTTAATCCTTTGGTCTACAGTTTGGTTCAGGAGGTAGACCAAGGAGAGAGGGGGGGTCCCAAAGGGGGTGGACTTGTACTTAGCTGCCCAAGGGAAGTGGTCCTGAGTTTGCCCTTCCTTCACCCTACACCCAGGATGCATCTTACCTGAGGTGAGTTCACCTGAGATACTTGCTGAAGGTACTTGCTGCAAGTTATTTTGAGCAAATATTGCTACACAATGAGAGCAAATGCAAAATGTGAAAATTCCGAAAAGCCACAGGGATATATCTTGTGCAAGTCCAGGCACTCATGAAGAATTCACCATACAGTTAATTTACATGACAATAGTATTTATTCTTATATTTATACTTATATTTGTAAGTATATAAAAATTATATTTATAAGTCAGTTTGTGTTTAATGGAGCTTACTCTCAGGTAAGTTGGTACAGGAGTGCAGACTTGGCTTTCTTGTGAGGAAGGGGATCTGACTCGGCATCTCAGCAGCAATACTGCTTCATCTTAGTTATACAGAAAACACCAGTGAATACACAATTCAATGTGTATAACAAAAACACATTAAAATCACAAGTTCCCCCCTTAAAATCACCAGTGCAGAACCCACAAGATGGACACAATGAGACACATTGGGACCCTCCTGTGAGCCATTTGTCTACAAAATAAATACTGTAAATGGGTTCATTTTAGAAATGTAAATGTGCAAAGGTACAATTAAAATTTAAAGTGAGATTATTAATCCTAAAGGTTCATTTGTTAGAGCTGCTGCTTTATTCTGTAGCTCTAACAGACAACCATTATCACTTGCTCCCCACCTCTGTGTGCAATGAAAAGTTTCAGGGGCAGCAGAACGCTGTATCATTTGATTTTGCTTTCAAACATACAAGGTCAGCAGAGGTGGGAGCAGAGGCAGCATAGCATGCATACAAGCAGCAAGCCCACAGTCCCACATCAGGGCAGCAGAGAGGCCATCGGTCATGCTCAGTGGTGCCTCCCCCCCCCCCCCCCGCTTCAGCCGGAAGTTCATCTATTTCACATTTTTTTCATTTGCAAAATACTTTCGTTGTTCTATGCTCTTTCTGTCCTACACAATACACTTAAATATATATCTTATTTTGGGCAGGGAGAGAGAAAGAAGACAGAGCCACTTTCCTCCAAAATGGCTCTTGGCTTCCACTGGAGTCTCCTAGCTCTTCCCTCTAGCTATTCTGGTTCATTTATTTCACAAAAGACACAGCTGGCAGCTTGGTCACCAACTATAAAGCAATTTGCCTGATGAAAGTATGACAGGCAAAGTTTCACCACACTCATTAATGGAGTGGAAAGGTTTTCCTGGCAATTTCACCAAGATAGCATGTCCTTAATGGCAGTGAAATTCCAGGGCCGTAACCTGTAAAAGAAATTTTAGTTGACGCGAGTGAAGCTTTTAGCATTTTAGCATTGCCTGCTAAATTTATCTGTTAGTCTGCACTAGAGCACATTCAAGGGGAAAGATGTGCAACTCTGTAAAGTTTTAACTACTGAATACCCCCTGCAAAAGTTTAGGCCTTTGGTCTGAGCCTAGTCTGACCCCTTTCTTTCTATGGGACCAGCATGGGTGGCCAGGCCTGGTGAACATTTAATTCCTTACTCCTACCGTTATGATTCATGGGCTCCCATTTAATGTGATTTTGAATTGTATTTTAAACTAATCATTTGGTTTTGTGTTTTTAATGTATTACAGTATATATTTGGTGTTAGCCGCCCTGAGCCCGGTCTCGGCAAGGGAGGGCGGGGTATAAATAAAATTTATTATTATTGTTAATGTCCATGTGAAAACACCCTCTAGGTTTGTTTGCTTCCTGTTTATTCCAAGCTCAACACTAAATTTAGACCCTGAATATCCCTAGGAAGTCGCGCAATCTTGTTTTAAAAGATGATTTAGCTGTTGATGTTTATGCTGGTTTCAAACTTGTCGAAGACTGAATAGCCTCACCTTGTATTGACTGCACCACAAGTATTGAATCAGTTAAGATGGTTATCTAATAAAGAAAGCATTGTCTTTCAGGAAAAGGCTTATACTCTGAAAGTAAATTCATGATGCCTGAAGCTGTTTTTTAAAAAATTATTTTTAATAACATAAAATGTGAATACCCCACGTGTTTCATGGTGGGAACAAGCAATCAGCACTAGCTTCAGGGTTTGACTGTCATTGATTTATCTGCACAGCCCAGCCTACTTTCAGGCTAGTGTTGATGAGGAGATTAAATCATTTTTCTACATAAGGTTAAAACAAAGAGCTATTACCCTACAGTATTTGAGAGTGGGGAGGGGTTTGTAGAACCTCTGATCATTTGTCCCTTTATTAAATTTCCACATATTCTGTTTGTGAAAAGAGTCTGGGCCTAAATGTGACAGTGGTGATGGGGTCGCTGCAGCAAACAGGAACTCTTGAGTTCCTGCTTCTTCCTGTTGCATGTGTAGACCTTTTAACCACCCCCCGAAATAAATTCAGACAAGACTCATAAATAATGTCAGACGTTTAAATGAGATCCAAAGCTTATAAACTGATTTGCATGTTCAGACCCAGAGACCTTCCCCCTAAATAAATTCACACATGACTCAAATTTTGGTTTGGTTTTTTTGGCAGAATTTAGGCCACAACTCTATTGATTACAAATCAAGTGAGTGGTTGCATAGGCTCTGGTTCGACTAGCTACCTGCAGCCCTGCAGGCAGTGCTGACTCTGGGCACCAACCATAAGTCAGGCTTGGGTAAACACCTGGGACAGAGGCAAGGGGGGGGGTCCACCAGGCCTCCACCCAGATGAGCCCTGGACTCAGGCTCAAGGCACAACCCTGCATGAGGAAGACCAGCCATGAGTCCGTGGATTCCTTCTTATAGGAATACCAAATGCAAAGGGATGGCTAGGATGTCCTGCCACCCCTATCACCCGAACCAGAGCCTATCCGCCACATGAGCGCCAGAGCTCTCTGCCAACCTTGTAAGCAATACTTAAGCCCACTGACATGGAGGTCAGCCACAAATCATTCCCAGTCACAGACAGATGAACCCCCATCAAGCCTGTAAAGGGACGCATTGCATGAGATAATGCCCGGGTGACAGATAACCGCTCCCCCCAACAACAAAACCTTCTTGGCCACTGCGCTCTGCATGCGCCTTCTGGCCCTCTTGGTGGCATCTGGGCAACGACTAACTCTCCATCCACGTCATGGCAGAAGTTGCGACCAGAATATTTTGAGTCCAGGAAGAGCTGCCATCAACTCTTCCAAGTCCTCTTGCATGTGGGTCCGCAGGCGCAAACTGGGAGCTTCCAGCAGGTCGTTTTCGCCCAGCTGGAGCACCATTGCCGCAGGCGTGCCTTCCACAGACACCTTCACCCGCACCATTGGGATAAGCTCCTCACAACGCATTCCAAGTCTGGATATCCAGGACAGCCACACATGGCCAGGAAGCCCGAGGCTCCGTCCAAATCCAGACTCCACCGCCCTCTTGCTGGCCCAGTGGTCAATGCTGTGTCCCACTATCCAGATCTGCATGGGAGGCAGATCTAGGAATGAACAGAAAAGAATTAGCAACCGCACCTCAGCACCGTTTCTGAACATAACCCATGTATGCTTCGGATTTCCAATGGCCCAGGTCCTTAATCCTGTCCACAGACAGGCCCAAATGCGCAGCGATAGTAGCTGCCCCAATGCGGAATGAGTGAGGTGCGAATCACTGGCCGACAGGCCGCATGCTGCGATTGCCTTACGCATTACTGTAGCAAATTGATGCCTTCTCAGCAAGGACCCATCCTCATGAACCTTGGCATCCTTAACCGGACAAGGGCCAGGCTTGTAAGTGGCAGGCAGCCTCATTAATGCACCCCGGCCCAGCTGGTCGGTTTTAGAATTGCGAATGGTAAGCACCAGCTCCGCATCCGACAACTGGATATCCTGCAAAAGCAAGCCCCTGGGAACCTTGTCCCGAGATGTCTCCAACACTACCTCACCCACACGCAGTGCACCAAAGAATGCAATCGAAAATGCTGCTGCGAAGAGTCTCGCCTCATAAGTGGACCAACAAATCAGTCTCAATTGCTTGCTCATAGTGCAAAGAATATCAAAAGTGACTGGCCGTCTACCTGGCATTCTGGGAGGCTGAACCCTAGTCCAGCCCTCGAGGGATTTTCACACTACAAATTTGGAGCAAGGATCCCTTGAATAAAGGGACTTGCAGAAAAAAGAAATAGCCAATGTCTGTATTTGGAAGGACTTAACGGCACGCCTCAATGTACGCAGGTGAGCCAAATTCTGCAAAACCTGCTGGGTGGTAGGGCACTCGGTGCCGGACCTGGTAGGGGACTGCACGCTAAATGTTAAAAAGTCCATCCAGGCCTTCTTATAAGACCACAGGGTAGAAGAAGAAATACGGTAGATGCCATTACTCCCTGCATGACTATCAGTTGCCAAGGCTCCATAGTTGAGCTGGGAAAAATTCTGGAAACTGCTGGGCCAGGGATCTGAAGCGCTCCATCTGAAATCGGGATAGGGCATCAGCAATGTCATTATTAGTGCCAGGAACAAAACGGGCAGAAAAAACAATGTTAAATCTGAGGCAACACAGCACAAAAGTGCGCAACAAGGCAGAGACTCGACTGGAACGGGATGACTGCTTCACCAAAATGCTCACCACAGCCTGATTATCAGACCAGAAACAGACCTGCCAGTCCTTGAACTCCCTGGTCCAGATGTGCACTGCCACCACTATGGGGAAAAACTCGAGAAAGGTTAAATCGTGAGTAACAGCAGTACGCTGCCAGTGCTCGGGCCAACGTTGAGCACATCAGCGACCTCTAAAATAAAGACCAAAACCAAGAGAGCCAGCAGCGTCTTTGCCCTGACCCCACCAGGTAATCTAACCCGATGGTGTGGAGAGCGCAAGCCAGCTTTTCCAAAGCTCCTGATCAACTTGACCGCCTAGTCAAAGGTGGCATATTTTACAGAAGGCAGCTTGGGAGGGTGGCATCATTTACTGATGTACCCTGTGGATAAGACAAAATATATATAAGGTGAAATTCGCCAGGGGCCTTCTTAGGCACCACGGCCAAGGGGAAAGGTGTAAATCGGGGTATGGAAGAGTAGAGAATGGACCAGCTATCCTGCCCAGCGCCAGTTCCTTCCTAATTTTAAATCTAGCAACTTCAGGCATTTCACACACCGATTTCTGATTTTCCACTTTCGAAGACCTGGGCGGGAATGCAACAGGAATACGGAAGCCTTCGGAAAATCCAAACCATAAATAAGAGGCAGCTGCTGCTGCTGCGTCAGGATATTTATCCAGCCATGCCCTCAAGGCACGTAACCTAATGGGAGTGTGTGCTAAGGTACTTAGGACCTCATTTGACATCATGGGATGCTTGCAGAGGGGCAGCCTTTTCTTCTTGCTGGGAACCTGTCCTCGCTCCATGAAAGGGCTGCTTGCTTCCGCAAGAAGTGGCAGAATGACTCCCAGAGCATTTGCTGTAGGCGTGAGAGTATTTACAACCCAAACACTGGCAAGACCCCTTGTTGAATTCCCAGCAAACAAGAGGCTTGCAAAATTTCTTATACTCAGGCTTCGATTTCTGTTGCTCAGTAAGCTTAGCCTCATAATGTGGAGACACATAAGTGGTCCACACATCAAGAACTTTATAATCCCAGTGGGCAGAAGGGATCTTAGAAGCCCTACGATGGAAGGTCTCATCATAAGTGATGGCTGCTTCTGAGCCAGCCAACATGATGGCCCTGCGCACCAAGGACAAATCCATAGATGCAGACTTCTTTTGGGGTAAGCAGTCCTGCAAACACCTGAAAAGCATCCAGCCATTTTTCAAAGGTATTTACAACCTTTCTGGAGGAAGCCTTCCCTTTGCCTGAGGCAAACGTCTTATCTTTTTCGGGGCTCTCACTTGGGAGAAGGAGTTTGAATATGTCCACATAACAGCCATTAAGAATCTGATTGGGGAGTCTAGAAGGCAGGTGTGCACCAGGGATTAGGTCCTTAACTGTATTGGTCAAGACTAACATCCTTGACCAGTACTCCATCGACGCATTCAAGTGGCAGGCCGTATTTCAACCTGTGGGTATTGGCCCTTTGCAGCCAGGCCCACCTAGGAAGGCCCAAAGCCCCTTCCCCATGGCCCCAGTAGAGGCCAAGAGCTGCATCTAATTCGTCCTCAGAGGACTCAGAAGACATACCAGTAGAGGAGGTGGAATCACCATCCCTTCACCTCTTAGCCCTGCGTCTAGATCAGCCGCTCTTTCAGCACTTGCCTCCGGAAGACGAGACTCTGGGCGATCCTCCTCGGATGGTGCTCTGGGGGGGAGGGGGGGGAGGGAAACCCAGACACAAAAATGGAACCTTGGAAGTGCTGCGCCTCGCAGGTTCCTCTTGTGGCAGGAGGGGACTTGTGGGGGGACAGCATGAAGAAGGAGGAGGATTAAGTTAATATTATAAGGATAAGATTTGGAACTGGATTAGAAAACACGCCATAATCAATTAGAGAAGCTAAGAAAACCAGGAAGAGGAGATCTGAGGAAGTCATAATTACAATGTGATGAATTTAAGAATGGGGAATTTTCTTTTTAAATTTTTATCTGTTTTTTCTTTTTTTTCTTTTTTTTTTTTTTCGTTTGTATTTTTTATGTGTATTGTGTTTAAAGGAGCAGCTGAGGGGAAACTTGCCCCCAGAACCCCTCCGTCCTTGTCCTCTCAGTGGCAGGGGGGGATGAGGGGGGAGGGGGAGGGGGAGGGGGAGGTCAAACCCAGCCTTATAATGGACCCCTTCGATTCTCAACACCAGCGGGTGCCACAGGTGGCAGAGGTGGACTCGTGGGTGGGGGGTATTTGAAGGGACAGAAAATCTACTGTATGTCTTGTTTGTTTTGTCTGTATAAAAATCCAATAAAAATCATATATATATAAAAAAAGAATGTTGAAAACCTTCCTAAGAGGAGGGGAGAAAACCTGTAAAGAAGCAGAAACAGAAGCGTGCGAGGAGCTTTGCAGAAACACAGAACTCTCCCCCCCTTGCTGCCCAGGAGGGGGCCCAGAACCTCCAGGCCCCGGGGGAGCAGACTGCGAACAAGGCGAGCTCAGTTGGAATGCACTCCAGATCTCTGAACCCATGCCTCCCCACTGGCCTGCGGGGCTAGCTGGGACCGGGATTCCAGGCTGTTGGAACTGAGAAAATAAAATGCCCGAAGGATCCAGATTCTCGCTCCCTTCGCTCACATCCGAAGGGGCTTGGGCCTCATATACCTTGGAAGAAGTAGAAGGGCCAGGCTGTGGGGCAGGCGGCCCACAGAAGCGGTGGACCAGGGAATCAAGTTCCGTGTTAAGCCTGGCCAGGGCTGTTGGATCTGTACCGATATTGGCCCTGATTGTTTGTAAACAATCTGTTACGTTTTGGGGCAATGCCGGGCAGGCACTGAACAAAGTGTCCGCGAAGAGCCTCTAATCACCCTTCTTGCTGGGAGAGCAGCACTTGGATTCCACTTTACTGGCATTGTGATCCCAATAAATATACAAAACAGTTTAGAAAAGCCAAATTAAATATTTAATTAAAGTTGCACAATTAAAATGAAGATGACACCCAATCTAAGTTGGGGCTCCTGCCAAAGGAAGAAGGTGATCCAAGATGGCAATGAGGGCAAGGTAACAAACAAAGAACAAAAGGGGACAAAAGGGGAAGATTGGGGTTAAACTGATAACAATAGAGGTAGCTCACTCTCCTTTCGGATCGCTCTCTCTTTCGGGTGGCAGTGGACACGAAGCTGGTGTTCTGATGCACTGAGCCCAAAAGAGGAAGCTCAGGGACATGTGCATGGGCTTAAATAGAGGTCCCTTGATCGATTTGACAGGCATCCCATTGGCCCAATTGCACCCAGGATCGAGGGACCTCCAATAGACTGTTGTGGCCATTCAAACGTTCCCACCCACAACACAGGGTCTGGTTGCCAGGTCTTGTTAGGGAGGACCCGATTAACCCATAGTTGTGGAAGCGTAAGCTCCCAGACAGGGCCCTTGAGGCACAGGGTGCCTTGGAGCTCCCTCTCAACACTCTGGCCTGGTAATTGGGAATGATAGGAGACATATTGTGTTGACTGGGGAAAACTTTGAATCTGCAGGATGCCCTTAAACTAGCATTGACTATGCACTAGCCTTCCAGTTTGCTCTGGAAATGTAATTGAAAAGCTACAATACATGACCAATTCAATAGCAGAAGGAATAGTCTAGATCCACAGTAGATCTAATCACCATCAAGAGCAGAGAAGGACAGCCGAAGCTATGTTGCCTTTTCTAAATGACAAGCTAATTTTTCTCCATCTAAAATTGTATGGTGATCTGCCAAGTCAGCAATATGATTTGGATGCTCCTACGAAAATGGATGTCTTCTTCTGACATTAGGGACACATCCTGTATGACTATTACCAGAAGGGGAACCACTTTTCCCCTGACTCTGAGTGAACTGTAGGAGTGACAATAGAAAACAGTGTCTATCTTCCTCCTTTAGCTTTTCCCTTCCTTGGTTATGTGCTTGCCATCTGAAAAGTGCCCAAATGCATTTGCAAACCTTGGTCCCAGCTGTGTTTAACCAGGTAGAGAGAGAAATCTAGATCCATATACAAATAAGAGATAGGGAAATATGTTGATGGAGCTACACTGGATGAGGTTACAAGTGGAGATTTTATGCCATTTACCATAACGAAGCATACTTATTTGGTAGCCTGGCATGTGTGGAATCTACCAACATTTTAAGGTCAGCCATAATAACAGCGTACTATACCTGCATTCTGGCCACTAGGAAGTGAAGCAGCTCATTTTCCTAGCCAAGATGCACAGCAGTTTTACCAGAAGAAAACATATCTTATCCCTCAAGAACTGCAAGCTTTAGGTTTATCCATTCATACCTTAAGTGATGGTAACAAACCACATGCTTGTGGATTTGCCCACTTTTTCCACATTCTGCACCCTCAAAACCCAGCCTTCAGGGGCCGTGGTTTAACCTCTGTTTCCCTAACTCCTATTTATGAGCTGAGTGGCCACATGCAGTCATCATTTTAAGGGGCAAAGTGAATGTAGGGGATAAGAAGGGGAAAGTGGTTCCATATGGTGAAAGAACCTAGCCTGCCAAAGTACAGTTTGTCAAAAGATTAAGAGTCTAATATGATGAAGTATGGGTGAGCTGATCTAATATGAAGGAATCTATCATCTGGACAGTAAAAGGAAAATCTAATTTGTGAAATATGAATAAAGAGGTTGCTATTTGGGGATACAGGGGGGGGGGTCTAATGGAGCTGCAAATGGCATGTGTGTGCTTTGAGAACTGAGATTTCTGAAAGGAGAACTTACTGTTATTATATTTATTGATATTCTGCCTTTTCCTCTGACAGGGATTCAAGGCAGCTTGTAGCAAAAATAGAAACAGCTAAAAACAGAGGGAAAAGCAATCATTAAAAACAAATCTAATGATTAACCACCTCCTAGTGGTACAGGGGGGAAAACTGCTAGCACATTTGCAAAGCTAAGCAGGGTCCAGTATGGTTTCAAATTGGATGGAAGACAGCATGTTGAGATTCCTGCATTGCAGCAGGGGGTTGGGCTAGATGAACTTTGGGGTCCCTTCCATCTCTACAGTTCTATGGTTCTAATTAAACATATATGATCTATTAAAACATACAGACCATTACAATAAAAATAGCATGGCACCTGCCCTTTCATTAAAAGCAATCAATTCCCCAAAGCCTGTTAGAACAAAAATGCAGAAGGACAGCAAGGAGGAAGACAGTCCAGCTTCTCCAAGGAGGGAAGTTGCCTGGGAACATCCACCAAGCATGCCAGTGAGGGTGGTGGGATTGAGAGAAGACCTTCCCCCAAAGATTTCAAAACACAGGCAGGTTCATATGAGGGAATATGGTCTTGCAGATAGCTTGGAGCTAAGCCTGGTGGGGCTTTATAGGTCATAAGCTGCACTTTGAATTGTGCCCGCAAATAGACTGGTAGCCAGTGGCGCTGTTCTAACAAGGGAGTCGTCTGCTCCCTATAACCATCCCGGTCAGCAATCTGCCTGCAGCTCTTTGAGGCACTTGTAGTTTCTGAGCCCCATGTAGAGTATTGAATCCAAACGGGATGTAACGGAGGCATTGGTCACTGCAGCCAAATCAGTCATTTCAAGGAACGGACACAGCTGGCCTGGCACACTAGCTGTAAGTGTGCAAATGCACTCCTGGCCACTGCAGAGATCTGTGCAACCAGGCTCAGGGCTGACTCCAGGAGCATGCCCAAACTGCAAACCTGTGTTTTCAGGGGAAGGGTGACCCCATCCAGCACAGGCAGAATCTGAAGAAGTGTGCATGCACACGAAAGCTCATACCAATGACAAACTTAGTTGGTCTCTAAGGTGCTACTGGGAGGGGAAACAATTATTTTGTCCCTATTCTCTGTTCTGCCTTCTGACTGCCCAAAAGCACCTCTGTCTTGTCTGGATTCAGCTGCAATTTCTTCACCCTCATCTGGTCCATTACTGAAGACAGACACCTCTTTGGGACTCAGACATCTTCCTCAGATTTAGGTGGAAAGGAGAAACAGAGCTGGTGAAACTGAACACCGAAACTCCAGATAATCTCTCCCAGCGGTTTCATGTAAATGAAAGGGGGACAGAACAGAACCCTGAGGGACCTTCTCCAGCCAAGGTATTGAACAGGAATCCCTCAGCACCATCTTCTGGATTCACCCCCTCCAGGAAGGAATGGAGGCTTAGAACCCATTATCTGTGGATCCTGGAGGAGGGTGGCTTTTAGGCATCCTTTGCCAACCTCATATTATATATATATGATTTTCCAGTATTGTTCCAATAGCAGCCTCATTCTAACAATACCAATTTTACCCAGTTAATACCAATTATTAATTAATTAATGCCAATTATTCAAATGTCAAATTATACAATTTAATTAAACTGCCCCCCTCTCATGCCAGGGTTGATAAGTTCATTCTTCTAAAAAAAAATTATGTGTTCCAAAAATTTAATATTCTGTTACATTCCATTCAGATATAATAATCACTTATATAACAACTACAATATTGTGATTTCTATTTTGTTGGTATAATAGGTAATTTATAGTTTCAACTGAGGAACTTTAGCTATAATTCCTATTACTTCCTGCATGTGACAGTTTTTTCGATGATGTTTTCCCATCCATATATGGTGTTGTATCCTTCATTCCTGCAACTGTTGATGGTTCCCGTCATGTCTCAGGAGAAGCTGTTATCCCCATGTGTCCTTCCAGTAACTGGTATTCAGAGGCTACTTGGAGGTTGTACATAACCAGCATGGCTAACAACCATTGCTATCCTCCAGGAATTTGATAGCCCTGTTCTGAACTTCTACAATATCCTTCCTGTAGTGCGGCAACCAGCCGTGTGCTATACTGTTCACAGCAGTACAAGTGTAATGCACCTTTATTTAACAGCATTGTGATATTGGTAGTTCCATTTCTAGTCCTTTTTACTAATGATCCATAACGTGAAACTTCCTTTTTTCACATTGGGTCAAAATTTTCACCATGATCCCAATCCCTCTCTCTTAGGCAGTCATCACCAGTACAGTATATGAAGTTAGGATTATTATTATTTTGCCCCAGTGTGTAGCACTTGATGTGTTTTAAGAGAATTTGTTTTGGTTCCCTTTCTGTATCAACCAGAGAATTGACCAGAAACTCTCTGGTTAATATTAAAGGGGAACTCTTGGCATATATCATACATTGCTTAATAATTACACTGGCAGAGGGATGTGATGGTGCCATCCCAAGAGGGCGTCCTGATTAAATGGAGCCATGTATAAATTATCACATTTTTTACACTCAGCTGTATGTCCCACTCATTTCAAGGGGTAGAAATACACAGGACTGCACTGGCAAGGCAAGAAACGAAACAAGACTTCGCCCCGTGTCCCTATTCTAAACAGTACTAAAAACTCTAATATGTTACAACTAGCTATTCCTTCTAATCTCTATTATCTGTGACATCCTTTATGAATGAGCCCAATGGTTAGGGAATATCAACCTAGTACGTAGCAAAAGTTTTATACTGGGAGATCTTGGTGATACTGCAGAGCACAACAGTCCAATCTGTAGTGAAAGACTGCATGAGGTCTGGTCTCTTTTCTAAGCCAGGTTTTATCCATGGAAACAGCACAAATTTCATTTCCTTCCCTCTTGACTTCCCATAGCACATAAACCTTATATTCCAAAGATTGGTGGGTGGCTTTCAGTTTTACAAGAAAAACTCATTTAACCAGACCTCCCAAATCTGGGCCCTTCTATGTACTGGGCATGCTTTATGTCTCAACTATATCTCAGAAGCCCTTCCTCGGGCAAATACATGTCATGGATTCCAAGACATCTGGATAATAGAGGTTCTACTGTACTTCTATCCAATCCCACCCTCAGGGTAATTTTTCTTCTTGCCAAGTGTGTGCAGAGAGAGAGAGAAAGTTAGAAAAAAAAATCCCGCATGTTTGCATTCACCAAGTCATCTCCAAAAGTCCTCCACAGTCTTATAAATCGGTTTCGTTCTGTAGGATTGTTTACCTACTACTTTTTAGAACGTCTCTAATAAATTAGAATCTGCTGAAGTGGTAAAAAAACATATGAAAGACATAATGGACAGCCTCCAAGTGGCACACAGGGGCCATTATGTACAGAGGAAGCAGGGAGGGTAATCCTAAAATTTTGAAAAATTATACAATAACTTTGTACTTATTTCCCATCTACATTCCTGTGCTTCAGAATATAAATAGAGATGGTTAGCATAGCAGGTACACCCTGTAACTGTTGAATTACATACTGGGGTGAGCGTGTGGAGTACTGGAAGTCTTCATCTTGCATTGTACAAATTCTCTCTTGCTTTACTTTACTTGCCTTTGCACCTGGCCTTCATTCCTCATCCAAGTTCTTTAAATAATAAAAAAGAATAAAGGTGTCAATGTTTAATTGGATTTATTTTCAGAGCAACCCTGATGCACTATATGACTTCATTTTCACCAGGCTTTAAGCCCCGTAAATCACACCTAGCAAGAACGCCCATTCCAGTAAGGCATCTCTGTCCCTCATGTTCTCTGAGCTTGGACCACACAACACTAGGTCTATAAAATTGCCATTGACTCATACAAGCTTTCCTTGCACACAGTCAATTCCAAGGGCTTAACTTAGATTGGATTTTAGTCATGCGTGGGCATAACGGGTCTCTGATTCATAAATATACATCTGACGAAGCAGCTGATGTTTGCTAACTGGACAGCCCCAACCCCCTTTCACCAATCCATCTACCAATAAAAGCAAAAGTCTTCCCACACACAAATAAAGGTTTCTTCCCTTCCCCTCTGAATCATCAGAGAACACCTCAACTATAGAAAAGCTCTGTAATCTAGTTGGAAAATTCCTTTTCAAAATGCATGGAGGGGCTTGGCCACAAAAACACAGGCTGTATAATCATAAAATCATAGAGTTGGAAGGGACCCAAGGGTCATCTAGTCCAACCCCCTACAATGGGGGTCACATGGAAGATGGAGGGTAGGACCCAAACCAATGGCTTCAAGTTACAAGAAAGGAGATTCCAACTAAACATCAGAGGACCCAAACAATTGCCGACTATGGGGTTGCAGCGCTCATTCCGCTTTACTGGCTGAGGGAGCTGGCGTTTGTCCATAGACAGCTTCCGGGTCATGTGGCCAGCATGACTAAGCCACTTCTGGTGAACCAGAGCAGCGCACGGAAACGCCGGTTACCTTCCCACTGGAGTGGCACCTATTTATCTACTTGCACTTTGACATGCTTTCAAACTGCTAGGTTGGCAGGAGCTGGGACCAAGCAACGGAAGCTCACCCCATTGTGGGGATTCAAACCACCGACCTTCTGATCAGCAAGCCCTAGGCTCTGTGGTTTAGACCACAATGCCACCCGCGTCCCTATCCACTTTTCTTTAGGACGTCCCTATTTTCAACAGAGAAATATTGGAGGGTATGGTAGGATGTCCCTATTTTCATTGGAGAAATGTTGGAGGGTATGGAGTTACTCAACTCCTGAGCCATCTGAAGGCAGCCCTGCATAGGGACGTTTTTTTAAAAAAATATATGTTTAATGTTATATTATGTTTTTATATATGTTGGAAGCTTCCCAGAGAGGCTGAGGCAATCCAGTCAGACTGGCGGGGCATAAATAGTAAAATGGTTGTTGTAGGACGTCCCTATTTTCATAGAAGAAATGTTGGAGGGTAATTACCTCTAGGTAATGAGCAAGCCATGGATAACTATTGAATCAGCAAAGTATCCAGCTCATTGCTTCCAATAACACCCAAAGTATTAGGAAAAATAGACATTATCTTCCCACAGGGTTTCACTCCTGTCAGAAATCGTGCTGCAACATTCTGCACTAACTGCAGGTTTGGGATCAAGTGCAAGGGAAGTCCCACACAGAGCGCATTGCAGTAATCCAGTACTGAAGTCCCCATTGCATACACTGCTGTGGCCAGGATCTCCTGGTCCAAGAATAGTGGAAGCTGTCATAGTGGAAGTTCTCATCACTGAAGCTGCCTGGGTCCAGAAGCCTCGGCACCCCCACCCCCCAAGACTGCTTACCTGCAACCCCATTCAGAGTAGGCAACAGGCCGATTTCTCATGGGAACAACACACCCACAGTGCCTCTGTCTTGCTGGAATTAAATCTCATCTTATTTTCCTTAATATGCCCCACACCTATGTCAAGGCATCAATGCAGAGCCTGCCCTATTTCTCCTGATTCAGGTGTTAAGGAGAACGAGAGCCGCTGTCGTGAGCATATGAATACGGTAGCAGCTTGCCCCCAAATGCCTAAGGACTGCTCACAGCGGCTTCAAATAGATATTAAATACAACTGGGGGTACATTATTGCATTGTGGCAACTCAAATAGCATAACCAGCAGGGAGCTGGAAAGCTCTCTCATACCCTCCAAGTATCCTGATTTTCCAGGGAACAGTCCCGGAATTACAGAAGCCATCCTGGTTTCTGCTCTGATCCCAGAATGTCTTGGTTTTCCTTTTTCCTCCCTCCCATGTCTCGGAGAACAATTAAAAGTGATGTGTGTGTAGGTGCAAAAACAGAGTCCTGTTTGTACTGAAAATAAAATACCTGCATCAAATTCAAGGAAATGGTGAAGCTGGCGTACAAAGCCCTTCCTATAATTTTGAAGGAAAATGTCACCCATTCACTTTAAATTCTTTAATTGCAATGCTTCAGCAACCAGCAATTTTTTAGGTAACATGTGGGGTGTTGATTCTTTTATTGTAAGTGGAGCCTTACACTGTCTACTCAAATCATCTAGCCCGGAAATACACTGCCTCAAATAGAGGTCAACTTTGCGCGGCTTTTATTGATTTAAAAGCTGCATTTGACAGCATCCCCAGGGGACTTCTGTGGGAAAAGCTAGCCAGATGGGGAATCGACAGGAGGCTCCTGTGGCTGATAATTCAGCTGCACCCGCTAGGCTAGGGTGAGAATTACCCCGGCTGGAGATCTTACAAATGCAATAACTATTAACAGAGGAGTTCGCCAAGGATGTATCCTTGCCCCTCTTCTTTTTAATTTGTTTATAAGTGGCATGAGGATGTCCCTGATAGAAGCACAGGGAGCTATTCATGCCCCCCCCCGCCTTGCCCAATATCGTTGCCCCCTTTTACTTTACGCTGATGACGTAGTGATCTTATCCTTTTCAAGAGTTGGCCTCAGATGAGCTTTAAAGATTTTTGTTTCCTACTGCAAGCTTAACCTTCTCACAATAAACCACACCAAATCTAAAATCCTAATTCCCCCCCAAAAAAAAGTCGGAAAATTTACAGCTGGAGAATAGATGGGAAAGCTGTCGAGCAGGTCTTTAAATTCCAGTATCTGGGAGTCTTCCTACAACATAACATGGGTTGGAAGGCCCACCTCGCTTATATATCAAACAAAGCTAGAGCCACTTCATTTGCGCTGTTGTGTTTCTTTTTTTCGGATGGGGCTTTCCACGTCCCCTCTGTGCTAAAGGTCTTTAAGGCCAAGGTGATAGCGATACCAGCATATGCAATCCCAATATGGGGCTCCTCTATAAATTTAACATCTCTGGAGGCAATCCAAAACCAGTTTTTAAGAAGGTTTAAATATTTTTATATATTTTTTATATATTTTATATATTTGAACATGGCTATCATATCACCCCTTAACCTTCTCTTCTCCAGGCTAAACATACCCAGCTCCCTAAGCCGTTCCTCATAAGGCATCATTTCCAGGCCTTTGCTCATTTTGGTTGCCCTCCTCTGGACACGTTCCAGCTTGTCAGTATCCTTCTTGAACTGTGGTGCCCAGAACTGGACACAGTACTCCAGGTGAGGTCTGACCAGAGCAGAATACAGTGGTACTATTACTTCCCTTGATCTAGATGCTATACTCCTATTGATGCAGCTCACAATTGCATTGGCTTTTTTAGCTGCTGCATCACATTGTTGATTCATGTCAAGTTTGTGGTCTACCAAGACTCCTAGATCCTTTTCACATGTACTGCTCTCAAGCCAGGTGTCACCCATCCTGTATTTGTGCCTTTCTTTTTTTTCTTTTTTGCCCAAGTGTAGTACTTTACATTTCTCCTTGTTAAAATTCATCTTGTTTGCTTTGGCCCAGTTGTCTAATCTGTTAAGATCATTTTGAAGTGTGATCCTGTCCTCTGGGGTATTAGCCACCCCTCCCAATTTGGTGCCATCTGCAAACTTGATCAGGATACCCAATTAAAACAATGATCCATTGTTGATCCATACCACAAAGAAAGATTTATTGCATTACATAGACGGGGCAGAAGATAAATCAAGACTGTAATTTTTATTTCAATAGATCTTCAATTATATGGCTATAAAAATGTTTACATTTGGCCTCATTCATTGCAGATAGGAAAGAAATAATTAAAGTAGCTAATTACTAGATCAATTTCCTAAACTATGTAACGCACATCTCTAAAGGAAGCTAATCTTTCATCTAGATTGCTTACAGCAAGCTTTTCTTTTCCTGGCACATGACTTCATGAATTAGACAGGAGCCAAAATTTATTAGGAGATGAAAGGATGAGTGACAATGGCGGCCATTCAGAGCTCGTTCTTACATGCTCTAAGACATGCCCTCATTCCATTTGCAATGCTAAAGGAGGAGGATGGTTCTTCCATTATCAGGTGTACAATATTCCATAAATTGGGTCCTTCTCTTAGGCGTGACTTCAGATGATAAAGATGAATGCTCAGTCTGCCCCACATTAACATTTTTTCTTCCTGGGCAAAGCACCTAACAATTTATCTCAACTGTTTCTTCTTTGCTGCTCCATTATATGCTTTCTGTTTATATTGTTGCCTACCATGCCAAACTCCAAGTGGTGCGAGATTCCAGGTGCCTTCCTGGGTTTGGTTTCCTCAGAATGAGGGATAGCAGAGACTTTATGATATATGGTTTATTTACATATATAGAAATATACAACCTGAGTGTACGATTCACACCCCAAGAAGATCTGGGCCATAGGCCCAGATTCCAACAGAAGAAATCAGGCATGGCTCTGACTCTCTGTCTTCCAAGCCTGCTGCCTTGCTTCTAGCTTCTATCTCACACACATCTCATCTCTCATCTCTGGCCTTTTGTGTTTCTAACTACCAGCAAGTGGAGGGGGGGCACTCATTTTTATCTGGCACAAATCCACTTCCTTTGTTACCTTAATGACCCATTCTTAGAGGGAATTACATTTAGGAAGCTAGTTTGGCTATTCCAGGAATTGAATATGTGCTGGATTAGAAGGGGGGGGGTCAGGCATACAGCCAACCTTCCACCAAATCATAGCATTATAGTATCTTACTAGCAGCTATTAGGAAACTGAAGTCGTAATCGGATAATCAGAGATATGCAATGTTTGATATGCAATATCTAATATCTGCACAGCTGCTTCAGCACTACACAGATGTGGTAGCTGTTGAATGGGCTGAGTGCAGTGTCTGTGTTTTAAAGCTCTGAAAACAAAACCAAGAAAATTCATCAAAGGAATGGAAGCAGTAAAAGTTATTCCAAATCAGCAGATTTAAACAATTCAAGAAAACAGCCATCTACTCTGAATTGTGCCCAGAGCACAATTTCACTCAAGGAGTGACAGGCTTCTTATATGCAGGCTGGCTCATAAGTTGGCCACTTCTAGAAGAGGAGGGAGAGAGACAGACAACCCTCAAGTACAGTACAATGTAATAATCCAAATATGATACAATAAGGCATGTGACAGGTGCAGCAGTGACAAGAGATTGGCGCCAGTTCTCTTAGGAGTGAGGAAGGGACAAGATTCTTAGCAAGATTCAAAGGCAGGCACTGAAATTTAATCAGGATTAAATTGCAAAACAAAAGCAAAACAGCAGTGTGCTTTTATGACATTTATTCTGGGTACTTTTTATGCTTCATATACAGTAACTGCAGCAACAATGTCAGCACTGATGAAACATTCAAACATAATTATTTATGCTAAAGCAAGGGATTTATTCCTTTGGCGTATATTTCTGGTACCCATTAAATTGTTTAGGAAAAGTTGGCCAGAAAATGGATGCTCTGGAAGAATAATCTCAAGTGTTTTGAATGATGTGGGCTGGGAATGACATCGTTCCCTTCTGCCTTCCCTGATGTAGCCTCTGGTGTAGTACAGTATTGTTTTGGTGTTCTCTCTCTCTCTCTCTCTCTCTCTCTCTCTCTCTCTCTCTCTCTCTCTCTCTCTCTCTCTCTCTCTCCTCTTTGCTAAGCAACAAGACTAGCCTGAGGATCCAACACTGTGTGAGGTAAACTAGTTTGTACAAGTCCCTGATCCAGCAGCCCTGGGGGGGGGGGGGGGATCTCTGGAAACTCAGGCAGGGAGGGTAAGCTGTTAACATGTCACACAGGCTTGTTAGGGTAGAGGCTTTGAAGCACAGGTGTGCTTTGCTGGTCGGTTGCCTGCCAATTTTGCCAACTTCACTTGGCCAGCAGTTCTTCCAGCAACAGAGCCATGACGCAGGCTTACAAAAGTGTGTTGGCTGCTCACGTTTGCATCAGGAAACCAAAAGGCCAAGTCTTGACAATGGGACACTTTTCTAGGTTAGCTTGGTGCTGAAGCTGAAGAAGAACCAATGTGTTAGATGTAGTTCTGACTTCTGCTCTTAAGAATAGTGTCAGGAGAGTATAAGTAATGGATATTTATCAGTAAGGTCTGAATATTGATAAAGCTTTCTGCAAGGGTACCGTGATGTTTTCCTGTTACGTCCTCCCAACATCCCCATGAGGTGACGATTGTGGTATGTGATATGATATTCTGTTGATGCATCTCTTTTGTAAAAGTTTGTCATTCATGTGTTTTATTTGTATGGGCCTATGGCCGTAAATAAACATCTGAATCTGAATCCCCATGAGATTAGGCTAGGTTGAGAGACAGAGAAATGGCTGGTCTAACAGGACAATTCCATGGATGTGGGCTAGGATTTCAGCTGAAGATGCCCAGGTGAACTCCATGTCTGAATAGGGATTTGAACCCAGGTCTCCCCTGACAGGACTTATCCACACTTACTTTTTGGAGCAAAAAAACAAACCATGGACTATGCCTGGAAAGAGCAGAAGAAAGATACGTGTGAATAAGTCATTAAAATTATAACTTTACTTTAAAACGTGCAAATGTTAAAATACTAAAACATATTAGAATTGCCTCAACTTTCTAAGCATCTGGGTAGGCTAATATTTTTAGCAGGCACTGAAAAGAGACGTCTGCTTGATCTCAATATGCAGGGAGTTCCAAAGTGTAACTCTGATCACACTAAACCAGGGATGTCCAACAGGTCAATCGCAATCTACCCATGAGGTTTTGGTACCAGTAGATTGCTGGTCGATCTCTGGCTCCCTTTCCTCAGCGCTGTTGGAACTGATCCCCACCTTCCATTGTTGTCTGATCAGTGGAAGGGAAGATGGAGCTTTCTCTCTGTGGCTGTTTTCATTCAAAGCGAAATTATTGTGAGTGATTTTTTCCCTTTGATCCTTGTGTTTAACCCCACCCCCATGTAACTTCCCTCCTAAGAAATTACTTTTATAGAAATGGGGCTTTTCTCCTCCCTAAAAAAAAGCTCAAAAACTTTGACCTGAACCCCCCCCCACCCCCCAAAAAGTGGGTAGATCATTGCCAGATTTTAATTCTGAAAGTAGATTGCAGTCTCTCTGGAATTAGCCACCCCTGCACTAAACGATTGTCTCACGCTGCCACACTAAATGATCATGTTCTTATAAATGTGGAATGGATATTATTATGTGGCACCTGTAGCAGTGCCAATATAAAGTTTAAACAAAAACAAAAATTCTTTTCAACGTATTAAAATAATGAAAGATTTGTTCCTAGTTATTCTCAACTGTTCCCATGCCCATATTCCCATATTCACCTAACCTCTGTGGAACCTCTGTGGGCTATTTTTAAGTCTCTGCTACCATCACAAAGAAGGAAATGTGAGTCTGACTGTTGCTTGCGTGGCGAGGCCCCGTGGCCCCTTAGATAATAAACACATGGACATGAATATTTAGGTTAATGGGATAAAATAGGCCACAACTTTATTGGTTACAGATGTGAGCGGTTTAGTTTAAGCATTGGGTACAATCCAAGTATATCAGGACTCCTACCTGTCTACAGGGAGTCCCACTAAGGGTAAACCACTAGTAGGGGGAGCCCTATGACATATGTCAAATCGGGGCACCCCCGGGGTCCCTGATGGGTCATGGCATGGCCCTAGCCCACGACCAAGCTTTGGACAAGATCCACACCCCTGCATCCCTTTAACAGGATAATCTTATTGAGGAGGGGCAGGCGTAGGGCTACAACCTCCGCTCCCATAAACAAACGCTTACCCAATGCCTAATCGCCACTCAAGCCAAAGGGCTCGCCACCAACCCCTCACACCTGTAACTGATCTCTAATGCTCTCCACGATGTCAGCCAGCCAAATATCATTACTCAATCGGAATGGTGGATGCCATCATTGTGAAAAGTAATGGTGGGGTCAAAAGTAATGGTGGGGTGACGTATCACTCATAGAATCATAGAATTATAGAGTTGGAAGAGACCACAAGGGCCATCCAGTCCAACCCCCTGCCAAGCAGGAAACACCATCAAAGCATTCCTGACAGATGGCTATCAGGCCTCTGCTTAAAGACCTCCAAAGAAGGAGACTCCACCACACTCCTTGGCAGCAAATTCCACTGTCGAACAGCTCTTACTGCCAGGAAGTTCTTCCTAATGTTTAGGTGGAATCTTCTTTCTTGAAGTTTGAATCCATTGCTCCGTGTCCGCTTCTCTGGAGCAGCAGAAAACAACCTTTCTCCCTCCTCTATATGACATCCTTATATATATTTGAACATGGCTATCATATCACCCCTTAACCTTCTCTTCTCCAGGCTAAACATACCCAGCTCCCTAAGCCGTTCCTCATAAGGCATTGTTTCCAGGCCTTTGACCATTTTGGTTGCCCTCTTCTGGACACGTTCCAGCTTGTCTGTATCCTTCTTGAACTGTGGTGCCCAGAACTGGACACAGTATTCCAGGTGAGGTCTGACCAGAGCAGAATACAGTGGTACTATTACTTCCCTTGATCTAGACGCTATACTCCTATTGATGCAGCCCAGAATTGCATTGGCTTTTTAAGCTCCTATCTACCAAAGAATTAAATTAAATTAAGGGGTTTTCTCAGGGTGGTGGGGGTTGTGTGCGCAGTGTCCCCTTGGTGAAGGGGGGTGGCACCTGCCCTTCTCCTGATAGGAAATGCTCAGTTGAGCTGAAATTTCCTTTTTTTTTTTTTGAATAATTTTTATTAATTTTTAGGAAGAAAAAAAACACATACAAAGTATACAACATAAACTCTGTCCCTTCATTTTCCCTCCACCCACCAGCCCACCTCTGCCACCAGTGAGCCCCATGGGTATTGGGGAACAAAGGGGTCCATTTTAAGCTGGGTTTGACCTCCCCCCTCCTTCCTCCCCCCTCATCCCCCCCCTGCCACTGAGAGGACAAAGGCGGAGGATCTCTGGGGATTGGCTTATCCCCCAGCTATTTCTTCACTGTACTGGAAAAAAGAAAAACAAAGAAAAAAGGAGAGAGAGAGAAAAAAAAGCAAAAATATGAGAAGGGGAAAAAAAAGGAAGGAAAAAAAAAGGAAAAAGGAAAAATATTAATGGCTTCCACGACTCTTCTCCTCCTGGATTTCGCAACCTCTTTACATAGTTATGGCGGGTTTTCTAATCCAATTCAGAATCTTATTCTTATAATATTAACACAATCCTCCTCCTTCTTCATGCTGTCTCCCCCTGAGCCCCCCCCCCTGCCACTGGGGTAGCCCGAGGAGTCCAGCAGTCAAAAGGTTCCATTTTTGTGTCTGGGTTTCCCTCCACCCTTCCCTCTCCCCTCAAGGCACCCCCTGCCACTGGGTACCAAGAGTAAGAAGGGGGAGACAGGCAGTTTTCCACCCAAACACCTGATCACCAAAATTATTCAAAAACAGACTCTAAGCATATTTCCTCAGCCATTCTTTTTACTCCCTCCAGAAAGCTCTTAACCTTAAACTATAAAAATCTCTCCTTCCCCCCCCCAATGTCCCTCCTCCCAATTGGATCAGCATATCCTTTTAACAGGCCAAGATTCCAACACCGTTATTCATAGACCAAAAACAGTACCTTAAACTAAATTTTTTACCCCACACCCATTCTTTCCCACATCCACTTCCAGACCTCTGCTCCTCCCTCTTTCTGCCTTTCCCTCCCTTCACTAACACCATTCAACATTTCAGTCTCTCCAGGATTTTCACTTCCATCAATCTTCTCTTCACTTTGCTTCTCCTTGTCGGCCTCATCTCTTTGTTCTGATCTTTGTTTTTCATCATCCAACACATATTTTTTATAGTCTGAATCAGTCTCCAAATTGTCCTCAAATTGTTGCTCCTCACACACAATCTCATAATCAAAATTGTCCTCTAAATCTTGCTCTTGCACCTCATTCTCCTTTTCTGTTGGATTGAAACATTGCCTTTCCTTGTAGATATCTTCCCATGTTCGTAGATAACCCAGCACAGCTTCCTGGAAAGCTCGAGAGAATTTTGTTTTCATAGCTCACTTGACCACAGGCAGACCAGAGATAAGGGCAGAAGGGTACTGGAAAATTCCTCTCTACAACGTTTTCGGCTCCATCTTGGCTGTTCTTATCCTTTGTCTTTAACCTCATCAGATTTCAAATTTACAGTCCGCTTAAATCCTTTTAAAACCTTTTGAATCAATTTTTCCAATTCACAGGAATAAAATCGTCTTTCTTAGCCCTTTAACAATTTGACAGCTTTTTATAGCTGTCAAAACATCCTCCCCCTTGTTGCTGCTGAACCTCAAGGGGCAACGACACCGGGGGGCTGGGGAGGTTTGGAAAAGTCTTTCTTTCTCTCGGGTCCGCAATCTTGAAAGAAGTTTTCCCTTTTCGGCTTGGGAATATTTAATGCGCCTCCCGATTGTCCATTTGGAAGAGATCGGCTTCCGTTACTTTAGAATCTCTTCCTATCTTCAAATTTAAAATTTTTAAGATCCGAGTAGAGATTTAACTTACTTTGAAGAAGTCTTTTATTGCCTTCTTTTATTGCCTTTTATTGCCTTTTATTGCCTTGGAAGAATCCGCCGCTTGCAGGCTGAGGACTCGGAGCTTCACTTCAAGGAGGTAAGATGAAACCCAAAAATGGCTCCCGCGACTCCACTCCGCTGGCTCTCGATTGCTCTACTGAGCTCTCGGGCAGCAGAGGATTTGCGTTCGGAACAAACAGCTGGGCACTATGTCACCGAGACTCTCTACTCGGTGTTTTTTCGGGGAGTCCGCTCGCTCTGCGGACTTCCCCCCCCCCTCCACGAAGCCAGGGACTTCAGAGCACGAAGTCCCTGCGTCCAACTTCACCAGCACGACGAATCGGAAGCCGAGCTGAAATTTCCTCATATTCCTTGGGATATGCATAAATAAGTCAGTGGGGAAATCCTAGGCACCAGCTGTTCCTTCCAGTTGCAATATTGGTAATAAAGTAAAATTAATAAACAAAACATCACCAGATGCAGGTTTTTGCACCTAAAAGCTCTTGCATCAAGCTCAGGAGACAAGCTTCCTCCATCAACCATAAATATTATAGAAATGTATATGCAAATCAGATAGAACAATAGCACCTGTAGGCAAGTCAGAGCATGGCTCACCAGGTAATAGACTCATAGAACGGTAAAGTTGGGAGGGATCCTGAAGGTCATCTAGTCCAACCTTCTGCAATGGAGGCATCTCAACTAGATCATACATGACAGATGGCCATCCAATCTGTGCTTAAAAACCTCGGAAGTAGAGTCCACCACCTCTTGTGGGAGTCTGTTCCACTGTGAAAACAACTCTTATTGTCAGGTAAATCCTTTCAGAAGGACTTTCCACAATGTAAACTTTCCAGATGATGCCTTTTTTTGTTTATATATCCAAATGACCTCTTACCAGAACCTTCCTCATTATCTTCTCTCCTGTAACCCTTCCCCGATCCCCAAACACACCTACATGGATTTAACACAATCTCTTTACATTCTCTCATTTTGATCTCCTCTCATTAGTCATGATGCCAACTCACCCAGACACACTTTTGGATCCCCTACAAATCTATTTAAGACCAGACTTTGGGCTTGCTCAGCATGTCACCTCTGTGTGATATCCGAGGGTGCCATCTCAGTCTACAATCTTTGTGGAGATGACTGCTGAGTAACCTCTGTATGCACATACCGATATTTAACTTGCTCCTGGTCTTCAAACCTAAGACTTGGCAATGGGTCTGTGGCACGAATCCTGCTTTCTGAAATCATAGAAAGACTCCTGAGATCAGTGCCTGAGTTCCAGCTCTTCCACCACACACAACATTTCCAGAGTGTTTTAAATCAGAGGTAATCTCTGCCTTCATTGCCAATCACCCCTTTTTAGTTCAGAACTCCTGTGTGGTTGTGTTAGAATATTGTTTGTGTGTGCCCAGTACTATGCTGCATTTTACTGTTAAAATTACCTTTAATGTGTCATTATAAATCACTTCCTTTTCTATAATCTCTGTGTGGGACACCTTTTCTAGATTGAAGAGGGTTCTGATGCATGCAAGGTTCAACTCTGCCTAAAAGTCCCATTGGAGCAGAGTGTTTTAAGAATCAGGTGGGTGGGCATTTCAGACACAAGGGACTCCCTAATACACATGCCTGTCAACCCTACGTCAACATGTGAGAATGTAGGTGCGACAAACCCCTCGCCGACGTTGCCGATAGATTATGAGACGAAAGGGTACAGGGGTAAAGCAATCCCCACTCAATTCCTTACACCTTAAAATAAACCCCTCAATTCTGGGCTTCTCAGTAAAGAGAGTCTAATTCCAGCTTTCGTGGCCTGATCTCACAAACACTCAGGGCTATTTGAGTGAACAACCTCTTGCCTACAGAACAGGGACTCCCTCAACTCAGATCCCCACTCTATCAGTCTGCCATATCACCCTGGCAAACTTGTGGCACTCTAGGTTTTCACCATGCTGCCCTTCCTGTGTGACTCTAGGACACAAACTATCCCTTTTTCCTTAGGTAAGTTTTGCCCTTTTCTGAGTCTCCACCTCTGTGAGTTTTACTACGCTGCTGGAATAACCAAGACAATACTCTTTGGCACTAAAAGAAGATGAATTTTATTTTCTTGAGAACATAGGTTTTTCTTTTCTTAACGATGTATAAGTTTACAATCTTAGTTACAGTTATACATTAACTCTGTCAGACTTTAATTTCAAGTTATCCTAAGCCTAACCTAAACCACCACTATCCTAGCCCCACACCCTTCTTCTTCCCTCTTCATCACCAACCTCCCCCTCTTCCAACTGCCAAAACGGTTATTCCCTCCTTTTTTAAACTGGGCACTGTCCCGCCTCCTAAAGATGCGCTGTCAGTTAAACTGGAGGTGGGTTAACTCTTTCTAATCCAGGGTGTAATAAATCTTCCATCCTGGGGCTAATCCGTTACAGTAGGTTTCTCAGTTGCTGTTGTGCAAAACATTGTACCAAATTTTCCCTAATCTTTTCTGAACAAGTATACTTTTGGCTTTGGTTGCACAAGCTGCATGTTCAGACTAGATGCATTAACAATAGTTGCTTATCCTCAACTGTACATGTGACTGAAACTTGGAAAAACCCTGAACTCTCTGCCTCATATTGTATTGGCACAAATCAAGAGGTATAGAGATCATTGGTGAGATCCTGAAGATGTGCCATTTGTGATCCTAGTTCTGGGTTCACAAATTTTCAATATCTCTGGTGTTTGCTAAGCTATAACAAAGAAAGTTGTATTTCTGATTGCAAAGTATTTAGGAACTCTAAAAATTACACAAAATTATCTGCACTGTGTGTGGATCAATCCTCTCTAATAGACCAGGACAGATTCTTCGCTGAAACACTATATTCAGATGAACCATTTCAATCATGCCCACTAGGCATTTGGCCTTTCATGCATATAAAAATACAGTGGAAGTATTATTTAAGAAGCTCAGGCTATGCCAATAGTTTTTAGTTGGCCAATAAGTAATTACAGAACCATGTAGAAAGCCGTTCCCCAATGCCACCTTTGCATTACCCATGGCAAAGATGTGCTATATCGGGTCCTCCCTAACAAAAGGGCACGTGTTGCGGTGGGACCTGGCAATCAGGCCCTGTTTTGTGGGTGGGAACTTTGGAGCGGCCACAACATCCTATTGGTGGTCTGTTGATCTTGGGTGCAATTGGGCTAATGGAGCGTCAGTCAAAGCGATTGAGGGACCACTATTCAACCACTGCATGTGTCCCTGAGCTTCCTCTTTGGGGCTTAGTGCATCGAAACACCCGCCCACCTCTCCCTGTTTTAGGGCTTGTGCTTGACCTTGCTATGCCATTGTGTGTCGCCTGTCGTTGGCTGGTGCCATTTGGGTTTCACCTGCTGCATAGCAAACTGTCACAACTTATAAGGTTGTGGATAGGCTCTGGTTCAGGTGGATAGGGGTGGCAGGATGCCTAGCCATCCCTATGTGTTGCATATTCCTTTAAGAAGGAATCCACGGACTCATGGTTGGTCTCCCCATCCGGGGTTGTGCCCTGAGCCTGAGTCCAGGGCTCATCTGGGTGGAGGCCAAGCAGGGCTCCTGCTTGCCACTGTCCCAGGTGTTCACCCAACGCTGCCTTATGGTTGGTGCCCAGAGTCAGCGCTGCCTGCAGGGTAGCTAGCCGTTAGCTAGTCGAACCAGAGCCTATGCAACCACTCACTTGATTGTAATCAATAAAGTTGTGGCCTAAATTCTGCCAAAACACAAACCAAAAATTTGAGTATTGTCTGAATTTATTTCTGGGGCTTGTTAAAAGGGGCTCCCTTTGAACTGTTGGGGCTCCCTTTGAACTGTTTAGAATCAACTGATTAATACTTACTTAGCAGAGGTAATAGATCTAATTCTGCATTGAACCCAGGGCTTTTTTTCATCCAAAACTCAGTGTGAGCACTTCTCAGGTGGACACCATTGCCATTATAAGAGAACAAGGGAGGCATTCATGGTGAATTCCAGCACCTCTTCCAGCACTGATTGAATCCAACTGGGTACAAAGCTACTAGATCTCAGAATCCATCGGACTTTTTTTTTAGCAGACTGAATGAAATTTGGATAACACTCTGGGACATCTTGGGCTATGTGGGAATGAATTCGGTGCTGGTGGGAGTAGGCCAGGCATCAGCATCATCTCTGATAGCAAGAGCCACATGCATGTGCACACACTCTTCCTCCCATCTCAGTGTGCCTTTCCCTTCTCACTCGCTGGATCATCCCCTTGTTGTGGTGAGTGGGCTTGCACGTTCCTATGACCCTTGTGAGAGAAGCCTTCAGGAGTCTCGTACTCCCAGCAGGGCCACCCAAGGCGGTAAGGTTAAAGGGGAGGAGCTAGACAAAGAATGATCCAAGAAGTCCTCAATGGCAGAACAGGTGGGCGATAACAAGTGGTATGGGGTTTGCACATATTGTTTGTTCTGATAATGCTTATTTTTCAATATTCTGATAATTATTTGTTTGGCTCCAATATTGAATAAATTTATACCAATGAGTCTTCGATTTTGCATATCCTTCCCACAAGGTCTCACGCTATTTTGTGTAGTACGGCTCTGTGCAGATACTTCCTTCTCAGAGAGTTGATATGATATGTTGTTTCTAATATTCACTGAAGTGGTAAATCTATGTTTCAGCAGTACTGTTTTTGATCTTAGGGATGGAGTGTGTCACTGATTTAAGGTTCCTCCACAAGGGACGTTTTTATTACTCACTTATTTTTGAGTATCTGCCATGGACTGATGGGATGCAGAGGCACCAACTGGGAAACCCCCAAGGGAAGAAGAAGGCTCAGAGCCAGGGATTGGTGGTGGGATGATGATGGGTGGCCAGAGGAAGAAAAGGAGCAGGCTAGGAGGAGGAGGTGTCAGAAGCAGAAGAGGTGACAGAGTTTAGTGAGCAGGAAAAGGCTAGGGCAGGGAGCAGTCCAGACTCAGAGGCAGGAGAGGAGGAGAGGGCAGGAGACAGAGATGAGGCAGGCTGCTGAAGAAGCCAGGGAGTCCAGTCGTCCTGCTGCAACCAGCTCGCCTCCCTCTGGTCTCCCAGAAACTAGAGAGGTATGAAAAGGGTGAAGCAGAGATAGACAAGGTGTTGAAGCCTCAGATTGCTTTGGAAGAACCCAGGGGAAGAGGAAACTAGGGAGCAGTGGGAAGGGGGGGATCCCGGGGAGTTGGAGTGTGTGTGTGTGTGTGTGTGTGTGGCTGTAATTGTGCTTTTATTTTGTTTTTTATGGGATGGCATTCAATTTCGTTGAATACAATGACAATAAAGTATCTATTCTATTCTATACTATTCTATATCTATATCTATGAATATCTATTCTATACTATTCTTAAGTCCTTGCAGCTGCCTCACTGGGGCAAGACCTACTCAGAAGAGTTGCTGTGATCCCCAGGCCCGTGATGTTTGGGTTTCTTCACTGACACCAAGTGCTTTATTTCTGACCTACTCCTGACTCCGGCTCCTGAAAGTTTCTCATGAAAGAAACTAAGCTAGAAAGAATATCGATAATATGGTTGTCTATGTGGAGTGGTTTTGTAGGGAGAAACAGTGCATCAGGTTTGAAGCACTGGAGCGCAACTTCAGTAGGAACACAGCCTGAGAGAGTGCTGCCAGTGGATATTTCTGTAGCCTAAGGCCACTTTTCCTAACCCTCTGATATCAGAGGCAGTTTTTTTCAGAATTAAAATTAGAAAATATATTAATTTTATGCAGTCCTTTTTTTTCTAAAAAAATGTTTAGGAGCACTCACATTCCACACGGCTTCAAGCATTAAATGCTCGCTTCCGTCTGAGACTCAGGAAACACCGTGACAGGAAATGAGGCCGCCATCAGGGGTACGGTAGCAGCAGAACTGATGATTCACCATGCTAGAATTTTTTAGTTTCTTCTCCCGTGAGCTTCACAAAATGTTTAGGGGTGATGCGTACCCCTGCATCCCCCCAGAAAAAAAGCACTGAACTTACAAGAGGAAGGGTTTATGTTGAAAGTATGTAAGAGTAAGAATTACCTTTCCTCACAAGTGTCTACCCTATGTATTTGTTTACATGAATCATTATCCTGGGCTTGCCTTCTTACTGGAAACAAGACAAGACCAGAGATTCATGCAGAGACACAACATGAAATACCCTCTGAGGGCAGATAATTTTGCCCTCTCTCTGTATTGATTGAATACATGCTGTGGAATGGCAGAATTAGCCCCCCTCCAGCTGCAGAGACTGATTGGAAGCAGACATGGTCAGATCAACGCATCAAGGAGATGCAACCAAAAACATCCTGTGTAGACTCACAGGAGCCTTTAATTATTTAATATATTTCCTATGGCACATTTGCACATAACACACTGGGGTGTCCTGGCACATAGCACAGGAATTAAGGGCCCAAAGGAAAGTAAAAGCAAACAAAGGCTAGGCTGAGCAAGTTCACTTTTCATAAATTAGTATATTTTGGCTTCTCTGTGGGGTGTACTAAATGCTTTCCCCCATAAAATATTCTTCGTGGCTTTCCCTCTCTTCTTATGCTAGGGGGAGCCAGCTTCATTTTGTCTTCAGCTTAAATATATGCCAAGCTAGACGCCTGAAACTCCTCCGTTTCATTGCTGGCTTCTGCATCTGGTTGGATACCAACCTCCCTCTGAATGTTTGGCATAAGTCCTAAAGACCCAGAGTTATTCCTTCCTTAAGTGGAGAGCAGCTAATTACTTGTTCTGCAGAATAACAGGAAACCCATAGAATTTCTCACAATGATGAAGATAAAATTTACCACCTGCAGAAGTATTGGAATAGCAGTAATCTACACAAAGTTTCCGAATTTAAGTCACAAGATATACATATGTGTGCATGCTCTAAAACCCATGAAAGCTTTGTTCCACTCAAATCATAATAAAAGTTAAATTTGCCATGCTTTCTAAACACCAAAAGATCAAAAACACCTTTCAAATCATCATGGAAGCAAATCATGCTGTCAATAAGCAGAGCTCTGTAGTTGTGGGTAATTTACCTTAATTGCCCTGACATACCACTCGCCACGTCAAATTGCAAGTAGATAAATAGGTACCACTCCAGCGGGAAGGTAAACGGCGTTTCCATGCACTGCTCTGGTTCGCCAGAAGGGGCCTGAGTCATGCTGGCCACATGACCTGGAAGCTGTACGCCGGCTCCCTTGGCCAGTAAAGCAAGATGAGCGCCCAACCCCAGAGTCGACCGGGACTGGACTTAACGGTCAGGGGTACCTTTACCTTTACCTTTTTTACCACTCACCAAAAATATTTGACTTAACAAATGTGCTTCCATTGGGTTGTGTGGTTTGATAGCAAAATATATTGCTTTAGAAGTGTTGATCCAAATTTGATTCTAGCCTGATTCCACCTCAAGCAAGCAACAGAGTGCTAAACCTAACACTTCAGCTCCTAATATCTCACCCTAAAGGAGTCAGGAGAAGCGGTTAAGTTTTGTTTAGAGATGTTTTCGTCAAGATATTCTCTCTCTCCCAGCAAAGCCCCAACCCTATCCACCAGGTCAGAATATCTTCATAGAAACTTTGACAACCAGAAGGTCCAAATGAAGACAATTCCAACAAGAAAGAAAGGTGGGCTGCATAAGGAGCTTATAGATGAGCTGAGATTTAAGAAGGGCATGTGTAAGAAATGAAAGAAATGGGAAACCACAAAGGAGGGAGTATAGCTGCTCAACACTTACTTGGCCTCTGTCTTCACCCTAAAGCAGACATGTCCAGCCGGTTGATCACAATTGACCAGTAGATTGTGGGAGTGATCCTGGTCAATAGCGGGATTAAATAAAGTGGACACGGAATGTCGCTGCCCCCCTGCCCCCGGTGCTGGGTCCCTCCGCTGCCACAGCAGCAGCAGAGAAAGCCGGGCCAGGCGGCAAGCACAATGACTATCGCCCGGCCCAGGCTTCCCGTCAGCGGTGGGACCCAGCAGAGGGGGGGGGCAGTAACATTCCTTGCCTGGGTCCCTCTGCTGCCACCGCCGGCGGGAAGGACAAATTTGGGGGGGTGAGTATTCAGACCCCTGGGCTCTCACTTGTGGGGTGCCTCAGGGTTCTGTCCTCTCCCCCATGCTTTTCAACATCTACATGAAGCTGCTGGGAGAGATCATCAGGGGGTTTGGGCTGGGTGTTTATCAGTATGCGGATGATACCCAGCTCTACCTCTCTTTCAAATCAGAACCAGTGAAGGCGGTGAAGGTCCTGTGTGAGTGTCTGGAGGCAGTTGGAGGATGGATGGCGGCTGTGAGGGACAGGGGATATCGCGAAGTCCCTCCCCTCCTGAGTTCAAGCCCGTCCCCGAGCAAAGGGGAAAGCAGGGAGAGTTCCGATTCCAGTGGGGAAGCAGGAAGTCGTGTCCGAGGCTCAGGCAAGGTAGAGGAGCCAGGGTCCCAGGTGGGACAGGAAGGGGCAAGTAAGGGGGGAAGACCCATCCCCCCAACTCCAGAATTACGCAGGAAGAGGAGGGGCAAGAGGATGGGTCTGCCAAAGCTTTTGTGTTGGAGAAAGACGCGCCAAAAGCCATTAGGAGGTTCTGAAACCGACTGACAACATCGCTCCGTGTAAATAGCAATGACTTGAGCACTGTAAATACGCAGCACCAATAAAAGAATAAAATGCAGAGCTGCGTAGCGTCGTTACTCTGAAGTAGTCCACTCCGGCCACTGTGACAGCAACCTCCTAATCATTTTTGGGCTACTTCGGAGTTGCCGGGATGAGCGTGTCCGAGGCGGAGAAGTGGCGGCAGATCGCTGAGCAAGCCCAGCTAGAACTGCAACAGCTGTCGCTGCAGGCGCAGGGAGAATTGAAGGCAGCTAAAGAGGAGACTAAGAAGGTCCAGGACGACCGGCTACAACTTGCGGAACAGGTGAGAGAGCTCCAGGAAAAAGAGCAGCATTTAAGGGCGGTGGCGGTAGACCTCCAAAACAAGCTGGATGCAGAGAAAAACAAGGCGGGAGGGGCTCCCCAAGTCCAAGTGCTGCCAGGAAGGAGAGCAGGGACCCTTGTAAGCAAGTTCAATGGAGACCCGAAGGAGTTTCAGGGCTTTGAGACTGAGATCGTGTATGCTCTTGAGCTGCACCAGAATGAGTTCCCCGATGATGAGCACAGAGTAGCGTTTATTGTGGAACATCTCACCGGAGCAGCCAGGGAGTGGCTAAGACCATTAATCGCAACCAAGAATCCTTGCATGAAAAATGTCCAACAATTTCTAGAAGGTTTGAGGACGATGTATTCGTCCGATAGTCATTTGGACCAGACTAAGGAGGAACTGCATAATTTACGCCAAGGAAATATGACAGTTCGCGCATATTGGGCGAAATTCACCATGCTGGTGCACAGACTGGGGTGGGTTTTGGATTCGCCTCCCATGCAAGCTGCGTTTTACTTGGGTTTGAGCGAGGAGGTGAAGGATGAACTCTCGAGAGGTCCAAAGCCCAGTACTATGGATCAGCTGAGCAAAGCAGCTCTGGCGGTGGGGGTGAGGCAGGAATCCCGGTGGAACGACAAGCAAGCGACGCGCGCAAAGCGGGCTTGGTTCCCACGGTCGCAGGAGAAGCCACTCCCTCAACAACCCTTTCAAGCCACGCCTGGAGCCAGCCAGGACCAGGAGCCCATGCAGATTGATAGCGCGCGCGCGCGGGCTTTTCAAACCCCAGCGGCGCCAAGACGCAAGGAGGGAAGGGGCGGGAATTGCTTTCTCTGCAACTCACCCCAGCATCTCGTCAGAGACTGCCCACATCGCAGGGAGTGGCAAGGAAAGGCGGGAACGGTGGTGCCCTCCCCCACTGACGCAGCACCACAGCAGGGAAACGGGAAAGCCTGGCTGCAGGAGACAAGGGGCAGCAGCCAGGCACAGTCAGCAGACAACAGCCCCAGCCCGCCCACCCGCACAGAGAGGTGCAGAGCCAGCCCACCCCTCCCAGAGCAGGAGTGGTTCTAGAAGTGACGCTAACGCTCCCAAATGGCTATCCCCTGACGGTCCTCGCCTTAATTGACAGTGGGGCGTCCGCCAACTTCTTCTCGAGAAGCTTTGCAGAAGAGCACCAAATCCAGCTTTTGCAGTTGGATTTTCCTCTGCACGTGGCAACCATTGACGGCAGGGAGCTGCTGGGAGGGGCCATCACACATCAAACCCCCCCCATGAGAATGACGGTGGGAAGGCACTCAGAGACACTGGCGTTCAACGTCACCACCATCTCAGACCCCCCCATCGTCTTGGGCATGAGCTGGCTGGCGCGCCACGACCCCTCCATCAGTTGGCACCAGAGGTGCATCACGTTTGGGTCGGACTTTTGTCTGGAACATTGCATGCAGCACCAACCAGGGGAGGGGCCTCCGATAGCCACGGTGGCCACCATGCATATCAAAGGGGGTGAGGCAATACCCAAGCAGTACTGGGACCTGCAGGAGGTCTTCAGCGAAGCGGAGTCCGACCACCTACCCCCGCACAGGCCTTTTGACTGCCAGATCAACCTGGTGCCAGGGGCGACGATACCCCCAGCCAAGCTGTACGCCATGTCAGACCAGGAGCTGGAGGATCTGCGCGCTTTCATCGACAAGAACCTCAAGCGGGGGTTCATAAGGGAAAGCAAGGCAGCAGGGGGCAGCCCGGTCTTCTGGGTGGACAAGAAAGACACGCAACAGCGCCGTCTTGTGGTGGACTTTAGACGGCTGAATTCGGTGACAGAGCCAGTGGCTTTCCCCATGCCCAGAGTGGATGATCTCCTGACAGCGGCACGCAGGGGCAAGATTTTCACCAAGCTGGACCTAAGGGGGGCGTACAACTTGATCAGGATCCGGGAAGGAGATGAATGGAAAACCACGATGTTCACGCCTCTGGGCTCTTTTGAATATCTGGTGATGCCCTTCGGTTTGCAAGGGGGCTCAGCATGCTTCCAGGCCTTCATGCACCACGTCCTGGGGTCCCTCCTCTTCAGGAAATGCTTGGTCTTCCTAGATGACATCCTTATCTACTCGAATGACCCAGTGCAGCATGTGAAAGATGTCAGAGAGGTGTTGCAACGCCTGAAGGAGAACCACCTGTATGTGAAGCTGGAGAAGTGCAAGTTTCACACCAAAGAGGTGGACTTCCTGGGCTACAAGCTGTCAGACAAGGGGCTGGCGATGGACAAGGACAAGGTGCAGGCCATCCTGGACTGGCACAGCCCCAGGACGCGCAAAGATGCCCAACGCCTACTAGGCTTCGCTAACTTCTACAGGAAGTTCATCAAGAACTTCTCTCGCGTTACGGCTCCCATCACGGACTGCCTGAGAGGCAAGCAGAAGTTCAAGTGGACACCAGAGGCGCAAGCAGCGTTCGAAAGCCTCAAGAGAGTGTTCGCCTCAGACCAAAACCTGTTCCATGTGGTGCAGGACGCGCCCCTACGCATTGAGACAGATGCTTCTGAAAAAGCTGTGGGCGCAATTTTGTTGCAACTGGACGCCAACAGGGAGTGGAGACCCTGTGCCTTCTTCTCCAGGAAGCTGACACAGCCTGAACGCAACTACACAGTGTTTGATAGGGAACTTCTTGCGATCTACGCTGCGTTCCAGCACTGGCGACACTTCCTGGTGGGCGCAAAGCACCCCATCCAGGTGTGCACAGACCACAAGAACCTGGAGTTCTGGAGAACTGCCAGGGTGCTCAACCAGCGGCAGATACGGTGGGCAGAGTTCTTCTCGAACTTCAACTTCTCCATCCACTACATCCCGGGGGAGCAGAATGTCAGGGCGGATGCCCTCTCCCGCAAGCCAGAGTACATGGAGGAGGAGGCGCCACCAGCCCCAAGGCACATTTTCCCCCCGTCGGCATGGTCCTGCGGAGCAGCTGTGGTGAGCGAGGCAGAACTCACAGCACTGACGGCAGCGGATGAATTTGCCAACCGCATCTTCAGAGAACTGAGAGGGGGGAGGGAGCAGGCAAAAGACTTTGCAGAACGCAGAGGGCTGCTTTTCTACAAGGGTGCGCTGTACCTACCCACCACCCAGCTTCGACGTACGGTCCTCAAGCAGATGCACGACAACCCTACAGCGGGGCATTTTGGAAGGGACAAAACCGCTCACCTAGTCATGAGACACTTCTGGTGGCCAGGGGTGCGGGAAGATGTTCGAGACTATGTAAGGGGCTGTACCACCTGCCAGCGGGCGAAGGTGGTCAGAGCAGCGCCACCAGGGTTGCTGGAGCCCTTAGCCACACCACACAGGCCGTGGGAAGTGGTGTCCATGGACTTCATCACAGATCTGCCTTCGTCCAGGGGTAAGACTGCAGTGTTGGTGGTGGTAGACCTCATGTCCAAAATGTGTCACTTTATACCGTGTGCCAGGGCAGTCTCGGCAGAAGAGACAGCCAAACTGTTTGTTGATCACATTTTCAGACTGCATGGATTACCTTTAAGGGTTATTTCGGATCGTGGCCGCCAATTTGTTTCCAGGTTCTGGCGGCGGCTCATGAACCTCCTGCAGGTGGAGGTCAGCTTGTCGACGGCTAGACACCCGCAGACCAATGGACAGGCGGAGAGGGTCAACGCCATTCTGCAGCAGTACCTGAGATGCTACGTCAGCCAGCGGCAAACGGACTGGGTGGATCGCTTGCCACTAGCAGAATTTGCCTACAACAATGCAGTGCACGTCTCCACAGGGGTGTCGCCCTTTAAGGCCAATTACGGGCGCGACCTCAGATCTTTCCCAGAGAGGGAGAGGGAGGAGGAGGAGGAGGAGGGCCCACAGGCTGAGGATTGGGCAGAGGAACTGGAGACGGTGCACCAGCAGCTCAGAGAACACTTGGAGAGGGCCAAGGAAGTGTACAAAAAGGGGGCAGATCGCCACAGGCGACAAGGGGAGGTCATCAGGGTGGGGGACAAGGTGTGGTTGTCCTCGGAGGGCCTTCCCACCAGAGGGAGGTGCAAGAAGCTGGCACCCAAATGGCTGGGCCCCTTCACGGTCACGCAACAGGTCAACCCGGTGGCATACAGGCTGGCACTGCCAGAGGACATGAGGGTGCATCCAGTGTTTCATAGATCGCTGCTGTCGCCGTACAGGGAAAGCAGCAGGCTCAGGGACAGCGAACAAACCCCCGAGGGAGGGGGGGAGAGGGAAAGCAGGGAGCAACTCAATGAGGCCACGGCCATCCTGGATTCAAGGTGGGGGGTGGGGGGCCTGGAGTACCTCATGGCATGGGAGGATGCTCCACCGTCCCAGAATGAATGGGTTCCCGCCACTCAGATACAGGAGGAATTCTTGGTGGAAGAATTTCACGCCCTCTTTCCCCACAGACCCAAGCCCTGGCACATGGAAAGGGAGGGGGAGGAGGAGGAGGCACGGGAGAACAGCTCACCATGGCGCTGGGAAGCGGAGTTTGAGGAACCAGAGGATGAGGTATGGGTGTCGCCAAGATCCACCCAGTCAGAGGAAGGAGCAGATTGGCAAAACATTTTTACCCCCACCAGCTCAGACGCCACGGACTTTTTGGGATTCCCGTCCTCCCAGGCGGAAGGGGGGGGCTCGCAGGACTGGGGGGAGGTGTTCACACCAACGGGATCGGAGAGCACCGAGTTTTTAGGCTTCCAGTCGTCACCGACACATGGGGGGGGCCTGGGGAGGGGTGAAGGAGAGCTTGGGAGGGGGGTGGATGTGAGGGACAGGGGATATCGCGAAGTCCCTCCCCTCCTGAGTTCAAGCCCGTCCCCGAGCAAAGGGGAAAGCAGGGAGAGTTCCGATTCCAGTGGGGAAGCAGGAAGTCGTGTCCGAGGCTCAGGCAAGGTAGAGGAGCCAGGGTCCCAGGTGGGACAGGAAGGGGCAAGTAAGGGGGGAAGACCCATCCCCCCAACTCCAGAATTACGCAGGAAGAGGAGGGGCAAGAGGATGGGTCTGCCAAAGCTTTTGTGTTGGAGAAAGACGCGCCAAAAGCCATTAGGAGGTTCTGAAACCGACTGACAACATCGCTCCGTGTAAATAGCAATGACTTGAGCACTGTAAATACGCAGCACCAATAAAAGAATAAAATGCAGAGCTGCGTAGCGTCGTTACTCTGAAGTAGTCCACTCCGGCCACTGTGACAGCGGCTAACAGATTGAGGTTGAATCCTGACAAGACAGAAGTACTGTTTGTGGGGGACAGGAGGTGGGGAGGACTCCCTGGTCCTGAATGGGGTAACTGTGCCCCTGAAGGACCAGGTGCACAGCCTGGGAGTCATTTTGGACTCACAGCTGTCCATGGAGCCGCAGGTTAATTCTGTGTCCAGGGCAGCTGTCTATCAGCTCCATCTGGTACGCAGGCTGAGACCCTACCTGCCCGCAGACTGTCTCGCCAGAGTGATGCATGCTGTAGTTATCTCTCGCTTGCACTACTGACTGGAAGGGATTCAAATGGTCTGCTTCTTCCAGGTGTGCCTGGAGTTGTTCAGCAACCACTCGCTCAATCACCTTGCCCAAGAATGGAAGATTTGAGACTGGGCAATAGCTGGCCATATTGGCCGCATCTAAAGACGGTTTTTTAAGAAGCGGTTTAATAACCGCCTCTTTCAGCGGGTCTGGGAAGGCTCCCTCACAGAAAGAAGCATTCACCAACCTGCAAAGCCCATCGCCCAGCCCTTGCCTTGCTTTTATAAGCCAGGATGAAGAGTTTGGATTTGATATCCCTCTTTATCACTACCCTAAGGAGTCTCAAAGCGGCTAACAATCTCCTTTTCCCTTCCTCCCTCACAACAAACACTCTGTGAAGTGAATGGGGCTGAGAGACTTCAAAGAAGTGTAATTAACCCAGGGTCACCCAGCAGCTGCATGTGGAGGAGCGGAGACGCGAACCCGGTTCCCCAGATTACGAGTCTACTGCTCTTAGCCACTACACACACTGGGCAAGGATCAAGGAGACAGATGGTTGGTTTCACTCGTCCAAGCAGCCTGTCCACAGGTTTATTTACACATGTATACAACCTGAGCCAGCTCACAGCATCAGCCTCCCAAAAGGGTCTTGTTTGTCCCAGAGACACAACCTTGGATTCAAACAGAAATCAGCCATGGCGTTCTCTCTGCCTTTCCAGCCTGCAACTTTTTTCTATAGGTCACATCACAGCAAACTCTGTCCTGACCATCTGAGAGCTAGAGGAGGGCCCCCACCCATTTGCCATCTGACACAGAGCCCCCTTTTCCTTGTTCTCACAATTACCCATCACCCCAGTAGCTACCTCACCAGGAAGCTAGCCTGGCTTGATGAGCTTTTAACACTTGCTAAGATTATTAAAGGTATCTGGCACCCACAAACTCATAACAATGTGTGGATGTGTGTCTAAAATGCATATACATGAAAATAACATACAATAATACATTATATATGGGGAAATTGCTTGCAGTTGTACACATTAGACAAACCTGCATATAATGTTCATCAAAACTTTATGCGCAATTGCAAAACTGATATGGAAACACAGAAAACTGAGCTTGAGAGAGGTAAGAACCCATTGCCTTTCCACTAGCAGTTGAAGATCTTGTTCCAACAGACTTTGGGGGATTGACTGCATGTAATGAAAGGGCTGGTGTCTTGCTGCGCTGCTTCTATAGTAATTACTGGTATGATTTTAATGGATTTTACATATGTTTATAGTTTTAATTCTATTAATGTTTTTTAAACTTGGTTATCTTATTTTCATCTTATTTTAATGAGGGAATGAAATGACTCTAGGTGGCAGATTTCAGGGTGCTCTTAGATCCACAGGTGGTGTGGATGGCATGCAATGCCTTTTATTACTTTTAGAAGGTTTATGAGCTGCCACCTCCCAGTTTGATCATTGCAATGAGGCAGCCTTTAAAAATGACCTGGAAACTCCAGTTGACACCCCCCCCCCCATGCCAGCAACCTTACTAATGGGGATTAGCAGATATGAGCACAATCCTATAAATGCTTCATCATCTGTTCTCCATTCCAGTTCATTTCCAACCCACTTCAAAGTGCTTTAAAGTTCTAAATGGCTTAGGAACAGGCTACCTGAAGGCTCCTATATATACTTGCTTGGACCTTCAGAATGACGTCAGAGGCCCTTCCACAGGTTCTGCTGCATAAAGAGTCCCAGTGGGTGGCCACTAGGAAAAGGGCACCCTGGTTATGGGATGCTCTCTGCCATGATGAGGTTTGCCCTGCACACAACATCAATACCTCTTTGGCATCTTCTCCCAGCCCTTTTAAAATCATCTTTTAGTTCTTGGAGCAAATAATTTTAGCTGTTTTAGATTTATTTTATTTTGCTTGTGCTGATTTAGCAAATTTTAAAAAAAATTTACTGCTATATTTGGGGGGGGGGGTTTGAATGTTGCATGAGCCACCCAGAGGACAAGCAATGAGCAAGCAATGAATGTCTAAATAGGCAATTTTAGAAATAAGTGAGAAGCATGTTCTGTCATCTGGAAACTTGTATTTAATTAACACCCAGCTCTAGTTTGCTGCCTAAATATAAAGGAGAATCATCATGAAATAGTGGGTCAGAATTACAAATCCCAATCTGTCTTGTGTTCATCTTTTGTAAATAAGCCAAGTCACCGTATTTAGCTTGTTCACATCAGGCAATTAATAGTGACTCAGCGGCTTTTCTGCGCTCTTGATTTTGATGAGGTAGGAGCAACAGCCACAGGGAGGCGGTAGTGCAGAGCCACCCTCCTGGCTTTCAGCCACTTCCTGGGATGGGCCAAGGCAGGGTGCTGAGGTGGGCACTATGTGGGGAACTGGCAGAGTCCACTGGCTGCTCCTGCAAGTGGGCCTATCTCTCGTGAATCACATTCCCCTTGAGGGCGAAAAGGACACCAGGCGTAGCCAAAGCACTTGCTCACCCTTTGCCTCTTTAGTAAGGGTAAACATTTTATAAACATTGGGTGGAATTCAACTGAAACCTTGCACTAATACAAGGATTAGCAAAAGTGCTGCAGGATTCCGCCCCATTCCTCCCCAGTGTACTACTCTCCTTGCTGCCCCCAGAACAGATTTAGGGGATGCACTGGGGATGAATGGTGAAAAACTTCCACTGCACACAGAAAAATATTTGTGTCTTAGTGTTATGTTGAAAACAACCCATTGCTGGCTTCATTGCCCATAGTAAAAAATGATGACTTGGTTTGAAAGTTCCTTCTACGTTATGGAGCATTTTCTGGCTAGAAAAAGGAACCCTCTTTTCTCTTTCGGATTGTGCAGCCGGTTTTTTAGAACTAGAGACTTCTGGTGTAGGAAAGTGTGTTGTTTTCTTTACCTAGTTATGAATTTGTGTTTTTAAAACATGACTTCTTACAGCATATTGAAAAACATGCACCTTGGAATCTTGTTATTGCTTATTTGTACTTAGAGTGAATTTTGTGTGCATTTTCCCCATCTCTCCTGGTGGATTGGTGGCAGTAGTGTTCACTTTGTTTCCATGCCTAAAATCACCATCAATTAGAACTTTTAGAACAAGAATGACTAACTTAATTTGAACTGTAATCTTAGCGAGAGCAAGGATCAGTCAAGCTTTAGACTGTCTAAACAAGGTCTTTCACGCTTTCCGAAAACTTCTGACAAAAGATTTTGCTGAGTTTCAAAATATGATGCTGGAACTCAAAGACCCCCCCCCCCGGCATTGTTCAGAGCTGCAGCATCAATGCTACATTTTGAAAATATCTGAGAAGCATGTCAGGAACTTGGCAATAAGCAGCACTCAATAGTTGTTATATGGCCCCTTCCTCTTCTTCAATCTCTCCCCCCCTCCCCGCCCTGTCTGCTCTTCACACCCACCCTGCACCCCCCTCCCCCTCCTCCTTCCCCTCCTCACAGCAAAGGCTGCTGCCTCCTCCCCTTCTGGCTGCCTCCGCTTGCACACCCTGCAGAGACTAAAGGGAAGCAACACTTGCACAACCGCACACAGCACATTCAGAGAGAGAGCACGCAGGGCAGGGCAGGGCAGCCAAGGGGGAACGGGGCAACCTGTGGACTGAGAGCGGCAACCACACCCTCAAACAAGGACCTCTGTTTCCTTGCCACCTCTGTTTCAGCCTCCTGCTTTTCACATTCCCCCTTCTAGCTTTGCTTGCTCTCGCCACCCTCTGTGTACCTTATCGCATGATTTGGGGTAGGGGGAAAAAAGGTGCCACTACTGGTACCATTGAGTACCACCAAAGGGGGAGAGGCTTATTGGGTTGTTGTTTTTATTTAATTATGTATTTTGTGGTTTTATATTCTGATTTTATCCCGTGAACTGCCTTGAAACCTGTGGGTATAGTAATAATAATATAATAATAATTTATTATTTAAACCCCGCCCATCTGGCTGGGTTTCCCCAGACACTCTGGGCGGCTTCCAACAGAGAAATGAAATAAAATAATATATTAAACATTAAAAGCCTCCCTAAACAGGGCGGCATATGAATTCAATAAATCAAGCAATCAAGCAAGCACTAGATATTATGGCGGAAAAAGCTCTACGATGCCAGGAGTCTGTCGTTAAACCATATTGTGAGTCCATTGCTAAACTGTGGTACACAGACTTCCCATAAAGAAACATAACCGGTGATCACAGTGATCTCAATTATCTAGTTTAAGACTAGCCCTAAAAAATGTTTCAGAAATGAAAATGGCTAATCTATGTCTATACTTGTATATAACATGTGGACATCAAACTTTTTAAATACCATAGCCAAATGTTTACATAGTAGAGTTTAGTAACCTTCATGCTAACTATTAATGAATATAGAAGCACCTCCATTAGCCCAAAATGTTGCATCTCTTTAGTCTGAAAAGTCCCATTTTTGCTCTCCAGATCTTCTTTGCAAGCCATATGGCCCCAGACTGCCACTCACCCCCTCAAACTAGCTACTACTTTGGGAGGCAATCAAACGTGGCACTTGGGTCTTCCCCTTCTTCAGAACAAGGGGGATTTCCCTTCCATTTCTTCTGTATGTAAAGACAAAGAAACAAGGGTTAAGCCAACATGGTTCTGTTTTTTGGAGATGGTTATTTTCATTCCTGCTCTTGTTCACAGGGCCTGTAAGCAGGATCAAAAAAATGCCGCGTTCATTTTCTTAGCAAGTTCTGTCACGGTGGTTTGCAAAGGCAGGTGCCTACACCAGAACATCATGATTGCAAATGAATTTCTGCTGTGACAAAACTAAATCTCAGCTTGACTCTCACAGCAAAAAGGCTGCTTGCTTCAGCTGTGATGCTGGGCCCCAAATGCCAGTGCTCAGAATGTCTTTAGCATTTCAGTGTGTATATTGGCTTGCTGGATATTCAATTTTTCAATTAAGGATAAAAACAGCTTTAGATAAATTTGCCAAACTGGACAATGAGGTTCTTGTTCTTTACGTAGAATTTTTATTTAAGCTTTTCATTGATGTTTAGATTTTCTTTCAAGAAGAGTGTACTCTGATCTGGAATTAGGCCATAGTGTGTTTACACAAAAATTTAGACAACTTTATTTTCAATGGAGCAGACATTTCTCAAAGACATTGAAAAGTTCATACAGCAGGAAGAAAGGCTGAGTGAGACGAAGCCCAGGAAACATAATTTGTGATGAGTGGATGGAAGCAGAATAGGCTGAGGAATTATGAGCTTTATGCCCACAGATTCCATGTTTTAAAAGCTGTAAGATGGAGACACCATTTAGAAATTGAAGTGTATTGTAAAACTGAGTATCCAGGAAGATAGTGTGTTTACTGGGAACAGCCATTGACAATGACCACTTACCCAGTTCGGGATGGGTGCATAGCTGTCAAGTTTTTCCTTTTCTCGCGAGGAAGCCTATTCAGCATAAGGGGAGAACTTGACAGCTATGGAAGGGTGGTGGTTGCAACCCATTGCAGCGGCTCCGCTACTCCCTGAAGCAGTGCCGTTATGCCTGTGACTGTTGACTTCCTCCCCAGCCGCCACACAGCATCTTGGCTTCCCCCTGACCCGATTTTGAAATTTGGCCAATCCATGGTAGCCTGCGGGGTTTCATTCAGAATCTTAGCACATTCATTCAGGTACTCAGACAGGGACAGAAATTATGTGAATGTCTGGATGCATGATGACATGGAAATATGTCCATAACAATGTCCTTAGGCTGTTTTGCACCATCACAGATCATAGAATCATACCGTGTTTCTCATATTTTAAGGCATCCCCAAAAAATAAGCCATGACAGGATTTCTAAGGGTTGGTGAAAAATAAGACATACCCCGAAAATAAGCACTATCGCAAAGCCCCGACCGAGCGAGAGGCGAAGGCGCGGGACCCAGCAGGAGCTCCCTGCCTGCTTCCCCGAGCCGTAGCGCATCGGGGGACAGAGCCGAAGATCGGCGGGCGCTCCTTGCTGGGCTTGACAAGCCCGGGAAACAGCGCCCGCCGATCTTCGGACCCGTGCTGTGTGACAGGCAGGGGTGGGGGGAAGCGGAGATCGTTCTCCGCTCTCCCCCCACCCCCGCCTGTCACCAAAGATCGGCGGGCGCTGTTTGCTGGGCTTGACAAGCCCGGCAAACAGCGCCCGCCGATCTTCGGCCCTGTGCTGTGTGACAGGCGGGGGTGGGGGAGAAGCGGAGATCGTTCTCCGCTCTCCCCCCACCCCCGCCTGTCACCGAAGATCGGCGGGCGCTGTTTGCTGGGCTTGACAAGCCCGGCAAACAGCGCCCGCCGATCTTCGGCCCTGTGCTGTGTGACAGGCGGGGGTGGGGGAGAAGCGGAGATCGTGCTCCGCTCTCCCCCCACCCCCGCCTGTCACCGAAGATCGGCGGGCGCTGTTTGCTGGGCTTGACAAGCCCGGCAAACAGCGCCCGCCGATCTTCGGACCTGTCCTGTGTGACAGGCGGGGTGGGGGGGAAGCGGAGATCGTTCTCCGCTCTCCCCCCACCCCCGCCTGTCACCAAAGATCGGCGGGCGCTCCTTGCTGGGCTTGACAAGCCCGGCAAACAGCGCCCGCCGATCTTCGGCCCTGTGCTGTGTGACAGGCGGGGGTGGGGGAGAAGCGGAGATCGTGCTCCGCTCTCCCCCCACCCCCGCCTGTCACCGAAGATCGGCGGGCGCTGTTTGCTGGGCTTGACAAGCCCGGCAAACAGCGCCCGCCGACCTGTCCTGTGTGACAGGCGGGGGTGGGGGGGAAGCGGAGATCGTTCTCCGCTCTCCCCCCACCCCCGCCTGTCACCGAAGATCGGCGGGCGCTGTTTGCTGGGCTGGACAAGCCCGGCAAACAGCGCCCGCGTGCACTTTTTAAAAAATAAGACATCCCTCAAAAATAAGCCATGTCGGGTTTTTTTGAGGAAAAAATTAATATAAGACATGACTTATAATATGAGAAACACGGTAGAGTTGGAAGAGACCACAAGGGCCATCCAGTCCAACCCCCTTCCAAGGAGGAAACACCACCAAAGCATTCTTGACATATGGCTGTCAAGCCTCTGCTTAAAGACCTCCAAAGGAGGAGACTCCACCACACTTCTTGGCAGCAAATTCCACTGTCGAACAGCTCTTACTGTCAGGAAGTTCTTCCTAATGTTTAGGTGGAATCTTCTTTCTTGTAGTTTGAATCCATTGCTCCGTGTCCTCTTCTCTGGAGCAGCAGAAAACAACCTTTCACCTTCCTCTATATGACATCCTTTTATATATTTGAACATGGCTATCATATCACCCCTTAACCTTCTCTTCTCCAGGCTAAACATACCCAGCTCCCTAAGCCGTTCCTCATAAGGCATCATTTCCAAGCCTTTGACCATTTTGGTTGCCCTCTTCTGGACACGTTCCAGCTTGTCAGTATCCTCTTTGAACTGTGGTGCCCAGAACTGGACACAATACTCCAGGTGAGGTCTGACCAGAGCAGAATACAGTGGTACTATTACTTCCCTTGATCTAGACGCTATACTCCTATTGATGCAGCCCAGAATTGCATTGGCTTTTCTAGCTGCTGCATCACACTGCTGACTCATGTCAAGTTTGTGGTCTACCAGGACTCCTAGATCCTTTTCACATGTACTGCTCTCAAGCCAGGTGTCACCCATCCTGTATTTGTGCCTTTCATATATATATATATATTTGCCAAAGTGTAGTACTTTACATTTCTCCTTGTTAAAATTCATCTTGTTTGCTTTGGCCCAGTTGTCTAATCTGCTAAGGTCATTTATACCTCTGGGGTATTAGCCACCCCTCCCAATTTGGTGTCATCTGCAAACTTGATCAGGATGCCCTCAAGCCCATCATCCAAGGCATTGATGAAGATCATTGATGAAGATCCAGGATGAGGAGGAGCCATTGATGAGCACCCTTTGGGTTCGGTCAGTCAGCCAGTTACAAATCCACTGAATGGTAGCATTTTCTAGCCCTCATTTTACCAGCTTCTTTACAAGAATATCATGGGGCACCTTGTCAAAGGCCTTGCTGAAATCAAGATAGGCTACATCCACAGCGTTCCCTTCATCTACCAGGCTTGTAATTCTGTCAAAAAATGAGATCAGATTAGTCTGACATGACTTATTTTTCAGAAACCCATGCTGACTTTTAGTGATCACAGTGTTCCTTCCTAGGTGCTCACAGACCATTTGCTTAATGATCTGCTCTAGAATCTTTCCTGGTATTGATGTCAGGCTGACTGGGCAGTAATTGTTTGGGTCCTCTCTTTTCCCCTTTTTGAAAATTGGGTCAACATTTGCCCTCCTCCAGTCTGCTGGAACTTCGCCTGTTCTCCAGGAATTCTCAAAGATTATTGCCAGTGGTCTGAAATCAGCTCTGCCAGTTCTTTTAATACTCTTGGATGTAGTTCATCTGGCCCTGGAGACTTGAATACATCTAAATTAGCCATGTATTCTTGTATTATCTCCTTACTTATTCTGGGCTGTGTTTCCCCTGCTGAATCATCTGCTCCATATTCCTTAGGTCGGGCATTGGGTTTATTTGGAGAAAACTGAGGCAAAGAAGGCATTGAGGAGTTCTGCCCTTTCTCTGTCCCTTGTTCGCATTTCACCATCTTCTCCTCTAAGTGACCCCACTGTTTCCTTGTTCTTCCTTTTGCTACGGACATACCCATAAAAGCCCTTTTTGTTGTTTTTAACCTCTCTGGCGAGCCTGAGTTCATTCTGTGCTTTAGCTTTTCTGACTTTGTCTCTACACGTGCTGGCTATTTGTTTGAATTCCTCTCTGGTGGTTTCCCCCTTTTTCCATTTTTTGTACATATCCCTTTTAAATCTTAACTCAGTTAAAAATTCTTTAGGCACCTTCCATTTTTCCGTCTCATTGGTATTGCCTGAAGTAGTGCTTTTAATATCTCTCTTTTAACAAACTCCCAACCATCATGAACTCCCTTCCCTTTTAGTATTTCTGTCCATGGGATCTCACCCAGCATTTCCCTAAGTTTTATGAAGTCGGCTTTCTTAAAGTCTAGAATTTGAGTCTTAGTATGCTTGGTTGCTCCTTTCTGCTGAACAATAAACTCCAGAAGAGCATGATCACTCCCACCTAATGATCCTGCCACTTCTACCCCACTAACCAGGTCATCACTATTGGTTAGGATCAGATCTAAAATGGCTGATCCTCTTGTTGCTTCTCCCACTTTCTGAACAATGAAATTGTTTGCAAGGCCAGTGAGGAATCTGACCTTATGCTCTTGGCTGAGTTTGACATCCAACAAATATCAGGATAGTTGAAATCCCCCATTACTACTATCTCACTTCGTTTTGAATGCTAGGTCATCTGTTCCAGGGAGGCCTCATCTGTGTCCTCAGTTTGGCTTGGGGATCTATAGTAAACTCCCTCAATGAGGTCACACATCCCTGACATATAATGCCACTCCTCCTCCTTTCCTGTTTGGTCTATTTCTCTGAAATAGATTGTATCCCTCTATTACTACATTCCAATCATGAGACTCATCCCATCAAGTTTCAGTGATGCCTATTATGTCATATTTAGTTTGCTGAACCAAGAGCTCAAGTTCATCTTGTTTATTTCCCATGCTCTGTGCATTAGTATACAGACATTGAAGACCACTGATCTCTTATTTAAGGATATTTTCCTCCCACCACTAGGTCTGCACGCTTTTTGCTCCATTTGGTCCTTGACATTTGGGTGATCATCTTCAGCATTTGATAGACTCCTTCCTTCAGGACCACTGTCTCCCTCCCCCACATAAGTCAGTTTAAAGCCCTCCTGATGAGGTTTTTGAGTTTCATGGCAAAAAGATCCACCTTCCCAGTCAGTATTTGATAGTTTCTGTTGTTCAAGCACCATGCTGCACACCAGATTGATTTTGTTGGGGGGGGGGGCGATTATACAGAACAGCATTATACGGAAGTATGTGCCTGGATTTTTCACCCTTTCCACCCCTATCCTCCAGTTGCATCAATGCTCCTACTTGGTATCTTGGTCGTGTCCAAGTACCGACAGTAAACCTGGGGCTGTGCTGAACTGTGATATCTTACACACAAGTAATCATATTGCACCTGCTGTATAATATGGCAGTGTGTTCTTTGCAATTGCAACAGCAAGTATTGGATCTTCAGGCAAGAGAGTGTCCTTCTGAACTCTGCATCTGCCACTCACAGGACATTTGTCGTAAGTAGATGACTAGGTTAATGATGATCAAATCTCATAGTGACATCTGCATATTGATGATGAAGAGTAGTTGCATGTTTTCAGTTGCCCAGCCCTCACTCTTGCTACTCCAATTTTTCTTTCAAGGATAATCATTGAAGCACCTCTTGTAAGAGCATTGCATTGTTACTGATCCTTTAACTCATCCCATGAACTATGACATGACCATGTTGCTGAACTTTTTTTTTTTTTTTGGCCCAACACTTCCAATATGGACTGCCATATGCCAAGGTTTTCCAGACATTTTAGCCACTTTTCAAACATTCCACCTGGATGCCATTTTCAAAGGATGAATTCCGGCTATGTCTGGGAAATCCCAGACATATGGCAGCCCTAAGTTTCTTCCAGAAGTTTCTTCATAATCTTGTGCTATTGCTTCCCTTTTTCCACAGCAAAAGCCTCACCTCAGAAATAGGTGTTTGTGGTCTTGGCATTTTTTTGTATACTTTTGGAAATATATTATAAAATTTCCACACTGCTTAATTGATAAAAACCTCAAATCAGTTTTAAAAAGATAAAACAGTAAAATAAAATAAAAACACAACTCTACTGTAAAACATTAAAAAAAATTACAAAAGCAGATTAAAATTTCTTAAACTTTCTAAGCAGCTGGGTAGGCTTGCCTAAATAAGAATGTCTTTAGCAGGCACCAAAGGAAGGAACCTTCTGTATCTCAATAGGCAGGGGGTTCCCAAGTGTTAGTGCTGCAACACTAAATGAGGCAAGATTCAAATTTCTAAACTTCCTTTCACACTGCATGACAGACTCACTGGTGAAATTTAAATTCAGAATGGCATGACATTATTAAAGATTCTGTTGTGAGAAAAGAGCGATACAAAATGCGACAGAACTGCTAGATTTATAATCAGTAAAACTAATGAAATAAACCCAATGTGTGAATGCAGTTGTAGCCAACACAACTCCATCATCTTACAGTGCTAAACCTCAGGAACATAAGAGCTTATATATGTAGGCATTGCGCGCACAGAGGTCACAGCCCTTCTCCTAACTGCTGAACCGTAATGTAACAAATTTGGCCACAACGTTCAATGCCCATCAGGGAGGGATCTGGCATTTAAAAAAATTCCAAAAAACCACACGTTTCAAACCTAAAATAATGATTAAACACAAAAAGGTGGCGCCCAAATAAGACATCACCACCAGAAGCTCTGAAGACTCCAGCAGCATCCAATAGAAAGGCAGATCGCATGCTGCCGCCTCCAAAGCTGCACCGCCAGATGACACCACAGTAACCAAATGAAAACAGTCCTTTGGCAGCAACAGGGCCCAGCTTTTTCAATAGGCCGCAGCATTGCCAAGCAGTGAAAACTGAGTAGGCCGCACCATTCAGTAGGCCACAGGCAAAAATAAACAGAATAAGGCCTTTCACAATGGGGGGGGTGGCACAGGGATGAGGCACAACAAAGGGAGGGGGAACACATAGCCATGGGGGGGGGAGGACCCTGAGTCAGCCAAAGCAGTGGAGGGTGGGTTGGGACAGGGAAAACTGAGTAGGCCGCAACATTGCCCAGTAGGCCCAACAGGCAAAAACAAACAGAATATGGGCCTTTCAGAGGGTGGGGGAATCACAGGGATGAGGCACAACAACGGGGGGGGGGCTCACAGGGATGAGGCACAACAAAGGGAGGGGGAAACCCCATAGCCATGGGGGGGGGGGAGGTAGGACCCTGAGTCAGCCAAAGCAGTGGGGGGAGGTAGGACCCTGAGTCAGCCAAAGCAGTGGTGGGTGGGGACATTTTCAGGAACACGCATGGGTGGGGGAGTCTTATTTTTGAAACTTACAGTAGGGGAGTCAGGGTTGGGACAGGGTAGGTGAGGGGACTCTGAAGGGAGACTGAAGGTCCATTTAACAGGAAAAGGTCCACTTAACACAAAAACCCACAGCAACGCGTGGCCGGGCCAGCTAGTGTGTGTGTGTGTGTGTGTGTGTGTGTGTGTGTGTGTGTGTGTGTGTATTAGGATAGTACAGTAGAAGAAGAAGAAGAAGGAGAGTTTGGACTTGATATCCTGCTTTATTACTACCCTAATGGAGTCTCAAAGTGGCTAACATTCTCCTTTCCCTTCCTCCCCCACAACAAACACTCTGTGAGGTGAGTGGGGCTGAGAGACTTCAGAGAAGTGTGACTAGCCCAAGGTCACCCAGCAGCTGCATGTGGAGGAGCGGAGACACGAACCCGGTTAACCAGATTATAAGTCTACCTCTCTTAACCACTACAACACACTGGCTATCAATTAGAGAGAGTCAGTATTCCAGTACACAGTACTCCAATTAGACTAAGAAAAATAACAAAATGGCTATTTATTATTGTTTGTTGTAAAATCTGTTGTCATTATTTGACACCCAATTTGATTATACACATATGTACACACAAACAGAAACACCTTGCCTCATGGCTGGGCCGGCCCTGATGCCAGGTGTGAACCTGGCTCCTTTGGCATCCTCGACCTCCACCAGTGAGTTATGGCTCCTTCACCAAAAATCTCATCTGTGACATAGCTTGTGATGGCTTATCCACATGACTCATCCATGCAACAGAGTAATCAACAAGCAATTTGTCTCTTGAATGCAATTTATACAGCATGACGTGTGCTGTCACTCATCACTTGTTCTCCTTGCCTTTCCCATTATTCTGCCTTGTCCCCATTGTCAGAGCAATTTTAGTGGCAGGGTCTGATCTCCTCCTGCTTTTGCTGTCTAGTGTCACAGACACTAATGCTGCTGCAGTATCAATTCCAGACTTTATCATTCTAGAGAAACAACTCTTTAAATAATAGAACCTCTTGCTTTGAATATCTCCTATCTAATTCAGATTGACAAAGAGAGAAATACAGTATTAAAAGTAAGAATGCTCCAAAAACAAATTACTGAGAACATGGAAAGCATTACATTTTTGTGTGTGCAAAGGATTCACTAGCTAAAGTTTATGGGTTGTAAACTGTCTGCATAAAACTTTGCGGAGGGGTTTTCTCTCCCTCAACTAGTCAGCTAGTCTAGATTGGCAGGGCAAACAAAGACGCTCCCCTTGCAGACAGACGATGCTGCATTGCGAGATGCTCTTGCTACTGGCCTGCCGTGTTTGGGTCTCTCTCTCTCCTTGGCCACAAACCCACAGCCATAACACAAAGCAGGCCTTATTTTTTGCAACCTAAAGGGACATGTTGATTATTTATATCTTTTGCTTTATGGACCACCACCATGGTCAAGGGCTGAACCAAGCTGTGAAAACACCTTTTATTCCATTAAAAAATTACATCTCCCACTGTCTAAACACAAGTTTAATAAGCTTCTCTCTGTCCATGTTTTATTACTGTCACTTTGACTGCCTTAAGTCTCTCACCAGGTGCTTTTTAAAAGCAGCACTCTGGAGCAACTTGAGGAATAAAACATTGCTTTGGTATCTCTGGATCTTGTAATTTTCCAGTTAAAAAACCCAGACTATTTCTAAGAACTGTAACGAAAGGTATTTACAACACAGTTTTATGTTCTAGGCTTTAGCTTGTTTTGCAGAACAATTCTGTTACATGAATAAGGGAGGGAGGATGTAAAATACATTTGTCCATGTTGCTGACACATTCCTCATTGTTAGACAGAAGTTTTGCATTGACTAGCTCAATGCCACCCACAAGGTGAGGCTAAAGTGAGCAGCCCACTGTATGCATGTGGGCCCTTGGGGCAATCTAGAACCCTGCATGATCTGGGTTCTAGATTACACAGGTAGCCCACCCCACTTCAGAACTTCAGCCCCAATGCATGGGTGGTGGTACAGCCAGACATTGGGTTGTTTCTTGATTAAAGACATTTGAGGGTTCAGGTTTCAGCATGCAGAACTAAAGTGCTTCCTTTTCCATTTTTACAGTGGGAACTGCAAATGTAGTTTATTTTAACTGATTAGACCTTGCTGGAAACTAACTGCCACTTTACAGACAAAATGGAGAGTCTAGACTCTTCGTGATCATGTAGGAACTAAAATGGAGATAAATGGTGCTCTCTGCCAACAACATGGTATAATCATCTTGTACATATGCAGCCTCACAGATGCACATGTAATGTGGAATGCTCTACCCAGACAATGATAAGCTACAAGTGGCAGCATTCTATGCATAATAATAAAAAGAAAATTCAATGTGGTGCAAGAGTCTCAACATGTTTTGATCCAGAGCTTTGATTCAAGGGAAGAATTTAGGTGCTGCCAAATGTTTATACAAATTTAAACAGCAATTAAAATGTGTCACAACCTCTAATATTGTATGGCATTATTTAATACACAAGCCGCTGTCTTATGTGTAGAATAAACAAGTAAGTACAGGTTGTCTTCTCTCTTTGCTACTTTATCTTTGTGCAACAACACAATATAGGAGGGATTCACCCAACCAGCCCCTGCTCAAGGTCTCTCACTTATGTAAAGGGGCTTTACTCTCCTCTCCCTGGGTGCCCCCTGTGCTGCCTTTATTTATTGAAAATTGACTGAGAGGATTGGGAGAACCCCCAGAACAACATGTGGGGTGGGGTGGGGTGGGGGGTTGTTCCCCCTGGCCAGCTGCAATGCTTGCACAGATGGAAGGATTGGAAGAGTGTGACACTGAATCCCACCCTATGGGTTTTCTTAAAGGAATGGAATTAAGCTTATTTTTAATGAACAGAGAAAAATGGGTGAGAAGAACAAAGTGCTTTTTAATTAAGTTAATTAATCTAAGGTGTTATTAAAGTACATTGATAGTATTATCATGAATGAGATGATAACTTATGCAGACAATACAACACATCATTAGAGTTTGTGTCAAATTAAATGGTTCATATTATTTGTATAAGTGCCCCAACTTGTCATCTTAAAGTACGTATTTCTTTCTTTTTTGTAAGCTATGCTTATGGTAAAGAGCTGTGTTTCAAAACATCATAGGCAATTTGAATAAATATTGACTTGCACCATTTTGGATTTTTGCTTCTGTGATGCTTGATCTATGGGCACCATACCGCCATGTGATATTCCCTTCCACCGCTATCAAACCCCAAAAGCATTTTGATAAGAATACCAAGAAGATACTCTTATGGAAATCAATACCACGTTGCCTCTTTTTAAAGTTTAAGAAGAACAAGAAGACTCCCCCTAACCAGGCAGGCCCCGTCTGCCAGGAGTGGATAAGAAATGTGCCAAAGGCTACAGGCTCCTGGCACGGGAGCCCTGCTTCATCCCGCTGAGGAGTAATAATTTGACACCTCTGAAACAGCAGGACCTCATACTCTGACAACTGCAGCCTTGTTCTATATCCCCTAAGCCATTCAAACACATTACCAAAAAAAATCACAGTCAGCAACATCCATGGTGGATTCCCCCCCCCCCCACCTTAGCAGTTCTCTCACCACTCTGATGTGGGCTCAGAGATAGACTCTGTGGTATCACGGTTAAGTTTTTCATTTATTTTTCCATGCTTACCTACACAAAATGAAACACTCCCTTTTAGACGCCAACCCAAATTATTCAAGAATACTTTTGACAGCTGCCAAGTAATTTATAACGATACCTTCTTAACACCTTTTCAAAACAGACCTGACAACCCAGAGGAGAAAGGCTCTTTCCCCACACTTCTAACTATTATATAGAAATGCAGAACCAAACCAAGAGGATTTCATTTCAACCAGTGTTCCCCCCCCCCCGCCCTCCTAGATTCACAGACGGACTTCAGAGGACTTCCCCACTTACAAAGCTCCTCAGTTTACTTTAGCTTTCCTCCCAACTCCAGAACGCCAGATGATGAAGGACAAGGCACTTGATACCAGGTCACAAAAAACCATGTTTCCTGTCACAATGGTTTGTGGGAATGCAAAAATGGAAGGGGATCTACAGTAAGATGGATCTGATTTGAAAGAGAGAGACCTGATGGACTTGCACGCAGAACTTCATCTGTGTCCATAATCTAATTTAAAGAATTTTTAAAGAGAGCAACAGACTATACTGTAGTACAGGCTTCCTCAGCCCTCCAGATGTTTTGAGACTACAATTCCCATCATCCCTGACCAATGGTCCTGCTAGCTAGGGATCATGGGAGTTGTAGGCCAAAAACATCTGGAGGGCCAAGGTTGACAAAGCCTCCACTGTAGTGGGTTTTTTCTGTGTCTTTAAGAGTGTTATAGAAAATTATATTGGGGGGGGGGAGAGCAGGACACCATTATTAATGAACAGAGAGTGGTGGCCGAATTTGACAGCTGCAACTACCCAGAAACCTGTTCAATGCCATCTTCCCTGTCTCCTGAAGGAACGCTTAAGGATCTGCATATGCACACATGTCTCAACGTTACCATAAGCTCACACATTTCCGCCCTCCACCTTCCCCTCCGCCCCAAAACAAAACAATTACTGTACAGCGATAGCCTCTTAATCCTTTAACAGGATTCAATGAGGTGCGGGTAAACATTGCAACACTGACAGCCAAAGGATACCTTTTGTTGCAGCCTCCGAGACAATGTTTCCATGGAAGAAGAAGGGGGAAAGCCGCCCAAAAACAAAGTGACATTTCACTCAATAGTACAACCATTTCATAAAACAGCCTTTATTATATGTCTCCCTATTATGTGCCTTTTTATATGTCTCTGAAAATTTAGCCTTCTCCTTTAGATTACCACTACAGAACCTTTTGCCTTAAATTATGCTAGATTCTCTCTGTATTAGAATTGCTGTTTTAGGACTACTACCTTTTGCATAGAATTCTCTGTATTAGATATATCTTCTGTAAAAGGAAATGCTGCATAACCCGTGTATGACCTCATCCCCACCCTGTATCAATTCAAAAACACACATGGACAATGATGGATTAACTGGGACAGTTTATTCAAACCTCCAGAAGTGTCACCTTTTACATAATCCCAGACATCATCCTTGTGCGACCTGGGCTGGGGGAAAACACCTGCCGGATGGACCCCAACCCCTCGGCAATCGCCAGGAACGGCCCCACCTCAACTCCCATCAAACAAAGGGAAACCCATCAGCAACGGGAGGAGAACAATTGACATTTCATCATATGAAGAAATAGCCGTATCAACACCCAGTTAATCCCCTAAGCACCCATTTTCCTTATCTTTCCCATCCCTCCCAGTCCAGGGGTTTCCACGTGGGGACAGGAGGGTATAAAAGGGAGATGCACAATTTTCCGGGGTCCTTCCTACATTCCTTGAGGCAGGGACCCTACAGCTGTAGTCTTTTCATTAATAAAAGATCAGTTTGTTGTTCCTGACAGCATTGTGTGGTTTCTGACAATTCCCGGCGGAGCTGAACTTAGCGCAAATTTTGGAGCTTCCAACCCGCATCTGTCCATAACAAGAGACAAACCTACTCTGTAATAAAAACGCATTTCCCCTCTCTGGGTGTGGCTGAAACCAGGCAAAATATTGTTATAGATGTGGGTAAAATTAATACATGCTAGGATTTTGCGTCTTTGTGGTAGAAAATGAAAAATATGAGCTGCAAAGGGATTATTGGATAGCCTGGCCAACCTAGCGCCCTTAAGGGAAAGGCATACAAATATACACAATTATTTCCCAATAACCACTTCCAGGGACTTCATACTTTAAATAGCATTTGGAGTGCAGTTCCGCACAGCTTTGCAAAAAAAATTATTTAAAATGTGACATCACAGTAGTTTTCCTTCCATTTCCCAGCTTCCTCATGTGAGAGAGACCAATGATGCAGAGCCCTCATATACTCTATATAGTACCTTCCCACAATGTATTTCACTCCTGGTCCCATGTGTTATGGAAATTTCCGGGGGGGGGGGGCACATCTTTAAAGTTGTTAAATGTTACAAATATTATGCATAAATGTATCTTTCAACTTGACAGCTCAGGGAAGTTACCTAGCTTTAAAAATCATATAAAATCAACTCCTTTGCCAGTTTCCTCCATTCCAACGCTATTTTGCCCTTGAAAAGGGGACTCCAGGAAGTGCCCAGAGGTGACAATTGCTGAGTTGATTGTTGGCCAAGGAAAGCTTAATCCCATCACCAGATTTGTCAAGGGGTCCAGACATGCAAAGGAAGTTCTATTGTACTTGGGGGGGGGATTCAGAGTGCTAATCTTTTACCTGGTTCTTGCCCTCACATGTCTGCTTATTCTAATCTTGAACTAAGGACTTGCCTGGACATGTTTACTAATGCGACCCCTGTCTACCCCTCCCCTTTTGTGACATGTCAGTGATGTAAAGATGATGTATCAATGATGCTGTGTGAACTGTATCCTGGGATGTGGTGGGAAGTTTTAAAAGTCAATGTCGCCCCATGCTCTGGGTTCAAAATTCTTCTTTGAACCTGTTGCGCAATAAACTCTGGTCTATGGCATAGCTGCCAAGTTCTCCCTTTTTTAAGGGAAATTACCTTATGCTGAATAGGCTTCCTCGCGAGAAAAGGGAAAACTTGGCAGCTATGGTCTATGCCATTTGCTCTGGTTGGTGGCAGGAGTCCTTCTTTGTTCTGCAGGGACCAGCAGGCTCTGCCCGAAGAGCTGGGTGGCTGAGCAGCCTCACACCTGGATTTTTTCCGTAACACATGTTTTGTCTCAACATGAAGTTCCAGATTCGGTGTAGTGATTTGGAAGCTATGTTTTATTAACAACTCAACACCCATATATGTACAACATCCATCAACTGAACAAGTCTTGCTCATCTTAAAGATACAGTAACATGTATCAGCATGGAGTATGCACACACAAAGGGGGCTTCAGAATAGGAGGAAGCATGGAAATGAGGCTGGTCTGTGTGCAACAGGAAGCTGAAAAAAGGAAGAGTTGCGGTAGGGAAAAAGCAGGGGAACGTGATAGTGCTGCATGTATAGGGAGAGGATCAGGCATGGGAATATGGATGATCTGTGTGCAAGGAAGAGCTTATAAAAGTCAGGAGGAGGATATGGGAAGAGGGAAGTTTTTGGAACTCACAAAGGTCATATTTTAAAAGTCGAAAAGCCTATATTTCCACACTTTGCTGCATATTTTGTGATTTTAAATCTCTGCTGGGATTCTCTCACAAAACAGTACTTGCCCTAACTTGAATCCTATCATCCAGGGAATTCTCATTTTTAATACCTTTTGGGGGGGGTTGCACCAACACTCTGAACATAATTTGTGGAGTGATCAAATAGGTGACAGAACTGTGCAAAATTATTATTATTGTTATTCTTATTTTAGCATGATCCCAGGGTGAGCCTTTGTGCACCTGAAGAGACAAACTGTGTTTGTTGCAAGTTTCCACTTACCAAATCTTTTCCGCTCCAAGCTATGGAACCAGTAACTTATCTTTATCTATAAATTTTGTACATGACAATTGCAATTATGTGCAATTTTCTGTAACCTTATATACCTAAGTAACACTGGCATCACCATTATGGACCACTTGTGGACCAGGGTCTTTTCCCAATCTATAACTGTTAGTATATTTGTGGTGCCAGAATAAGGTGGTTACCACCTGAGACAACCACGCCATCACATGTCTTTACACAGACACGCAGCTTGTGTTAACCTTCCTGCCTTCTTGATCTCTCTCTTCCTTCACTAGGTGGTTTGGTTCTTCAGATGGAAATGAACATACTTTGAGAGTAGCAGATTTTCAAGTCTATTTTTAAAAACAGTACCAATCAGCAGGAGGAGACCACTTTTTAGCCATGTGCAACAAAGATGACCTCTTTGTCAGGTCTCGCTTGCAGCAGGTGGTGTCTGCTTATGGTCTACTTTTACATCACCTCAAAAATGAACAACCAATTCCTTTGGCTGGCTTCCTTCCCTGAACACAGACATGGAACGTTCTGTACAAGAAAGTGCTCACAATAATTTGAAGGGAGTGTCTGTAATGAAGTTAACTGATGCATCCATGATATCTTTTGTAAGGGAGGAGACATACAGGAGTTTTTCCAGCAATGTGAGAAATAGCAGCACAATACATTTGGAATATCCCACTGATGCAAGTTAAGAAGGAATATATTTTTGCAACATGGATGGGTAACCTATGTATTGGTATCCATGAGATATATCAGCAACATATCTTCCAAGAGTTCAAACAACCAGAAGTGTTATGCTTTAAAAAATGCAACGAAAAAATGCACTTGACTTCTTTGCTGATGACTTCAATGCTTATGGGGACATTTTTAGACTGTTATTACCTTTTTAAATTGGATTCTAATTTCCTGCAAAGAAATCTGGATGTGAAGCCTTAGGGAGCGATAGCAGCCTAGGAGATGCAGGCCTGCACCAAATCTTCACAGTGTTTCCAAGACACAACATGGGGAAAACAGCTGTTTCATTTATATTCTTGGAAGCTTCAGAAGCTATTTAAAGAGATGTAAATGCATAGTCTCTAAATCTCTAGACAAAAGGGACAAATTGTTGCTTTAGATATGCTATTAAAGTTAAAATGGAATGTAACCAAACCAAAGGTGAGGGAAAAAGTTTTTGGAAAGGAGGAGATGTGTGGAAAAATGCTAAATGTCATCTCAGTATGTAAACCAAAATAGTAGCTTTTAAAGGGGGAAATGACTTCACTTCCCATCTAATAATTTCATTAAAAGATGCAAACTTGTCAAAAGTTCTAGATCCCTTAATAGAGAAAAATTGTTTTTTAAAAACCACACAGACTTTGTTTTCCTTTCTGACTGCTAACAGTTCAAAGCTTTCAAAAGCAGAATTTACATCAAAGGATATAATATTTTTGTCTAACTTGGCCTATTCGCAAACTTTCTGTATTAATTATTAAAGATGTGGCAAAAATGGGAAATTAATTGGAGAACTTGAAAGTGAGTGCCCTCTACTTCTGTGCCCCATCATGCCTTGCATGATCATAGAATGATAGAATTGTAGAGTTGGAAGGGACCATAGGGGTTTACTATCTCAATTAAAGCATTCATGACAGATGGCCACCCATCCTGTACTATCCTACAGAACAGGAGAAAACAAACTTGCTCCATCTTCCATGTGGCAGTGCTTTAGATACTTGAAGATTCCTATCATAGCTCCTCTCAGTCTCTTCTTTTCCAAGCTAAACATACCCAGCTCCTTCAACTGTTTCCAGACCCTTGAACATCTTGATTGCCCTCTGCTACACATGTCTCAACTTGTCAATATCCTTCTTAAATTGCAGCACCCAGAACTGGACAAAGAATTCCAGGTGTGGCCTGACCAAGGCAGAATACGGTGGTACTATGACTTCCCTTGATCTGAACACTAGACTTCTGTTGATGCAGCTTAGAATACCATTATGGTAACTTTTTTGTTGATGCATCACATTGTTGACTCATGTTAATCTTGTGGTCCACTAAGATCCCTAGATCCTTTTCACGTGAACAACTAGTAAACCAGATGTCTCCTGTCTTGTATTTCTGCAGCTGGTGGAGAACCTGACATTTGTCTCGCCTGAAGAGCATTTTGTTAGCTTGGATCCAGTTCTCCAAACTGTTAAGGTCATATTGAATCCTGATTCTGTCTTCTGCGGCATCAGCTACCCCTTCCACTTTGGTATTGTCTGCAAATCTGATGTGCATTTCCTCAGTTCCTTCATCCCAGTCATTTATAAAGACTCTGAACAACAAAAGGCCTCACCCCTTGTCATTTCCCCCCAGGATGATGAGGAACCATTAATGAGTACTCTTTGGGTTTGGCCAGTCAACCAGCTACAAATCCACCTAACAGTTACCTCATTCAATCCACATTTTACCAGCTTCCTCACATGGATATCATGGGGGACTTTGTCAAAAGCCTTATTGAAATCAAAATACACTATGTCCACAGCAGGTATGTCCAAAGTCTGGCCCCGGGGCCAAATGTGGCCTGCTGGTTGGTTTAATCCAACCCCACTGGCAGTTTCTTTCCTGGGTGTGGGCGGCGGTTCCACTGGGCAGTTAGTCACTTCGGCTTGCTAACCGCAGGGAGCCAAATGTGGCCCGCCGGTCGGTTTAATCCAGCCCCACTGGCAGTTTCTTTCCTGGGTGTGGGCGGCGGTTCCACTGGGCAGTTATTCACTGCGGCTTGCTAACCCGCCCACCAGTTGGCTCTTGCAGCTGCTTGCCGTGCGGCTCTTGGAGCCGGCCATTTGTTTGCTCGTACATGTGCCTTGCTCTTTACCCTGGTTGTTGACCGGCTTGTGCATGTGCCCTGTGTGCGGCTCGAGAACCCATCCAGCCATCGTCTCGCATATGTGCCCTCCTCTCTATCCCTGTTGGTTGCCTGCTCGTGCTGGCACTCTGTGTGCAGTTCTAGGTCCCGTCCACCAGTCGGCTTTTGCATGTGCCCACCTCTGTATCCTATCCGTCTGCTGGCTGTCGCAGGCGGCTGGCGTTCGGCCTTCTCTTCTGCCCGCCATTTGGCTCTCCCTCTGTGCTGCCTGCGATCCAAGCCAAAAGGTATATGAAAAGTATTATTTGACTAATCCTTTAAAAAGGTCTGGAACTCTGGGGGGAAATCCTAAGAAAGCTCAACAACTTCAATCAATCCTTAAAAAAGGTCAACAACTTCGGTCAGCCCTCACGCATCAAATCTCTTCATCAAATCTGGCCCTTTTTGAAAAAAAGTTTGGACATTCTTGGTCCACAGCATGAAATGAGATGAATTTGGCATGACTTAATTTTGATAAACCCGTGCTAGCAATGTTATCATTTTGTTATCCTTGTTTTGAGCACATTATTTTATTGGTTACAATTTTATTGCTTCCATAGTATGTATAGATGTCTGCTAGAAGACATCTCCCAGGGCCAGCCCAAGACATTTTGGCTCCTGAGGCAGACCCCAAAATCACACACCACTCCCTGCCGTGGGTAAAGAAAGAGCTACATCAGAACAAGGGGGAAGAAGGATTACCTTGGGATCTGCTGCCCTGGTAGATCCTATTGCTTGAAGCAGTTGCCTCACCTTGCATCACAGGTGGGCTGGCCCTGTCACCTTCTTTAATGAAAGATTATTGAGCAAGCTCAAAAGAATTTATTGCTGTGAAAGGATTGACTAAGGCAGGGGTAGGCAACCTAAGGCCCGTGGGCTGGATGCAGCCCAATCGCCTTCTCAATCCGGCCCACAGTCAGTCTGGGAATCAGTGTGTTTTTACATGAGTAGAATGTGTCCTTTTATTTAAAATGCATCTCTGGATTATTTGTGGGGCATAGGAATTCGTCCATCGCCCCCCCCCCCAAATATATAGTCTGGCCCACCACGTGGTATGAGGGACGGTGGCCGGCCCACAGCTGGAAAAAGTTGCTGACCCCTGGACTAAAGGCATTAATTTACCCAGGTTTTAATGTGACTCGATCAGTAAATCAGTCAAATTTTTGGAATAAGGAATGGTGAGTGATATCTCTGTTTTGAAAGATCGTGACATCTCCAGTGGAGGGCCTGCTTCAATTCTGGGGAAAGTTAATTTTTCCTAGTCTCCTAGGGACATAGCTGCGAAATGTGCATGAAATGTGTATCTTAGGTAAAAGGGCTTACTATAATCCATATTTTCAGAATAAAATGCACACAAACCCAAATGTGCATTTTGTGAAAAAAGTGTAAAAAATAATTCACATTTTTGTGCAGGGTTTTTGGTTTTTTTAAAAAATAATACTGATTGATACAGAAATAATATGGAGCAGTAGCGTGGGCGGCGGGGGGGTTTCTCATGAATCCACCAAACATTTCCCTCTGATGGCCTCTCCTGCAGTCCCTAAACTAGCCTGCTTCATAGAGATGAAGTGGATGACACCAGTACATTATTGATGTGGGGCATGTTGTTGTTTAGGAGTTTTGTCCCAGTAAAATATTGTTGTTGTTTAGTCGTTTAGTTGTGTCCGACTCTTCATGATCCCATGGACCAGAGCACGCCAGGCACTCCTGTCTTCCACTGCCTCCCGCAGTTGGATCAAACTCATGTTCGTAGCTTCGAGAACACTGTCCAACCATCTCGGCCTCTGTCGTCCCCTTCTCCTAGTTCCCTCAATCTTTCCCAACATCAGGGTCTTTTCCAAGGAGTCTTCTCTTCTCATGAGGTGGCCAAAGTATTGGATCCTCAGCTTCATGATCTGTCCTTCCAGTGAGCACTCAGGGCTGATTTCCTTCAAAATGGATAGGTTTGATCTTCTAGCAGTCCATGGGACTCTCAAGAGTCTCCTCCAGCACCATAATTCAAAAGCATCAATTCTTCAGCAACCAGCCTTCTTTATAGTCCAGCTCTCACTTCCATACATCATAACTGGGAAAACCATAGTTTGAACTATACGGACCTTTGTCGGCAAGGTGATGTCTCTGCTTTTTAAGATGCTGTCTAGGTTTGTCATTGCTTTTCTCGCAAGAAGCAGGCATCTTTTAATTTCATGACTGCTGTCACCATCTGCAGTGATCATGGAACCCAAGAAAGTAAAATCTCTCACTGCCTCCATTTTCCCCCCTTCGATTTGCCAGGAGGTGATGGGACCAGTGGCCATGATCTTGGTTTCTTTGATGTGGAGCTTCAGACCATATTTTGTGCTCTCACCCTCATTAAAAAGTTCTTTAGAATCATAGAACTGTAGAATTGCAAGAGTCATCTAGTCCAACCCCCTGCACTGCAGGAATCTCAACTAAAGCATCCATTACAGATGGCCATCCAGCCACTGCTTAAAAACCTCCAACAAAGGAGAGTCCATCACCTTCCAGGGGAGACTGTTCCACTGTCAAACAGCTCTTGCCATCAGAAAGTTCTTCCAAAAGTTTTGTTGGAATCTCTTGTAATTTGGATCCATTGGTTTGGGTCAAACCCTCCAGAGTAGGAGAAAGCAAGCTTGCTCCATCTTCCATGTGACCTTCAACTTACATATGTTATGTGGAATTGGGGGGGGGCACTATCTTGTCCTTTACCCCAGGCATCAAAATGTCTTGGAACAGCTCTGCTTGCAAATGAACATGTGTGTAATCAACATGGACTGGAAACAGCCTGCTCTGTCCAGCATCCAGCATCACCAATGACTGAGACCTACAGAGAAATATCAACAGTGCCGTCTTAAGCATATTGGGCGCCCTGGCGCCGTGGTGCGATGATCGTTCCGGTGCCCCCCCCCCGCCCCGTTTCTCACTGTGGTGGGCGGGCGCAGCCACGCGGCGCCCTGGCACCCTGTGCCACCCGGGCTTGCCTTAGAGTCGGCCCTGAATATCAACATCCCCTCCTATGTCTCATCACCTCTTCTTCATGTTGTTCCTTTCCCTCCACCTTCTCCACTTTCTTTCCATCTTCCCCACCTCTTCCATACTTTTGATTCCCTATCACAGTTCTAATAAGATGTTTCTGGATGTAATGTTTGGACATAATATATATGTACACATATATAGGTCTTCTTCCACTCAAGTGTAAGCAAAGAAACAGGACTGGCTCTGCCATTAGGCAAAGTGACACAGTCACTTTAGGTGGCAGATGCTGGGGCAGTGATAGCAGCTCCCCAGGCACTTCCTCAGAGCCCCTTGGGCACCCCCATTCTCAGCAATCAGATGTCATGGGATGGCTGCCTGCCCCACAGTCTTCCAACACCTAGCCAGCATTTCAAAAAAGGAATGGAAGAAAGATCCCTCCAAACTTTTGTTGCTGTTGTTAAAACCACTTTTAAGTGCTAACATGTAGATGTTATAGGTGAAAAACACAAAGTAGGCTAAAAGGGCACCTGAATATGTAAACGCCTTGCAAAAAGCGAGTGAAGAGAGCAGACCCAGGAAACGCCTACTGTAGAAGTGCTCACAAAGTCTATATGCCTTCTCCAACATCTTTGTGCCCCCAGATGTTTTGGACTATGGCTCTTCATCACTCCCAACCCAGAGTAATTGTTATAATACATATTAATACCTGCAATTTTTGTGTTCGAAGTGACTGTGCAACTTGTGAAAGGAGGGCACCCCAAATTCAGGACACCTGTACCAAATTGCCCTTTCTCATGTCACCATGTATCTAATTTCAGGATGATGAACACTATCGAAAGGTCATCAGAAAGCCCTGGCCAGACACACAACTTGGTTCACTTAATCTCTTAAACTTAGATTCTAGGGAGGGATGTTGGAGGAATCTGTTGAAAGCAAAATATCAAGAGAATTTCCTTCTGTGCTCCAATTTGCCTCTCCTCTCCCACCATATCACAGCACAAATTCTTGTTATAAATGTTTTTCATTTTAGCTCATTACAACGAACTTCTTTTCATTTTAAATCACACATTTTAAATTACTTTGCAACGTACATTGCTTACATATTCATTGATACTTAACTGCCATTGTTCCAACAGGTGCCTGAGGCAGTCTATATGTACTAAGGCATGGGTAGGCGTACTAAGGCATGGGTAGGCAAACTAAGGCCCGGGGGCAGGATCTGGCCCAATTGACTTCTAAATCCGGCCCACAGACAGTCCAGGAATCAGCGTGTTTTTACATGAGTAGAATGTGTCCTTTTATTTAAAATGCATCTCTGGGTTATTTGTGGGGCATAGGAATTGGTTCATTCCCCTCCCCTAAAATATAGTCTGTCCCCCAGCAAGGTCTGAGGGACAGTGGACCAACCCCCTGCTGAAAAAGTTTGCTGGCCCCTGTACTAAGGCTATGATCCTAGGCATGTTTACTCAGACATAAAGGTAAAGGGACCATTAGGTCCAGTCGTGACTGACTCTGGGGTTGCGGCGCTCTTCTCATGTTATTGGCCGAGGGAGCCGGCGTACAGCTTCCAGGTCATGACAAAGCCACTTCTGGCGAACCAGAGCAGCGCACGGAAACACCATTTACCTTCCCGCTGTAGCAGTACCTATTTATCTACTTGCACTTTGACGTGCTTTCGAACTGGCAGGAGCTGGAATAGAGCAATGGGAGCTCACCCCATCGTGGGGATTCGAACCACCGACCTGCTGATCAGCAAGCCCTAGGCTCTGTGGTTTAACCCACAGTGCCACCGGCGTCCCTTTATTCAGACATAAAGTACACTAAAGGTGGGACTTACTCCTTGGTAAATAGGGTTAGGGTTACAGCTTCGTTCCTACAGTGTGGTGTAGTGGTTAAGAGCGGTAGACTCGTAATCTGGTGACCCAGGTTTGGGTCTCGGCTCCTCCACATGCAGCTGCTAGGTGACCTTGGGCTAGTCACACTTCTCTGAAGTCTCTCAGCCCCACTCACCTCAAAGAGTGTTTTGTTGTGGGGGAGGAAGGGAAAGGAGATTGTTAGCCACTTTGAGACTCCTTCAGGTAGTGATAAAGCGGGATATCAAATCCAAACTCTTCTCTCTCTTCCTCTTCTTCTTCAACAGTATATGTTAATATCAGGTGGAACAAATTTCACTATTGTTCTTTTCACACAGAAGTAAGTGATATCTTTGGTCACCTGTGCTCCTCAGTTAAAGGCCAGGGTCTTCCTCAAAGTGGAGAGAAGCGTCTGCATTTCTGACTGTTTCAACCGAGGGAAGACTTTCTAACATCAGCTTCAAACAAATGCATTAGGTTGTTTAGTGTCCAAATAGATTCTCTCCCTCATCTTCTTCAGAAGCTGCAGTAAACACAAGTTTATTTACATGGAAACCACTTAACTTGAAAGGCTGTGAAGCTGTCAATAAATTGTAAGATACACTAAAAATAGTTTATTATTTTTTATTCTAAGCTTGCCACCACCCAGATGCTTAACATTTGGGGCTGAGAAAGAAAGAGTGGGAAATAGGAAGGAGAGGGAAGTGGAAGGACCTGACCCCCTGTGACCATGACTTTCTCAATGAATGAAGAGGGCTGTTTACGAGGTAGAGATGGCTTATCTAAAAGCGTATGTTTAGTATTTGCCACCCTTCAGTGCCAGCACGCCTCTCTTCAGAGTGTGGTTCATAAGTCACTGGAAGAAACCGCATGCTGTGAAGACTAAACATTCTTTGAGTAAGCCTCCTCTCCAACTGGAGAGGGTAGTTACTGAATTTTTCCAAATAAATAAAGCAAACAAGTTACTTCAGGAAGAAAATCACAGCTATATGATTTATGATAGTGAGTTGGTCTGCTGAGCAGAGAATGAACCCAGTGAATCAGCTGTCACAGGCCACCCATCGAGGTCTGTGTTGCCTCCAATGCCTTCCCTCGCTCTAAGTGGTACACAGCCACCAGCAGTTTAGGCCTGTCCTGGCATTAAGTAATGTGGGCAGGTTCCTAACTAGTTCCACTAATTTGCAGCTTACCTCCAAGCTCCAAAATGGACTGATATTAATGAGAGAATATAGGGATCCTATTTACAGTCTTCTGGCACAGAGAAATTTAAAAAGGTGCCTCCAAAATCAATGTTTGCTTTGCTGAGGGCCTCCTTAGGTGTACATTGGAAACAATTCCATCGATCTGACACAGTTAAGTCATCTTGAAACCAGGTTTGCTAGCCAGTAGTAGTCTGTAGTCCAGAATCAACAGCCTAATGGTGTTGAGCAATACCAGACACCCCAAGACAAAAGGGGGTGGAAAGTGCAATGTGTGACATAGTAACTGATGAATGATGGCTAGAGATTATATAATGGGGCAAATGGATTGCTTGTCTCCTTTGTGAACCTGTGACCCAACTCATCATCTGGTAACCTTAAATTCATGAGTAGTTTTAGAGACTTGTTCCCCCCTGGCAAAACCCAGAAAGTGTGCTGCAATGCACCCACAGTTACATAGCAACTGATTTTATGTTGAATTAACTCCTCTTATTGGATTTTCCCCCGATTGAGTAAATCTGAATTTACTGTGGAAAAAGTGCAGATGTCACGTGGACAAGGGTGAAAAGAAATGGGACATGTGGAAGTGCAAATCCATATTAAACTCCTATGGGGTCAGCCACCATTTTGGTGGGTGGATGACTGTGGTTTACCACCATCTTACTGCCTCAACCGTTACTGTGACAGTAGAAAGAGCAAGTCCCATGTCAAAGCAGATAATGCATGAATTTGCCTTAAGTTATAGGTAGATAAGTGATGTTATGACACAATTACTAGGAATGATCTTCTTTGGTAGTGAATAGCTGGGGCTCCTGAAGACAGGAGTGCCTGGCGTGCTATGGTCCATGGGGTCACAAAGAGTCGGGCATGACTAAAAGACTAAACAACAACAAGCTGGGGCTCCCAAAGCAGAATTGCTGAGGTAAAATAGTACTATTTTGTACTTTGGGCAACTGTGATGGACCTGTTTTTAAGAAGTCATACCCTCCAAATTATTGCAAATAATAATAGGGAATCATCCCTATTTCCCCCATCATCTTACAGTCTTCCTCTGCATATATTGCTGAGGGGTCCTATGCCGATCATTTGTATGCTAGATGTATTTGTTTACTCTTATAACCTGACCTGCTCTTTTAAAAGCTTACAAGATGTTTGACACTTCAACCTAAGCTTTTAAAAGAGCAGGACAAGTTACAAGAGTAAACAAATATATGCAGAGTAAACAAACATATGCAGAGGATTAGGGGTCCTGTGCTCTCCAGTTATTACTGAATATGGCCAATTATGGAATTATGGGAGCTGGGGTTCAGCAACATCTGGAAAAATGATTTTTCCACTTCTGGGAAAAATCTGCTGGTAAATGTTCAAAGTGAGAGGAAAACCAAGACGATCAAGTACCGGTATTTGTTAGAGACTAGAGTAAATTTGTAGTTTACTTAAAAAACCACTGTAAACAGTTAAAATCATTGGTAGTGTTGTAATGACATTTGTAATGTGAAATTGATTGTGATAATTAGGGATATACAATAGTTGGATAAAGTAAAAGATGCAGAAAACTTAAACTTTTGAATTGGTTAGAGATATATAAAAATGTGAAAATCCTATTAAAAATTATTTTTAAAAAAAACAAAGTGAGTTTTACTGACCTGTGAAATGGCAGGCTGCACCCTCTCATGCTTTAGTGTTCATTACAGAGGTGGATGCTCGAGATGAGGAGCATTCCCTCTCCCTTGCCTCCTCGGAGAGCAGACTTCTGGAGAGCCTGGGGAGAGACTTGAACCTTGAAAACAACTTTAGTAATTCACATCAACTCTTTTCGAAAGTATTTCCCGGACTTCTGGTCTACTGCAATTTCAGATTGGTGGGGAAATCTCGAGCTCCGAGATTCCCCTGCACGGTAAGGGAGAGGGGAGCCGCGAGAGCGCCGCAGACTCCCCAAAGAACCCCAGATCGAGCTTTCTGGGGACGTGGAGATTCAGCTGAGCCCAGACACGTATCCTCTGCTCGTAACCCCGTAAGCTCTATTAAGAGCCCCGAGAGCGAGCGGAGTGGATATGTGGGCTTTTGGAATCGATTCGCTGCCTTTGTCGTGTGAAGCTCCATGCCAACTGACAGCTAAGTGGTGGATTCTTCCTAAATTGAAGATTGAAGACATTGGCTATCATGAGTAACAAATCAAATTTGGAAATTAAAAATTTGGACCATGAAAAGGATTTAAAAAATAAAGGAAGTCAGTCCTTTCCGCTGCGCTAAAAGCGAAAGAAAGACGAAAGTAAGCAGCTACAGCCAGAAACAATTTTCAGAAAAATAAAACTTCCAAATCCTGACCTGGAAATTCCCCGCAAAGTCAGGGCAAGGGGGAGAAGAGACTTTAGTGTGAATAGTCCTGGAATTATAGAAAATAAGATTGTAAATACATCACTCTTTTCTTTGTGAATGAAGAACCGAGGGTTCGGCCAGTCACTGACGTCACAATAGAGAACTGCTGAACTGTTGAAGTCTCATTTCTTATTTAGACCCTTTGAAGTTCCCTGCAGCAGTCTGAGCTGCTGGAAAGGACTTTTTAAGGTAATATTGGAAGCCTATGTGCCCACTCTTCACATTTAGAGACTCTGAAGCATAAACTGCTTAGAAATTTTAAGATTGAGGCAGTCTTGCAATATATTATTGACTGTAATTGGAGAGTTGCATTGCTTACCAGCCCTCTGCTGCTGGCTAGGGGAACAACTGTTGTTTGCCCTTGACAGCACAGCTGCCTGCCTAATACTTTGACTATGGCTAAAACTACAAGTGAGAAATCCAAAATACAGCCTAGTAAAAGTTCAGTAACAGCTACATATCAAGATCAGATCCTGGCTGCTTTGGCAGAAATTAAGACAGAAGTAAGATCCAATACCACAGGATTACAGACAGTTACACAACACCTGGATAAAATAGATGCAAGTGTAAAATCAAATACAGAAGGAATACAGGAAATTAAGCAAGATATTGGGATTTTGAGAAAGGAGGTCCAAGATAATATAATTCAGATACAAGCAATGGATGTCAGAGTCACAGAATTGGAAGCCCATAGACAAGAACTTGAAAAACAAGAGGAAGCAACCCCAATTGTGATTGCTTTTCTTCAGATGAAGGAACATGAATCTCATTAGCGCCTGAGGAATTTTCCAGAGACCGAACAGGGGAATTTAAAAGAAGTAATAATTCAAGAATTTGTCTCACAGTGGGATCTGGTTAAAGAAGAACTTGAGAAGACAGTGGAGAAAGTCTACAGATTTGGACCTAGAGGGAAGAAAGGATCAAGAATGGTGGGAGACTGCATTGTGATATTCCAGACCAGAGAACAAAGAGACGCAACATTAGGACTACATTACAGAAAGAATCTGAAGATACAGCAACAACAAGTGATACTCTTTAAAGAAATTCCAAAATTATTCTTGGGTTACTTACGTAACTCTGATTCCAAAACCAGATGTGTATAGAACACAGATTAAGAATTATCACCCGATCTCCCTTTTAAATGTGGATTGCAATTTTTTTTGCTAGTATTTTAGCCTCAAGATTGAAAAAGGTGTTAAATGATCAAATACATCAAGATCAGATGGGGTTTTTTTACCCACAAAACATGTGAAAGATAATATTAGAAATATAATTGATGTGTTAGAAAGGTTGAAAGAAAAATATACCAAAGCAGTGTTAATTTTCATAGATGCAGAAAAGGCATTTGATAATGTTTCTTGGAATTTTATGATAAGAAATTTGGAAAATATGGAGGTTGGGCAAGGGTTTATTAATGGTATAAATGCAATCTATTCAGAACAGAAAGCGAAAATAATGTGGTATCAGAGGAAATTAGAATTGAAAAAGGTACCAGGCAAGGGTGCCCACTCTCCCCTCTACTTTTTATAATTGTCCTGGAGGTCATGTTGAATATGATAAGGGAAAATCATAGAATCATAGAGTTGGAAGAGACCACAAGGGCTATCCAGTCCAACCCCGTGCCAAGCAAGAAACACCATCAAAGCATTCTTGACATATGCCTGTCAAGCCTCTGCTTAAAGACCTCCAAAGAAGGAGACTCCACCACACTCCTTGGTAGCAAATTCCACTGCCGAACAGCTCTTACTATCAGGAAGTTCTTCCTAATGTTTAGGTGGAATCTTCTTTCTTGTAGTTTGAATCCATTGCTCCGTGTCCGCTTCTCTGGAGCAGCAGAAAACAACCTTTCTCCCTCCTCTATATGACATCCTTTTATATATTTGAACATGGCTATCATATCACCCCCTTCCACCACCCTTCTGAGTGATACCCCCTCCCCTCCCCACCCCTCCCCACCCCTTCTCTACATAAGCGCCTGGGGACTCCTATTTCAGTGTATCTGAAGAAGTGTGCATGCACACGAAAGCTCATACCAAAATAAAAACTTAGTTGGTCTTTAAGGTGCTACTGAAGGAATTTTTTTATTTTACTTCGACCCAGACCAACACGGCTACCTACCTGTAACCATATCACCCCTTAACCTTCTCTTCTCCAGGCTAAACTGAATGAATATGAAAATGAAGATGTGAAAGGTATAGGAGTGGGATCTAAACAGTATAAATAAAAAGCTTTCGCTGATGATTTAGTATTAACTTTACAGGACCCAGAGACCAGTGCAGTTAAAGCACTGGAAATAAATCAGGAGTTTGGACAGCTTGCAGGGTTTAAATTGAATAAAGTGAAAACCAAAGTATTGGGTAAGAACTTAACACCAGAAGAAATATACAATCTACAGGATGCTAAAGGTTTGACGTTTGTTAAAAGGGTGAAATACCTGGGAGTAAATATGACAGGAAAGAATTTAGATTTATTTAAAAATAATTATGAAAAATTGTGGAATGTAATCAAGAGAGATTTGGATATATGGTCGAATTTGAAATTATCTTTGATGGGCCGAATATCTGTGATAAAGATGAATGTATTGCCAAAAATATTGTTTTTGTTTCAAGCATTACCTATTGTTGATAATTTAGGATGTTTTAAAGAATGGCAAAAGGTATTATCAAGATTTATCTGGCAGGGGGGAAAACCAAGAATTAAATACAAATTGTTAACGGACACTAAAGATAGAGGAGGTTTTTCCCTGCCGGATTTAATGTTATATTTTGAAGCAGAAACTTTTTGCTGTATGAAAGAATGGTTTTTACTCGATAATACTGATGCATTAGATTTGGAGTGTCATGACAATGCATTTGGTTGGCATGCATATCAGTGGCATGACAAGATTAAGGTTCATAAAGGTTTTAAATGTCATATAATCAGAAAATCATTATATGATGTGTTAGAAAGGAGAACACCCAGGTGGATTTCACCTTTAGAGGCTAAGGCGCATAAAAAATTGAATATGGAAAATAAGGGGTTGAAGTATAAAGATATTTTGGTGAAAGGAGATCATTTTAAGTTAAGAACATATGAACAGTTGAAGGATAATATAAATGATTGGTTACAATATTATCAAATAAATTAAATGTTCAAAATGGATAAAAAAAGTAGGCTTTCAGATAAAAAAAAGTCTAAATTTGAGATGGAATTGTTACAGTCTAAAACAAAGAATCTTTCAAAAATGTATAATTTATTGTTGGAATGGCATACAAAAGATGAACAAGTGAAATCTGTTATGATTGATTTGGCGAAAGATGTGGGTCATAATATCATGATGGAGGATTGGGAAAGGTTGTGGAAGAAGAATATGAAGTTTACCGTGTGTAATGCTTTAAGAGAAAAGATGAAAAGGATGTACAGATGGTATCTTACACCGGTAAAATTAGCTAAGATTTATCATAAACATGATAATAAATGTTGGAAATGTAAGAATGTGGAAGGGACCTTTTACCATATGCGGTGGATGTGCCCCCAAGTAAAGAACTTCTGGGAAAAGATTCATAATGAAATGAAAAAAGTGTTGAAAAACACTTTTGTTAAGAAACCAGAAGCTTTTTTTCTAGGGATAGTTAGAGAAGAATTACCTAAAAAAGATATTTCGTTTTTTTCTGTATGCCACAACAGCAGCGAAAATTTTATTATCTAAGAACTGAAAGAGCGAAGACATACCAACAGTGGATGTAAATAATAATAAATAAATAAATAAATAAATAAATAAATAAATTATTATTTATACCCCGCCCATCTGGCTGGGTTTCCCCAGCCACTCTGGGCAGCCTCCAACAGAAAAATGAAATAAAATAATCTATTAAACATTAAAAGCCTCCCTAAACAGGGCTGCCTTCAGATGTCTTCTAAAAATCTGTAGCTGTTTTTCTCTTTGACATCTGATGGGAGGGCATTCCACAGGGCGGGCGCCACTACCGAGAAGGCCCTCTGCCTGGTTCCCTGCAACTTGGCTTCTTGCAGCAAGGGAACCGCCAGAAGGCCCTCGGTATTGGATCTCAGTGTCCGGGCAGAACGATGGGGGTGGAGACGCTCCTTCAGGTATATTGGACCGAGGCCATTTAGGGCTTTAAAGGTCAGCACCAACACTTTGAACTGTGCTCCGAAACAATGGCAGATGAAGATGATTGAATTTATGGAACTGGCTGAACTGACTGGGAGACTTTGCGACCAGAGGGAAGAGTCGATGGAAGAAGATTGGAATAAATTTAAAGTGTATATAAGAAATAATTGCAATATTGGGAACGTCTAATATGAGATTTGGAAGTATATGGAGGTTGTAGAGGTGGTTTTGTAGAGGTATTATAGTATATTTAGATTTAGATATAAGTGTTAAATAAGAAATGAAATGTTTGTTAAGGTAAAAGGATTGGATTATGATTGTCAAGGAAAAATAAGAGGATTGAAGTATGATATAGAAATTACTAAGGATGGTATATAATGAAACGCAGTTAGGAGGGATATGAGGAAGTCAACAATGTTAGGATATATGAACGATAAATATGGTTTCTTTTTCTTTTTTTATTTGTTTGGTATTTTCTTGTTTTTTGTGTTTTTCAGTTTTATAAAATCAATAAATATATTTCAAAAAGAGAGAGAAAGTATTTCCCAAAGACAAAATCGAGAGATTGATTTAGACCAGTGTTTCTCAACCTTTTTGGGCCACGGCACACTTGTTCCGTGAAAAAAATCACGAGGCACACCACCATTAAAAAAGTTAAAAAAATTAACTCTGTGCCGCCCTATATTATAATTATGACTGTAAGAAACACTTGCCAAATATTGCTTTCCAGCTGGTCAGCGCTGCTGAGTTCTTAAAAGATCCGGGTTTCTGATCCACCCCACCCGACCCCGCCGTCCCGTATCTTACCCTATGTGTGTTCTCGGACTTGTGAGAGGATGATTTGGTCTTCATGCCTCCGTGAATTAGCAACAAACTACCTTTTGAATGATGGAGATTGAATATTTTAAAAGTAGCTACTTGAAGTCCGCTCGGTTTTCCAAAAAAGAGACACACGTGCGGCACTATTAGCTGCTGGGGGCTGCCATCTTGGCTAAAGGATTCTGGGATGATCCTGTCACGTGAGGCATGGAGAAAATGGAAATAATGAAAGCTGATTGGTCTGTGGAAACTAAAAGGGCCGAAGAAATAGGACGCCCAGGGAGGTGGAGTTTGCAGCTGCAAAATCGCCCTTCTCGTCGCCGCATGTCGCGGTATACCAGCCAGCGTCTCGCGGCACACTAGTGTGCCGCGGAACAGCGGTTGAGAAACGCTGATTTAGACTGTTGCAAAGGCTGTTTCAATGGCAGTGTGCATGTGTGTGTGTGTGTGTGTTGTGGGAAACCCATTTCATTTTATGCAGTCTGATACGGAACAGCTCTCTACTAGTTAAGAATCCACTCTTTACCACAGATGATGTCAGAAATCTATTTTTAAGTTCTTTTAATTAGCATTTCTGAGCCTCATGCTGGAAGCAGCTGTAATGAAGTCATTTATGACACACACAGTTCAGGAGCCAAATGAAAGACTGTAAACCAAATTCCAACATAATGTAATAGTGGTTAATCGTCAACAGAAGTAACATTTAAACAAGTTGCTTTAATACATATTTTCTTTGTCTTCTAAGTCCAGCAAACTGGATAGAGCTTTTATAGTAATTTAAACCTAGTGCCTAAGCCTTGGGGTGACCTAATTCTGCTTGGGTTTAATAGATTGATCTGCAGACACTGCTGGAAGCACAATTAGGCTACAAGACCAAAAGTCTTTAATCATTTACTCAAAAGTAAATTATAAACTTGAAGGAAGTCATCACATGAGGACAGCCATCTTGACTTCATCTATGTCTCAATAAATTATCAATATTTAATATTTCATATAATTCTGTCTCAAATAACTGATGTTATTGTGTTGATGTCCAGACACATAATAATAATTATTCGAGTTTTTCGCAATTCTGTCTATTTTAACTTTCAGAAATAAGACTCTTGGTCAGTCTCTGTCTGTACTGAAGCTTAAGGCCTCAGGCCTCTTCTTCTTAATTAAATAACACTTCTAAATAATCTAGCTGTGTGCATAATTTTATTATGTTTCATAATTATAAAGATGGCTAGCAAAATTTGCACTTTACTCTCTAACAGAAATTTAGAATATGACTTGGAAACTAATTGTACATTAAAAAATCTGTCAGATTTAGTTAAGTTCTTTTCTAGTCTACAATTAAAGTGGTAACATAGCAGAGACTTGTCAGCATGTGACTTGCTGAATGGTTCCTAGATGAATAACATTAGGAAGGCATTGTTCGTGCATGCATTTTGACTAGTCGAATTAACAAAAACATTTGGTTGTGTAGTTATTTGTGGCTTCTTTTAGTTGGGTGGGATCTGCAAAACCGTTGTTTTGTTTGTATAGATATTTAGGCTTTTATAGGTTATGTTTGTTATAATTGGTTTTAGTGTTTATACTGTTTTACTGAGTTACTTTGGGTCACTTTTGTGAGGAAAGATACACCATCACTTCGTAGAAAGCATGGCCTCCATGGGGCTGTCCCTGAATAAGTCTCATAGCCGCGGACATGCCTTGGACCTGGTGTTTACCTCTCTGGATGTTTGTGATCTGACACTATGTAAAAGCGAAACTAACGAAGTGCCATGGTCAGATCACTACCTGGTGCAACTGGACTTCTCTGTGCCCCTTCACCTCTGCAGGGAGGTGGGACTGATTCGGAGGGTCCGCCCTGCCCCCCACTTAATGGATCCAAATGGTTTCCAGAGAGTGGTAGGGGATGCTTTATCCCATGTTGATGGCCTTTCAGCCGATTCCCTGGTGGCCCGCTGGAATGTGGAGTTAACCAGGGCTATTGACTGTTTGGCTCCGAAGTGCCCTTTCCAATTGCATGGAGCCCGGACAGCCCCATGATTTTCCCTGGAGCTGAGGGAAATGAAACAATCGCTGAGACGGCTAAAGCGCCGGTGGTGGATAACTCATTCTGAAGCTGACCGGACACGGGTTAGAGCTCAATGTTGAGCCTACCAAGTGGTGGTAGCGATGTCGAAGAATACTTTCTTCATTGCCTGTATTGCATGTGCAGAAAACAGCAGACGGAGACTCTTTCAGGTGGTTCGCAATTTAGCGGAACCACCTGCTCCATCGGGGCCCAGTACAAGCCGCATGATCTCCTGCAATAATTTTGCAAAGGTTTTTTTTGCAGATAAAGTCACTCAGATTCAGGAAGAGGTAGACTCCACCGTGGGAGCAGGGCCTGGTGGGGATGCAAAAGTCCTGTCTAGTCACGTTGCGTGGGATCAATTCCAATCTGTTACCACTGAGGATATGGACAGGCTGCTTGGATGAGTGAAACCAACCACCTGTCTCCTATAAAAGCTAGCTGGGAAGGGCTGGGCGATGGGCTTCGCAGGATGGTGAATGCTTCTCTCTGTGAGGGAGCCTTCCCAGACCCGCTGAAAGAGGCAGGTATTAAACCGCTTCTTAAAAAACCATCTTTAGATGCGGCCAATATGGCCAACTATTGCCCAGTCTCAAATCTCCCATTCTTGGGCAAGGTGATTGAGCGAGTGGTTGCTGAACAACTCCAGGGACGCCTGGAAGAAGCGGACCATTTGGATCCCTTCCAGTCGGGATTCAGGCCTCATCATGGGACTGAAACTGCCTTGGTCGCACTGGTTGATGATCTCCGGTGGGCTAGGGACAAAGGTGATAGCTGTTTCCTAGTTCTGCTATATCTCTCAGCGGCTTTTGACACCATCGACCATAACATCCTTCTGGACCATCTAGAGGGATTGGGAGCTGGGGGCACTGTCATACAGTGGACCCGCTCCTTCCTCCTGGGCCTTTCCTGGGTTCAGAAAGTGGTGGGGGGGATGAGTGTTCAGACCCCTGGGCTCTCACTTGTGAGGTGCCTCAGGGTTCTGTCCTCTCCCCCGTGCTTTTTAACATCTACATGCAGCCGCTGGGAGAGATCATCAGGGGGTTTGGGCTGGGTGTTCATCAGTATGCGGATGATACCCAGCTCTACCTCTCTTTCAAATCAGAACCAGTGAAGGTGGTGAAGGTCCTGTGTGAGTGTCTGGAGGTGGTTGGAGGATGGATGGCGGCTAACAGATTGAGGTTGAATCCTGACAAGACAGAAGTACTGTTTGTGGGGAACAGGAGACAGGCATGTGTGGAGGACTTCCTGGTCCTGAATGGGGTAACTGTGCCCCTGAAGGACCAGGTGCGTAGCCTGGGAGTCATTTTGGACTCACAGCTGTCTATGGAGGTGCAGGTCAATTCTGTGTCCAGGGCAGCTGTTTATCAACTCCATCTGGTACGCAGGCCGAGACCCTACCTGCCTGCGGACTGTCTCGCCAGAGTGGTGCATGCTCTAGTTATCTCTCGCTTGGACTATTGCAATGGGCTCTATGTGGGACTACCTTTGAAGGTGAGCCGGAAACTACAATTAATCCAGAATGCGGCAGCTAGACTGGTGACTGGGAGCGGCCGCTGAGACCATATAACACTGGTCTTGAAAGACCTACATTGTCTCCCAGTACGTTTCTGAGCACAATTCAAAGTGTTGGTGCTGACCTTTACAACCCTAAACTGCCTCGGTCCAGTATACCTGAAGGAGCGTCTCCACCTCCATCATTCTGCCCGGACACTGAGGTCCAGTACCGAGAGCCTTCTGGCAGTTCCCTCACTGCAAGAAGCGAAGTTACAGGGAACCAGGCAGAGGACCTTCTCCGCCCTGTGGAACACCCTCCCAGCAGATGTCAAAGAGAAAAACAACTACCAGACTTTTAGAAGACATCTGAAGGCAGCCCTGTTTAGGGAAGCTTTTAATGTTTAATAGATTGTTGTATTTTAATATTCTGTTGGAAGCCGCCCAGAGTGGCTGGGGGAACCCAGCCAGATGAGCGGGGTATAAATAATAAATTATCATCATCATCATCACCACTGCTCAGATACTTTCATTCCTTCACATAAGGTTACAAAAATGAGTAGGACAACCTTCTGAAGCAGCAAATAAATGCATAGACATGGATCTCACTGGTTGCGGTGCCAGTACAAATGGTCCATACTCTGCGATCAGAATCTAGGAGGGGTTTTTTTGTGCTGATGTAAGTTGCAGTCTGGGCCTTCTGGTACCTGTTTGGATCACTGAGGAAGCGTTTAGAGCCATATTTTGCATATATATTTCTTTGAACCAGAGCAGGGGTAGGCAACCTAAGGCCCGTGGGCCGGATGCGGCACAATCACCTTCTAAATTTCACGGACAGTCTGAGAATCAGCGTGTTTTTACATGAGTAGAATTTGTCCTTTGATTTAAAATGCATCTCTGAGTTATTTGTGGGGCCTGCCTGGTGTTTTTACATAAATGGAATGTGTGCTTTTATTTAAAATGCATCTCTGGGTCATTTTTGGGGCATAGGAATTCATTCATTTCCCCCCCCCCCCAAAATATAGTCCGGCCCACCACATGGTCTGAGGGACGGTGGACTAGCCCCCGGATGAAAAAGGTTGCTGACCCCTGAACCAGAGACACAAAATGTTATTCACTCACCTGTTGAGTGACCTGAGTGTCTATAAAGATGAGGATTCAGTGTATTTCAATAGTAGAACCCCCACATTGTAACTCAGGAGACACTGATCAAAATTTTCCGCCCACTTGCGTGTGCCAGCAGCTAAATATGGCCCAAAGGAAACAAACTCTGCTGTTTGCTGGCAACTGAAGACACTGAAGTGTTTTTGATTAAATGAAACTAGCATCTAAGCCTGGGGAGGGGGAGGGAGGGCAAACAATACCACTTAATGATAAAATAGTACAATGTGAAAAGCGTTATCTATAAACATCAGAGAAAGTGGATCACACTCTAGTTGCTTGTCTTGCACACTAAGATCACAGGCCAAACTTCAGGCATGTAGCAATTCATCAAGAACTATTTGCTAAGAACCGGTTTTAAGAACAACTTTTTAGCTTTACTAGAGCCAACTGTCAAACTGTTTAAAATACCACTGAAAGAGAAAAATGGATTAGCACAAGTGTTTATTCTTACAAAATTCTTGTGCCACATTAGTCATGAAGGACAATGGAAAGAACGTAAAAAATGCTGGTTTTATAAGTCGGAAACTTGAAGAATTATAGATTAAGTAAACAAATGTGAATTTGGAACATATTAAAATGTCTTGTTTTAAAGAGAGAGGAAGTTTGTAAGACAGGGAAAATATGGAAGTGTCATTTATTGCTAAAAATTATTCATCTTAAAATGGTGCCATGAATGTAAACTGTTCTCTGTAAAATAGATATGATCACAGGTCAGGCAAACCCACAAAGTTAGGTTTTCTAAAGCCCATGTCATTCACTGCTTCCACATGGATGAGCATCCACAGCTGTAGTTCCTTATAAAGAAAGGCTCTTTTATCCATAGCAATTGTGTGCAAATAAGTTAAGTGGTAAATGACAAGTTTGGAAATTTCTTCCTTGTACAGTGGTACTTTGGTTTAAAACCATCTGTTCCAGAGGTCCGTTTGTAAACCAAAACAGGTTGTAACCCAAGGCACGCTTTCGCCAATGGGGCCTCCAAAAAAAATTGTTTGTAATCCAAAAATGTTTGCAAACCAGACTGTTTGTAAACCAAGGTACCACTGTAGAAAGGAAACCACCAGAACATTTTTAGATACTGCATCATTATGGATGACTGAGGCCACCTACATAATGCAAGAGGGCATGGACTGTGTGGTGAAAAGTGAAAGAGGTCTTCCCAATAATGCAAATATATTAGTGTCTTCCCAATAATGCAAATATATTAAATTCAAATTAGGGAAATATCTTTATTATGCCCACCAAAACGCCACAAAGTTTTTACACTATTTTGTGGTATTTTGATTGGCCTAATCAAAAATATTGCCCTAATATGCAGTTTGGAATCACCATATTGCTGGCACATCACTGCAGATCTGCAAGAGCTTTGTGTAAATGTTAAAAAGCAGAAGGGGAAAAGTAGGAGTCCTGTGTTGCTCATAACACAAGTGCTGTAGATAGAGAGTAGAAGTACCACTCTCTGGAGTAGATTTGTCAATACAGTCACCAATAATTTCCAGTACTGTATAATTTCTTCTGATGTTTTCTTTGAGGATGATTTTTAAATGAAGCCACTCCGTAATCATGCCGCTGCCATGAGTTTTAATTTCCTGAGCAATTTTTTGTTGGACCCATCCCAAGAATTCTGGCTTAGCCTCTTAGCTCTGCTTGTGGTCTTCCCTTGTAAGAACAGCATTGGACCATCAACCTTTGGCCTGTTCCACCAGGGTCTTCTTATATTCTCATGTCTGAGGAAACCAGAGGGGGAATGACCATGGCCCCATGAGCACTACTGACATATCCCGGGTTATCCAGTGCTTGAGGAGCTTCAAGACTGTGATCCAAGGGTGCTTGTTTTGCAGCCTTAGAGCTAGTTATACGTATACAGTGATTTTGTTTGCTGACTATGCTATGAGGATGCACAAAAAACACACAGATTTGCCAACTTGGAATGGTGAAATTGGGTAATTTATAAAATTGGAAGAATGTTAATATACCTACAGTACATCAACTTTCTGTTTAATAAAGGGGAAAAAGGTTTTCCAAGAGTATTTGTAGCAAAAGGTCAGGCCCCATTAATTTCCCAATGGCAAATCTCTCCTTTTCCCCTCCAGCATTTTGATGATTTTATTTCTAATGTGCAAAATCAGTCACTTTTTGTCAAGTAGCAAAAACATTTGATAACATTGGTTGTAGCCTCCTTGTAGAATGTTTGGTGAAAATCCACCAGCAAAGGTAACTGTAGCAGAAGAGTGCAATTTATCGTAAAAGTATCGTCTTAAAACCTGTGCTCTTTTTCCACTTGGAAGTCTGGTAGGGCTCTCATGGTGGTGGAGGAAGTGGGTGTGGATGTTATGGTCATCTTCAGTAGAGGAATGGCCCCTTTAGGGCTGGTGTTAGCAGAGCATAAACGAGAGAGGTTCTTAAATTATACTTGATTTGTGGGATGTTTTGTACTGCCAGAAAAAGCATGGATTGAATCAGCGAAACAGAATTGCTATTTTGGTATAGCTTGTAAGCTTTCTGGGCAACACATTTAACTCGTGTGTCTTAAGAGTTCTTATTTAGCTGGCGTTTTTCTGTTTGGATTCCTTTCCCTTTTACCCCTCAGCTGTGGTTATCCCCCAGATTTTAAGGCTTGGGATCATTTTCTCAATTTATCTTCTCTCTCTGGCAGCTATAATCCATTTAACTAACATTAATATAGTTTTATACTGATGAGTATAAAATTATCTTATTTTTTATTTCTTGTGCACACAGTATCTTAATCGTGACCTTTTCAAACCTCTTGCCTGTTTTCCCAACTCTGTGTTGTATCCCTTACTATCTTTCCTCCTTTGCAAGGATGCAGTCCATTCTAGATCTTCCAATCTAAAGAATTCTTTGACTTTTGCACCTTATTAAACCCACTAATTAGCTGCAGTGTTGCCCAACTCCACCCATTTAAGTATACTGATACTGGGAAATTGGTTCATTTGTCTTTTTGTGTCATATATTTCTCTTCTTTGCATTTCTTCTTCTTCAGTTTTACTACGGTATCTCTCCTTTGACTTACCGTATGTTTCTGCCGGATAGTAAGCTTTATCTGGATTCATTGGTTCCCATCCTTCACCAGGATTTTGGTGCCTTGGCTGCTCAGGTCGATGGTTGTACCCAGTGCATTTTTTCTAAAAAAAAGTTCAGGGGGGGGGTACTCTCATTTTGACTCAAGAAAACCACCATTTTATAGTTCAAATTGGGAAAAATAAATTCAGTAAATGGAAAAAAGTGCAAAGATTCAGAAACATTTTAGGGGTATGTATCCCCCTGCATCCCCTTAGACAAAAACCACTGGTTGTACCTAATTGAATAGGTAGGTGTATGTGGGAAGGATAAGACTGGCCCCTTTGGGAACAGGAAGATCCCCACCAATCTGTGACAAATTGCTATTCAAGGCATCCACCTCACCCTTGGGTGTGCTGGTACTAAGCCCTTAAACACCATTTCTTGTTATTATTTTTTTGAGCAACCTACCTTTAATCTTGCCATCCTTGAACTATATCAGGAAGGCTTCCTAAGTGTCAGGCACCAAGAGGCCAGAAAAGTACCCAGTACATATATCTACAGCGTAGCCAAAGCCCTTCAAACCATTCCTGTTCAAAATCTAAGTACTGTGCCATTTGGAAAATCTGTCTGTTGAAATACTGGTGCTGAATGGCAAGAACCATCCATCTTGGTAGTTTCCAATGTGAGCACCTGTGATTCCTGCATTGCAAGAGGTTACATGACCCTTGTGGTCTCTTCCAACCTTGCAGTGGCGGAGCTTCATGCTCCGGCACCGGGGGCAGGGCTGGCGCCAGTTCTGGGGGCAGGGCGCACCTCCCGGAGGGGCGGGACATGCGTTCTGGGGGTGGGACGCGCCTCCCAGAGGGCTATGGCGCGCATTCCGGGGAGTGGCACACATTCTGGGGGCAGGGCACGCATTTTGGGGGCGGGGCCAGGGGCGTAGCCAGGATCAAAACTAGGGGGGGGAAGCCATGGTCGTTCAGGGGCGGGGCCAAGGCACGGAAGGGGAGGGGCCACGAAGTGGGCGGGGCTAAAGGGCCAGCGGGCCTGATGACATTGTGGCGGTGGCAGCAGCGGCCACCTTGTGTTTCTGGGGCTGGTAGCGTTGGCGGCTACCCTGCTTGGCTGGAGAGGACGGGAGGGTCGGGCAGGCAAGAGGGGGTGGCAGGGCGGGCGAGGGCGGGGCAAGGCATGGCCGCAGCCACGACGGCTCCGAGGCGTTGCTGCATATCAGCATAATATTTCAACCATGGTTCAAGCCCCACCTTAGGAAAAAAATCCTGCATTGCAGCGGGTTGGACTAGATGACCCTTGTGGTCCCTTCCGACTACAATTCTACAATTCTATTGATATATTACCATACCATATGCATCGTTCTGCTTTCTTGAATTGTCCTACTCCTAGGCATAGCAGCCAACTCCTAGAGGCCTAGGTGCCTCCCCCCCCCAATTACTGGTAAATACCGTATTTGAAAGAGTCATCCCCCCATGTTGATGGGCTTTCTATGTGGGGCTTATCTGCCCCCCCCGTATTTTATTAAGGATGGAAGAGGGAGGGAAGGAAGGAAGAAATAGAGAGAGGGATAACTCATATTTGTGGGTGTAAGCAGCTTTCTCTCTGCTTGATTTACAGCAGGCACGTCCAACAGGTAGATTGTGATCTACCAGTAGATCACTGGATGTCTGTGGTAGATCACTGGTAGGTCACTGGCACCCCTAAAAAAAGGTCACCCAAAATTTTCCTCCTCCATCAAAAAAGTTGAACTATGACCTGAAGCCCTAAACAAAAATGGGCCTCCCTCCCTCCTAAAAGAAGCTTCCCTTCCTTAAAAAAAAACTCAACAGCTTTGACCTGAACCCCCCAAAAGGGGGTAGATCACCCCCAGTTTTAAACTCTGAGTAGATCAGAGTCTCTTGGGAGGTGGCCACCCCTGATTTACAGTATAAAGATGCAGGAGGAGGGGCAGACTGGAACACCAATGCTTTTTATAAACATCACTGTGTCTGTCAAAGCTACAGCCTCCCCCTTTCTTATTCACTTCTTTTTAGCCTTGCAGAGCCACCTTAGTCAAATTGAATCCTCTGAGTCTGCACCCTCATTAAATCGCCAATAGAACTCTTAATGCTCCTGAATGCTCATTAACAACTCCCACTTAAGAACAATAGGGTGAAATGGTCAGCTATCGAATCTTGCCTGGGGATATATGCTCCATTGTCTTAACTGCTTAACTACTGGTAGCCACTTTGCTTTATTTATTTGATGTGTTTTTGTTACTGCTGTGTCCCCCCCCCCCCCAGCAAGCGGAGACTTAGCTGCTCTTGCTAAAGCAAAGCCCTTTCCACTTCAGTTTTTGGAGGGGAAAAGTGCTGGTTATGGTCTGTAAAATACATTATTTTTTTTGCTTCTAGGGGGGGGCAGCTGCCCCCTCCTGCCCCCTGCCTACGCCCATGGGCGGGGCGGGTACCCCACCGCCCCCATCTTCCTACGCCCCTGCAACCTTGCTATTCTGTGAAGTCTGAAAATCAGACCAATGGGGAGCTATCAGGATTAACTCCAGATTCCTGCTTCTTTATTTGCTGTAAAGTAGACACAGAACGCTGACAAGTAGAATGATAGAATTGTAGAGTTGGAAGGGAGCTTGAGGATCACCTCATCCAACCCTCTGCAACTCAAGAATATGCAGCTGTCCCATACAGGGATCGAACCTGCAACCTAAGTATCATCAGCACCACACTCTAACCAACTAAGCATACAGCAGATCTCTTGATACTCATGAGCCAAATAAATTTATGTCTGAATATAAAGTTCCCCACTTGTCTGGTCACAAATGGGAAGCAGAATGCATTTCCAGTAGTGCTATCTTTGTCCAGCAGGCACCTTTGATTAAGTCTTTTCTATTGGGTGGCCTGCTCCATATTGATGGACATTTCCCCTACTGTGGCATTTTAGTAGGTGCGCCTTCCTTGTCCTGCTTGAAAGGAGAAGATACAGGCGACTCCTCTCCCCACCCCAAAGATGCCAGGACAGTCTGGAAGACAAGACTGGGATGGGGAGAAGGTGGCTTTACTGGTGCAAGCACAGACACTGTGTGAGTTGAAAGCACTTTTTCTCCTCTCTCCCCTTCCCACCTGTAGTCACGTGCGTTATGTGGAAAGAGGTAGTGAAAAAGAAAAGTAGAAAAAGAGGTGAGAAGGAAAAATAAACACATAAAGAACAAGGCAAAATAGGATAAATTCTCTACAATTCACCTGGAACTCCAGTTTCCAGCAACGGTCAGTGCAGATCTAGACAATGGAAAATGACCCCCACTTGCTGAGATGGCAATCAGTCACTGGCCAGATTGGAGAGGTCACCTGACCTCTATCCTACTAAGCGAACTATATTGTTATAGATTTAGGGCAAACCTTAGAAATGAATAGATGCCAGGGGTTTGGTTATTTGTGATATGAAAGGAGAATGCAAGCGGCAAAGGAATTTCTAGGCTGGTTTATGCAAACCAGCCTGGCTGGCTTAGTGAAAGGCAAACCATTGAGGAGAGGAATCCTTTTGCTTGGGGGGTGAGTGATGGGGTGTACATTTGAGGGGACAGGAAAATGGAGTTTTCAAGCAAGGGGTTTTCTGGGAAGGAGGAGAGAGAGAGAGAGAGAGAGAGAGAGAGAGAGAGAGAGAGAGAGAGAGAGAGAGAGAGAGAGAGAGGAAGCAGCCCAAGGTTGCCTGCATTGCTGCCTCTCGAAATGTGTATGCCATAAGATATAGACTCCCTCCAGGCAAACTGAAGGCATAAATAGGTGAATAAACCATATTTCTTAAAGCACAACAGTCTCCACCGTGTCTTCCATTCTCTAAAGGGACACAGACCCTGTGGGGGTGCCTGGGACCCCATGGGCTCTTGCCACTGCTTGGCAGAGAGGGGCAGACACACGACTTTTGTAACAGTGTTTTTCTGAAAAAAACTTATAAAAATGATAAAGTGAGAGTAACTTCTAATATAAAAAGCATAGGAAAACTAGGCTGTTAAATATTTCAGCATGTAAATTATTATCTTATTTTTGGAAACAATTTATTGCTAAATGCTAAGAGAGTTTAAAATACACAAGTGACATTAACATTATCTCTGCAATGATTTCTCATGAATTATTACATTCTTAATATGTGAAAAACATACAGATATCTTCAATACCTTCTCATTTGACTTGATTTGAGAATTTAGAACCCTTTAGATGTGTTTCAAAATTTCAAAATAGTTAGCTAAATACACTAAGGCTGCAATCCTAACTACCTTTACTAGGGAGTAAGTCACATCTGCTTTGGAAACAGAGGAAGCTCTTATTGGTGTAAAAAAATCCTACTAGGTCTGTCAAACCACTTGGGAATAAATAATAAACAAGCACTTTGGATCCTGGGCACTATCTTTGAAGAATGAGGGAGACATCTAAGATCATTTTCTATTATTTCGTTGACCTGAAGATCCAATGGGAGCTATCTGATTAATCCATTACCAGAGCATATCCCGTGAAATCAATAAAATTAGGTTAGTCAAGTCCACTGGTTGAATGAGTCTGCTCTCTGTATGACTTAGTTCACATATGACTCCTTGTGTTTCCAGACGTAAACAGTAGTGTTTCCTACCTCCTGCTTCAAGTCAAATGGATTTGGAATGAAAAATAAGATTCTACATCCATTTAACAGTGATAAATAACATGTATAGAGTTCTAAATAAGCAACCATATGAGCTTCTTCTCAAAGAATGTGGTATTGAAGTTATTCAACGGGGACTTGTCAGTTACTGCATTCTTCAGCCATTTCTGAAACTCTTGTGAAAACAAGTTGCCATTGTAAAACTCTTTATCTTTGGAGGCACCCTTTGATTAGATTTCATATGGCCATGAAAGTGAAAATCAAAGACTAAAACAAATAAGGCCGTCTGATTAATCTTGAATCAATAACCCAATTCTCAGTGTCTTAGAATGATCATCTGCAGCATTTAGTTTAGTAACTACATAAATTTTCTGTGATTTTAGAGGGACAGTTTCTTTTGTTCTGCATCTGATGTAGATTCTTCATGTAATAAAGAACTCAGTTGTTTCTGTGCACAAGAGAGGAACAGTTCCAGACTTGATAGGCTACGTTGACGGATAACTTGATCAATCTGTCAGGACAAAAGAAAAATATACTTAGAAAAGTAACCTGTATTAAGAAAAAAAATTGCAACTATAATTAGTGAACACTTTGCCCTATTAAACGACACTCAGCTGTATCCAGTGCTAATTCTACTTAGAGTAAATCCATTGAAATTAATGGCTATAACCAACTCAGGCCCATTATTGTTAATAGGTCCACTCCATGGAGGACTTAGTTAGATACAACCCACTGGACGTTTGTGGGAATTCAGTACGTTGCATATTAGAAAGCATGACCAATGGCTGATTTCCTTCCAGCTTCAAATATGAAAGAGAAAAACAAAACCTAAATCTGTGTGTCTACGTAGATATTTCATCATTACAAGGCAAGCAGTGGCTTTAGATCATCTTAGCTGCTCCTGAAAATTGAGTCAGAAGAACCATCAACGGGATTCCCACATATCTAATGGTGTTGTCAAATTTCTTAACTAAGAAATCAAGCTACCGTATGTATTTTTTAATAATCTGTTTTTAATGAAATTTTAGAATACATGTGCTTCACTTTAGCTACTGAATTCCTTTAATATAATCTCTGAATAAGTATGACACTTTTGTTCCCTTTAGTGCATATAAATCAAATTTGAGGGATTCCCAGGGAATTAAGTTGCTTGTTATGTGTTGCAAGCAGAAAGATTAGTAAAAACGTTGGAGAAGCTCCAAATATTCCATTTAAATACCAGCCTACTAGATTGGTACTCCAATGAAACTTTCATTTTTTCCCAAATGTAGCAAACAAAACTTAACAAAGTACTGAATCAATTCACAAAAACCTAAGAGGTTAAGAGGCTCTGCAGAACAGCTGGACCCTCTGGGTGTAGGCGCAGCCACAGCAAGCCCGGCTGAGAGCTGTAGGAGGGCCCTTGGGCAATGGTGGCTTGACGTAAGAGCAGCTGTGTCGGTGCTCCCTAGTAAAGAAGCAGACTTGCAACTGTGCAGAAGAAAAGGGGGGAAAGGTGTAGCTGGAGTGGTGGCTTGGCACTGTCCCTTTTTTGCACTTGCAGGCAAGACAGACCGTCACCAGCCTTCTCAGTGCTTTGGCTGGGACCATGAAGACCCCAGCAGAGAACCCAAGTAAAGCAGCGGAGTACCTCAAGGAACTCAACAAAATTGTCAAGATGCAGCAGGATCTGCTGGAGAAGATTGAGGAGCAAGTGGCCAAGCTGGATCACGAGAACACCTGCCTGCAGCTCCAGGCACATGCAGGCTGCTGCTTCTGCAACAGCAGGCAGCCCTGCCCACCTTGCTGCTGCTGGGAGACCTCCAGGAAAGCACCAAATGGTGATAAATCTGAAGATGAAAGTTCAAGAAACCTCAGGACTCTGCCTATGAACTGCAGAGAAAAGTTGGCAATAAGAGGTTTCAAGGGTTGGTTTCTAGGTTTCAAATTAAATCTCTGAAACCTCAGCGGAGGAAAGGTTTCCTGCCATCTCCCCACCCGACTTCTTCATAGCTTTTCAGGCTGGAAATGGCTTGTCTCATTCAACACCACATGAACCTAACCACTCAGCGGATGAACAGAAGTGGACCTGTTCTCCTAATGCAGATATGAAAGGATATGCACAGCATCCTGCCTCTGACAGCAGTGGATGCTCCAGAGGAAATACAGGAGACGCCAGAGGGCTAATGAGAAAAGGAAATGGTTGCCACTGAGCATGTTAGAGGCACAACTTTATTCATTTCTTTAAACCCCTCAAAGTCAAATATTACAGAATAATTTCCCCATTTATCTTTATATTCCCATTTATAAATCGGGGGGGGGGGACGGGGGGGCAGAACTAGCTTAACGATAGAGGGTGGTTGTGGTTGTGGGGAACCAAGCAAACAAAGCACAAAAGGATCAAGTTGCTCATGGAACAAGAACACTATCACACTGTTCCTGTAATAGAATTCTTATTATGTTTTACTGAAAGCAAGGTGGTCAGAAAAAACTGTTCATGTGCACCTCCTTCTGCGAAGGAGGGATGAGGTGGTGGTGTTCCATAGGAAAGGCAAGACAACAGGAGAGGCATATAGGGCCTGCCTTAAATGTCAGGTGCCACCTCCTTTCCCCATGGTTTTCTCTGGAGCAGCTGTCCTGTCCCACCCTCCCCATCCAGATCATCATGGGACAAGCTAATTGCTTCTTCTGGCTGAACAGGAAATTCCCACCCCTCAACTGATACCCGGGAGTGCCTCTTTTTTGCATATGCAATACTGCATGAATTATGGGGAAGAATATTGGCTTTAGTTGTTACAAAGTCATGGTCAGCATATCATAGCCAAATGCGCATGGCAGTATTGGAAAATAATATATATAAGAAGAAGAATATTGGAGAAAACTGGGTATTGAAACTTGCTTAACCTAAATCATATATCCCAGTTTCCAGCGGCCCTTTAAAGTACGCTTCACGCAGAGTATACGAAGTCAGAAGTTGACCTGGCTAAGAAAACACCACCAAGAGCGTAGGGTATTATCTCCCTTATATGCATAGCTGCCAAGTTATCCCTTTTTTAAAAGGGATTTTCCCTTATGCTGAATAGGCTTCCTCGCGAGAAAAGGGAAAACTTGGCAGCTATGCTTATATGAAACCCCTTACTACCGTAGCTGCACACTTGTAAAAGTATGCAGATGAAAATACAAACGGTTGGGTTTCTTTAACTGAAAAACAAACTGACTCTAAAGAGACTTTAAACTAAAGATAAATGCTTTTTCTCTTAGCAATGTTATCTACCCACTTTCCAAACCTCCCACAAAATTCCCACAAAACTCCCATTAAACTACCCGAGATTAACAGCAAACTAGCATTATAACTAAGCAATCATACTAAGATTCAAAGGAATCTCTTAAACTGAGAACAACTGAGAGAGTGATCTACTACGAGATGAATCAAACTGAAAGATCTAACTAAGAGATACAGAAGGCTTTCTGGCAGAGCCTTATATACAAGAAGCAGAGCCCACGCCTGTGAGCAATTAACAGAAACACCGGCACCTGTTTCTCTTAAACAGACAGTATTTACATTAGACTGGCTCTAAAGTAACTTGACTATTCAAAAAATCCAACAGGCAGGCCACACTCTGGATCTTGCTTTCTCAACTGGTCAGGAAGAGGGTGATTTGAAGGTGAGGGACATTGACACCAGTTCCTGGTTATGGTCAGATCACTTCCTGTTGAGATTTAGGATGTCAGCACCTTTTCCTGTCCACAGAAGCGGAGGACCTATTAGGAAGGTCCGCTCTCAGAGGCTGATGGATCCAGTGGGATTCCAAACGGCTCTGGGGTTTTTCCAGCTGATATGACTGGTGCTCCTGTCAAAGCCCTGGCTGACCTCTGGAACACCCAAATGGCTTGGGCTATTGACACGATTGCCCCTGAGTGCCTTCTCCCACTTTGTGGAGCCCAAGTGGCCCCCTGGTATACTCTGGAGATAAGGATGAGGAAACAAGCTGGGAGATGGATTGAACACAAGTGCAGGAAAGAATTGAATGAACAATGGCAAGGACTCAAACATACCTAGTGGCAATGAAGGCAGCAAAGAAGACATACAGTGGTACCTTGGTACTCAAACACCTTGGTTCTCAAACTCCAAAAACCTGGTGTTTTCGAACTTTTTTTGGAAGCCAAATGTCCGATGCGGCTGTCGGCTATTGTTTCCAGGGCGCCTGCACCAATCAGAAGCTGTGCCTTGGTTTTT